>NC_088794.1:3080950-3680950 GCF_011386835.1 Chrysemys picta bellii
AAATCCCGATCGCCTCCCAGGACCGCGAGAGAAATCCCGATCGCCTCCCAGGCCGCGAGAGAAATCCCGATCGCCTCCCAGGCCGCGAGAGAAATCCCGATCGCCCCCCAGGCCGCGAGAGAAATCCCGATCGCCCCCAGGCCGCGAGAGAAATCCCGATCGCCCCCCAGGCCGCGAGAGAAATCCCGATCGCCCCCGAGGCCGCGAGAGAAATCCCGATCGCCCCCGAGGCCGCGAGAGAAATCCCGATCGCCCCCGAGGCCGCGAGAGAAATCCCGATCGCCTCCCCGAGGCCGCGAGAGAAATCCCGATCGCCTCCCAGGCCGCGAGAGAAATCCCGATCGCCTCCCAGGCCGCGAGAGAAATCCCGATCGCCTCCCAGGCCGCGAGAGAAATCCCGATCGCCTCCCAGGCCGCGAGAGAAATCCCGATCGCCCCCGAGGCCGCGAGAGAAATCCCGATCGCCCCCAAGACGCAGCAGGTCTGGCTCATCTCCCAGGCCGCGAGAGAAATCCCGATCGCCCCCGAGGCCGCGAGAGAAATCCCGATCGCCCCCCAGGCCGCGAGAGAAATCCCGATCGCCCCCAAGACGCAGCAGGTCTGGCTCATCTCCCAGGCCGCGAGAGAAATCCCGATCTCCTGCTAGGTATGGCAGTTCCGGCTCTTTTCTGAGATCTAGAGAGAAATCCAGATCTCCCGCAAGGTACGGCATATCCGGCTCGTCTCTAAGACTTCAAGAGAAATCCAGATCCACTCCAAGGCGTGGCAGGTCTGGCTCATCCCCAAGACCTCGAGAGAAGCTGGGGGCATCTCCCAGAAGCAGCCGCTCTGGGTCGTCTCCAGAGAGACCCAAGGGCCCGACGAGGCGTGGCCGGTCCAGCTCTCCCTCCAGAAGGGGGAAGTGGAGATCTTCCCTGCGGCGAGGAAGATCTGGGTCGTCGCCCAGGAGAACCCGGTCCCGGTCCATCTCCAGACGAGGCAAATCCAGAGGCTCCCTGCGGAGGGACAGATCCATCTCGTCGCCCGGCAGGAGCCGCTCGAGATCCACCTCGCGATTCTCCCCGCCGCCGGGAGCGCTCGCCGTCCTCGCCTCGCCGTAGCAGATCCCGCACGCCACCCCCGCCGAGGCCGAGCGGGGTCCTCCCCCCGGCGCCGCGGCTCCCGCCAGCCCCGCTCCCGCTCCCCACCGAAACTGGATGTCTCCCGCACCCCCGGCCTCTTCCTATCGTGGCCGCTCAAAAGCGTCGCCGGCCAGGACCCGATCAGGCTCGGGCTCGCCGAAACGAGCCGGGAGGAGGTCCCGCTCGCCGCCGGTGCTGGAGAAATACCCCAAAGTGGGAGCGGCCGACAAGGCAGCACCAGGAAGAGCTGAAAAGACGTCGCCCGTGGTGGCGGTGCCCATCCGGCGCAGCCCGTCCCGCTCCCCGCCGGCGCCGGATGAGGCCTCCCCCAAAACCAGGAAAGCCCATTCCCCTGCCCCCAAGATTCACTCCCCGCGGCCGGAGGGGTCCCTGGGGGCGGTGAGGAACGGGGGTCCGGCGCCCGCCTGGACCCTGAACTCCTGCCCTGCGGCCCCTGGGGGCTCCCCGCCTGCCGGCCGCCTCCCCCTAGCCAAAGGGCCAGAGAAAGTCAGATCTTCCTCCTCTTCCTCTTCCTCCTCCTCCTCTGCCTCCCACAAGGTGCCCAGCCCCCTGCCCGCCCCACTCCCGGTGCTGCCCCCCAAGGAGGAAGACAGGGAAGGCCCCAAGGTCAAGTCGGAGCCGCCAGCCCCGGAGGTGCCCCGGGAGCTGCTAGACAAAGCCCGGAGCGGAGTCCCCAAGCCGCTGGTGCCGCTGCCGGTGCCCCCCCGCACCCCGTCCAAAGAGAAGAGGAGCTCGTCCACCTCCTCGTCATCCTCGTCCTCCTCCTCTTCCTCCTCCTCGTCCTCGTCGTCCTCCTCTGACTCCAGCTCCAGCTCCTCAGAGTCCAGCCACGACTCCCCAGCGAGCAAGGGGCCCGACCTGGAGACGGCGAAGAAAGAGTGAGTCCCCCGCAGCTCGGCGCCCCCCCACCCAGCTCCCTCCCCCCATTCCTTCTGTCCCAGCCTGGCGCCCCCCCTGCGCGCGGCGCCCCCTGCCCCAGTTTCTCATGCTCCCCCTGTCCGCAGGCCCCCGAGCCCGGTGCAGAAAGAGCCGGCCCGCGAGGGGCGTCCCCTGGAGGTGGCCAAGCGGAAACGCCGTTCCCGAAGCTCCAGCAGCTCCAGCAGCAGCTCATCGTCGTCCTCCTCCTCGTCTTCGTCCTCGTCTTCCTCCTCGTCCTCGTCCTCCTCTTCCTCGTCCTCTTCCTCCTCCTCCTCCTCGTCCTCCTCCTCCCCCAAGCCGGGGCCCCAGCCGCAGCCAAGGCAGCCCCCAAGAAGCCCTCGCCCGAGCAGAGGCGGTAAGTGTGGAGCGTTGGCCCGGACGCCTGGGTCCCCGTTCTCCTGGTGGGGGCGGGCTAGCGCAGACCTGAGTTGGGGGGGTGGGGGGGCGCGGGCAGGTGCTGGGTCCCTGTTCTAGGGGTTGGGCATTGCCAGGCTGGACACCTGGGTCTGTCTGAGGGTGTCTCACCTGCTGTCCCCCCCTCCCCCCACAGCTCCCGGAGTCCCCGGAAGCCGATCGACTCCCTGCGCGACTCTCGCTCTCTCAGCTATTCCCCGGCCGAGCGGCGCCGGCCCTCCCCCCCGGAACCCCCTCCGGCCCAGCGGGACCGGCACAGGTAGGTGTCTGCCGGAGCCCCCCAGGGACCAGCTTGGGAGGGGGGGAACGCTAGGAGGGAAGGGCGAGGGGTGGGGGGGCTGAGGAGCAGGGGAGGGGGGAATCGGGTGCCTGGGAGGGGAGGTCTTGGGGGGGCCTGTGGGTCAGATCTGGGGGCCCCACTGACCCTCCCCTTACCCGGCGCCCCCCCCTCAGTGACAAACCCTCCCAGAGGAGTCGAGGAACCAACAGCCGCTCCCCGGCTCGCAAGCGCAGGCGGGAAACGCCCAGCCCCCCCCACGCTGCCCGTCGCCGAGCGTCCCGGTACGAGGGGGCTGAGACAGGGCTAGATGGGCCCGGGGGGCTGGGAGAGGGCAGCATACTGGGGTAGATTGGCCCATGGGGCTGGGAGAGGGCAGGATACCGGGGTAGATGGGCCCATGAGGGGGCAAGATACTGGGGTAGATGGGCCCATGAGGGGGCAGGATACCGGGGTAGAAGGGCCCATGGGCCTGAACTGAGAGTGTGGGTGGGGTACTGGGGTACATGGGCCCGTGGGGCTGATGGGCGGGGTGTGCGGGACAGGACAGGATACATGGGCCCGTGGGGCTGTTCTGGGGGCGGACGGGGGTAAATGGGCATACGAGGCTGATCAGGAGGGGCAGGGAGGAGGCGGGATACCGGGGTAGATGGGCCCGTGGGACTGAGCCATTGGGGTCTGTGCTCCCCCCTTTCTCCACCAGGGGGCAGACCTCTCCCGGTATCCCCTTAATCTCTCTCCCCCTTTCTCTTCTTTTAAGGTCGCCGTAGCCCGTGGGGCTCCGCCCAGCCTCCAGCAGCAGCGCCCCCTAGCAGGGGCTCCGGCAGCAGCCTCCTCTGTTTCCATTGGCTCCTTCCCTCCCTTCACCTCCCCCTCCCTCATTGGTCGGCGGCTACGTCCCGCCCCCTTGGCTGCCGGGGCCCCGCCCCGTTGTGACTCGAATCTCGTTTTTTTCCATGTGAGCGTTTCAGTTTTTTCTCTTCTGTGAGTTTTTACCGATAAAAAAACCCGACAAAACTTCTGTGTTTTGAGACAAGTGGGGGGGAGGGGGGAGTTGGGTTGATTTAGACAAAAAATGGTTCAAGAGGAAAACACAAAAAAAGGGGGGGTGGGATTTTGGGGTGGGAGGCGGAAAAAGCCGGCTTGATTTAGCATTTCTCAGTCGGGGGGCAGGGAGCTGGCGAGAGGCTGCTTCTCCGGCGGAGACCCGTATGGCATGTGCCCCCCTACATTTCTGAGGTGCATTGCTCCTCTTTGAAGCACCCCCAATTTTCAGGGGGTGAATCCCCCCAAATTTCGGGTTTAGATCACCCCCTCTTTGGCAGCCCCCAAATTTTAGGGGGTAGATTGCTCCCTTTTCACTGGCAGCAGCGCTAGGAGCTGTCCTTGCTAGCACCCCAAATGCCATATCCCCCTTCCCAGCCCCCCCCAAATTACTCTAAGAGGGGGCGAGGAAGTGATTTGAGTTTCCCTTGCCATTAAAATGTGGGGGAGCGCCTCTTTGGGCTCACCAGGGGGGTTCAGCTATCGATATTTGGGGGGATGTTAGCAGCAGCCCCCTGAGTTCTGGGGCATAATCTGCCCTCCTCTTAGGAGCCACCCCCAAAATTAGACTCTGATTTAGGGGAGCGTATGCGCTTTCAGTTAAATTTGGGGCACCTCTTCGGATGCATGGAGGGGGCAGAGTTGGGGTTCCCTGGACCCCCCAATAAAGGGACTCTTTGGGGGGGGCTCTTTGTAGCCCATAACAGCAGTTGGGGGCACCGTCAGCAGAGCCCAGAGCATAGCGGTTTTGGAGCGGGAGTGGCTGGGCTGCAGGCCCCACGGTTTGGGGGGGCGAGCCGGCTGAGAAACCCTAAATCGAAGGGCAGATTTGGGGGTGGGGGGGCAGAGAATTTTCTTCACGTTTCTTAAAAGCGTTTGATTTTTTTTTAATCTGTACAGCGAGGAGACTTTTCTGTGAAATAAACGACGAAAAGCAGAACCTGCGCCCCCTCCCTTTCCTCGGGTGCCTGCGGCTTTCGGGGGGCGGGGGGCCCCCAAACCTCCTCCCACCCCCGGCGGCCTGTCAGTAACGGGGGGAGGCTCCCCCGCGGGGACAGCGGGGGCAGGAACGAGCCGGGGAGGGATCCCTGCGTAACGGGGGGCTGGGGGGCCTCACTCCAGTGAACACCTTTATGGAGCGACAGGCGAACCTGCTGCTGTCATATCGGCAACGGCCACAAGAGGGCGGCACTGCCCTTGGCAGGGGGACCGGGATGTACCAAGTCCAGCCCTGTCTCCCATGTGTTGGTACAGGCTGGAATGTCCCATTTCATTACCCCCCCCTGCAGCTCTGCCGGTGCCCCTCACTCCCGACCCGCAGCCCCTGCCAGCCCCCTCATCCCCCCCCCCAGCTCTGTCCCCCCCCAGCTCTGCCGGTGCCCCTCACTCCCCACCCGCAGCTCCTGCTAGCCCAGCCCTGGGCCCCCCTGCAGCTCTGCCGGTGCCCCTCACTCCCGACCCGCAGCCCCCTGCCAGCCCAGCCCTGCCCCCCCCAGCTCTGCCAGTGCCCCTCACTCCCGACCCGCAGCCCCCTGCCAGCCCAGCCCTGCCCCCCCAGCTCTGCCAGTGCCCCTCACTCCCGACCCGCAGCCCCTGCCAGCCCAGCCCTGGTCTCCCCCAGCTCTGCCAGTGCCCCTCACTCCCGACCCGCAGCCCCTGCTAACCCAGCCCTGGGCTCCCCCCCCAGCTCTGCCGGTGCCCCTCACTCCCCACCCGCAGCCCCTGCCAGCCCAGCCCTGCCCCCCCAGCCCTGCCGGTGCCCCTCACTCCCGACCCGCAGCCCCTGCCAGCCCAGCCCTGCCCCCCCCCCCAGCTCTGCCGGTGCCCCTTACTCCCGACCCGCAGCCCCTGCCAGCCCCCTCGTCCCCCCCCCAGCCCTGTCCCCCCCCCAGCTCTGCCGGTGCCCCTCACTCCCCACCCGCAGCCCCTGCCAGCCCAGCCCAGCCCCCCCCCGCTCTGCCGGTGCCCCTCACTCCCAACCCGCAGCCCTTGCCAGCCCCCTCGTCCCCCCCCCCCAGCTCTGCCGGTGCCCCTCACTCCCGACCCGCAGCCCCTGCCAGCCCCCTCGTCCCCCCCCAGCTCTGCCCGTGCCCCTCACTCCCGACCCGCAGCCCCTGCTAGCCCAGCCCTGCCCCCCCCCCAGCTCTGCCGGTGCCCCTCACTCCCGACCCGCAGCCCCTGCCAGCCCCCTCGTCCCCCCCCAGCTCTGCCCGTGCCCCTCACTCCCGACCCGCAGCCCCTGCTAGCCCAGCCCTGCCTCCCCCAGCTCTGCCGGTGCCCCTCACTCCCGACCCGCAGCCCCTGCCAGCCCAGCCCTGCCTCCCCCAGCTCTGCCCGTGCCCCTCACTCCCGACCCGCAGCCCCTGCTAGCCCAGCCCTGCCTCCCCCAGCTCTGCCGGTGCCCCTCACTCCCGACCCGCAGCCCCTGCTAGCCCAGCCCTGCCTCCCCCAGCTCTGCCCGTGCCCCTCACTCCCGACCCGCAGCCCCTGCTAGCCCAGCCCCTGCCTCCCCCAGCTCTGCCGGTGCCCCTCACTCCCGACCCGCAGCCCCTGCTAGCCCAGCCCTGCCTCCCCCAGCTCTGCCGGTGCCCCTCACTCCCGACCCGCAGCCCCTGCTAGCCCAGCCCTGCCTCCCCCAGCTCTGCCGGTGCCCCTCACTCCCGACCCGCAGCCCCTGCCAGCCCAGCCCTGCCTCCCCCAGCTCTGCCCGTGCCCCTCACTCCCGACCCGCAGCCCCTGCTAGCCCAGCCCTGCCTCCCCCAGCTCTGCCGGTGCCCCTCACTCCCGACCCGCAGCCCCTGCTAGCCCAGCCCTGCCTCCCCCAGCTCTGCCGGTGCCCCTCACTCCCGACCCGCAGCCCCTGCCAGCCCAGGCCTGCCTCCCCCAGCTCTGCCCGTGCCCCTCACTCCCGACCCGCAGCCCCTGCTAGCCCAGCCCTGCCTCCCCCAGCTCTGCCGGTGCCCCTCACTCCCGACCCGCAGCCCCTGCTAGCCCAGCCCTGCCTCCCCCAGCTCTGCCGGTGCCCCTCACTCCCGACCCGCAGCCCCTGCCAGCCCAGGCCTGGGCTCCCTTTCCTCACAGGGCTCTGCCCGTGCCCCTCGATGCTCTACCTCTGCTGTGGGGTAGGCAGGTGGTTACAGCGGTTTGTGCGCCGTGGGGCAGGGCTCAGCAGGGGGGTGCTCTTTCCTGGCAGTCAGGACTGGCCCCAGTGTGACACTCGGGGGCGCTGTGGGGCAGGGAGCAGGGTGAAGCTAAGCTGAAGCGTTTCCTTTGAAGCTGTCCCTGCGCCCCGGAGTCTGGGTCCAGCCCCAAACCAGGGGCTTCTGTTCTGCCTCCCTCGCTCCCCGTCAGCCCCAGAATGGGTTTTCCCTCCCACTTTGTGTTGCCAACTTCTCTGCAGCGTCGCTGTGCAGCTGTTCCCCTGCTGCCACACCCCAGAGGTGGCTGCATCTCAGCCACAGGTGAGTCGTCCCTGTGCAGTGTTATATGTGGCTGTTCCGTAGCCGCTCTGCCCCGGAGGTGGTTGCATCTCAGTGTCAGGTGAGCCATCCCTGTGTGGTGTTACAGGTGGCTTTTCCCCTGCTGCCCCACCCCAGAGGCGGCTGCATCTCTGTGCCAGACGAATGAATTTGAGGAGGCAGGTGATGAGTTTTTGTCTTTTAATGCAGCAGTTTATTTGAATACAGACGCTGGCTGAGGTACAGTCCCGAGCTCCCTCCTCCCCGGCTTTGTCCAGATAACAACCTTCTATAGCTGTTTTGCCCCAGCAAAGTTTTGAAAACCTGCCCCCCCCCCCCCCCCCCGGGCCGGGTTCTGAGCAGACCCTGGGTGCTCCCCGAGTTTGGGTTCCTGATACCTTCATTTCTCCTGCTCCTGAATCCCCTAGAATCTCAGGGGGATTTTCACCCCCAAGTCCCGGACTCCTGGGTCCCTCCATTCTGACACCCCGGTTTCCCTTGGCTCCTTGCTCTTCTCCGATGCCTGGGTCCTGCCACTGGACCCGGACTCCTGGGTCCCCTTCCACCAATGCTCCCCGCCTCTGGCGCTGGGAACCACTCCCCACGTTTCTCCTCCCAGACCCTGAGCTCTTGGATTCCTGGCTCCCACCCCCCTCCTCTCAGCCCCGGGCCGGACTCCTGGGTTCCCTTCCCCCACCCTCTCCGGCGCCCGGCCTCTTGGGTCCCCAGCCCCTGCGGCGCGGCGGTCTCTCGTCCCGTTGCTCACAGTACACTCATCCATAAAGTAGGAAACACTACACGGGACGCGGCGGTTTAGTAGTGCTTTCTACTTTATGGAGGAGTGCACTGTCCGTATCGGTGCCAGTCCTCGGGCGGCGTCCCCCGGCGGGCACTGCCTGTGCCAGGCTCCGGCTGCCCCATCCCTCCCCTGCCCTTCCCTCAGCTCCCACTGCCTGCGGTCCCCGGCTGGGTAACGAACAGGGAGCCACAAGCAGAGGGGGCCGGTTCAGGGACCCTGTGTTGGATTGTCAGAACCCAGGTCCCCGCTCTGATCCGCTAGATCCGCTCCCCTCCCAGAGCTGGGAGAGAACCCAGGCATCCGGGCTTCCAGCCCTCTCTGCTCTAACCAGTAGCCCCCACTCTCCTGCCAGAGCTTTAGTTCGGTATAATTAACAACAAAATGATGACTCATATGGTGATTGTTATAAGCTAACGAGCACTTATTAATTGAGACTGATTTAACAGCGACCGGTTACAATGATCACTGAATTATTAATTCTCTAATTACTATATTAAACTAAAGATCCCGTAGCCACAGCCCGTTGCCAATTATCAAACGAGTCCTCACGATCTCCAAGGTGGATCCGCTGCTCGTTAGCTGGCGAGGAAAGATTTAGGTGCCATTTAACGCTGCAGACCTCAGGGTCTTGATTGAATTACTCGTTAGAAAATGGGGATTAATGACTAAATACTATTCTTAAGTGACTAATAATTCTACAGTTCTGACCAATTGTTAATGTTCGTTTCTGGCTGCAAAAAGGATTTGCTAGGCTGCAGATAAATCGGTGTGAAAGGGGGAATTCGTGGAAGCATTGACAGCCCGCTAGCAGCAGCGCCGTCTCATTGCCTAGGCCCTGGCTCATGCTTGCAAACGTAATCGCTCCGTTCCTAATTTGACAGCGGCCACTTGCACCTTCCCGTGCCGCCGGCTGCGGGAGACGGACCGAGCCGAGACTAGAGCTTCCGCGGGGGGAGGAAACGTCATTTTAGTCGAGGAAACTAACTCGGGAGGATCGGCGCAGCGAGCAACTATTTGATAGTTGGCAAATAAGGCAAGAAATAAAAATCAGTAAGTAACCACTAGTCTCCACTCCCCTCCCAGAGCTGGGAGAGAACCCAGGAGTCCTGGCTCCCAGCCCGCCCTGCTCTAACCACTAGACCCCACTCCCCTCCCAGAGCCGGGGAGAGAACCCAGGAGTCCTGGCTCCCAGCCCCTCCTGCTCTAACCACTAGACCCCACTCCCCTCCCAGAGCCGGGGAGAGAACCCAGGAGTCCTGGCTGCCAGCCCCTCCTGCTCTAACCACTAGACCCCACTCCCCTCCCAGAGCCGGGGAGAGAACCCAGGAGTCCTGGCTCCCAGCCCCCCCGTTCTAACCACTAGACCCCACTCCCCTCCCAGAGCCGAGGAGAGAACCCAGGAGTCCTGGCTCCCAGCCCCCCACGTTCTAACCACTAGACCCCACTCCCCTCCCAGAGCCGGAGAGAGAACCCAAGAGTCCGGCCTCCCAGCCTGGAGCAAAGGAGACCACCTTACCTGTGCCCTGTATCCAGCTCATAGGTGTGGGGGTCAAGTGAGCTGCTTCCTGATGTTAGATGCTGGGGGGGGGGAGACCCCCAAATCCTTGTTTGCTGGTTGGGAGAAGAGGGGCTCGGAGCCTGTACCCCCAGTTACTGCCCCCTGCAGTGATCGGGGCAGACCCCTGAGAGGAAGAGGTGGGTGGAGGGGCGAAGCAGCAGGAGGGATCCCAGACCAAGGGACCCGAGAGGAGAAGAAGGAGGTGCTCTGGGACTTGGCATCCCTGCACCCCAGAATCGGGGCCCGGGAAGGATCCCGCCCCTGGCCGTGGGGGAAGAGGGAGCAGGCGCCATTTTGCTGTTGCATAAACCACTGCGCGGGTTTGAAACAACTTCCCCTCCTGGAGGGGCGCAGCAGGCACCAGACAGCCCAGCGACCCCCCCACCCCCAGCACAGGGGACACTGAGGCACAGAGAGAGAGAACCCAGGAGTCCTGGTTCCCAGCCCCCCTGCTCTGACCATTAGCCGCCACTCTCCTCCCGGAGCTGGGGAGAAAACCCAGGAGTCCTGGCTCCCAGCCCCCCCTGCTCTGACCACCAGACCCCACTCCCCTCCTGGAGCCGTGGAGAGAACCAAGGAGTCCTGCGTGGCCATAGGGTGAGAAACCCACCTGTGTCCGTGGCGGGGGACGGGGGGCTCCGGTCAGCAACCTGCAGAGGAGAGAGAGCGAGGAGCCGGTGCTGGGGCTTTTTATGGTTGACCCGAGGCCCTCCCACTCTGTGCCCCTCCCCCGGCCTGCACCAGTCATGTGACCGGCTGCCCTTCCCCCCCCCCCCCAAACCACAGGAAGTGGGGGGCCGTGGCTCGAAGTGGGGCCTGACAGCGGAAATTCTAGTCCCCTCTCCCAACTCCGTGCATAGCTTCACCCCCTGGCCGCGCGGGGTTAACGGACCCAGGCCCGCATGGTGGCAGGAAGGGGATCTCGGCCCAGAAAGGGGAACAATCCCCCCGCCCCCCCAGCTCCTCCAGGCATGTTAAAAGGCCGGGGGTGAGAGTTGGCTGGGGTAGCTTGGCCGGTGCCCCTGAACCGCAGCCCCCTGCTAGCCGAGCCCCCCCCCCCCAGCTCTGCCGGTGCCCCTCACTCCTGACCCCCAGCCCAGCCCTGGGCTCCCCCCAGCTCTGCCGGTGCCCCTCACTCCCGACCCGCAGCCCCTGCCAGCCCAGCCCTGCCCCCCAGCTCTGCTGGTGCCCCTCACTCCTGACCCCCAGCCCAGCCCTACCCCGCCCCCCAGCTCTGCCGGTGCCCCTCACTCCCGACCCGCAGCCCCTGCCAGCCCAGCCCCCCCAGCTCTGCTGGTGCCCCTCACTCCTGACCCCCAGCCCAGCCCTGCCCCCCCAGCTCTGCCGGTGCCCCTCACTCCCGATCCCCAGCCCCTGTTAGCCGAGCCCTGTCCCCCCCCAGCTCTGCCGGTGCCCCTCACTCCCGACCTGCAGCCCCTGCCAGCCCAGCCCTGCCCCCCCCAGCTCTGCCGGTGCCCCTCACTCCCGACCTGCAGCCCCTGCGATCCCAGGCGGGAGTGGGCTTTGGGGGGTTAGAGCCGGGGAAGCTGGAGCCAGGACTCCTGGGTTCTCTCCCCAGGGGCAGTCCGAGGGGGTCAGTGGATTGAGGCTGTCCTGGGACAATGGGGGGGGTGCTGGGGCTGGTCCCCTTTGTGGCCCCCATCATGTGCTCAGAGGCGCTGGGCAAAAGGGGGCACCCACAGTGATCCCCCCCCATAGACAACCAAGTTCGCTGACTCCCACCCCACCCCCGCCCAACAGCAGCTCAGGCCTCTGGGCATAGTGGAGCTGGGGTGGGGGCAGCAGAAAAGGCACCTCCCCCCCCCCGGCTAGCTCCCAGTGCCCCCCTGCATCAACCCCTCCTGGCTCCCTGCCCCCACCTGCCGCCAGGCCCTGCCCTCCCCTCCCCCGCACGCTCGTTAATGCCGTGACCTTAATTTTAGTGGTTAGGGCGCATCTGGTGCAAGTGTGAATGGAAAATTCATAATGTTTTGTGGAAGGGTGGGGGCAGGGCTGGGCTGGCAGGGGCTACGGGTCGGGGGTGAGGGGCACCGGCAGAGCTGGGGGGGGCAGGGCTGGGCTGGCAGGGGCTGCGGGTCGGGAGTGAGGGGCACCGGCAGAGCTGGGGGGGGGCAGGGCTGGGCTGGCAGGGGCTGCGGGTCGGGAGTGAGGGGCACCGGCAGAGCTGGGGGGGGCAGGGCTGGGCTGGCAGGGGCTACGGGTCGGGAGTGAGGGGCACCGGCAGAGCTGGGGGGAGCCCAGGGCTGGGCTGGCAGGGGGCTGCGGGTCGGGAGTGAGGGGCACCGGCAGAGCTGGGGGGAGCCCAGGGCTGGGCTAGCAGGGGGCTGAGGGTCGAGAGTGAGGGGCACCGGCAGAGCTGGGGGGGGCAGGGCTGGGCTAGCAGGGGCTGCGGGTTGGGAGTGAGGGGCACCGGCAGGGCTGGGCTCGCAGGGGGCTGCGGGTCGGGAGTGAGGGGCACCGGCAGAGCTGGGGGGGAGCCCAGGGCTGGGCTGGCAGGGGCTGCGGGTCAGGAGTGAGGGGCACCGGCAGAGCTGGGGGGGGGGCAGGGCTGGGCTAGCAGGGGCTGCGGGTCGGGAGTGAGGGGCACCGGCAGAGCTGGGGGGCGCAGGGCTGGGCTCGCAGGGGGCTGCGGGTCAGGAGTGAGGGGCACCGGCAGAGCTGGGGGGGGGCAGGGCTGGGCTAGCAGGGGCTGCGGGTCGGGAGTGAGGGGCACCGGCAGAGCTGGGGGGGGGCAGGGCTGGGCTGGCAGGGGCTGCGGGTCGGGAGTGAGGGGCACCGGCAGAGCTGGGGCGGTAGAGCCCCACAGGTGTAGGTAGGAGGTTTCCCATCCCCCCCAGTCCGACCCCCAGGCCCTGCTTCCTCTTTCTGTCTCTGGGGTGGGAGGTGGTGGGTCGCTGGAGCTGGGGGAACTGAACCGTGGCTGAGGGAGGGAGTTGCTGGGGCGGGGGGGGGTGGGGGGGTCTTAGTGCTTGGGGGCAGCTTGTGTGAGCTCAGCCCAGGGGGTTTAACGCTGGGGTTGGGCCCTGGCATCTGAGGCTCAGATGAGACAGGAAGTTGTGTCAGGGGTTTGGGGACAGGAAGTGGCTCCCGCCCTGAAAGTCCGACGGCTTCCTGGAGATAAAGGGGTTTTCATCAGGTGGAGGAGGGTGGGGCAGATTTTGGGGGCTCCCGGCACTGGGATGAACCCAGGAGTCCTGGCTCCCAGCCCCCCCCCCCCACTCTAACCCACTAGACCCCACTCCCCTCCCAGAGCTGGGGAGAGAACCCAGGAGTCCTGGCTCCCAACCCCGCCCCCCCCCCACTCTAACCCACTAGACCCCAGTCCCCTCCCAGAGCTGGGGAGAGAACCCAGGAGTCCTGGCTCCCCCCCCGCCCCAACCCACTAGACCCCACTCCCCTCCCAGAGCCGGGGGGAGAACCCAGGAGTCCTGAGGCTCTGGATGTGGGCCTGTCCTGCAGGGGCCCCGAGCAGTGGGATGGGGCTTATGCCCTTATATGGGTACAAGTGGCCCCTGGGGGGAGGAGCCCCCCCCCCCCCCCCCAGAGGCGCCAGGATGTGGCTGAGTTGCGACTTCTGCTATTTTCAGGGCCTCTCGGTTTGCAGGCACCCGGGGGCGGGGGGGGGGGGGGGGGGCGCCTGCAGGGGCCGGGTGGGGGAGGGGATGGAGGGGCTCTGTGGGGGGAGGATGGGGGACCGTGGCATGGGGTGTTTGTCCCCCAATGTCTGGGTTTAGGCACATGGTGCCCTGGGATCCCCTCCATTCATTGAGCCCTGACACCCCCCCACCCCCCCCCGAGACAGTGGCTGGTGCATGAGCCAGCCCCAGCCACCCCCCTTGCCCCCCTCCAGTAGGGGGCAGCACTGCTCCCCGACAGGTTGCCCCCCGACCGTGCCCCCCAATCCCAATCACAGCCCCCCACCCCAGAGAACACAACGGGCGCAGGGCAGCCGGGGAGAACCACACAACCCCTCCCCCCGGCCCCCGCTCTGGACTTTTCCATGACGCCACCGATTCGAGACCGCGCCCAACGGACCCGCCCCCCCGCCCACCAGCACGGCGCTGCTGCCTGCCCCGAACCACAGAGCAGTGCCGAGAAGGCCGGAAACTCAGCCCTGCAAATATAGAAACAGCCGCAGCTCTGCCGGTGCCCCTCACTCCTGACCCACAGCCCCCTGCCAGCCCAGCCCTGCCCCCTCACAGCTCTGCTGGTGCCCCTCACTCCCGATCGGCAGCCCCTGCCAGCCCAGCCCTGCCCCCCCCAGCTCTGCCGGTGCCCCTCACTCCCGACCCGCAGCCCCTGCTAGCCCAGCCCTGCCTCCCACAGCTCTGCCGGTGCCCCTCACTCCCGACCTGCAGCCCCTGCCAGCCCAGCCCTGCCCCCCCAGCTCTGCCGGTGCCCCTCAGTCCCGACCCGCAGCCCCCTGCTCTCTGTGGTGTTGGAGCCCAGGCTCCGAGACCTTCGCCAGGTTTCAGCCCCTGGGTCCCAGCCCTAGCGGGAACGTCTCTCTCAGCGTTTTTAGCCCAGGGGCTTGATCCTGAGTGTGTAGGGCCGGGCTCTGAGCCGCGCTGCCCCCGGGGGGCGTTTGCCGTATGGTCGTGCCTGAAAGGTTGGGCTGAGCCTGACCCTGTCGCCACACCTGGGCCGTCCCACTTGGGAACAAGTCCTTCTTCTCCCCCCCCCCAGCCTCTCGGCAGGCAGGACCCAGTTCGGGACCGGTGATCCCCCCAGAAATTGAAATTAGCGGGGGTGTTCGAATACACCAGGGGGTGAGGGCCGAGGGGTGAGACCGTGAGGGCGAAGGGGGGCTGACGGCACCATCGTAAAAAGTAAAAAATCTCCCCCGACCATTTTATTCAATATCACTCATGTTTTAAAATCATCATGCAAATGGAAACGGGGTCTTCTGCGAAGCCAGGCAGTTCCATCCCTCCTGGGTTCTTGTAGTTTGGCACAACTCTGTTAATGAACTTCTCGAATGCAGTGCGTTCATCTTCGGTGGCTTCTCGTGTGTCCGGTACATCCAGTCCTTCAGGATCTGCTCATCATCAGGCAGAAGGCGACTCCTTTCAGAACACAAGACTCTATTCAATGAGGAAAAAGATGCTGAACCGTAGCTGTTGTGACTGGGAGTAGCAGGAGAAAAATTCCTACTTCTTTCATCCCAGGAGACAGCGCACAGAAATTGGGCCAAACCACTTGTGCTGATAACGAAGAAGCTGAAGTCAAATCTTCATTCGTTCATCGTATGACGTTCCACTCTGTGTCTAAATGCTCTGTTCTGTCCTGAGCACGTGACAAACCATTGCTGGTAGCGCCTCACTCCACTCAACTGTCGGTGTTTTATAGGACAGGCATCTGTAAGTCCTACGTAGAGGTCGATAGAATCCAAAAGTTGTTGTTGTAGATTTGTAAGAATCAACTCTGTGTACTTGACTTTTCCAAACCCTTCTTGTCCTCTTCACTTAAGGATTCAATATAAATGCCTTCATTAGTCAACTTCCGGACTGAAGTCTTTGCTTCTCCCAGTACGTTTTCAATGGATAGCTCTCGGATTGATCCAAACGTAGCTCCTATTGCTGGACAAAGATCTCCTACTGTTGTAGCAGATGCCTGGATGGCCTTGTGTCATGACCCAAGTGGTTTCCACAGTAGACTTACGAGAGAGAGAGAACGGCAATAGTCTTCTCTGAACGTAGTAGCAAAAGGAATCCACCAGCCTCACTCCTTAGATCCATCCCATCTTGGTAGAGACTTTCCAAAGCCAGTAATAACGGCTGGAGTCATTTTAAGACAACAGCCAAGGATCGCTCAGGAGAAAGCCAGCGGGTTTTCCCAGCTTGGACTAATTTGAACTTCAGTCCCAGGGTATCTTCTCTATTTTCCAAGATATTCAGTCTTTTTGGACTCTTGCTGAAAAAAGAATATAATGAAGACATTAAATGTATAGCTTTTTAAATGCCTTTTGAAGCGTCTGCAGCTCGTACTAGTGCTAGGTGGAGTAGATGGCCTCTGCAGTGTGTATAGGAGAGATTAGGGTTACACTTTTCTCTGAGCTAAGCCTGTACTCCACCATGTCTTCCAGAGAAGTTTGCAGCTCCATCAAATGCACAAGCAGCATCTGTTTGGGGTCCAATAGACAAGCATTTAACTCTTCTAAGATGTGGGTTGTCACAGAGGCAACCGATGCATCTTCTATAACCGGAACATCTAGAAATGCATCTACTGGCCTACCACGGACATCAAGATAACGTACACAATGACTTCATGCTTGATGTGCATTTGCATCGGTGCGTTCATCGGCCATTATGTACGTTTTCTGAATGTGGTGAGAGAGATCTTCACTTTGTCTACTGCTGAGTCTTTCGCATGCTTCTAACCAGTCAGTTGAGTTTCTTGCAGAAAGACAGGGAGCCTTTGCCGCTCTTGGTAGGAACCAGTGTCCAACGCTGATGCCCTTAACGTTGGCCTGCAGTTTGTAGTGTGGGGTATCACTGTTTATTTAAGCAAGGATGATGTGACAGCCATGTTTGTTTGCATACACTGTGGTGTGTCTCCAGCATTCTTAGCAGCTTCATTAAGCACTTCTAAAATTGGCTTTGACGGTGACTGGCTAATAAGGCTTTCTGCAGCTCGATGCGGTCCGAGGTTTGGTGTTTTGCAGCCTTTTCACGTAGATGGTCAGCACTGGCTTTGCTGATCGGTCTGGCAAACCAAGCGCCTCCACTTGTACTATCTTAATCCACGGTACGCCCACAGCTTGAATACTGCGTGCAGTTCTGGTCGCCCCGTCTCCAAAAAGATCTATTGGAGTTGAATAAGGTGTAGAGAAGGGCCACAACAGTGATGAAGGGCATGGAACGGCTTCCGTATGAGAGATTAAAAAAACTGGGACTGTTCATCTTGGAAAAGAGACGACTACGAGGGGATATGATACAGGTCTATAAAATCCTGACTGGTGTATGGAGAAAGTGAATAAGGAAATATTAGTTACCTCATCTCATAACACAAGAACTAGAGGTCACCCAATGACATTAATAGGCAGCAGGTTTAAAACAAACCAAAGGAAGTATTTCTTCACACAACGCACAGTCAACCTGTGGAACTCCTTGCCAGAGGATGTTGTAAAGGCCAAGACTATAACAGGGTTCAAAAAGGAACTAGATAAGTTCATGGAGGATAGGTCCATCAATGGCTATTAGCCAGGATGGTGTCCCTAGCCTCTGTTTGCCAGAAGCTGAGAATGAGCGATAGGGGATGGGTCACTGGCTGATTCCCTGTTCTGTTCATTCCCTCTGGGGCACCTGGCATTGGCCACTGTTGGAAGACGGGACACTGGGCTAGATGGGGTCTGATGCACTATGGCTGTTTTTATGCTCTTATGTACAAATGAATTATAATAATTAAAATGTTTAGTACAGAAACTTCCCCGGCTTATGACCTCTCAAGATGGCGCCGATGTGAGATAACGGCCTTGGCAAATGCTGCATTTTAAAAATCTTGGCCTACTAGCAAACGTAAATATATAAGAGTTTTCCAGGCAAGCCTGGAGCAAAGTCACTAAACCACAGTCCAACCAACAAATGTTCCTTTAGCAACGTGCCCCTCCCGTCTCCCTCCCCCGCCCCCCCATGCATCGTCGTGGGCCGTGGTCAGCGGAGACCCAGAGGTACATTCGCATGAGTTCACTTCCCCACCCTGGCGGGTGAGGGGGGAAAAGGCACCTCGCTCTGACTGCTGTTTGTCGTGCCTCCGTTCGCTCCAACGCTCCGTCCCCGATGGCCCTGCGCCGTCACCTGCCACTGTGACCTCTGCGAGTCGGTCTCCTGAGGTCCCGCCAGCTCTGTGATTTCAGCTCTCAGCGGGGGAACCTCGCTGCTGGTGCAGGCTGGGCCGTCTCTTCCACCCAAACACTGGCCCGCAGCAGGTCTAAGCCCTTCGACCTGCTTATCCTTGATTGCAGCTCTGGTGGTCACTTAATAAACCAAAAAACTCTCCCTGGAGCCTCATCAACTTTCTCCTTAAACCAGGGAGAGGGACGGTCAAACGGTGCTGGAGTCTCTCAGACAGAGCCTGCACCACCAAGCAAAACACCTGTTCCCTCCCGCTCCCTCTCCCCTAGGGTCTGTCAGCCAAAGCCCCTGCTTAGCGAGTGCAGGTCAGTTGGGGGGTGACCAGTGCTAAATTTGTTCTGCAAAAGTTGTTGGGGATCAAGCAATTTTCTTTTACTTTCATCACTGATGCGGCCAAGTCCAAAGGCAGCGGGGTTCTGACCTGCTGGGCCCAGAGGTGCCGGGGCTGTGAACGGCCGGGCCCAGAGGTGCCGGGGCTGTGAACGGCCAGGCCCAGAGGTGCCGGGGCTCTGACCTGCCGGGCCCAGAGGCGCCGGGGCTGTGAACGGCCGGGCCCAGAGGCGCCGGGGCTCTGACCTGCCGGGCCCAGAGGCGCCGGGGCTGTGAATGGCCGGGCCTAGAGGCACTGGGGCTCTGACCTGCCGGGCCCAGAGGCGCCGGGGCTGTGAACGGCCGGGCCTAGAGGCGCCGGGGCTCTGACCTGCCGGGCCCAGAGGTGCCGGGGCTGTGAACGGCTGGGCCCAGAGCTGCCGGGGCTCTGACCTGCCGGGCCCAGAGCTGCCGGGGCTCTGACCTGCCGGGCCCAGAGGCGCCGGGGCTGTGAACGGCTGGGCCCAGAGCTGCCAGGGCTCTGACCTGCCGGGCCCAGAGGCGCCGGGGCTCTGACCTGCCGGGCCCAGAGGCGCCGGGGCTGTGAACTGGCACAAATGAAGCACTGAGGGTGACCCCCTCAATCGGGACAGGCTGAGCAGTTCTGCTGCCCTTTCCTCATACGCTACGGATAACACCATTGCATTCCCCCCGCATTCAACATTTGTATTGAAGCTCATGTTAAAATGCTCCCAGACCCAGAGCGTGTCTGTACAGCCGGGTATGAGGCTCAACTTATGCAAAATTGCCCATTAACAGTCATCAACTACACATAGCACATACTCCGCGCTAGCCCAGATTTCGGGGAATGAACGGGACGCTGCGGCCGCGTGTTCGGGTGCATCACTCTCACCACAGCAAGCGGAGCTGGTGGCAAGCAAACCGAGCCCTGAGGGCTCGTCGTTCGGTAACGGAGAATTGAGGTTAGGTTGTGCCTCAGCCAATACAATCCCCCAGAGAAGTGCATTGACTTTGTGACACCCGCCAACACGGCGCATTTGGGCAACGCCGCGCGCTACCTAGGCAGTGTGGGAGCGGTCGTGTAAATGCAGCCGGGGCCTGATGCCTTTCCCAGCGCAGCACTTGCTGTCGGGGAGAGCGCATGATGCAGCGTAACTATGAAATGAGGCCGCGCTGACGGGGTCAGAAAACCCAACGGCGGGTGGGCGGGAGCGAGTCTGTGGGTCACACTTTTCAGACCCGGTGTCCCCTTTCAGGTACAGGTGTTTCATCACATGCTTTCCAAGCGCAGATTAACGGTTCACGTTCCATTCAAATTGCCGCCGACGAAACTGGCAACTAGTTGACCACTGGGAGGGGGTGATGGGGAATTCACGGGGGGACCCCAGGGCCGGGAGGTGGCAGGAGCCGGGAGGTGGCTAGCCGGAGACCGGAGCTACCTTTTGCAGAGCACCTGGAGCTCCCAGCTGGGTTCAGTATGGTGGGGGCTTGGCTGGGCTGGCCCCTGGTTTCAGCTTCACGCCCCCCGCCCCGTCCATGCGAACGCAAGGCCAGCCAGCACCGGGTGGCTTCTCAGTTGTTCCCTGGTGAGATGAAATGGGCCGTTCCTGTCACGTTGGTATGTGGCCGCTGCCTGCCTCAGTTTCCCTCTGGCCTTTGCGGTGCCCAGAGGGCGCCCGCTGCTCCTGGCTGGCACTGGAGTGCGTCCCATGGGGCTGGCGGGGCCGTGACGGAGCTGGGCGTGATCCCCCCTCAGCTTGCCAGAGGGTCCCGAGTGACAAGGTTGGGGGGTGGTGATGGAGGGATTTCCGTGGCCCAGTTCCTGTCCGTGGACGAGACGCTCCCCTCAGCCGGATTCTCTACCTCACAGAGATTGGGGTGGGGGGGAGGCGCTGTTTGCCGTGTGGCTAAAATGTGACCCCCCCCCACACACACCCCAGGCATGTTCGGGCTTGAGCCGGGGCAGGGGAGGGAGGGCTGAGACCCGGCCGGGATGTGGGGGGTGCTGGAGTCTGAGCCGGGGAGGTTCCCACACCATGGATGAGGCAGGGCTGGGGGGCTTGATTTCCCCATGTGACCCCCCCCACATTAACCCCCCTCGGTGGGGTAGCCCCCCCTTGTAACCCACCCACGACCACATGGCCCCACATTGACCCATTGGGCGCCTGCTCCCGCCTCCCTCCCTGCCCCATTGGCCCAGCCGTTACCCCATATGACCTCTTGACCCCAAATTGACATTTACTTCTGGTGACCTGAAGCCTTCCTGACCCCATGGTGACCTCTTGTGACCCCACAGTGCCCCGTTGTTACCCCATGTGACCTCATTTGAGCCCCTTTGGACCAGATTCCCCCATCCCCCCGGGTCTCCCAGCTCTGTCTGCAGATCGAGGGGTGGGGACAGACTCAGAATCAGGGTTAACAGTGGGGGCTGTGCCATAGGGGAGCCACGGGGCACCGCGGTATGAGTGGTGGGAATGGGGGACCCGGTGCCATAGGGGAGCCACGGGGCACCCCGGTATGAGTGGTGGGAATGGGGGACCCGGTGCTATAGGGGAGCCGCGGGGCACCGCGGTATGAGTGGTGGGAATGGGGGACCCGGTGCCATAGGGGAGCCACGGGGCACCCCGGTATGAGTGGTGGGAATGGGGGACCCGGTGCTATGAGGGAGCCGTGGGGCACCCCGGTATGAGTGGTGGGAATGGGGGACCCGGTGCTATAGGGGAGCCCTGGGGCACCCCAGTATGAGTGGTGGGAATGGGGGACCCGGTGCCATGGGGGAGCCGCGGGGCACCCCCGTATGAGTGGTGGGACTGGGGGACCTGGTGCTACAGGGGAGCCGCGGGGCACCCCGGTATGAGTGGTGGGAATGGGGGACCCGGTGCGATAGGGGAGCCGCGGGGCACCCCGGTATGAGTGGTGAGAATGGGGGACCCGGTGCTATGAGGGAGCCGTGGGGCACTCCGGTATGAGTGGTGGGAATGGGGGACCCGGTGCTATGAGGGAGCCGTGGGGCACCCCGGTATGAGTGGTGGGAATGGGGGACCCGGTGCTATGAGGGAGCCGTGGGGCACCCCGGTATGAGTGGTGGGAATGGGGGACCCAGTGCTATAGGGGAGCCCTGGGGCACCCCAGTATGAGTGGTGGGAATGGGGGACCCAGTGCTATAGGGGAGCCCTGGGGCACCCCAGTATGAGTGGTGGGAATGGGGGACCCGGTGCCATGGGGGAGCCGCGGGGCACCCCCGTATGAGTGGTGGGACTGGGGGACCCGGTGCTATAGGGGAGCCGCGGGGCACCCCGGTATGAGTGGTGGGACTGGGGGACCCGGTGCTGTAGGGGAACCGCGGGGCACCCCGGTATGAGTGGTGGGAATGGGGGACCCGGTGCTACAGGGGAGCCGCGGGGCACCCCGGTATGAGTGGTGGGAATGGGGGACCCGGTGCTATGAGGGAGCCGCGGGGCACCCCGGTATGAGTGGTGAGAATGGGGGACCCGGTGCGATGGGGGAGCCGTGGGGCACCCCGGTATGAGTGGTGAGAATGGGGGACCCGGTGCTATAGGGGAGCTGCGGGGCACCCTGGTATGAGTGGTGAGAATGGGGGACCCGGTGCTATGGGGGAGCTGCGGGGCACTGTGGTATGAGTGGTGGGAATGGGGGACCTGGTGCTATAGGGGAGCCGCGGGGCACCCCGGTATGAGTGGTGGGACTGGGGGACCCGGTGCTATAGGGGAGCCGCGGGGCACCCCGGTATGAGTGGTGGGACTGGGGGACCCGGTGCTATAGGGCAGCTGCGGGGCACCCCGGTATCAGTGATGGGCCTGAGGGCATGTCACAGACACCATGATGGGCACTATGCCCCCCAGCTTTGGAAGAATCCCTTAGAGGAGCCCCTCCCTCCAGTGTGCCAGACCCCCAGGGGTCCCCACTTCCTCCGGGGTCGGCTCAGAGACCTCCAGTGAGAGCCCCCAGTGTCCTCCAGCAGCCCCCACTTCTCCCCCTGCCCCCAGGTCCTTTGGTCTGGGGCTGGGGGCTCTGCACAGCTTCCCCGTCCTCGCCAATTTCCCACCGCACTGGCTTGGGTCCCGTTCCGTCGGCCCGCGAGGCCGGGAGCCAGGTTTGAGCCCTGTTCCTTCGCAGTGTAGACGCAGCCTCGCCGGACGGCTGCTCCAGGAGCCCAGGAAATGTAGCCCCCAAGGCCACGGGGTGACCTGCGGTGGCGTCCGGCCAGCCGGGGCCAGAGAGGCTGTTTTGGGGGGTGGCTGAGTGGGCTCCGGCCCCCGGCTGCAGTGTAGACATTGGAGAGGTTAACGCAAGTGGTGCTAGCCCCGGGGTTACGCTGCAGTGTGGACAGACCCTCCCGGCTGCCCTGCGGGCAAATGTCATCCCCCCCGCTGGGGAAACTGAGGCACAGGCAGGCTTCATAAAAATACGACAACACATTCCCCGCCCAGGGTTTGAACTATGCAAGCCGGGGGGTGTCAGGGGCCCCCCAGAGAAGGGGAAAGCAGCCGAGACGCTGCTGCTGGTGAGGGATACACCTGGGCAGAGCATGGCACGGCCGTGGTGGGTTCTCGTAACCGAGAGCCCCTGAATCGCAGCCCACCGGCAGGGCAGGGAGGGCTGTCCCAGGGGTGAGGGGCCTCCCCAAAAGGGGCAGCCGGGTCCTTGCAGGCACACAGCCTGGGGGTTGGGTTCAGGTCAAAGGGGGCCTTCCAATGTGGGGGAGCCCCCTGCATCTCACGGCTAGGTGAGGACCAGCTTTGCATGGTGACCAACCTACCCTAATCCCCCCCAATGCTCAAGGGGTGGCTCTCTGCCTCCCCGGGCTCGGGGGGATGGGTGCCCCAAGCTGGCTGACCCTGGGGGAAGGTGGGTCCCCTGCCCCTTTGCTCCCTGGCTGACGAGGGGAGGAGTCATGGCAGGGCCCCAGGTCACTGGGTGAGACGCCTGGGGTTTGTCTGGCTGAGGGCAAACATAAGGATCTTCCCCCACCGGGGAAACCGAGGCACACGGGAGTCATAAAAATGACAAAATTCCTGTCATCACAAGGCCCATGTGGTACAAGGTTGCCCTGTGGCACCCCGATGTCAGAGATGGGAACGGGGGGCTCTATGTTATAGGGGAGCTCTGGGGCACCCCAATATCAGAGATGGGAATGGGGGCCCCTCTGTTATATGTGAGCCCTGGGGCACCCCAATGTCTGTGGTGAGAAGGGGGGTGACCTGTTGGTAATAAAGAGGAACTGGGGGAGACAGCACGATCAGAGGGGGTGCTGTGGGGTACTGAGTGGAAGAGATGGGGGCTAGCACGGTTTGAGAGGTGGGACACCTTGCTGGTTTTTGAGGTTCAAAGGAGGCAGCCCCAGGACCCTGCAATATGACAAAGGAGCCCCAGAGGATTATGGGGGGGTCTCTGGAGAACCCCCCTGCCTCAGTGTCAGACCCCAGACCCGGGTAACACAAAACCAGCCAAACCTTTATTGTCTCCAAACCGAAGAGAAGGTGGATTTCGGGGGGGCTGGTGGAGGGGGTTTGATCCCAGTCGGGGAAGCAAGGGCTGTGTGTTGGGGGGCCGGGGGAGACATCCTGTGGGGGCGGGGTGGGTCACTGCGCCCTCCCCCAGATCTCACTGCACGGCCTGTTCGTTCGCGCTGCTGCTGGAGTCTTGGGGTTTCATGACGTCGGGGAGCTCCGGGGGGCTGGAGAAGGGGTCGATGCGGAGAGCCTCGAAGGAGTCATCTGGAGGAGGAGAGAGGGTCAGAGAGGCAGGATCAGCCCCCCAGGCTCCCCACGGCCTCTTCCCCCCAAGCACTCACCCCCGGCTCGGAAAGCCAGGCCCACCGTGGCCGGGGCCTGGGGCCGCGCCGTCTGGCTGGTGAAGCCGCAATCTCCCAGTGTCTTGCTGTCGTCTAGCAGCTGGTCATCCTGGGACGGAGAGAAGGGAGACAGTGGAGCGGCGCCACATGCAGCCGCCTCTGGGGCAGGGCGGCTGGGGAACCGCCGCATATAACACGGCACAGGGACTGACGACCAAGGGGAGAGCGCCCCCTGCCTGCTCCCCGCAGCACGTGACCCCTGCCCAGCCCCTGGCCCACAGCCTCCCCTGCCCAGCCCCCTGCCCCATGGCGCCCCCTGCCCAGCCCCCACCAGCCCCCTGCCCCATGGCACCCCCTGCCCAGCCCCCAGCCCCATGGCGCCCCCTGCCCAGCCCCCACCAGCCTCCTGCCCCATGGTGCCCCCTGCCCAGCCCCCACCAGCCCCTGCCCCATGGAGCCCCCTGCCCAGCCCCCAGCCCCATGGAGCCCCCTGCCCAGCCCCCACCAGCCCCTGCCCCATGGAGCCCCCTGCCCAGCCCCCACCAACCCGCTGCCCAGCCCCCTGCCCCATGGAGCCCCCTGCCCAGCCTCCACCAGCCCCTGCCCAGTCTCCCGCCCCATGGTGCCCCCTGCCCAGCCTCCACCAGCCCCCCGCCCAGCCCCCACCAGCCCCCAGCCCTATGGCGCCCCCTGCCCAGCCCCCACCAGCCCCCTGCCCCATGGTGCCCCCCGCCCAGCCCCCACCAGCCCCCAGCCCTATGGCGCCCCCTGCCCAGCCCCCACCAGCCCCCGCCCCATGGCGCCCCCTGCCCAGCCCCCTGCCCCATGGTGCCCCCTGCCCCACACCTTGTAGAGCCGCTGCTCCTCGGGGGGCCGCTTGAGGATGCCCTCCACGATGCGCTTCAGCTCGTACACGGTGCTGGACTCCTTGGCGTCGGTGAAGATGGTTGTCTTGTGGCGCCGGATCATCAAAAACACGTCCTGGGGGCGGGGGACGGGGGGGGGGGGGGCAGACGGACACGCAGCTCAGCGCCAGGCCCCGCGCGCCACCGCCCCCCCCGGGGCGTGCCTCAGTTTCCCCACCGGCTCAACGCCAGGCCCCGCGCGCCACGCCACCCCCCCCCCCCCCGGGGCGTGCCTCAGTTTCCCCACCGGCTCAACGCCAAGCCCCGCGCGCCGCGCCACCCCACCCCCCGTCCGGGGCGTGCCTCAGTTTCCCCACCGGCTCAGCGCCAGGCCCCGCGCGGTCCCGGACGTGCCTCAGTTTCCCCACCGGCACAGCGCGGGGGCGGCTCCCGGGAAGGGGCCCGGCAGTGGGGGAGGGGGGAGGGGCGGCAGGGTCCCGGGGGGGCGGGGTCCCGGCAGTGGGGGAGGGGCGGCCCTGGGGGAGGGGCGGTCCCGGGGGGGAGGGGGGGTCGGTCTCGCTCTCTCGCTCACCATCCCGGCCGCTCCCCGCTCGCCCAGACGCAGCCGCAGCCCCCGGCTCCGCCACCGTCCCAGCCTGCACCGCGTGACCCGCGACGCACGGCGCGCGACCCCGCGCTGGCCGCCATCTTGGGAGAGGCGGTGCCTCTGCCAGGGCGGGAGGGGCGGGGGGGAGGCCGGGTCAGCGGAGCGGCAGGACCAATGGGGAGAGGGGAAGGCCTGGCGGGCGGCCATGCTGGGAAGGTCACTTCATAAAAGGCGTACACGGGCGGCCATGTTGAGATGGTCACGGCAGCGTCTGGCCGCCATAGCGCGGAGGGGCGACATGTTGAGAAGGTCATGTGCCAATTCGCCATCTTGGAAAGGTCAAAGTTCAAGGAAGGGCGGAAAAACACCTACCGGCAGCCATTTTGAGAAGGTCCAATGACCTTTTGCGGACCCTGCCCTGCCGCCATGTTGGGAAGGTCAATGGAGTGGGGTGAGCCCGGACGCCTGGGTTCTATGCCCCAGCCCTGGTCGCTGCACAGATCCCCTCCCCAGATCGAGATCTGTGAGCCAGCCCCAAGCCCCTTCCCCAACGTTTAGCCAAGACACCCAAGCGCATCTCGGCCAACGTGCCGGCTGTGACTTTCCCGGTGGCGAACTTCCCTCTGAACAGTGCCGCTGCCTCTGCCACTGTTCCCGCCGCCCCTGTCCCCACTGGGCTTCCGCAGCCGACCGGCTGGCCTCGAACTTCCTCGCTGGCCTCGAACCTTCCAGCACCCGCCAAGCCCACCTTGGCCCCCCCAGCTCCTGGCCTGGCCTGGCCCACCCAGCCCGTGGGCTGGCCCGACCCCCCCACTTCATATTGCAGCGAGAGCCCCCTGTGTCTGCACGCGGAGATCGGACGCCATGCAAGCGCAGCGCCGTGTGACGCCGACAGACCCCGGGGGTCAGCGGGTGGGATCGAACCTGGGACCTCGGGAACTAAATGCATGAGCCTCTCCTGCAGGAGCTAAAAGCCACGTGGCCCTTAGCTCAGGCTGTAGAGTCAACTCATTCATCTCTTGCTAAGTAGTCTCAGTGCCACTAGATCAGGGGTGGGCAAAGCTTTTGGCCCGAGGGCCACACAGGGGTGCAAAACTCTATGGAGGGCCAGGTAGGGAAGGCTGTGCCTCCCCAAACAGCCTGGCGCCCTCCCCCATCCGCCCCCTCCCACTTCCTGCCCCCTGACTGCTCCCCTCAGAACCCCCGACCCATCCAACCCCCTGCTCCTTGTCCCCTGACCGCCCTCTCCTGAGAGCCTCCGCCCCTAACCACCCCCCTGAGGCCCCGCCCTCACTCCGCCTCTTCCCACCCCAGCTCTGCCCCCTTCCCAAGGCCCTCCTTCCTGCCAGCTGCTCGCCGTCCCCAGCACCTCCCGCCAGCTGTGGTGGGTGGGTACTGAGCACCCCCTATGTTTTCCATGGGTGCTCAAGCCCTGAAGCACTCACGGCGTCGGTGCCTATGCCCCAGCCCCGAGTCCCTTCCAAGTGTCACCTGTGGGGTCCAGCCCCTGATCCTCCGTTCCCAAAGCACCAGCAGACCCCAGTTGGCCAGTTTCTGATGACAGTAAAAACCAAAAGGAAATTTATTCCAGAAAGAAAATCGCTTCAACTGGAAACACGTGGGAGAGACGGAACAACCGGTCACGTATAAAACAAACCAGAAAACACAAACTAGGACCTACCCCGATCAATAGGCACCTTTCCTAGCTAGCAAAGTAGCGCGTCATCCCCAAATTCACTCTTTTGCAGCGTTAGCTTGTCCCCAGGACACCCCCGCGTCCCCGCTCATCAAGGTACGCGCAGAGTGGCCTTCTCCACCCTGTGAGCTACTGGACCAGTTGCTCGTCTCTGTTCACAGACAGGGAAAGCCCCTCACTGCCCTGTCGTTCCATTGCACCTCCATGTGGTTTGCCGTTGTCTTTGCGCGTTTCCGTTGACATCTTCTGGGCTGGGACAAGGGTGGAGAACTGAACCCTGAATTCCATCACCCCTGTTACTGGGATGATCACTGCTACCTGAATGGGCCACCGCTGAGCCGTCTGATTCCCTGGTGACACTCTTGCACTCCGAGACCGCCAGGGCACACATTTCAATGTTAGTTACATGATTCCTTAAATATGACCGGTTCCACACATCTCGCAGTGATTCGGAGTTTCAATCATAGAATCTCAGGGTTGGAAGGGACCTTAGGAGGTATCTAGTCCAATCCCCTGCTCAAAGCAGCACCAATCCCCAACTAAATCATCCCAGCCAGGGCTTTGTCAAGCCTGACCTTAAAAACCTCCAAGGAAGGAGATTCCACCACCTCCCTAGGTAACCCAATAAGTCACAAGCTTTCAGTAGAGACCTCACGTGCAGCTCCGCTGCTCGTTTTCTAACTCTGAAAATACGTATTGTAGATTCTTACTCTTTGTACCCGCTCTCCTTACTAACAATGATACGCATCTTGATTGCAAGTCGGCTGGTTAGTGTGGAAACAGCTACTTCATGCTGTGTTTCACCAGGGCAAGGTAAAGCCCCATGTTTACTACGGTTGTGCTTCACACTGTTTTTTAACAATCTGGTATTAAATAGGCTGTACGAGGGTTGTGCACTTGGGGAATAATACTAGTTAACATTTTGCTTGTTCTTAAACCAAAGGCCCACATCCACATGGGGGGAAACAGAATAACCACGTGCCAGCCTTGCTTTACCCTGGAGTGCCGTGTGAATTGCTGAAACTTGCTTTCAAATGTGCCTTTTTAAAATGGGGTTCTTTAAAAAGTTAGTTTGGATGCTTAAGTTGTTTGTGATTTAGAGGCATAAGCACTGAACTTTTTTTTTTCTCCAGGAAAATGTACGCGTGACCTCGGGCGGGTGGGGGAGGCGAATGGGTCTGTGGTTTTTTTTAAAGTATTTTGTCGCAAACTGTTTGGGTTTTGGATGCTTAAATATACGGGGTGCCAAATGTGGGCCGTGTATGTTTTAAAATGGTTATAAAAGTTGGTTTTCGTGTTTAAAATATTTAGGAACGTGGGCGGGTGGGTTTTCTACAGTGTTTTGTTGCAATTGCAAACTGCTTTTGAGGGCTTAAAATACTAGGAGATTCTTTTTTTCACTCTGTGCAAATGTATGTTTTAAAACGGGATAAAAAATTAGTTTCGATGCTTAAATTGCTTGTGATTTAAGGGCATATGAAATGTGTCTTCCCCCTTCCCCACCCAGGAAAATGTACGTGTGATCTCAGGAAAGGAAGGGGTATAAACGTGTGTTTTTTAAAAGGTATTTTGTTGCAAACTGTTTGGTTTTGGATGCTTAAAATACTGTTTTTTTTTTACTCTGTGCAAAATGTGGGGGCGGGGGGAATTGTTTGTGCATGGGTATTTTACAGTCTGAAATTGATTGTGTAACGCAGTGACTTTTAAACAGCCCCATCACAACCAAAAAACACCCCCCTAAATTAGCACTCGATTTTTCACTTTCACACAACCGTTTCCTGTGTCTTGTAATCATGTTGACTCCCCACAGTCCGGTCAAAACAAGAGAGATCCTTAGACCCGAGTGCAAAGAAGCCAAAAGAAAAAAGAAAGAGAGGAGAGAAATTCTCCAAGATGAACAGTTGATAGATGGTTAAAACCTAGTAAATATGTTTTGATGATTTGTTTGGTCGTTTAACGGGTTTTGTTGTTAAGCAAATACCTAGGTGTGGGTGGGTTTCGGTGAGAGGCAGATATTATAGATTATAGAGTTAAGGGTTTGTTTGTGAACATTGTTTATTTGATGCTAAATTGGGACATCCTTTTGCTAATCAATCCTGTCTAACTCTCCTGACCTGCCGCAGTCAGAGCTAGGAGACGTGGCCAGCAGAACCACCGAACAACCAGGAATCTGCCGAGCCCGTTAACAACGCAACCAGCAGATGAGTGCAGACAAAGCATCAGGCCAACCCAAAACTTGGCTCCGGCCAGCCAAAACAACAGACACAAAAATCGGCACGGCTGCCACACCTTCAGCTCCTCTGCGGTTCACACCGCACCAAGCCCTGAGAAAGCTGTGAGCGAAAACACGAAGGCGTCGGCGTGTGTGCGCTTTAGGGCGGTGAACAGAAAACCCCGAGGGCTGCAAACACACACAGTGCCAGGGTGGCTACGGGCTGCAGAAACATGATTGCAACAATTCCTCTCTTCAGGTCTTCTCTCGTTAATACCAGCAGTAAGGATTTTAGAAATTGGAAGCAAACACTGATGATGGATGTTCTGTCCCTGAGTACCGACCCTTTGAGTGACTTGGAAAGCAGGGGGGATAAAAATCAACGATTTTTTTTTTTTAAATCAGGTTCTTTTATTTAAATTGGATTTTTTTGATATAATGCTTTTTGAGGAAAAAAACAATCTAAAGATCGTTTTAATTAAGATACATGATAGCTCAAAGATATCTCCTCATGAAATAGGATTAAAAATTGTAATTCTATAGTAGGAGACAATATATTCATGTCATGTTTAAGAAAAGTTTTGTAAATGAGTTCCAATAGTTCATGGATTAGGATTTAATCTTATGGGGTTCCACAGGCTTCTGTAGAGATTATTTGGGTTAATCTTTCTATCTACCCAATGGGACCCAGTGCTCAGTCTAGAAGATACCAGCAGAGATGCTTAGTTTTGCAGTTCTCAAACTGTAGATTTGCGTCTCCAGAGGTAACAGGCTTGTTAACAGCAAAAATGATTTTAAATAAATAAATAAATAATATATAGAGGCGAGACATAACAGACCTCAACGCTATTGTCCCTCTACAAATGTGTGTACACAGAGTCAATCCCTTACCTCTCTCTAAAAGTGCAAAGTTTCAAAAAGTTCAATGAATAGAAGATTGTTGGGGGTGGAATAGATCTGGACAAGGAGAAGAAGTCTGGAGATTAATGTGAGAGGCGAGGGACATATGCTTTTTTGTTAAAATATTATATGTTTGCTGCTGAAGAAAAAAAATCCAGAATACTTAACGTTGTTGTTTTAGTTAAATAAAACAATTTAAATGTCTGTCTGGTGATGTTCTCCTCCTAATACAGCCTGGCAAGAAAATCCTCCAAATATTAATGATTATCCTGTTGAACTGGAGATATTTCACCTCCCAATGACTTCATAAATATCTGCTTCAATTACCTTTGGTACATGAAATAACCAAACAATCATTCGTTTTCTGATATCGCTGTAAAGCTCATCTGAAAAGTTTTCAAAATAAATCAGTGTTTAAAAATGTATAGTGTGTACCTTCTAAAAATGACACCTCCTTCTATCTCGGAGTTGTGAAGAATATGTATTAAGGTTATAACAACCCACAAGAATGCACTTTTATGTAGAAATCCATGATTAAATCGAGTCTTCCTGACTAGTGATTTAAATCAATTTGATTTAAATCAAATCCACCCTGTTGGAAAGACTGATAAATGTACAAAGTCTATGCTGGTGGCGCTCAAAAATTGGGGTTTTCTAACAGGAGACGGTAGCACTGCCCACACGGGCCTAGGCAGGGGCTCACGGTCGTGCGGATAACGGGGTTGAAGCCCACATAGCGCGGTTCCCATCTGCTCGCGAGAGGCCCTGGCCCTGATGCTCAAACGCCCCCCTCAGCGATGGGGTTTCTCCCCAAAACTTTCCAATGCAGCTAGTTCTCATAGATCGTAAGGCCAGAAGGAACCATCCGGGTCATCTAGCCTGACCTCCTGCACGTTGGAGGCAGGGCTAGTGGAACGACAACTTTACAATCGATTGTTCGGTTTTCAGTTCAAACCAGAGCACCCCATGGCCTACGCAGTAAGTGGCCACCCACCACCATCCAATGGAGGGTTTCGTGCATTTTCCATTTCAACCTGTTACTTTGGTGCTTCACGGTTTGGTTTTCAATCGAAATGGACGTTGGAGAGCCATAGCAACGCCCCCCACCCAAAAAACCGCCCCCCCCCGCTTTGAAATGCTGGACAGGGAGGAGTTTGTTCTTCCAGCGTGTTTTATAAATACGGGAGAGGCGTGCGACCCCGGGCAACGTGTCGGTGTGGGGTTAGCCCGGTGCTGACTTTGGAAATAATGTGATTTTTCAACCATTTAGCGACTTTGCGAGGCTAGAAAGCCTGACCCAGAGCGTGCCATGAACTCCTGAGGGGTTATTACACCTGATGATTTAGTTGGGGATTGGTCCTGCTTTGAGCAGGGGGTTGGACTAGAACCTCCTGAGATCCCTTCCAACCCTGATATTCTATGACCCACAGGGGTGTATAAACTCCTGAGCTTCTGTTTGATTTACTACCAATCTGAGCTCCCTGCCCCCCTTTTGGGGGGTGAATGCCCCTTAGTCCTAATTACTGACAATCTTTCCAACCCCCAGCAGGGCCTAATATCTTCAACCCTGATGGAAAGCGAAGGAAACCTGGGTTGGAGAGTCACCCTAGGCCTGGTCTTATAGAGCCACTGAAGGTGATAGAAGCGCCTTCATCGGGTCGATGGGGCTGGGTCAGCGCTGTTGAGCTCAAGTGGGTGTCTCAGACGTCCGGGTTTTACACAAAATGCGAGAGCTCCTTGCTTGTCCTTTAAACTCACCTTGCTGGTTTTATTCCCCCCCGGTTCTCCTGCAGGCTTTTCAGCTTGGCTGGGAATCCGTCTCTTTTCTTAAATAGCCGGGATCAGGCAAGCTATTGTATTGAACCGACATACGGCCCTTGAAAACAAACCAACCTGCCCCATCAAACCCTTTGTCTTATCTAAGGCCCCCATAACGGAAACACGGCTGGTCACAGAGGCCTTTTTAGCTATGGTTATTCACAGATGCCAAGTTTTCTTAGGTTTGACCCCACGTTTGTCCCGGCACCATCCTCTGACTTCATCCTTTTGGATTTCTTACAAATCCTCTTTTTCCTAAGCAGGGCTTTGTGAGGTTCGTGCAGGCAGTATGATGCCCTAAGCCGGGATCCTTCGATTCGCTAATTCTCTTTAAACCACTGTCCAGGGCTCTAGCGCTTTGCGCAGCATTCACCGAGGTGACACCGTGGGCTACATTTTGGTGGGTTAAGCACAGGGATAACCTACGGCTTCTTCCCAGGCCCAGGTCAGCACACAGGCCCGGCGCTGGCAGTTTCTGTCCTCTGAAGTCCACGCAGTCATGATGCTGCTGGCCCGGCGCGTCTCTAACGCGGCCCTCACAATCTTCCGTCAGCTTCTGGGTCGAGGGCCTTCCTTCCGTCCGCACAGCTGTCATCCTCGTCCCGCTCGGCTTGGCGTTGAGCAAAACCACGCCGGGCCTGATCCATCTTCGCTCTCTGAGGCACGGCTGGCCAGGGCCCCCGGGGCCTCTAGGAAGGTGTTGAGCTGTTGAGTTTCAGGGAAGGAACAGCTGTCAGTCCCCTGGGTTTAGATTTACCCAACCCCAGGTTGGTTCCCACCCCATTGACCCCCTTGCTTCTGGTCATGTGTCAGTCTCGGGGGTGGAGATTCCAGGGCCTTAAAGGTCAGTGGCGGGGACAGCATTTCTTGACGTACCCTTAGATGGCTTCCATGCTTGGGTCAACCCTAAACCGCCAACTGCCAGGAGCTGGGAATGGACGACAGGGGCTGGATCACTTGATAATTGCCCCGTTCTGTTCATTCCCTCTGGGGCACCTGGCACTGGCCAGTGTCGGCAGACAGGACACTGGGCTAGATGGAGCTTTGGTCTGGCCGTTCTCATGTTCTGATGAGTTTGTCAGGGCTGAGACAGGAGTTGCTTGTAAAGAAACACTGGACATTTTGCTGGTTGGCAACAAGGGGCTTCTGTGTCACGGGACTCAATGGGGAAGTCACCCTAGAACGGTGCCCTGGTTTGTTGTATAAGCCTTGAGTAAGACGGGTGTCTGCCAGCATAATGGCTATTGCTCCTGGAGTTGGTCCAGAGTTGGGACCCTCCAGCGCAGGTGGTACAGTGGAGCGCTTGGGTGAGAATGAGACACATGCCCTGGGCTTTACAGTGCCCCCTGTGGATGACGATTGTGGTGTGTTGGAAACGGTATTAAAATTGCGAGCGATCAGTTTAGATTCTCAGTGGGTTTCCGGGTCCTGTTGGCAGGCTAGGGGGCTCTGTAGAGAAGCCTGTTGTCAGAGTCACTTCTGCAGAGAGCCAGCCTAGAGTAATGCTCATCCAGTTATGTCCCTCTGCTTTTTAAGGAGCAGCCTGTTTTGTTTCTCTCTGTTTTGCAGGTTTTGTGTGTTCTCAATCTGGATTCTAAGCGATGTTATGTTCTAAGCAAAGTCATGTTACGTTGATACCTTCCAGACGGGCTATTTAGGTTTTGAGCTAACTTCTCTTTGTGTTTGCCATGAAAGTTAACAAGTATTACAAGGCACCAATGAGAAAATCGTGGGAAAATTATGCTGGAGTTGCTTCAAACCTGCTGTTCTGAGAAATATCAATGAAATAGTTTTGCATTCAATTGTCTTGTCTGGAGCAACTAGGATAAGAGTTGGAAAAGGCCAGGGCGCTGCCTGGCTTTCTCAGCAGCTGGGAGATTCTCGCCACATGTGAATTTTAACCCAACCAGATGCTCACTGAACGTGTCTGCTGGGTGGGAAATTTCTCCTTGGAATTGGGATTTTGACAGGAAATTGGTTTTTGACAATGGGAAATTGGGGGTTCGAGGCGGAACTAGGATATGAAGGGAAATTAAAATGTCAATGGGAAGTTTTCCTGAAAAGAGTCTGATTCCTGGGGGGAATAAAATTCGAGTTTGCGGCCCAAACTTTTCTGTTTTTGGCTTTTCTGTGAAAAGTTGAAATTTTCTACAGGAGGAAAATGCCTGCATTTTTCTGAGTATCTTTTACTGTGGTTTTTTGTATGGAAAAACAGGGTATTAGACCCAACAGATGTTTGTTCCACAGAAAGTGTGTGATTTGGGAGGGGGACGTTTGGATTTATTTTTGAAAACCAAAATCTCAAGACATTTCTGGCTTCTTCTTTTCTTGTTTTTTGGCAACAAGTTGAAATTTTGTATTGGAAAAAGACATCTGTTTTCTGTGCCAGAATCTTCACATGTGGGTAACGGTCACTGATCACAGCTGGGTGTGAGATTTTGTTCATCAAAGTGGAAGTGAAAGAGCATCACAGTGGAAGAAACGGAGATGGCGGGGAGCGGTCACCTGGGGCCAGGTGCTTCACAGACCGTGGCTGAGTGACCGCAGTCTAAACAGACAGGAAAGTTTTTGCCGGGCCTGTGAAGTTTTTACATTCAGCTCAGCAGCGCTGCTCGGTTTGGATGTTTGTCTCTTGGTCTGTAACATGGTCACTACTGAACACCGTGTCTGATCTATCCCCGTCTCTAGAAAGGTGTGAGGTCTAGTGGGTTAGAGCAGCGGGGGCTGGGAGCCAGGACTCCTGGGTTCTCTGCTCACCCTTTGTCAGTGCTGTTGCCCTCCCATGTGTCGCCAGTCCAGGCTCTCAGGCTGAAATGTTTGGGACGGGGGGGGTGCCTCATCTCAGCCCAGTGGATTGTGTCAGCAGCTCAGTGCTTTGAAAGGTGAGTCACTTGGGGTGGGATGGGACAAGTGGCCAGGCAGGGGGCCTGCTAAACTCAGGGTTGTGAGTTCAATCCTTGAGGGGGCCATTTGGGGCAAAAAATCTGTCTGGGGATTAGTCCTGCTTTGAGCAGGGGGCTGGACTAGATGACCTCCTGAGGTCCCTTCCAACCCTGAGCTTCTATGATTCTAGGCAGATATCCTGCTTGGATCCATGCTGGGAGAGCCCTCCCCATGTGGTGTTATGTGCAGCTGTTCTACAGTTGCTCCACCTCCCCAGAGGTGGCTGCATCTCAGCACCAGGCAAGCCATCCCTGTGTGGCATTGCTGGGCAATTTTTCCTCCGCTGTCCTGCCCCAGAGGTGGCCACATTTCACAGCCACGCGAGCCCTGTGTGTTATTGTGGGTGGTTCTTTTCCTGCTGCTCCACCCCAGACCCAACTGCATTTTTGCCCATGTTTGCAATCCATCTTCCCCCACCAATTGTTGTTTTCTCTCTGCTCCCCAGCTCTGGTCCTCAGCCTGCCTATCCTGTGAACCGTGCGTGTGTGTTAGAAACTAGCCCCCCAACCCTCCCTCCCCCCCAAGCCAGGTCTGATCCCCCATGCACCAGATCATCGTCTATCCTGATTACAATAGGTGCAGCCATTCAGCTGACGTTGCTCTAGTGCAGCCGACAAAGCCAGTGCGATTCAGAGATGAAATCCACCCCACCTGCTTGCCATGCCCCTCTGATCCTCCCCTGCAAACAGCCCATGCTGGGTCACCAGCTGGGGAGAGTGTTACTCAGGTAGTAAGACCACCCCCCGGGGGAGGTGCAATCGCTCCGTGTCTAAAGCCCCGTGCTCCTGGAGTCCTGGGATTCCTGCTGCACCTTGAAATAAACCCAGCCTGGCTCTCTAAAATGTGTGGCTGTCACAAAGCTTGGCAGAACGGCAAAGAAGGAAGAGGCCAGGTGAGTGGGTCGCTTGACAACCCTGGGCCCATTCAGACAACAATGCATTTTATTACAGCCCAACTGCAAGGACACAAGGGATGCAGGCCGGACCTACCCAAATGGGAGACGGGACCCTGGAAAGGACTTTGGGGGCCTAGTGGAAGCAAGTTAACACGAGCTCCTGCTGTGACTCAAAGGGCCAATGCGATCCTGGGGTGTATAAATTGGGAAGAAGGGGTAGGAACAGCGGAGCAATTTTACCGATATAGAAATATTGCAAACCGCATTGTGAAAAGGAGGCTGGAAAATGGCCGAGGGGTGCAGAAAAGAACTGCAAAAATTAACCCCGGACGGGCTGGAGCAGATACCGAACACAGAGAGATTTAAAGGGCTTGGTTTGTTTAGCTTCATGGAAAAGGGGTCTGAGAAGGAGACCTGGCTGGGAATTTTCTTTCCCCCCCCAGAAACACGCAGCTTCAGCGAAACCAAAACTGGTCGTGACACAGGATGGGCTTCGCCCCGTCTGACTTGGCAATATTTGGGGAAAACAAGGTTCAAAAAGGTGGAAACGTCCTCGTTTGGAATTTTTCGAACCGGAACGTTTTTGGGTTTTGGTTTTTTTTTTTTTTTGAGTCCAACCAAGTTTGAGCTTTGAAAGTCCCGTTCATTTCACCCAAGAAACAACAACTCAAAAGCAAAACGAAACATTCTGCCACGGAGCTGAACATCCGTTTTTGCTGGTTCGCCATCATTTTCGAGGCTTTGCCTTGGGGGCTTGATTTGGGATGGGGAACCATTGGACATCTCAAAACTTCTCCCGGGAGCGGCCTAACGGAGAGGTGACGTGTTTGGCAGAGACGTCCCAAGCTCTGGTTCCAAAGGAATTATTGTGGGTTTGTTCTCTGGCCCAGATTATACGGGCGGGCACGAGCAGAGAAAATGATCACAACAGACCCTTCTGGCCCTGGGAATCCCGGACTTTATGGAAGCACTTCCATAGGCAGGAAAAACCAGCGGAGGAAGGCGGAACAAGAACCGATGGTTGAAAATGGAAGCCAGACAAATCCCAGGTTTAACAGCCGGGGTAATTCGTGCAGAGGGACTATCAAAATCAGACAAGCCATGAAGGAATATCGCAGTACGAAGCGTTGGTTAGTGGCCTTATCCTCCTGTGAGCTTGGAGGCTGAATGAAGGAGCTAAAACATAGCCGCAGGAGGACAATTTTCTGTCTCTTTGCGGTTTGAACGTTCACGGGGCCAGAGCCACCAGACTGAAGCCAGAGATCCTCCGGTGTTACTCCTGGGGCCGCCCAGAAAGACGCTTTGAACTGACAGCTCTGTCTCTCTCAGGTGTTAGCTGGTAACTCAGAACCCGTCAATAGCTCCAGGACTGGCCACAGGCGTCGTCAGTGGTGTAGGATGTAGGGCACCAGTTGAACTGGGGTAAGTGAGGGGGCTCTTGGGGCCGGGAGCAACCTGAGTGTGGTGTGATTTTTGGTGGAAATGACCCTTCATCACAAAGTCCACTTTGCCCGGGTGGCCAGAGAGACTGGAGAGTCTGAGACTGTCCGTGACGTGACTTTTCTAGGGATCCAGGAGTTCCCATTTGTTCCTGTGGGACGAAGTGGGAATGTTCTTAATGTTTTCTCTGAATACTGTGTAGGTGCCTCAGTTTCCCCTATGCATTTCTTAAGTATCTAGGTGGTGGGATAAGGGGGTGGGATTGTTGCAGAGCCTGAGAGGGCCAGTGCGATGCTGTCTGCACAGAAAATGGCCGACACTCTGTCTCCTGGCAACTGATTGCCTGGGACCCTCTCCTGCAAGGTGCCAACTGAAGGTGTTGGAGAACAAAGAGATCAGGTGACCTCCTGGCCTGGGAAAGCGACAAAGGCCAGAGGAGGGGCTGGAGAGTTGCAGTTTCGAGCTGGCTGGGGAAACGGAGGGAGGCCCAGCACTGGGATCTGGGCTCCCTGTCCCACAAGATGGACCTGACTGAGGGGTCCTGTTGTCGGTACCTACAAGCTCTGTGTTGGACTGTGTTCCTGTTGTCTAATAAACCCCCTGTGTTACTGGCTGGCTGAGAGTCCCGGGGAATTGCAGGAAGTGGGGGGTGCAGGGCCCTGACTCCCCCACACTCCGTGACATCCTGGCACGGTGAAATATAATTACAGGCATGCCGCCAGGTTGGGGTGTCTGCCCAGGCTGGCCTGAGGTCGGCACTCACGGCCGTGAGCCGCTCCAGACGGCGTGGCACAAACTCCCCGGGAGACTGGCCAATTCCCCATCACGTCCGGCCTTAAGGAGCTCTGAGCCTGCGCTGCCCCCTGGTGGCGGTCAAGGAGGCTGCAGACGGAGGGGCGGCCCGTTAGCTCAGGTGGGAGAGTTTCGTGTCACGGGTTCGGGTCCCGCAGCTCTTGGGGAGCTGTGGCATAGGCTTTGCCTTGGTGTGTGCGTGGGGGGTGGGGGGGTGTCGGTGCGGTGTGGACAGCCGGGAAGGGGAACGGATGCCGGTGTGGGGGTGGGTGGATGTGGGAGGAAAGGGAGTGGGGACTGGAGCAGAGGATGAGGGTGTGGCGGGGATGAGGAATGGGTGGGACAGAGGGGGATGGGCAGGCATGGGGGTGGATCCAGGAATGGGATTCTCCACCCCCTCTCTGCCGTCCCCCCACCCCAGACTCCGCAAGAGATTCAGCCCAGCCTGCAACACGTGCTCTGCACCATCCACCCTCACCCGGAGACTGGCAGGGACCCCGTCAAACCCAAAATGGGCCGTGCGCCTCCTGGATCGGCCCTATGCCCCCGACACTCGTCTGCCAGGGCAGCAGCGCAGCTGGAGTTCTCTCACCCTCCACGTTTCCGGCACAGACCACGTCACCCATGAGCCGCTCCGGCCCCAAGGAGGAATTTGCTACCAGTTTGTCATAGCGGTTGCTGCAGATCTCTGGATCTACCCCCCCATTTTTTTAGTTGATATTCCAGCTCCTTCTTTCCATTGGGGGGAGAATTTGATGCTATGAGTCCAGGCTGTGCTTTGGTGCCAGCCTGTTTATTTACAAGTTCTTTGTCCCCGAAGCAAACCACAGTAGGGAGAAATCCCCAAGCCTGCCTCTCCAGTGGGTCCTGTGCCACAGAGAGCCCTGTCTCTTATGCAAGCAGGGTAAGAGGGAAGGGCCTCTCATGGATCGATAACTGGTTAAAAGACAGGAAACCAAGGGTAGGAATAAATGGTCAGTTTTCACAATGACGAGAGGTTGATAGTGGTGTCCCCCAGGTGTCTGTTCTGGGACCAGTCCTATTCAACATATTCATAAATGATCTGGAAAAAGGGGTAAACAGTGAGGTGGCAAAATTTGCAGATGACATAAAATTACTCAAGATAGTTAAGACCCAGACAGACTGTGAAGAGCTACAAAAGGATCTCTCAAAACTGGGTGACTGGGTGACACAATGGCAGATGAAAATCAGTGTTGATAAATGCAAACAAATGGATGTTGGAAAACATAATCCCCCCAAAAATGATGGGGTCTAAATTAACTGTTACCACTCGAGAGAGATCTCGGCGTCACTGTGGAGAGTTCTCTGAAAACATCCACTCAATGTGCAGTGGTGTCAAAAAAGCGAACAGCATGTTGGGAATCATTAAGAAAGGGATAGAGAATAAGACGGAAAATATCATATTGCCTCTATATAAATCCATGGTACGCCCACATCTTCAATACTGTGTGCAGATGTGGTCCCCCCATCCCAAAAAAGATATTTTGAATTGGAAAAGGTTCAGAAAAGGGCAACAAAAATTATTAGGGATCTGGAACGGCTGCTGTATGAGGAGAGATTAATGAGACTGGGACTTTTCAGCTTGGAAAAGAGACGACTAAGGGGAGATATGATTGAGGTCTATAAAATCATGACTGGTGTAGAGAAAGTAGATAAGGAAGTGTTGTTTACGCCTTCTCATCACACAAGAACCAGGGTCACCCGATTAAATGACTAGGCAGCAGGTTTAAAGGAAGTATTTCTTCACACAACATACAGTGAACCTGTGGAACTCACTGCCAGGAGATGTTGTGAAGGCCAAAATTATAACTGGATTAAAAAAAGAATTAGATAAGTTCATGAAGACAGGGCCATCAATGGCTATTAGCCAGGGTGGGCAGGGATGCAACCCCATGCTCTGGGAGCCCCTAAGTCTCTGACTGCCAGATGCTGGGATTGGAGGACAGGGGATGGATCACTCAATAATTGCCCTGTTCTGTTCATTCCTTGTGAGTGGCACCGGCCATTGTGTGAAGACAGGACACTGGGCTAGATGGACCATTGGTCTGACCCAGTCTGGCCGCTCTTCTGTTCTAATTTTCCCTCTGGAGGCCATGCTCTCTCCTGCGTCTCTCACTGTCTTTCTGCCTTTGCTAAGCTATCTCCTAACCCAGAGCTCCCCAAACTGGTGGCATGCCCCCCTACTGGGGTGTGGAGGAACCTTCGGGGGCGGGGGGGCGGCGGGGCCTGGGCCAGCCCCCACAGTGGGGAGGGTGGGGAGTGAGCGCCACCCAACCCCTCCCCGCCCCCAGGTCTGCTCCAGTCCCATCCCCAGCCTCTGCATGGCTCTGAACTCAGCTGTGGGCCCGTCCCCAGCCTCGGCTGCTGGCAGTGGCTCTGTTCCCAGTCCGGGGCTGAGGCTCTGGGTGGGGTCAGGAGCGAAGCCACACATGGGTGCGAGTCCAGCTGCTGGCCCCCACCATAGCCTGGCTGAGGCTCCACTCCCTGCTGTCAGGCCCAGCTCTGGGAAAGATGGGGGAGGGGCACAGACAGGGATAAGGAGGGCACTGTAGATTTGGCTTGACTGAAACCTTTCAGGGCTTGGTGTCAAATTCTTTCAATCGGGGGGGGGGGGGAACCCTCCCAAAGCTTGAAATGGTTTGATTTTTTTCTGATTCAATTCTTCTCCAAAAGAAAAGTTTCATTTGACCAGAAACAATTTTTCCCCTGGAGTTTTGCGGCTTTTTGGGGGGAAAAATGTTCATTTCAGATCAACCCAAAATGATAATTCCCCCCCACTCCCAATTTTTCAGAAGGGCCAGAGATTAGAAGACCGAGTTACGTGCACACAGGGCAGAGGGCTAGAGCAGTGCGTCAGGGCTGCTTTTGATCGAACTAATGTTTAACCTACCTCTCTCCGGCTACAGTTTAAGCCCGTATCTTCTCGTCCTGCCCTCGATGGCTAAGGAAAACAATTGCTCACCCTGCTGTTTATAACAATCTTTTACGTACTTGACGAGTGTTCCCATGTGCCCCCCTTGGGCGGCTCTTCTCCAGACAAAGCAAACCCGGGTTTCAGAGGGGTGGCCGTGTTAGTCTGTATCAGCAAAAGGAACGAGGAGTCCTTGTGGCATCTTAGAGACTAACAAATGTATTTGGGTATAAGCTTTTATGGGCTAAAACCCACTTCATTGGATGCATGCAGTGGAAAACCCCGTTTTTTCCAGGCTCTGCTCGTTGGCTGTGTTTTCTAGACCTTTATTCGGACTTCAGTATGGGCCCACTTGAGATCAACTGGTGACGGCCCACCTGCCTGAGTCTGCGGAGAGCCTGAGCCCATCGCTCGGAGACGAGGCAGCTGCTCTGAATATGCTTCCAGGGGGCAGGACTTGGGCATTGAAACCAAAGGCAGCTGCGCTTGGATGGCTGGGAGGTGGGCAGTGTCGGGGGTGTGTGTGTTTCCAGGTAGCCCCTTCTGCAGCTCCACAGCGCCCCCTGCATGTGTTTCTGAAGGGGGATGCTACATCCCCACGACTGGCGATCAAACATAAAACAGTTTTGCAGCAAATTGTTGCCCTGGGCTCCGGGCCGCGGGTGCGTGTGATGCTGGCAAGAACAGAGGAGCCGTGTTGCGCATGGAGTGGGGTGGGAGGCGTTGGCCAAACACTCCCACAGCAGGGTGAACACTCATTAGGGCTGAGTTTTCACTGGAGACCTGGGACTTTGCTGTGAAGTGGGGCTTGGAGGGGAATCGGGTGCAGAGAAGAGCCCCAGAAAGGAACTGGGGGCTGGAGTGAAAACGTTGCAGTGGGAGACGAAGCTGTTTAGTGTCTCCAAGAGCATCTGTGGGGCTGGAAGGGACTTGGAGAGGGCATCAAGTCCTACCTCCAGCACTGAGGCAGGGCCAAGCAAAACTAGCCCAGCCCTGAGCTGTGTGTGTCCGACCTGCTCTCAGAAACCTCCAACGACGGGGATCCCACAACCTGCCGGGAAGCCTGGTCCCGAGCGGAGCTACCCTGAGAGTTAGAAAAGTTTTTCCTAATTCCCAGCCCCTTGCTGTAAGCCAAGCTGCTTCCTTCTGGTCGCCCCTTCGCTGGACACGGAGCACAACCGCTCCCCAGAGTGACCCGTGTTCTCCCGTCCCAGCTCAGCCTTCTCTTCCCCAGGCTGAACACAGCCAGGGCCTGCAGCCGTCCCTCGCTGGCACCTGAACGGGTTTGTCCTGGGACACGGGGAAAGGAATGTGCAGAAAAGAGTTTCATGTCTATACTGAGCCCTGCTAGGCCCCCCCACCCACTAGACCCCCACTCCCTTCCCAGAGCCAGGGAGAGAACCCAGGAATCCTGGTTCCCAGACCGCCCCCCACTAGACCCCACTCCCTTCCCAGAGTCAGGGAGAGAACCCAGGAATCCTGGTTCCCAGACCCCCTGCTTTAACCAATAGACCTCACTTCCTTCCCAGAGCCAGGGAGAACCCAGGAGTCCTGGCTCCCAGACCCCCCCTGCTCTAACCAGTAGACCTCACTTCCTTCCCAGAACCAGGGAGAACCCAGGAGTCCTGGCTCCCCTCCCAGCCCCACCCACCAGTGGCTATTAATATCCTCCCCTCGGGCTACACCCCTCCCACGCCCTGGTAGCCAATCTCCTCGGGTGTCAGAGCCCGGCTGCTGGTCATGAGGAAATAGAAATCACCTGACTTTACTTTCGTTTCCCTAGGTGGAAATCTTGGACGCTGGCAGAGCGAGCTGTGGGGCGGGTAAGGGGGGGGGGTAACTACCATCCCTGGGGGGCAGACTCGCTCCCTCCAGTCTATCCCCCCCACGGGGCAGGTTCGTCCCCCACCCCCCGGCCCCTCTGTTCTGCCCACCCAGACACCCCACCTGAGATCTCAATTGCTGGTTTCGAACCAGTGGCACCTGGGACGCACCCAAGGTAAATTCCAGCCACCCCCCGGCCTCTGCCTGGCGCCCGGCCCCGGCCCCACCAGCGCAGCGAGCCGCGCCCGGCCGCCAATCCCCAGATCTGCTTTAAAAATCCCCAGAGGCTGAAAATCCCGCTGCCCCCGGGGCACTTGCGCCTCGGAGTGGAGCGGACGGGGGCGCAGATCGCAGCGGGCTCTCCCCAGGTGTGACGGCTGGGGACACGGGATTTCCTCCTTCAACAGAGTCGGGAATTAGTAGTGTTTAGTTCCAGGGAGCCAGGACTCCTGGGTTCTCTCCACAGCTCGGGGAGGGGGACTATTGGGTTACAGCAGAGAGGGCTGGGAGCCCGGACTCCTGGGTTCTCTCCCAGCTCTGGGAGGGGAGCTGGGAGCTGGAACCTCTGGGTGCAGTGGGGCTGTGGCATGAGGTGCTGGCTAAAGAGCGTTTCCTCATTTATTGGGGTGCTAGTGGGGATGGGGGGGGTGTCCCCAGTAAACAAGGACAGCACTGGGGGACTTGGAGCTCAAGAAGTGGGATTAAGACATGGTGTGTCCCATCCCTGCTCTGAGAGTCAGTTTCCCCCTCTGCCAGCCCTCCTGTTTGAGCACAGGGGGTGTGAGGGGGTTAATCCATTCATGTCCTGTTGTCTCAGTTCTCCAGCGGAGTTTGGCTTTAGCCCCAGCCCAGGAGGAGGGGAGATCGGTCAACTGGAGCTCGGCCTGTCACCCCCTGTGTTATGGGAAATGCAAATAATAAAGGGTAAGTGCTCCAGTCCCACCCAATTCAGGTCTAACCTAGTCCAGAGCTGGGGCTAGAACCCACGAATCCTGGCTCACAGCCCCTCTGGTCTATCCCCTGCCCCCCCAAGCTGGGATAGAACCCAGGAGTCCTGGCTCACAGACCCCCCTGCTGTGTCTCTCCCAGGCCAATCCCACCCCCCTCCTCAAAGCCAACTCCAGAGGGGATGGTGAAGCGACTCCAGGAGGACATCACCTGCTCCATCTGCCTGGACATCTTGGAGGACCCCGTCTCCATCGAGTGCGGCCACAACTTCTGCCGGGGCTGCCTCTCCACTCACTGGAGCGGGGTCTCAGCCTGGGAGTCCCAGTGCCCCGAGTGCCGGGCTCCCTGCTCCAGGGACAGGATGACCCCAGACACACGTGTCAAAAGCCTGGTGGAGAAAATCAGAGACCTGCCACGCGAAGAGACGCTGACAGTAACAGGGACAGCGAGCCCTGAGGTGGGTGCAGCCATGGCTGGTCCAGAGATGCAGCCACCTCTGGGGCGGGGCAGCTGGGGAACAGCCACATGGCTGCACCCTACAGCACAGCACCCCCTAGCCCCACGCTGGGGCCCTGGGGTCAGAGGGAAGGCCGGCTAACGGGATTCCTGTGTCCCTTTAGTAAGGGGTCAAGTTCCTGGGCTGATAAGGGGGGAGCTGGGCACACACGGCTCGGATCTGCTGATAAGAAATTAACCCCGGAGCAAACAGCCTGTGACTCCAGCCATGGGGCCCCAGTGAGGGGACTAGCTGCCTGGAAGGTTGGGTGTGTGGGGAGAGGATGGGACATGGGGCCTTTCCCCTCTAGGGGGCACTGGCTTGGATCTGGCCCAGGGCGGGACTGGCTGGTTCAGGGGATGGGAATGGGGTACTGGGCTCTGATCCAGGGCACAGGGGACTCACCATCTCAGGGGTGGGGTCCCAGCTCTGACCCTGCTCTCTCCCTGTAGCAGGGGCCGGGGGCTCAGCCAGAGCAGGGGCGCCCGGTGCAGCTGGTGCGTCTGGACGAGGAAGGGGGCCTGATCCTGGACGAGGAGGTCCTGAGCCGCTGCCTGGAGCAGGGTGGAGTGGGGGACGCCCCCGTCTGCCTGGTGTCCATCATTGGGGAGCAGCGCCGGGGCAAATCCTTCCTGCTGAACTACCTGCTGCGCCGGCTCCGGAGCCTGGTGAGTGGAGCCCTGATCCCCTCCCAGAGCCGGGGAGAGAACCCAGGAGTCCTGACTCCCAGCCCCCCCCACTGCCCTAACCCAGTAGACCCCACTCCTCTCCCAGAGCTGGGGAGAGAACCCAGGAGTCCTAGCTCCCAGCCCCCACTGCTCTGACCCAGTGGGGAGCTGTGTGTCGGTCTAGACCCTCGTCTGTGTGTCCGTCTAGACGGAGTGTTTGTTTAGACTTCACCGAGTTTGTGCTTGTATCTGTCTCAGCCTGAGTCTGCCTGTCCATCATCTTTCCAACGCGCCGGTCCCCACGCTACCTGCCTGCTAATAAAATACCCACAGTCCCCCTGCCCCCCTGCACTAATTGCCCCTCCCCCCGTATCTCCCTCCCCCCAGGATGTGAAGGACGGATCCTGGATGGGCCGGGAGGAGGAGCCCCTGGAGGGGTTTGAGTGGCGAGTTGGTGCCCACAGCGTCACCAAGGGGGTGTGGGCGTGGAGTCAGCCCTTCTGGGTCCCCACCGAGTGGGGGCAGGTGAGTGGGAAGAGGAGGGAGGGGAAATGGGGTGGGGGAGGTGAGTGACTCCAGCAGATCTCTACTTGGTGGAACAGAGCAGACAGGGGCTGGGGGGGCTCTGTGACCGGGGCCTGGGAGGGGAGGCAGGGAATACAGTGCCCTCCCAGGGCCCGGGTCTCACTCGGTGCAGGGGGCAGAGTGGGGAGCTGGCGTGTGACCCCGGCCCGTGGCTCCCCCCCAGGTGGCCGTGCTGCTGGTCGACACAGAGGGCTCCATGGACATTGTCAGAGACACAGCGACCAGCGTCAAACTCTCCGCCCTCTCCATGCTGCTTGGCTCCTACCAGGTAGGTGCTAGGGGGCGCTGTGCTGCGGGGGGGGCGGGGCAGGGCTCAGCGGGGGGCGCTCTCCCCTGGCAGCCAGGGCTGGCCCCGATGCCCCAGGTTGGCACTAGGGGGCGCTGTGCTGCGGGGGGAGGGTCGTGCTGGTTTCTGTATCTAACCCTGTCCTCTCTGATTACTTGCAGATCCTGAATGTTTCCAGCCAGATAAAGGACCCTGATCTAGCATATCTGGAGGTGAAGGGGGAGGAGGGCAGGATGTGGTGCCGTTCTCATAGAGCCCCCATGGGGTAGTCTGCCCATTCTACAGCTGGGGAAACTGAGGCCCAGAGAGAATCAGTGACTTGCCTGAGGTCAATGGGGAGTCTGTGGAACAGCCAGACATAGAACCCAGGAGTCCTGGCTCCCAGCCCCACTCCCGCTCTAACCCACTAGACCCCATTCCCCTCCCAGAGCTGGGGACAGAACCCAGGAGTCCTGGAGCCGTATCCAGCAGGGCCCAGCTTCTGTGCTGCTCCAGGGTCTGGAATTCGCCCCTGCCCGAGCTCGTGGCTTACTGAGAACATGGGTGTTGCCCGGAGTCTGGAAAAGTCTCAGTATTTGATATCTTGATCTATTCTGTTCCTACTGTTGGTGGGCATGGGGGGCAAACAGAGCCCCTGGCATGGGGCATGGGGCAGGGAACTTTGACTTGCAGTTGTGCTCTTTGGCCACTAGGTGTCTCTGCACCACAGGGGGAAAGCCGTGGGACCCCGGTAACAGACCGAGACCAATCTGGAGCAGCAACTTTGCGGGGGTGGGGTGGGGGCTGTTGGTAGGATTTCCATCCCCACCTACCCCCAGGGCACACGCTGCCTCCCCGCCCCAGAGATCCCAGACTCACCCCCCTGCTCTCTCTGCTCTGCAGATGTTTCTGCACGTGGCCGAAGAGGTGGGAAAGGAATACGGGCTGGAGTCCATTCAGGTGAGATGACATTTCCCACCCCGCACCCTGCCCCATGCAACCCCCTCACCCCACTGCATGGGATGTTCCTGCCTCAGCCACCCCCTGCCCCGCACCCGAGGGGTTCAGCCTTCCCCTCCTGACATCGTCCCGTCTCCCCTGCAGCACCTAGACCTGCTGGTGCGGGATTGGAGCAACTCCACGGTCCTTGGAACTGACGGTGGGAAGGAGCATCTGAGAGACGTCCGACAGGTGAGTGTGGGGAATGGGACGTGGGGCCTTTCCCCTCTGGGGGGTGTTGGCTCTGATCCGGCCCCAGGGCAAGGGCCTGGCTGGCTCTGGGGAGCCGGGAATGGGTCCCGGGGTATTTCCCTCTGTTGATGTCTCACTTTGCTGATTTCCCCTGGCTCCGGCAGATGCTGGCGGCGACGTCCCCTTGCAAACACCCCAAGGCCCTGGAAGCGCTGAGCAGAAGCAGCAGCCGCTGTTACCTGATGCCCTTCCCCGGCAAGCGGATCATGACTGGGAGCCAGGGAAGCCTGAGAGGTAACGGACGCGGGACAGCGGCTCTGAGCCTGCGCGACGGGGCGTCTCCATTTCTGCCGGGGAACGGGCTACGCTGGGATGCTCCGGCTCCGGGTTCATTGCCATGTCCCTTCCCCTTCGCAGACATGGATGAGGATTTCCGGGACAGCCTGAGGGACTATGTCACCGCCCTGGTGGGCTCGGCCGGTCAACACGTGTGGAGAGACCGGCATGGGGCGCTGCTGACTGGGACACAGCTCACTGCTCGGATAACGGTGGGGACTGGCCAGCTGGGGATGGGGTCTCAGTAGGGGGCGCTCTACCCTGGCAGTCAGTGCTGACCCCATGCCCCCATGTGGCAGTAGGGGGCTGCGCTGCAGGGAGTGGGGTGGAGGCTTAGCCCTTTTTGCTGAATTTCTGTTAATTAAGAATTAGGGTTGTATTTATATCCTAGCAGAATCCCAGCTTGGATGGTTCTACTGAGCCTTCCTACATCATCCAGGGAAGTTCTTCATTTCCCCGCCAAACTGATTCCCACCGTTGTCTTATAGTCGTTGCCCAGCTGCCCTGCCCCAGAGGTGGCTGCATCTCCGCGCCGGGCGAACCATCCCCATGTTCACGGTTTTCTAAGCCCAGTGGAGTCTGTATTGTGATTTCTTGTGCTTTCTTTGCAGAAATTCTCTGATCTGATGAAGAAACATCACTGTGGCTTCTCCTCTCCCGCTCAGGTACCTTCTCTGCTGTCTCTGCCTCTGACCTGATCTAGGGGTGTGTCCCACCTCCTGAATTCACTTCCGATGTAAAACTGCTTCCTACTTTTGTCTTACTGCTGCTGCCTCGCCCGAAAGGTGGCTGCATCTCATGTCTGGCAAGTCATCCCCGTGTGGGGTTGCTGTGAGGCTATTCCCCAGCTGCCCCACCCCAGCAGTGGCTGCATCTCGGCACTGGGTGAGCCCATCCCTATGCAGTGTTGTGTGTGTTCCCCTATGCTCCACCCCAAAGGTGGCTGCATCTCAGGAATGTGTTACCACTTGTTGGAAAATGGTGTGTGTGGTTTTTTTTTTTGTTTTTTTGTTTTTTTTTCTTTTCACCCCGCAGACAAATTTGAGTTTCTGTTGAAATATCAAAAGCTGAAATACTCTGATCTGGAAATGCCTCTGGTGTCTGATGGGAATTATAGCTTAGAGATTAATGGTGATATCCCATCTCCTAGAACTGGAAGGGACCTTGAAAGGTCATCAAGTCCAGCCCTCTGCCTTCACTAGCAGGACCAAGTACTGATTTTGCCCCAGATCCCCAAGTGGCCCCCTCAAGGATTGAACTCACAACCCTGGGTTTAGCAGGCCAATGCTCAAACCACTGAGCTATCCCTTCCCCCCCAGAGCGTGGCTCTGCATGCTCCCCTTTCTCCCCATAAATCAGTTATGGTCAGACTGCAGCTCCCATGATGCACCACAGAGGAGGGAGATGATGCATCATGGGACTCCATGGCTGTGGGGCATCATGGGGCTTGTAGTTTGGGTGCCTGGCGTCAGGCAGAGCTGCCGCAGTGGCTCATGGGAGTTGTAGTTTCACACTGGCTAGCGGCGTCGCTCTGTTACATGAGGTTGCTGTGGTGGAAACTGCAGTCGCTAGGTTGAGACGGGGCCCCATAAACTGTGGCTGACCCCAGCCTTGTCCTCCCTGTGCAGATGGCCATCACCTTCCAGAACCAGAGAGTCCTGGACAGGGCCAGCGCAGACCACGCTCTTTTCCTGAAGGAGAAGGTGAGTTTGGGGGGAGGGCTCTGTCCAAGCCAGGGGAACCCCAGGGAACCATCCCAGTGAACACTACTGACTGTGGGCTTGGGGGTAGGAGACGGGATCTCGTATCTCCAGCTCCCAGGGTGGGTATAGAGATGAGAGGCTCAAACTCCTGCACTGGAGTTGTGGGGTGGGGGGGGTAAGATAAGTTTGCCTGTGGCCAGCTGCAGTAGTGGAGGTGTGATGGCCCAGGTGGTTAATGGACTGGACCAGGACTATGAACTCCTGGGTTTTGTCCACTGCAATGCCGCAGACTCCCCTGGGTGAGTCACGGAGTCTCTCTCTCTCTCTCTGGGCCTCAGTTTCCCCATCTAGCAAAGGGGGAGAATGATCCTACCTTTGGGGGTTTTAGCCTGTGAGCTTCTTGGGGCAGGGACGGTCTCTCACTGAGTTTGTGGGCTGGGCCCGGTGCAAGGGGGCCCCATCTCAGTCCTGGATTGTGTCCTGCTCGGCGCGAGGGGGGGCCCCCATCTCGGTCAGGGGTGTGTGGAATCTGCAGCACTTGCCCCTTCTTACGCCCTTGGCCGTCTCCTCTCCCGGCGGGCGCAGGACAGCGACTCCCAGAACCCAATCATCTGCCTGAAGGTGCAGCCCAGCAAGATGGCGAAGTTGTTGGCGGAGCGGCGCGGGCAGTTGTTGTGGCGGTGCCGGACCGACATGCGGGAGCCGGCGCCGGAGACAGAGGCCCAGCTGACGGAGCTTGAGGAGGACCTGACGCGGGAGGCTGAGACCTTCCTGGAGATCTACGGGAAGCGCTTCAAGAAATTCGCTATTTGGGCAGGTGCGGGCACGGGGGCGCTGATCCTGGGACCGGTGGGCGGAGCTGCCGGCGCCGGGATCGCCGGTGCTGTCCTCGCTGCCGAGGCGGCTGGGGCGCTTGCCGTGGCCGAGGTGCTGGCCATTGGGGTTGGGGCAGGTACTGCAGCCGGGATCTGCGTGGGTGGGGGCGTGGGCGGGGGCATGGGGGGGAACATCGCCCAGAAGGATCGGCAGAGGGCTGAGGCTGCTGGCGACGGAACTGATGATCCATCCGATGACAAACCGCTGATCTGATCGGTGCCCCCCCCCCCACCAATCTGGGGCTGACGAATGGGGTGAGGGGGCTGCAGCGTGGCCTAGACATGAATCCCACAAACCACCCCAGAGCGGGGAGCCAACACCCACAGATTCTAAGAAGGGACATTTAGATCCTCTCGTCTCCAGCCTGGGTGGCACAGCAGGTCAGAACGCCACCCACTTCCCCCTGCGTTGGGCCCAGTATCTCCCTTTGGACTAAATCCTCTCCCGGAAGGGCGGCCAGTCTGGCTCGGAATCGGGAAAAGATGGAGACCCCACCGCTTTGCCAGTGGTGAAAAATCCGGTGACTCGTTTCCGATTGGAGTTTGTCTGGCTTTAACTTCCAGCCCTCGGTTCTCGCTCTGCCTTCCTCCGACGTTGCAGGACCACTCCGGCTGCAACGCGAAACGCTTGGAAACGCCCGGCCGCTGGTCATGTCCTGAGATCGCCCGCTGCGGGTGACAACGGGCACCTGGCTGAGTTCCAATGTCGGCAGTCCTGTGGTCTGGTCCTGGGAGATAGATCTCCAACCACCCCTCTGAGCGGGAAGGCGGGTCCAGGGGGGAGGGCACAGGAAGACCCTGTGGGTTCCCTGCTCTACCAGGGACTTCCTCTGTGACCTTGGCCAAGTCCCTTAGTTTCTCCATGCCTCAGTTTCCCATCTGTATAATGAGGGTGATAATGCATTGAAAGATGGTGAGGGGTTTGAGCTCTACTGAGAGAAAGCGCTATCCAAGAAACCGGCATCGTTATTTATTCCGGGGGAGGGCTATAAAACCATCCGAAGCTAAAGGGAATCTGTTCCACACCCATCAATGCACGCCGAGCAGGGGACACCGTCTGGCCAACTCCACAGGAAGTCTCAGCTCCCACCCTTCAGCGCTGGTGAAAGGGCAGGACTTGGGCTTGGGGATTTCCAATCAATGGGGTCTCGGGCTAACGGGACTCTCCAACTGTTCCACGCCAGCCTCCGCTGGCACCTACTATCCGATAGACGCTCTAGCGTGAGATACGGGGTCCGCTTCATCCTGGCCTGGGCTTGGTGAATCAGGAGCGCCCCTTCCCATCACAGATTCCAAGGCCTGGGTAATACAGGCATGACCCTGCCCTGAATTAATTCCTGCTTGAACTAGAGTGATCTGTTAGAGAAACTTCCCATCTCGATTTAAAAATGGCCGGTGATGGAGAATCTGCCACGACCCTCGGGGAATTGTTTCAATTGTTCTCACTGGTAAAAATTTCTGCCTTACTTCCAGTCTGAGTTTAGTGTAGCTTCAACGTCCAGCCATTGGATCATGTTAGACCTTTCTGTGCTACACTGACGGACCTATTGTCAAATATTTGTTCCCTGGGTGGGTACGTATGGACTGGGATCTAGTCGCCCTTTAACCTGCTCTTTGAGTCTTATCTCCCTAAGAACTCCTTGGAAACCTGATATCAGGGCTGCGGGTTTTCAGAGGCTGCACCTCTCGGGACAGAGCAAGAGAAAGCAGAAGTCACTTGAGACTATGGACTGCAAAGTGGTTCTGCTGGAAGGTGGACAGTCAATGGGTCCTGGGTGCAGGACAGTCTCAGAGCAATGGAGGCATTTAAGCAATTTCCTTTGTGCGCAACAGGAGGAAAGGTATTTGGGGCACTGGGTTAGGGTGTCAATGTACGGATGAGTGCGTGTGTGTGTCTGTGAGCACCTGTAAATGACCGCCCTGGGGAGTGCTAAAGAGAAATCTCCCAGATGTAAATAACTGTGAAGTTCTGACTCATCAAACCTTGAATGGCGAGTTCCTAGTTTTGGGACAAGTCTCCACAGAAACCGCAAGCTCTAATTCGGTTAGAGGAAGATACAGCTGCTGCTTATAGGAAGTGCTTTGTTAATGTGTATTCCTGTGGTTGGGGGGCGGGGGAGAGGAAACACCGAAGGGGAAATAGATTAGCCATTAAACGAACAGGAGTACTTGTGGCACCTTAGAGACTAACACATTTATTTGAGCATAAGCTTTCATGGGCTACAGCCCACTTCATTGGATGCATAGAATGGAACATAGAGTGAGGAGATCTATAAACATACAGAGAACATGAAAAGGTGGGAGTTGCCCAACCAACTCTAAGAGGCTAATTAATTAAGATGAGCTATTGTCAGCAGGAGAAAATAACCTTTGTAGTGATCATCAAGATAGCCCATTTAAGACAGTTTGAGAAGAAGGTGTGAGGATACTTAACATGGGGAAATAGATTCAAGGAAATGCGGTGATGAAAACTGGAAATGGGATGCGAGCCGAAGCCTCACCAGCGCTGAGAAGAGCGGGACAACTACCTCCCGTGTCTCACATACGACCTTCCAGTTAATACACCCCAGGTGACATTTCTCTTTCTCTTACATCCCCACCACACTCTTGTCTTTAAAAAAAAAAGAACAGGAGTACTTGTGGCACCTTAGAGACTAACAAATTTATTTGAGCATAAGCTTTCGTGGACTACAGCCCACTTCATCGGATGTTACTCTGAAACCTGACTCTTGTCTTTGGTGATTTGACTGCATTGATGACTTGATTCTAATATTGCTGCTGTTAATTTGATTACTTGATCTTATTTTCACCTCCACTGGAGAATGGCCGAGTCAGTTGGGTAGAGTTTGTGTTGGCTTGGTCTTAGCGATCTGTTTTCTTGATTTTGTATTCAGGGTTGTTTTACATGTAACAAAATGGCTAGAAAGCACACTGGGTCATTTTGTTCTTTCAATCAGCAACTTGGGCCGGAACCGTAGAGAATCTTTGTCTGAAACCAGCCAAGCCACTTGGGAAAGCCATTAGCTTCCCGTAAAGTAACTCTGGTTCTCATAGGGGTCTGGTGCCTGGCATGAGATAACCCTGATCCCAGCTGCAGAGGAAACCCTAAGGCTAAACAGCTCCTCATAACCTTAACCCCCGACTGGGTATGTGTCACTCAAATCAATTCCCTGCCTTTGCAGGGGCGGTGGTCATGGTGCAGCTCAGCCTCTCCTGTTCTCTGCCCGTGGCACATGACAGTCAGTCTCCTGAGGGCTGTAATGCTTGGGTCTAATTCCAGCTGTTGGCTTGTTGTGGGGGTGGCTGGGGGATGTTGGGGGGGCGGGGGAGAGGGGGAAGCTGTGATATACAGCTCAGAGTAGCTGGTCTGGCCATGAACCCTAACCTAAGCAGCCCCCATATTTAACCCTCACCTTTAACCCTACCTCTAACATCCACCCTCCAACCCTGGCACTAACCCTTTGTCTAATGTCTAATCCCTGCCTTTGCCCCAACCTCTAAAAAGGCACCCGGCTCTCGGAGCGGAAGGTGGGGAAGTTTGGGATGGTCCTTAGATCCTGGGGGAGGTCATTCCACCATCTGGACCAGGCCCTGGAGAAACGTCTGTCTCCCACACCGATGAGCTTCAGCCTTATTGTAGAGAACTCCACTGGGCCAGCAAGTCAACCATGTCTTCATCCTGGATCTCTCAGCTCTTTCAGACACAGTGGACCCAATGCATGAAGTGCCTTAAGATAAGGTTGAGACCATGAACTTGATTCAATATTGTAGCACAGATGTGGGCATATGGCCCCTGTGTCCGGCCTTCTTCTCAATATTTCACCGAAGGGGGTCATGTGTGGGCTCTGCCGAATGCTGGGAAGCAGCCGCTTGTCACGGTTATTGCCAGATGTTTGTATGAGCAACGGTTTTAGAGCCAGGTCCCAGGTAGGACATTGAGTTTTGAATCTTCTGGGAGTCAAACATGAGGCGGGGGGAGGCTGGAAGCCAACCCGGTCAATGTGAGAACAATGCATGTCCGGGGAGGCAGCCTCTGTTTGCTGGCTGGACGAGATGCAGGCTGGCCATCTACAGAGACAAACCGACCCCAAGGGAATGCTCAGGCGAGGGGGCCCCTGGGCTCAGAGACAATAGCTTGTGACTGGATAAGAGCAGAAGAAATGGCCCATTACAGGAGAGTGACTTTGCCATCAGGGGGAACAATGGATCCCAGTCTCTGGACTGGACAAGCACTGTGAGAACCAAGCAGTGGGAGAGAAACACCTCAGCAGACAGGAAAGGAACCTGTTAGCAAGGATGGGCTCTAGATGGCATCTGATATTTTCCTTTTACCTGTCATCTCAGGTTTCCAAAGCCTGTTCCTTGCTTTTTATTTGAATCTCTATCTGAGGCTCTGTTACATGAACTTCAATTTATCTGATTGTAAACCTGTAAGGGACAGGGGGACTGTCATGAATAGGGGGAAGAGGTAGCAACCTTTATGTATCCTTGGCAGGGCTGGCTCTAGGTTTTTTTGCTGCCCCAAGCAAAAAAAATGTTGTCTCTCTCCCACCACCTGCACTCCCCTGCCACCCCAGCCCTGGGCTCTCACCCCCCCCCCAACCCGCACCCCCCTGCTGCCCCAGCTCTGGGCTCACACACACACACACACACACACACACACACACACACACCCTGCCACCCCAGCTCTGGGTTCCCCGTACCCTCCCACCATTAACCCCCACATACACCTCCTGCCGCCCCAGCCCTGGGCTCACACCCCCCACACCTGCACCCTCCTTCCGCCCCAGCCCTGGGTCACCGGTAACTCGCTCCCACGGCAGGTCATTCAGCAGGAATTTTGGATGTGCACAGAACACAGACAGGATTGGTTCCCATATGGTTACAGAACTGCAGTAAAGTGGAACAATTTTCAGCTTGTGTGATTGGAGGATATCTGGATGCATATTATAAGACTGTCCTACATAAATGAGGAAAAGTTGAGGTGTCTTTATTATTCTTTTGTTCCACTCTTTCTTTCTATGGGGAATTTGCCAATGCACTATCACTGTCTTCCTTTTAAACAAACAAACAATCAAAAGGCAATGGCTGTTGAAAATAGCAATTCCAGTCCTAATAACCACTGGGAAGCATTTCTTGCTCAATTTTATCCTACTTTTTCTACAGCAAGTCACAGTGGATCAGTAGATTTGATTGGGGAGAAATGAAGTAACAGCCGCCCAAACTGAGCTTGAGCACTCCTGAATTTTGAGGTGTTCAAATCTGGAAGGCAAGTGCTGGGGGGAGGGGGGGGGCTGTGGCTCCGCAGGGGAGCACGGCAGCATGTATGCAGCAGTGAGTCTGGCGCTGCGCGAAGCCAGACACGCTGGTCTGAGTGGCACGGTAAGAGGACTGGGGGGTTGGAGAAGGGGTAGGAGGTTCCGGGGGGGCAGTCAAGGGACAGGGAGCAGGGGGGTTGGATGGGGCGGAGGTTTGGGGGGGGCAGTCAGGGGCAGGGAGAAGGGGGGGTTGGATGGGTCAGGGGTTCAGGGGAGCAGTCACGGGACAGGCAGTGGTTGGATAGGCATGGGAGTCCCAGGGGTTTGTCAGGGGATAGGTAGGGGGTGGAGTCCTAGGGGGGAAGTTGGGGGGGGGGGGGGTCTCAGGAGGGGGCAGTTGGGGCCAAGGACCAGTGGGGCTTAGATAGGGGGTGGGGTCCTGGGGGTCAGTTGGGGCAGGGGTCCCAGGAGGGGGTGATCAGGGGACAGGGAGCAGGGGGGTTGGATGGGGCGGAGGTTTGGGGGGGCAGTCAGGGACAGGGAGAAGGGGGGATTAATGGGTCAGAGGTTTTGGGGGGGCAGTCGGGACAGGCAGCAGTTGGATAGGCATGGGAGTCCCAGGGGTTTGTCAGGGGACAGGTAGGGGGTGGAGTCCTAGGGGGAGAGTTGGGGGGGTCTCAGGAGGGGGCAGTTGGGGACAAGGAGAAGGGAGGCTTAGATAGGGGGTGGGATCCTGGGGGGCAGTTGGGGCAGGAGTCCCGGGAGGGGATGATCAGGGGCAGGGAGCAGGGGGGGTTGGATGGGTTGGGGTTTGGTGGGGGGCAGTCAGAGGGAGTGGATGGGGGTGTAGTACGTGAAGGCACTGTAGTAAGTAAAGGCCTAATGAAGGCCCAGTATGAGGCCTGAACTAAAGTAATGGTCAAGACTTCGCTAATATGAAGCAAAGTTAAGCTGTGAGCAAGAGGCAGGCCCTGCTCACAGAAGTTGGCAAGGAAAGGGCTGATGTTGCAGAAATATATATTCACCTCGCATAGTTAAAGCATAAACATGGTACCAAGATACACTATACCGGAACATTCCACAGATAACAGGGAACAGGCCGACCCATCCCAATGACAGGGGCAAAAGGGTAAAATGATGGATAGAGTTGTTTTGATCGAACCAACAGGTACAAGGTGTGAGGCGGCACCTTACTACGTAGAGGGGTTGTACCTTGCTACGTGAAGGGGTTGCACCTCAATACGTCAGGAGTGATGTGTAACATGTTTGTACCTGTGTATAAGAATGTGTCCCTGGGGTGGTGTCTTTGTCCGGCCACGGGGGCAGTGGAAAGTCCCGCCACTGAGCCGGGTCCTTGCCAAGAGGCATCTATTAGTAGTATGCCCGGTAGACTAAGTAATCTACAGGGAACTGCAATTGTGTCCGAGGTTGCAATAAACCTGTCCGAGGTGCCTTTGTACCTTACTAGACTCTGTGGTTATTGGGGGTTCTCGTGGGGTTTGCTGGGTCAGCGATCTGCAGAGCTGGGGCAGCACACCGAGGGAACACACGCACGCAGCCGAGTGATATCAACAGGAGAAAGCAGAAGCACCACACCGGTAGCCTCTCACAACAGGGGGCAGGGTGGGGCTACCCTCCCTCCCCACGGAGTGTCCTATTTTTTGAATGTTAAAATATGGAATCCCTGCTCCCAGTGCAGCTCTCCATTCACTGCAGCATGAGGTCTCAGCTTCCTCACCCCTCTTTCCTGTTGGTAGCGGCCAAGGGAATGCTGGGAAATGTAGTTCTTTCCCTGCTCCGGGGCTGGCTCTATAGGCAGGGAGCGAACCAAGGAACTACAGCTCCCAGGGCCCCCTGTTGGGTCTCAGCTCCCAGGCTGGATCCCTGCCGCCCCTGCAAATGGGCTGCCCCAAGCACCTGTTTGCTTTGCTGGTGCCTAGAGCCGCCCCTGATCCTTGGCAGCTGTACTGAATTGCGTTACCTGTAAGGGATTAAGTAGTTCAAATAACCGAGTCGGCACCTGACCAGAAGGACCAATAAGAAAAGAAAATACTTTCAAATCTGGGGGAGGATTTGTTTGTTGTTGTTGTTCCCTCTCCGGACGGAGGGAGAAGCCAAGCGGGTACAACATCTCCTGAAAATATACCTGGAATAATCCATTTAAATCCACAGAAATTGTAAGTAGGGCAAGGAAATGCGTTAGGTTATCTTTGGTTTAGCTTGTGAATTCTCCTATGCTACAGAGGTAGTTTTAGTCTTTTTGTAACTGTGAAGCTGAGCCCAGAGGGGAATCCTTTGTCTTTTTAAATCTTTTTATTACCCTGTAAAGTTACCTTCCATTCTGATTTTGCAGGTGTGATTTTAAAGATAAATAAAGTTCTTCTTTTAAGAACCTGATTGATTTTCAGTATCGTGAAGCCAAAGGGTCTGGTCTGTGGTCATATTGCTAAAGCAATTGGTTGGTATTTTATTCTCAAGTCTCCCAAGGAAAGAGGGTGAAGGGGCTTGGGGGGCTATTTTGGGGAAATAGGGATTCCAACTGATCCCTGAATTTTTGTGTAAATCACTTGGCTCAAGTGTAGAGGAACCCAGCGGAACTAAAGCTCCATCTAGGTCTAGAGGTTGGGTTGGAAAATCCATGTCTAGCTCACAGACAGGCACCGCCGGCTTGTTTTCTGCATGTAATTCCCTTCTGCTCCAGTGCTGTATGGGATAGACTCTGTTTAACTACTTACATTTTTAGGCTGCGAAGTCTGAAGATGACTTAAGGGCATAATGGGTTTGTACTTTGCCAGCCAAACACTGTCTTAAATGTCAAGAAATAATTTAAGGAGAGCGTGTTGAGAACTTTTTGTCAAACATTTTTTGGACAAAAAAGGGCTTTTGGGCCAAATTGAAAATGTTTGTTTTGGTCCAAAAAAATTGTTTTCTTGACAAAAACAAAACCTAATATGAAACAATTTTTGTTTTTACAAAATTATGTTCCTTTTCTCTCATACTCAAAAAGTGTGTGTGTGCCCCTTCAAATGGTCCTTATGGATAGCTTTGGGGTTAGACTTGGGACCCAACTGTGTCCAACGCACCACTGCATTGACTCAGCTCAGTGCTGTGGAGGGTCCTTCCAAGGTTTATCCAGTTTTGGGCTCTCACCTGTCGGAGAAAAACTGAGTTCTCACTATTTTGTTTAGGTACAGCAAGTCAGAGGCTTTATTAACTCTCACATGTGCAGAGGAGAGAGAGCAAAGCAGGTCTCTCTACAGGTAAACAATTACAGCAAGCATTTATACCTTTCATTACAGATGTAATGAGGGACAGCAGCATTTTGTTTATACATAGGCCATCTTGATATCTCATTTCCTCACTTGTTTTGACTCTTGCCTACATACAATTAGTTTCTACACCTTATCTATACTGAGGTCACAATGACTTCTTACACAGCTCTTTCTCATCCGTCTCACACAATCCTCACACAATCCTCACACAATCCTCGCTTCTACAAATCTCGCGTTATCAGGGTTATCAGGGTCACAGCTAGCTTGACTCTTGCTAACAAAGACTGTCTCTTGCTAACGAAGCCTGACTCTTGCTAACAACCATCATGCATTGCAGTTCCCTTCTACGAGGCCTGACTCTTGCTAACAACCATCATGCATTGCAGTTCCCTTCTGTCAGTTCTTTTCTCTGCTTCCACAACCCCCCCCTTTTGTACTTCTAGTACAACAAACATTCTCAAATCTCTATTTGCATCAAGTCCTGGACTTCAGATTCTAAATCAGATGCTTCAGCCTTAGGGGTTTTGATTGGATGCAATGATAATGCATGATTAGCATGAACATGGAAGGTATTACTATTATTACGTCTTTTACAACAACGATAACATAATCCTAAACTAACTAATAACAATACAAGCAATAACATTCCCATAGCAATACTATAATGGGGTTGTTGTACAGCCTTTGTCATAAAGCACAATACATCATATTTAGTACATAAGGTAGATACTCTATAAGCAGTGTGAAAGGCATACTTTTCTACTTGATATACATTTTGAAGCATGTGAATTTGCCCTTGTACCTCAGAGATTTTCTGAATCTCAGGTAACAATGAAAGCAAATTTTGAAATCTATCAGATAGTAAGCTAGTCCAATTAAAGGGTATCTGGAACCTAAGGGCTACTTGAAAAACTCTATCTGCAGGCCAGTAAATGATATGATTGCCTGCAGTGGTAGTGAGACTAAAATGTATGTCTTGTGATATGGTGTCATTAACATACACACAGCTATCATTAGCTTGGAAGAGTAAGTGTCCTGTCAGGGTAGTTCCTTGTCCCCTACCCTCCCAGCAAACGTAGTCATAGACAGTGACAACTTCTCCTGGCTTCAGTTTACGGGTACACTGAAGCTGTGGGGGTTCTAATGGCCAGAATGTCCACAGGTTACCTAACCCCATCCAAATGTCAGGTGTAATCCTAGGAGCACTAACTAAAAATCGATTGGGCATACCAGGTGGTCTAATTTCCCAGATGTCTCGATGAATTACCCAATCCCATATGCATCCTCCCCATGGACCCGGCAGGATACGGTATGTGGGAGCCCACACCCCCTGTACCGGTCCATATGCTTGGAAGGAGCACTGAGAACGTCCACACTTCCACCCAGAAAGTTTCCAAGTATGTCTCCATGGCCACAGATCAGATGGTACTCCTGACGTGTCTGTAAGGGCAGTGGGCCAAGCCTGGTGCTCTAGATCATTCCGAATGGCCATTAGCTGGTCATTCAAGAAATCCTGAATCTCTGAGCATGCTAGATCTCACTGCAATGCCTTCCCAGCCTCAGTGATATTCAATACCATCTCTGTCAGTAACTTCTGGGTCATAGAACTAAGGGCGGAGATAACATGTAACTCACCAACTCCAGCCTGTACCTGGGTTAATTGTGCTCCAGAAACAAGGCCTATGGCCTTCTCTAGTTGGCCCAATTTCTCATCATGTTCCTGATTCTTAAAAATATTCCAAACTGCTGCTGCACTATTGGCCCCATCCCACAGGGATCCGGTCAAGTCTCTTCTCTTTCTAGAAGAAATAACCCAAGCCCTCTGTTGTGCTAATCTAATGGCAGCCCCTTGTGAACAGTTCGGGTATGTAGAGGTAATCTGGAAACTGGATAAGGGCAATGAAAATTTAACAGTTCCCAGTGTGGTGTTAATCACAGTCCATCGATATCCTACTACATCTCTCTTTGGTGTAGTACTATACCACATCTGTTGGTCAAATACCTTTATGTATTTCCGGGAGGCATTAACATTAATGGTATAAGATGGAGTGTATTGCAGTAAGGTACAAGTCACATTATCAGTCACTGGAATCATTTCTATGCAGGTAAAATTTCCAGTGGCAGAACAAACTCTTTGAGTGCTTGTTCGATTGTTCACTAATTGGGTGATCAAATAACAATAAGGGCCTCTTTCATTTAACACAGTACAAATTCCAGGAACAATCATCATATCTATTTCACTATAGAACCCATCAATTGCAGTTATTAATTCTTGGGGTTCACTAGTAGTGATATCATGTACTTTTATCTCTACAGATCCATTTGTTTTCCATTCAATTGTTTGCTCATATACATTATCTTGAACTTTAAAGAATAATTTCTCTGAGCAAAATTTCAGTAAATCACTGAGATGTGAAAGTCTTGGCCAATGAGTTTCATTGGAATGTGTAGTACTGTTTGTACCTGGATAAGTTACAGTGGTGGTGGCAAGGGTCAAGGGACTAGTGGTGGTGGGTGTAGTCTTTGTAGTGGCAAGGCGTTTTTGATATTCATCATCTGAAAGCCAATTAGGGAGGGCAGTGCATCCTGAAGGTACCTGTCCATAAGCACAAAGCCCTGATCCTGGAAAGAATCCACCCCACCACTGGACCCCACATTCCCAGGAACGTTCCCCACAGTTCCCTCCTTGCCAATAAACAATACTTCGTTTCTTCCACCAGGGCCAGTTCTTAATGTCTTTTGTAGTTAGAAAGTTCTGGACTTTGGTGGTTTCAGCAGAGCGAGTGTTTCTTCTTTTCTTCTTTAAAAACAGTTGTGATTCACCACAGTGCAGGGGAGAGGTTACTAGCACTTCACCCTGTACTGGTGTGGTTCCTGTAAAAGAATTCAAAGGCACAGTAGATCTGTCAGTGGACAAGGGAGAGGTTACTAGCACTTCACCTTGTCCTCTTTCCCTGCTGTCCAGGAGGCACAGCAGAGCTAGCAGGAGAAACAGGCTGATCAGCTGCTGGAGAATCCTCTCCAGGCGGAGGGGTCTTTTTGCAGTGTGAAGCATGGGTCCAGGTGGGCAGTCCTTGGCACTTCACAGCAGTGTTGGTAGTTAGCAGGACTTGGAAAGGACCTTTCCAGCGTGGAGCCAAGGCAGTCTTTCGCTGATGGACCTTTATGTAGACCCAGTCTCCTGGTTCCAGCGAGTGGCAGGGCTGCACAGGATCCTTGGGTAGTGCTTCTTTCACCTGTGTATAGAAAGACTTAACACATTTCATTAGTGCCTGACAATACTTAAGCATTGTGTCATCCATTAAATGAATGTCCATCTGAGCTAGGGTCAGTGGGGGCGCAGTTGGTAGTCTCATCGGGCGCCCTGTCAGAATCTCATGAGGGCTGAGTCCAGTCTTTCGATTGGGAGTGGCCCTCATACTCATTAGTGCCAGAGGAAGGGCATCTGGCCACTTCAAGTTTGTTTCAGCACAAATCTTGGCCAGTTTATTTTTCAGAATTCCATTCTGGCGTTCCACTGTCCCAGCAGACTGCGGATGGTGGGGACAGTGAAGGTTGTGTTGAGTCTGCAAAGCTGCACATAACTCCTTTACAATCTGTCCAGTAAAATGAGTTCCACGGTCACTGTTGATACTCACAGGGATGCCAAATCGTGGTACAAAATCTTTAAGCAGAAGTTTCACAACAGTCCTGGCATCTGCTTTCCTGCAGGGAAAAGCTTCAACCCAATTTGAAAATACATCCACCAAAACCAATACATATTCATAGCCACAACATTTAGACAGTTGAATAAAATCAATCTGAATATTTACAAAAGGTCCCCAAGGGGGAGGGGGAGCTGCCTGCCTAACTTTAACAGCTTTACCAATGTTATGCTGCTGACAAATCACACATTGTTGACAGTAGTGATGTGCAATGACTGGGAACCCGAATGCACACCAATCTCGGTTAACTGCAGCAACCATCCCCCCTTTGCTCACGTGAGCCATTCTGTGGTATACACGAGCAAGATAGGGCATTAGCATCTTCGGTGCAACCAGGCGACCAGCTGGGGCACGCCAAAGATGATCAGGGTGTAGAATACAGCCATTAGCACTCCATAAACGTTTCTCAGCTGCCGGTGCAGCTTCCTGGATCTTGGCTAGATCCTCAAGGGAGGCTAGTGGAGGCTGTTCAATCAAAGCACAAGTATATTCAGCCTGAGGTGCAGAAAGGGCCGCTGCTTTGGCTGCAGAGTCTGCCAAAGCATTTCCACGGGTAACTTCATCATGAGGGGTCTGGTGAGCTGTACATTTCACGACAGCTATAGCTTTGGGCAATAAAAGAGCATCTAAAAGAGCAGAGACATACAGACTGTTCTTAATAGGAGAACCAGTGGATGTAAGAAAACCTCTATACTTCCAGAGCAACCCATAATCATGTACCACTCCAAAAGCATAACGAGAGTCTGTATAGATTGTAACTGCTTGATCCTGAGCGAGAATGCAGGCTCGAGTTAAAGCCACAAGTTCGGCCACTTGAGCAGAAAACACAGAAGGAAGGAAAGCACTTTCAATAACAGCATGTGCAGAGCACACAGCATAACCAGCAACCAATTTGCCCTTAGAATCTCGCAAGCACGAACCATCTACAAAGTAAATAAGATCAGGATTTTGCAGAGGCACATCTAGTAAATCATCTCTTGGACGAGAGAGAACCGATGTCACAGACACACAGTCATGTGGGTCTCCGTCTTCGGGCCCAGGCAACAAGGAGGCAGGATTTAGAACAGGGCAACGAGCCAAAGTAATATGAGATGAAGACAACAAGACAAGCTCATATTTTGTAAGACGAGAAGTGGATAGATGCTGTGTCTTAGATTTTAACAAGAGAGCAGCCACAGCGTGAGGAACAGCAACAATCAAAGGAGAACCTAAGACAATAGATTCAGATACCTGTACAGCAAGAGCTGCTGCAGCTACAGCACGCAGGCAAGGGGGAAATCCAGCTGCCACAGCGTCTAGGGCAGTACTGTAATAAGCAATGGGACGGTGTTTGTCTCCGTGCCTTTGCGTTAATACAGCCAAAGCAAACCCATTACGCTCATGACAGAAAAGAGTGAATGGTTTAGCGTAATCAGGAAGTCCCAGGGCTGGTGCACTGGACAGACTTTGCTTGATAGCAACAAAAGCTTGTTCAGCCTCTGGAGACCAAGGAAGAGGCTCAGGGGTACCTGACTTAGTCAGATCCTGTAAGGGTTTAATCATTGTTGCATAGCCTAAAATCCATTGTCTACAGTACCCAGTCATGCCAAGAAAAGTACACATTTGAGAAATAGTTCCAGGCCTCTTAAAGGAACCTGGAGTGCATGTGCCACACTTCTAGTAAGATAACGGGTACTTTCCTCAGAGGGATTAGAATCAGGGGAGCTACTGGGAGGCTCAGAATCACCTCTTTGTGGTGAAGAGGAGGCTTCTCTCCCAGGGGAAGAGAGAACAATGTGTGCAGCTGATACATGCGGTGGTGAAACTGGCACTGCCGGGTGAGATTCGTTAGCAGACCCATGCTGTGCAGGGGGAGGAGGCAGCACGGGCTGCTGCTGCTGCTGAATGTTACTGAAGAAATCTAAAATATCCTCAGCAGTTTCCTCCTCACTGTCAGACCTAACTAATTGGGGATAAAGGGGAGCAGAAGGAATTGCTTGAACGGGATTAGGATACACAGGAGCTGAAGGAATCACCCTAGGGGGAAGACAGCTGGATGCCTTGCATTTAAGCTGTAAATGTTGCACTTGAGCTTTTAACTTTTCCTGGGAGTCCTTTAGACTCCGCACTCGAGACTCGTGGAGTCTCTTTGTTGCTTCCTCCCACCAACAGACAAATTGCTCCCACTGTGTATCAGAGGCTTTTGGTGAAGCCAGAGTTTCTTTAAGGTATTTAAGTTTGTCTAAATCAAAGGTACCTTCTAGTGGACATTGTTTAGATGGATTAGCACGCGTGTAAAGATTCCAACTATTTAAATACCTGCAGGTTTTCGGGCCATAATGTACGTACATGAAATAAGCTGGGGTACCCTTAGGGGGTGAGAGGGAAGACTTAGACTGTCCCCCACCCATTTTCCAATCACACACTCAAAGGGGAAGGATGCCCTGTCCGCGCTAGCGGCTCATAAACTAAGGATTCTCCCTACAGGGTATTCACACAGGAGTGACTAACGAGGATAGCCATGACCCCCTACACCTCCCTTCAGCAAAGAGCGTCGGCTAATCTCAGAGAGAAAGCGCCGCTTACTCTGTTGCATCCAGTGAGATGGTCAGACTGTCTGTGGCTCACACGGAGAGGAAAAGGGGAGGGAAGATGGGTGCACACACTCCTAGACCCAGGTAGCCTCCTCGCCGGACGATGCCAGGCCGAGTCAACCTACATGGGTCGGATCTCCTAAAAGATCCTCTAGTTACCGGGCTTGCGTTAGAGTAGTTCTGGTCACGAGCCAAAAGACTTCGCAGAGTACTCTGGGCGTCTTCCGGTAACACTCAATTCACACTGTGTACACACACACACACACACACACACACAGACTACACACACCAACATACCAAGGCCTTATACCAGGTACTACTCCTGAGTACCTCCAGGTACTATTCCCAAGTACCTCGATGCATCACTTGAGGCGGTAAAAACCCCTCTTGAGGCAGTAACAACTCCTCAATACAGGTGCAAACCCTATGCACCTAGCATATGCTTACAGGGGGCGGCAAACAATTCCCCTATTACGCCGCTCAGCATCTGACCTTGCTGCACAGTCAATAAGTTCGGATGGCGTGAGCCCAACAGGGGCAGACGGCCCCACGGACAGTCCTCCTCCGACACCCCAATAGAGATTTCAAAAGGTCTCTTACCTCTATTGTGGCGCCATGGGGTTCGAAGGGGAACGATCCGTAGCAGCTGCCGTTGCCTCAGTGGGCGTTGCCATCCCGGACGAGCCCCCAAATTGTCGGAGAAAAACTGAGTTCTCACTATTTTGTTTAGGTACAGCAAGTCAGAGGCTTTATTAACTCTCACATGTGCAGAGGAGAGAGAGCAAAGCAGGTCTCTCTACAGGTAAACAATTACAGCAAGCATTTATACCTTTCATTACAGATGTAATGAGGGACAGCAGCATTTTGTTTATACATAGGCCATCTTGATATCTCATTTCCTCACTTGTTTTGACTCTTGCCTACATACAATTAGTTTCTACACCTTATCTATACTGAGGTCACAATGACTTCTTACACAGCTCTTTCTCATCCGTCTCACACAATCCTCACACAATCCTCACACAATCCTCGCTTCTACAAATCTCGCGTTATCAGGGTTATCAGGGTCACAGCTAGCTTGACTCTTGCTAACAAAGACTGTCTCTTGCTAACGAAGCCTGACTCTTGCTAACAACCATCATGCATTGCAGTTCCCTTCTACGAGGCCTGACTCTTGCTAACAACCATCATGCATTGCAGTTCCCTTCTGTCAGTTCTTTTCTCTGCTTCCACACACCCTTCCTTCCCCTAGCATTGTGGGACCCGAGCAGGGCCTGCTTCCAACAGCTTCCCCACACGACCTTACAGAGAACCAGAGAGATGTCAGGATAGGAGGGACCATGAGAGGTCACCTAGTCCAACCCCCTGTGGCCCTGCGCAGAGGACAGAGCAAGGAAACCTAGTGACAGGGGTTTGTCCAACCATCCGCTGAAAACCTCCAGTGACGGGGATCCCACAACCTCCCTGGGAAGCCTGATCCGGAGCTGAACGACTCTGAGCGTTAGAGAGTTTTTCCTAATATCAAACTGAAATCGCCCTGACTGCTGATTAAGCCCGTTACTTCCTGTCCTACCTTCGGTGGACAACTGATCTCTGTCCTCGTTATAACAGCCCGGGACGTGTCTGAAGCTGTTATCAGGTCCCCACTCAGTCGGCTTTTCTCATGATTAAACAGGCCCAGAGTTTGTAACCTTTCCTCCTAGGTCAGGGTTTCTAAACCTTGGCTCATTTTTGTTGCTCTTCTCTGGACTCTTCCCCAGTTTGTCCACATCTTTCTAAAGTGCCAGCCCAGAGCTGGACCCAGGACTCCAGCTGGGGCCTCCCTAGTGCCGAGCAGAGCGGGACGATTATGTGACACTGCACCCCACATTCATCATCGTGGGATCACGATGGTGGGATTCTGGCACCATTATGCTGCACCTTGTCCAAGAGATGTTTTGTGAGGTGTCGGTGGAAAAGTGAGGAGTTGCTGAATAGGATTATCCTCTTTGTGGGCCTGTATCGTTTTTGTGTCTAACGTTATGAATATTGACTATGGCTCTGTATTTCAGCCCACATGACACTGACCTCCATCGTGATACCTGCATTTCCCCACAAACTGGGCTGGGAACTGTTTTTGGACAAAGAATTCCCGCCATATGTTAAAGCTATATAAGTGTGTGTGTGACATCATCAAGTGGCCTCACTCCCCATGCAAGGACACTCCTAGAAACACCTGAGGAACAAAGACTGAACTGGGAGAAGTGCTGGTTCCAGGCTAAAAGGATTTCTAGCCAAACCTGGTGAACGGCTTGTCTCATGAGCGTTAATTTGGGCATATGTAGCAATGACCAGTCCACAATGTGTATGTGTAACCAGTAAGGGAAACACCCTACCCCATTAGATCTCGAGGAACAGTCCTCCCTCTCAGTTTCCCTAGCAAACAGTGTGAAGTAAGACACCCCCCACCACAGGATCTTCCAGGTCCCCACTTTGTTACACCCCACTCACAGGCTGGGGGAGTGGAATTCCAGCATCTGGGCATGATCTCAGGAGGTCCATCTCCAGGTCCTTCTCCCCATATCAGAAAATACAGTTCTCAGCTCTCTGGTCTATGCTCAACCTCCACTGCCCACTGCTCGGCGCTAGAAGTTTCGCTTAGGGTGAGCTCCCTCACTCAGGGCATATAAACCACAGCCCTGTTGCCCTTTTATCCCACAATAAGAATAGCCACAATTTCATTTGCCACGCACCCAAAACTTCAATGCATTTTAACCCAAAGACCAAAACACGGACTCTCGAATGCTGGGGGTAACCAAGGTGCAAATGAGGCCTGGTCCATGCCAGCCCTTCCTCCTCTTCACTAGTAGATGGTAGCAGAGACCTCCTTCCTCACTGAGCTTCAGCCAGCACTGGGTGAAAGTTTGAAGGCTGATCAATGTAGATTTGGCTTGACTGAAACCTTTCAGGGCTTGGTGTCAAATTCTTTTAATCGGGGGGGGGGGGGGAATCCCTCCCAAAGCTTGAAATGGTTTGATTTTTTTCTGATTCAATTTTTCTCCAAAAGAAAAGTTTCATTTGACCAGAAACAATTTTTCCCCTGGAGTTTTGGGGCTTTTTTTGGAGAAAAATGTTCATTTCAGATCAACCCAAAATGATAATTCCGCCCCCCCCCCCCCCCCCGATTTTTCAGAAGGGCCAGAAGTTTTTCCTAATTCCCAGCCCCTTGCTGCAAGCCAAGCTGCTTCCTTCTGGTCCCCCCTTCGCTGGACACGGAGCACAACTGCTCCCCAGAGTGACCCGTGTTCTCCCGTCCCAGCTCAGCCTTCTCTTCCCCAGGCTGAACACAGCCAGGGCCTGCAGCCGTCCCTCGCTGGCACCTGAACGGGTTTGTCCTGGGACACGGGGTAAGGGAATGTGCATAAAAGAGATTTATGTCTACACTGAGCCCTGCTAGGCCCTCCCCCCAACTCACTAGACCCCACTTCCCTCTCAGAGCTGGGGACAGAACCCAGGAGTCCTGGCCCCCCATCTGCCTGTTCTAACCCCTAGACCCCACTCCCCTCCCAGAGCCTGACTAGAACCCAGGAGTCCTGGCTCCCAGGACCCCCTGCTCTAACCCACTAGACCCCACTCCCTTCCCAGAGCCAGGGAGAGAACCCAGGAGTCCTGGCTCCCAGCCCCCTGGCTTTAACCCACTAGACCCCACTCCCCTTCCAGAGCCGGGGAGAGAACCCAGGAGTCCTGCTTACCAGACCCCCCTGCTCTAACCAGTAGACCTCACATCCTTTCCAAAGCCAGGGAGAGAACCCAGGAGTCCTGGCTCCCAGCCCTGACCAAGAAACCCCACCCCACTCCCCTCCCAAAGCCAGGAATAGAACCCAGGAGTCCTGGCTCCCAGCGCCCCCCTGCTCTAACCCACTAGACTCCACTTCCTTCCCAGAGCCAGGGAGAACCCAGGAGTCCTGGCTCCCCTCCCAGCCCCACCTACCAGTGGCTATTAATATCCTCCCCTCTGGCTACACCCCTCCCACGCCCTGGTAGCCAATCTCCTCGGGTGTCAGAGCCCGGCTGCTGGTCATGAGGAAATAGAAATCACCTGACTTTACTTTCGTTTCCTTAGGTGGAAATCTTGGACGCTGGCAGAGCGAGCTGTGGGGCAGGTAAGGGGGGGTAACTACCATCCCTGGGGGGCAGACTCGCTCCCTCCAGTCTATCCTACCCACCCCCCCACGGGGCAGGCTCGTCCCCCACCCCCCGGCCCCTCTGTTCTGCCCACCCAGACACCCCACCTGAGGTTTGAATTGCTGGTTTCGAACCAGTGGCACCTGGGACGCACCCAAGGTAAATTCCAGCCACTCCCCGGCCTCTGCCTGGCGCCCGGCCCCGGCCCCGGCCCCGGCCCCACCAGCGCAGCGAGCCGCGCCCGGCCGCCAATCCCCAGATCTGCTTTAAAAATCCCCAGAGGCTGAAAATCCCTCTGCCCCCGGGGCACTTGCGCCTCGGAGTGGAGCGGACGGGGGCGCAGATCGCAGCGGGCTCTCCCCAGGTGTGACGGTTGGGGACACGGGATTTCCTCCTTCAACGGAGTCGGGAATTAGTAGTGTTTAGTTCCAGGGAGCCCGGACTCCTGGGTTCTCTCCACAGCTCGGGGACGGGAGGGGGGCTATTGGGTTACAGCAGAGAGGGCTTGGAGCCAGGACTCCTGGGTTCTCTCTCCAGGAGGGAAGTGGGGGCTAGTGGGTTAGAGCTGGGGCTGGGAGCCCGGACTCCTGGGTTCTCTCCCCAGCTCTGGGAGGGGAGTGGGGGCTGGTGGTTAGAGCAGGGGGGGCAGGGAGACAGGACTCCTGGGTTCTCTCCCCAGCTCTGGGAGGGGAGCTGGGAGCTGGAACCTCTGGGTGCAGTGGGACTGTGGAATGAGGCGCTGGCCAAAGAGCGTTTGCTCATTTCTTGGGGTGCTAGTGGGGATGGGGGGTGTCCCCAGTACACAAGGACAGTACTGGGGAACTCAGAGCTCAAGAAGTGGGATTAAGACATGGCATGTCCCATCCCTGCCTGGTGCCTCAGTTTCCCCCTCTGCCAGCTCTCCTGTTTGAGCACAGTGGGTGTGAGAGGGTTAATCCATTCATGTCCTGTTGTCTCAGTTCTCCAGCAGAGTTTGGCTTTAGCCCGAGCCCAGGAGGAGGGGAGTTCGGGCAACTGGAGCCTGGCCTGTCACCTGCTGCATTATGGGAAATGCAAATAATAAAGGGTAAGTGCTCCAGTCCCACCCAATTCAGGTGTAACCTACTCCAGAGCTGGGGCTAGAACCCACGAATCCTGGCTCCCAGTCCCTCCGGTCTATCCCTTACACCCCAATCCCCTGCCCCCCCAAGCTGGGATAGAACCCAGGAGTCCTGGCTCACAGGCCCCCTGCTGTGTGTCTCCCAGGCCAATCCCACCCCCCTCCTCAAAGCCAACTCCAGAGGGGATGGTGAAGCGACTCCAGGAGGACGTCACCTGCTCCATCTGCCTGGACATCTTGGAGGACCCCGTCTCCATCGAGTGCGGCCACAACTTCTGCCGGGGCTGCCTCTCAGCTCACTGGAGTGGGGTCTCAGCCTGGGGATCCCAGTGCCCCGAGTGCCGAGCTCCCTGCTCCAGGGACAGGATGATCCCAGACACACGCGTCAAAAACCTGGTGGAGAAAATCAGAGACCTGCCATGCGAAGAGACGCTGACAGCAACGGGGACAGTGAGCCCTGAGGTGGGTGCAGCCATGGCTGGTCCAGAGATGCAGCCACCTCTGGGGCAGGGCAGGTGGGGAACAGCCGCATGGCCATTTCCTGCAGCACAGTGTCTCCTAACTCCACGCTGGGGCCCTGGGGTCAGAGGGAAGGCCGGCTAACGGGATTCCTGTGTCCCTTTAGCAACCGGTCAGATCCCTGGTCTGATAAGGGGGGAGCTGGACCCCAGGGCTCAGACCTCCTGATAAGAAATTAATCCCCAAGCAAACAGCCTGTGACTCCATACAGGGGACCCCAGTGGGGGGGCTAGCTGGCTGGAAGGTGGGGTGGGGGGGAGAGGATGGGACATGGGGCCTTTCCCCTCTAGGGGGCACTGGCTTGGATCTGGCCCAGGGCGGGACTGGCTGGTTCAGGGGATGGGAATGGGGTACTGGGCTCTGATCCAGGGCACAGGGGACTCACCATCTCAGGGGTGGGGTCCCAGCTCTGACCCTGCTCTGTCCCTGCAGCAGGGGCCGGAGATCCAGCCAGAGCAGGGGCACCCGGTGCAGCTGGTGCATCTGGACGAGGAAGGGGGCCTGACCCTGGACGAGGAGGCCCTGAGCCGCTGCCTGGAGCAGGGTGGGGTGGGGGACGCCCCCGTCTGCCTGGTGTCCATCATCGGGGAGCAGCGCCGGGGCAAATCCTTCCTACTGAACTACCTGCTGCGCCGGCTCCGGAGCCCGGTGAGTGGAGCCCTGATCCCCTCCCAGAGCTGGGGAGAGAACCCAGGAGTACTGGTTCCCAGCCCCCCCCCCCCTCCCTCTCCGTCCTGACCCAGTGGGGAGCTGTGTGTCCGTCTAGACGGAGTGTTTGTTTAGACTTCACCGAGTTTGTGCTTGTATCTGTCTCAGCCTGAGTCTGCCTGTCCATAATCTTTCCAGCGTGCTGGTCCCCACGCTACCTGCCTGCTAATAAAATACCCACAGTCCCCCTGCCCCCCTGCACTAATTGCCCCTCCTCTCATGTTTCCCTCCCCCCAGGAAGTGAAGGACGGATCCTGGATGGGCCGGGAGGAGGAGCCCTTGGAGGGGTTCGAGTGGCGAGTTGGCGCCCGCAGCGTCACCAAGGGGGTGTGGGCGTGGAGTCAGCCCTTCTGGGTCCCCACCGAGTGGGGGAAGGTGAGTGGGAAGGGCGGGGAAATGGGGTGGGGAGATGCGTGACCCCAGCAGATCTCTACTTGGGGGAGCAGAGCCGACAGAGGCCTGGGAGGGGAGGCAGGGAACCCAGTGCCCCCCAGGGGCTGGGTCTCACTCAGTGCTGGGGCATCCGGGGGACAGAACGGGGAACTCGCTTGTGACCCCGGCCTGTGGCTCCCCCCCAGGTGGCCGTGCTGCTGGTCGACACTGAGGGCTCCATGGACATTGCCAGAGACACAGAGACCAGCGTCAAACTCTCCGCCCTCTCCATGCTGCTTGGCTCCTACCAGGTAGGCACTGGGGGCGCCATGCTGCGGGGAGCAGGGCAGGGCTCAGCTGGGGGCGCTCTCCCCTGGCAGCCAGGGCTGGCCCTGATGCCCCAGGTAGGTGCTAGGGGGTGCTGTGCTGCGGGGGGCGGGGCAGGGCTCAGCGGGGGGCGCTCTCCCCTGGCAGCCAGGGCTGGCCCCGATGCCCCAGGTTGGCACTAGGGGGCGCTGTGCTGCGGGGGGAAGGTCATGCTGGTTCTGTATCTAACCCTGTCCTCTCTGATTACTTGCAGATCCTGAATGTTTCCAGCCAGATAAAGGACCCTGATCTAGCATATCTGGAGGTGAAGGGGAAGAGGGCAGGATGTGGCGCCGTTCTCATACAGCCCCAATGGGGTAGTCTGCCCATTCTACAGCTGGGGAAACTGAGGCCCAGAGAGAATCAGTGACTTGCCAGAGGTCACACAGGGAATCTGTGGAACAGCCAGAACCCAGGAGTCCTGGCTCCCAGCCCCACTCCCGCTGTAACCCACTAGACCCCACTCCCCTCCCAGAGTTGGGGAGAGAACCCAGGAGTCCTGGGGCTGTATCTAGCAGGGTCCAGGGTCTGGAATTCGCCCCTGCCCGAGCTCCAGGCTTACTGAGAACATGGTGTCACGGAGTGTGGGGGGACACACGGCCCTGCACCCCCGGCTTCCTGCGATTCACCATGACTCTCAGCCAGCCAGTAACACAGAAGGTTTTTTTAGACGACAGGAACACAGTCCAAGACAGGTCTTGCAGGCACAGACAACAGGACCCCCCCAATTAGGTGCATCTTGGGGTCCCAGGGCACCACAGCCCTCCTTGGGAGGTCAGAGTCCCGTCTGCCTCCCACCCATTCCACCAGCCATCTCGGAAAACTCTCTCCCCAGCGTCTCTTCCCCCAGCCTTTGTTCAGTTTCCCGGGGAAAGGTGTCACCTGGCCTCTAACCCCTTCCTGGGTTCTCCTGTTACATGCTCAAATAACCTCCCTCTGCCAGTCTCCCACCCCCAATGCAGACTGTCCCAGCCGAACTCCCCTCTCAGCATTCAAAGACCACATTAAGAACAGTCCCAGTTCATCACACATGGGTGTTCTCCGGAGGTTGGGAAAGTCTCAGTATTTGGTATCTTGGTCTAATCTGTTCTACCGTAGGAGGGCATGGGAGGGGGTGGGGGCAAACAGAGCCCCTGGCAGGGGAGTGGGGAACCTTGACTTGCAGTTCTGCCTTTTGGCCACTAAGTGTCTCTGCACCACCGGGGGAAAGCCGTGGGATCCTGGTAACAGACCGAGACCAAGCTGGAGCTGCAACTTGGGGGGTGGGAGCGGGAGGCTGTTGGTAGGATTTCCATCCCCACCCACCCCCAGGGCACACGCTGCCTCCCCGCCCCAGAGATCCCAGCCCCAGACTCACCCCCCTGCTCTCTCTGCTCTGCAGATGTTTCTGCACGTGGCCGAAGAGGTGGGAAAGGAATACGGGCTGGAGTCCATTCAGGTGAGATGACATTTTCCTCCCCCCCATCCCACACCCGAGGGGTTCAGCCTTCCCCTCCTGACATCATCCCATCTCCCCTGCAGCACCTAGACCTGCTGGTGCGGGATTGGAGCAACTCCACGGTCCTTGGAACTGACGGTGGGAAAGAGCATCTGAGAGACGTCCGACAGGTGAGTGTGGGGAATGGGACGTGGGGCCTTTCCCCTCTGGGGTGTTGGCTCTGATCCGGCCCCAGGGCAAGGGCCTGGCTGGCTCTGGGGAGCCGGGAATGGGTCCCAGGGTATTTCTCTCTATTGATGTCTCACTTTGCTGATTTTCCCCTGACTCCGGCAGATGCTGGCGGCGACGTCCCCTTGCAAACACCCCAAGGCCCTGGAAGCGCTGAGCAGAAGCAGCACCCGCTGTTACCTGATGCCCTTCCCTGGCAAGCGGATCATGACTGGGAGCCAGGGAAGCCTGAGAGGTAACGGACGCGGGACAGCGGCTCTGAGCCTGCGCGATGGGGTGTCTCCGTCTCTGCCAGCAACGGGCCGTGGGGGGATGTTCCGGCTCCGGGTTCATTGCCATGTCCCTCCCCTTCGCAGACATGGATGAGGATTTCCGGGACAGCCTGAGGGAGTATGTCACTACCCTGGTGGGCTCGGCCGGTCAACACGCGTGGAGAGACCGACATGGGGCGCTGCTGACCGGGACACAGCTCACTGCTCGGATAATGGTGGGGACCGGCCAGCTGGGGATGGGGTCTCAGTAGGGGGCGCTCTACCCTGGCAGTCAGTGCTGGCCCCATGCCCCCATGTGGCAGTAGGGGGCTGCGCTGCAGGGAGTGGGGTGGGGTTCTGTAGGGACGCTCTCCCCAGCAGTCAGGGCTGTACCCAGTACCCCTGGTGGCACTAGGGGGCGCTGTCCTGTGGGGAGTGGGCTTAGCCCTTTTTGCTGAATTTCTGTTAATTAAGAATTAGGGTTGTATTTATATCCTAGCAGAATCCCAGCTTGGATGGTTCTACTGAGCCTTCCTACATCATCCAGGGAACTTCTTCATTTCCCCGCCAAACTGATTCCCACCATTGTCTTATGGCCGTTCCCCAGCTGCCCTGCCCCAGAGGTGGCTGCATCTCAGTGCCGGGCGAACCATCCCCATGTTCACGGTTTTCTAAGCCTTGTGGAGTCTGTATTGTGATTTCTTGTGCTTTCTTTGCAGAAATTCTCTGATCTGATGAAGAAACATCACTGTGGCTTCTCCTCTCCCGCTCAGGTACCTTCTCTGCCTCTGACCTGATCTAGGGGCGTGTCCCACCTCCTGAATTCACTTCCGATGTAAAACTGCTTCTTACTTTTGTCTTATTGCTGCTGCCTCACCCGAAAGGTGGCTGCATCTCATGTCTGGCAAGTCATCCCCGTGTGGGGTTTCTGTGAGGCTATTCCCCATCTGCCCCACCCCAGAAGTGGCTGCATCTCGGCACTGGGTGAGCCCATCCCTATGCAGTGTTGTGTGTGTTCCCCTATGCTCCACCCCAAAGGTGGCTGCATCTCAGGAATGTGTTACCACTTGTTGGAAAATGGTGGTGTGTGTGGTTTTCTTTCCCCTCCCCCCTCCACTCCCCACAGAGAAATTTGAGTTTCTGTTGAAATATCAAAAGCTGAAATACTCTGATCTGGAAATGCCTCTGTGGTGTCTGATGGGAATTATAGCTTAGAGATTAATGGTGATATCCTATCTCCTAGAACTGGAAGGGACCTTGAAAGGTCATCAAGTCCAGCCCCCTGCCTTCACTAGCAGGACCAAGTACTGATTTTGCCCCAGATCCCTAGGTGGCCCCCTCAAGGATTGAACTCTCAACCCTGGGTTTAGCAGGCCAATGCTCACCCCAGATCCCTAGGTGGCCCCCCCAGAGCTTGGCTCTGCATGCTCCCCTTTCTCCCCATAAATCAGTTCTGGTCAGACTTCAGCTCCCATGATGCACCACAGAGGAGGAGATGATGCATCATGGGACTCCATGGCTGTGGGGCATCATGGGGCTTGTAGTTTGTGTGCCTGGCGTCAGGCAGAGCTGCCGCGGTGGTGCATGGGAGTTGTAGTTTCACACTGGCTAGTGGCGTCGCTCTGTTACATGAAGTTGCTGCGGTGGAAACTGCAGTCGCTAGGTGGAGACAGGGCCCCATAAACTGTGGCTGACCCCAGCCTTGTCCTCCCTGTGCAGATGGCCATCACCTTCCACAACCAGAGGGTCCTGGACAGGGCCAGCGCAGACCACGCTCTCTTTCTGAAGGAGAAGGTGAGTTTGGGTGGGGAGGGCTCTGTCCAAGCCAGGGGAACCCCAGGGAACCATCCCAGTGAACACTACTGACTGTGGGCTTGGGGGTAGGAGACGGGATCTCGTACCTCCAGCTCCCAGGGTGGCTATAGAGATGAGAGGCTCAAACTCCTGCACTGGAGTTGTGGGGCGGGCGGGGGGGAGGTAGATAAGTTTGCCTGTGGCCAGCTGCAGTAGTGGAGGTGTGATGGCCCAGGTGGTTAATGGACTGGACCAGGACCATGAACTCCTGGGTTTTGTCCACTGCAATGCCGCAGACTCCCCTGGGTGAGTCACGGAGTCTCTCTCTCTCTCTGGGCCTCAGTTTTCCCCATCTAGCAAAGGGGGAGAATGATCCTACCTTTGGGGGTTTTAGCCTGTGAGCTTTTTGGGGCAGGGACGGTCTCTCACTGAGGTTGTGGGCTGGGCCCGGTGCAAGGGGGCCCCCATCTCAGTCCTGGATTGTGTCCTGCTCGGCACGAGGGGGGGCCCCCATCTCGGTCGGGGAGGTGGAATCTGTGCAGCGCTTGCCCCTTCTTACGCTCTTGGCCGTCTCCTCTCCCGGCGGGCGCAGGACGGCGACTCCCAGAACCCAATCACCTGCCTGAAGGTGCGGCCGAGCAAGATGGCGAAGTTGTTGGCGGAGCGGCGCGGGCAGTTGCTGTGGCGGTGCTGGACGGACATGCCGGAGCCGGCGCCGGAGACAGAGGCCCGGCTGACGGAGCTGGAGGAGGAGCTGACGCGGGAGGCTGAGACGTTCCTGGAGATCTACGGGAAGCGCTTTAAGACATTTGCCATTTTGGCAGGCGTGGGTGCGGGGGTGGTGGTCCTGGGCCCGGTGGGCGGAGCTGTCGGTGCCGGGATCGGTGCTGGGATCGCTGCTGCTGCCGTCGCCGCCGAGGCGGCTGTGGCCATTGGGGCTGGGACGGGCGCCGCGGCCGGTATCATCGTGGGTGGGGGCGTGGGCGGGGGCGTGGGTGGCAACATCACCAGGAAGGATAGGCAGAAGGTTGAGGCCGCTGGTGGTGGGAGGGAGGAGGGGGATGGCACTGAGGATCTATCTGACGACAAACCCCTGATCTGATCGGTGTCTCCCCCTCCCCCCAATCTGGGGCTGACGAATGGGGTGACGGGGCTGCAGCATAGCCCAGATACGTCCCCAAGAAGCCACCCCAGAGCAGGGAGCCATCGCCCAGAGATTCTAAGAAGGGACATTTAGATCCTCTCGTCTGACCTGCTGTGCCACCCAGGCTGGAGAACGCCACCCACTTCCCCCTGCGTTGGGCCCGATATCTCCCCTTGGACTAAATCATCTCCCGGAAAGGCGGCCAGTCTGGCTCGGAAGCCGGAAGAGATGGAGACCCCACCGCTTTCCCACTGGTGAATCACCCACGCTGTGAAAAATCCGGTGCCTCATTTCCGATTGGAGTTTGTGTGACTTTAACTTCCAGCCCTCGGTCCTCGCTCTGCCTTCCTCTGACATTGCAGGGCCACTCCGGCTGCAACGCGAAGCGCTTGGAAATGCCCGGCCGATGGTCCTGTCCCGAGATCACCCACTGGGGGTGACAACGGGTGGCTGGCTTACTTCCTACATGAACAGTCCTGTGGTCCGCTCCTGGGGGATAGATCTCCAGCCGCCCCTCTGAGCGGGAAGGCGGGTCCAGGGGAGAGGGCACAGGAAGACCCTGTGGATTCCCTGCTCTACCAGGGACTTCCTCTGTGACCTTGGCCAAGTCACTTAGTTTCTCCGTGCCTCAGTTTCCCATCTGTATAATGAGGGTAATAATGCACTGAAAGATGGTGAGGGGTTTGAGCTCTACTGAGAGAAAACACTATCCAAGAAACCAGCATCATTCTTTATTCCAGGGGAGGGCTATAAAACCATCCGAAGCTAAAGGGAATCGGTTCCACACCCATCAATGCACGCCGAGCACTGGACACCATCTGGCCAACTCCACAGGAAGTCTCAGCTCCGACCCTTCAGCACTGGTGAAAGGGCAGGACTTGGGCGTGGGGATTTCCCATCAATGGGGTCTCGGGCTAACGGGACTCTCCAGCTGTTCCACCCCAGCCTCCGCTGGTGCCTACGATCCGATAGACGCTCTAGCGTGAGGTAGGGGGTCAGCTCCATCCTGGCCTGGGCTTGGTGAGTCGGGAGCACCCCTTCCCCTCACAGATTCCAGGGCCTGGATAACAATGGCCAGTGATGGAGAATCTGTTCCAATTGTTCTCACTGTTAAAAATGTCTGTCTTACTTCCAGTCTGAGTTTAGTCTACACTTTTCTGTGCTAGACCGAAGGACCTATTGTCAAATATTTGTTCCCCAGGTGGGTACGTATGGACTGGGATCTAGTCACCCCTTAACCTGCTCTTTGAGTCCTATCTCCCTAAGAACTCCTTGGAAACCTGATATCAGGGCTGCGGGTTTTCAGAGGCTGCACCTCTCGGGACAGAGCAAGAGAAAGCAGAAGTCACTTGAGACTATGGACTGCAAAGTGGTTCTGCTGGAAGGTGGCCAGTCAACAGGTCCTGGGTGCAGGACAATCTCAGAGCAATGGAGGCATTTAAGCAATTTCCTTTGTGCGCAACAGGAGGAAAGATATTTGGGGTACTGTGTTAAGGCGTCAAGGAGTGCGTGTGTGTGTGTGTGTCTGTAAATGACCACCATGGGGGAGTGCTAAAGAGTAATCTCCCAGATGCGAAGTTCTGATTCATTGAGCCCTGAATGGCGAGTTCCTAGTTTTGGGACAAGTCTCCGCAGAAACCTCCAGCTCTAATTCGGTTAGGGGAAGATACAACTGCTGCTTATCGGAAGTGCTTTGTTAACGTGTATTCCTGTGGTTGGGGGGGGGGGGGGGGGGAACACAATAGGGGAAACAGATTAGCCATTAAACGAACAGGAGTACGTGTGGCACCTTAGAGACTAACAAATTTATTTGAGCATAAGCTTTCGTGGGCTACAGCCCACTTCACTGGATGCATAGAATGGAACATATAGTGAGGAGATATTTATACATACAGAGAACATGAAAAGGTAGGAGTTGTCCTATCAACTCTAAGAGGCTAATTAATTAAGATGAGCTATTGTCAGCAGGAGAAAATAACCTTTGTAGTGATCATCAAGATAGCCCATTTAAGACAGTTTGACAAGAAGGTGTGAGGATACTTAACATAGGGAAATAGATTCAAGGAAATGCAGTGATGAAAACTGGAAATAGGATGTGAGCTGAAGCCTCACCAGTGCTGAGAAGAGCGGGACAATTACCTCCCGTGTCTCACATACGACCTTCCACTTAATACACCCCACATGACATTTCCCATTTTTACTCCCCATCACACTCTTGTCTTTGGTGATTTGACTGCGTTGATGACTTGATTCTAATATTGCTGCTGCTAATTTGATTACTTGATCTTATTTTCACCTCAACTGGAGAATGGCCAAGTCAGTTGGGTAGAGTTTGTACTGGCTTGGTCTTAGCGATCTGTTTTCTTGATTTTGTATTCAGGGTTGTTTTACTTGTAACAAAATGGCTAGAAAGCACACTGGGTCATTTTGTTCTTTCAATCAGCAACTTGGGCCGGAACCATAGAGAATCTTTGTCTGATACCAGCCAAGCCGCTGAGGAAAGCCATTAGCTTCCCCTAAACTAACTGTGGTTCTCATAGGGTCTGTCTGGTGCCTGGCATGAGAGAACCCTGATCCCAGCTGCAGAGGAAACCCTAACCCTTAACAGCGCCTCATAACCTTAACCCCCGACTGGGTATGTGTCACTTAAATCAATTCCCTGCCTTTGCAGGGGCCGTGGTCATGGTGTTCCTCCTGTTCTCTGCCTGTGGCACATGACAGTTCAGTCTCCTGAGGGCTGTAATGCTTGGGTCTAATTCTAGCTGTTGGCTTGGTGTGGGGATGGCCGGGGGGTGTTGGGAGGGGAGGGGGGAGCTGTGATATACAGCTCAGAGTAGCTGGTCTGGCCATGAACCCTAACCCAAGCAGCCCCCATATCTAACCCATAAATCTAACCCTCACCTTTAACCCTACCTCTAACTCCAACCCTGCCACTAACCCTTGTCTAATGTCTAATCCCTGCCTTTACACTAACCTCTAAAAAGAGACCCAGCTCTCGGAGCGGAAGGTGGGGAGTTTTGGGATTGTCCTTAGATCCTGGGGGAGGTTCCACCATCTGGACCAGGCCCCGGAGAAACGTCTGTCTCCCGCACCGATGAGCTTCACCTTTGAGCTTCACCTGGGCCAGCAGGTCAACCATGGTGTTCATCCTGGATCTCTCAGCTCTTTCAGACACGGAGGGCCCAGGGCATGAAGTGCCTTGAAGATAAGACTGAGACCATGAACTTGATTCAATATTGTAGCACAGACGTGGGCATATGGCCCCTGTGTCCGGCCTTCTTCTCAATATTTCACCGAAGGGGGTCATGTGTGGGCTCTGCCGAATGCTGGGAAGCAGCCGCTTGTCACGGTTATTGCCAGATGTTTGTATGAGCAACGGTTTTAGAGCCAGGTCCCAGGTAGGACATTGAGTTCTGAATCTTCTGGGAGTCAAACCTGAGGCGGGGGGAGGCTGGGAGCCAACCCGGTCAACGTGAGAACAATGCACGTCCGTGGAGGCAGCCTCTGTCTGCTGGCTGGACGAGATGCAGGCTGGCCATCTACAGAGAGAAACCGACCCCAAGGGAATGCTCAGGCGAGGGGGCCCCTGGGCTCAGAGACAATAGCTTGTGACTGGATCAGAGCAGAGGAAATGGCCCATTACAGAGAAGTGACTTTGCCAGCGGCGGGAACGGGGGATCCCAGACTGGACAAGCGCTGTGAAACCCTCCAACGGGAGAGAGACACCTCAGCAGACAGGAAAGGAACCTGTTAGCAAGGACGGGCTCTAGACGGCGTCTGATGTTTTCCTTTTACCTGTCACCTCAGGTTTCCAAAGCCTGTTCCTTGCTTTTTTTTTGAATCTTTATCTGAGGCTCTGTTAAATGAACTTCAATTTGATCTGATTGTAAACCTGTAAGGGACGGGGGGCTGTCATGAATAGGGGGAAGGGTAGCAACCTTTATGTATCCTTGGCAACTGTACTGAATTGCCTTACCTGTAAGGGGTTAAATAGTTCAAATAACCTAGTCGGCACCTGACCAGAAGGATCAATAAGAAAAGAAAATACTTTCAAAGCTGGGGGGAGGATTTTGTGGTGGTTGTTGTTGTTGTTGTTCCCTCTCTGGATGGAGGGACAAGCCAAGCGGGTACAACATCTCCTGAAAATATATCTGGAATAATCCATCTAAAGCCACAGAAATTGTAAGCAAGGGAAGGAAATGCATTAGGTTATCTTTTGGTTTAGCTTGTGAATTTTCCTGTGCTACAGAGGTAGTTTTATTCTTCTTTTTGTAACTGTGAACCTGAGCCCAGAGGGGAATCCTCTGTCTTTTAAATCTTTTTATTATCCTGTAAAATTACCTTCTATCCTGATTTTGCAGGTGTGATTTTTATTTTTTTTTTCTTTATAAATAAAGTTCTTCTTTTAAGAACCTGATTGATTTTCAATGTCCTGAAGCCAAAGGGTCTGGTCTGTGCTCACATTGCTAAAACAATTGGTTGATATTTTATTCTCAAGTCTCCCCCAGGGGAAATGGGGATTCCAAGTGACTCCTGAATTTTTGTGTAAATCACTTGGTGGTGGCAGCAATACCGTCCAAGGACAAGGAAAGGAATTTGTGCCTTGTGGAAGTTTTTAACCTAAGCTGGTAAAATATTAGGGGGTCTTTCATGCAGGTCCCCACATCTGTACCCCAGAGTTCAGTGTGTGGATGTGAACCCCGACAGGGGCATAGGTGGTTTGGCCTAGCCGTCACAGCGGGGCTGAGGCCTGACCACGAGGGACGGGTGTCGCCATTCAGGAGTTGGAGGAATCACACGGCCAGGTCCCGTAGACTGGAGTCCGGCTCAGAGTCAGGCTGGAGTCAGAGACCGGAGAGCGGTAGACAAAATGGAGTCTGACGTTGCAGCAGGTGAAGGTCTCTGGTTGCCCAGCCAATTTCCTGGCCCTCCCCTGCAGGTTAAGTAGGGGCAGCTGGCCAATCAGAGGGCCGCAGGGTACTGTCAGTCTGGGTCTTGTGGGCGGCACTTCCTGTGGCACCAACTTCCCACAGTGCTTCCTGGCTGTGCCTCCGCCTGGCCCCCGGTGGCACTGTGGGAATATCAGCTGCCCCAGGCTCTGCAGACCTGGGTTCTAGTCCCCAGGTCCTTACAAAACCTGCCTGAGGACGAGGTGTGCAGGGAGCATGGAACTGAAGTGGAGCAGGGGAGCTCTGTTTCCATGGAGGCAGCAGATTGGCGCATATTGTGGGTGTGCCGAAGGCAGGTGACTGGGCACTGGAATGTAATGGAATCAGGTGTGTAAATGGCTAGCCTGCAGTGGGATACAGAGGGGTTTGCAGAGCACCTGGTGTGAGAGGGAGCCTCGAATGTAACCTGGAACTGGGGTACCGCTGAGTCCCTCCAACCGGGGCTTTCTCTCACACTGATGCTGTTGCTAAGTCACAAACCTCTGTCACATACGGCATTCACAGACATCCACAGTCAAGGGCATACGCTGCTGAGTTATAGGGATGCTTCTCCCAGTTCACTCATGAACTAACAATAAAGAGGCTCCCTCCAGTGCCCCAGGGCTGTACGTCTTCCCTGCTCAGAAACCTGGCCGGTGCGAGTTCATTACCCAGTCCACCCCGCCCTCAATGCGGAGAGGACATGCACCAGCTCTTGTTCCGGAGCAGATCTCCCAAGCACTTCAAGCAAAGCCCACTGCTCTAGGTAAAATATAAAACCGGTTTATTAACTACAGACAGACGGGTGTGAAGTGATTATTGGGAGTTGACTGTATCCTGTTGCAAAGAATGAAACTACATGAGTCAGCCCGTATTTCTCTCGGACTGTAAAAAGGATGATAGCTAAAGTGAGAAGTCATTCAACTTGATTGGCCACGTGTTATTAAATATGAAAGTTTGTCACCTGCCTTGCCCTCAAAGACGCAGCCTGAGACCCTTGAAGGAAACTTGTGCCGAAATCTAATTAGAACCCTACAGCTGCTCCCAGCATCAGCTCAAGTGTAGAGGAACCCAGCGGAACTAAAGCTCCATCTAGGTCTAGAGGCTGGGTTGGAAAATCCACATCTATCTCACAGACAGGTACCAACGGCTTGTTTTCTGCATGTAATTCCCTTCTGCTCCAGTGCTGTATGGGATACACTCTGTTTAACTACTTACATTTTTAGGCTGCGAAGTCTGAAAATGACTTAAGGGCATAATGGGTTTGTACTTTGCCAGCCAAACGCTGTCCTAAATGTCAAGAAATAATTTAAGGAGAGCGTGTTGAGAACTTTTTGTCAAACATTTTTTGGAGAAAAAAGGGCTTTTGGGCCAAATTGAAAATGTTTGTTTTGGTCCAAAAAAATTGTTTTCTTGACAAAAATAAAACCTAATATGAAACAATTTTTGTTTTTACAAAATTATGTTCCTTTTCTCTCATACGGAGAAAGTGTGTGTGTGTGTGTGTGTGAGAGAGAGAGAGAGAGAGAGAGAAGTGGAGGAGGTTAATTTAAAAAGTGGGGGAATGGAGAGAAACGGAATGATTTTGAAAGAAAATGAAAATTGTCATGTCACCATCTTTGTGCTGACGAGGTGCCTGAGGCATTTGTTGAGAGAGGGCAGCACAATGTTCTCCGAAGAGGAACACACGGGACACCCAGCCGGTCGACAGAGAGTCTGTACCCACCGAAAGCAAAGCTATTTCCTCTAATGTAGCTTCCGTATAAATAAGTGAAACCTTCTGGCTGGGAATGGGTTGGACGGGATTTCTGAGTGCTGTTGCACAGCGTTCTGTTCTGTGTATCACGCGACCACTGGGAAGCCCTCGTCTGCAATCCTGTGTCCAAATCTGGCCCCCGTCTATTCAGCTTAACGACGAGGAGGTTCAGGGGATCCTCGAGCCCATCCGAACGTACCTACAAGGGGAATAGAAATTATATCTTAGAGGCCTCGTCCAACTCTTTGGTCTGACGCAACCCGTTGGCTGGAAGTTGAAGCTAGACAAACTCAGACTGGAAATAGGGTGTCAATGTTTAACAGTGCGAGTCACTGCCCATTGGCACGGCTTACCAAGGGGCGCGGGGGATTCTCCATCACTGACCACTGTTTTTCTAACAGATCTGCTCTAGTTGAACCAGGAATTAGTTCTGGGCCGTTCTCTGGCCCGGCTTATACAGGGAGCTCAGGCTAGGTGATCACAAGGTCCCTTCTGGCCCGGGGATCTGTGACTCTATGTTGCAGCAAGAGGGCTCCGTGCTGGGCCAGGTGCAGAGAGGGGCTGCTGGGATGCTCAGGGGGACGGAGAGAGTTGGTTTCCTAAGAAATAAAGGTAAAATCGCAATCTGAGTTCTATAAACTCGAGAGAATTTGGATCAAGCAGTGTCTCACCCTGATAATATAGGTCCTTAATACAGAGGCTGGGATTCTCCTGTCCACCCTGGGCCCCCTGCCCCAGTTCACTCTTTGTTCTCCAGACATGTTTCCAGGTGTTCAGTTGGGGGTGTGAGGGGGGAGAGTGAGGCCAAGTGCTGATGTCTCTTCCCCACTTGGCGCAGGGACAAGTGTTGGGACGACTGGTCACCTGGGTGGGGAATCTTACCTGAAGATGGCCCTGGATTTATAGCCCCATGACTACAGAACCAATTTTGGGCATAGATTGCTTGTGGGCGGGAGGAATAGTGGTTGATTGTGCTAACAAAGGTTTATGGAGGACCCCAAGGAAAGACTGGATCCCTGAAGTAAGGCAGGGAGATACTGTATTGCTGATGCGTAGTATGCTGTGGGAGGCGGTAGTGACCGGGGATAGCAGGGAGGAGTGGAGGAAGCACTTTCCCCAGGCATGGGCGGCCCACAAGCTGGACTGTGTCAAATGGACTGGGGAACCAGTGAAAATAGAAGGACCAGCGGTGTCCCCCCCCCCCAAACAATATCCTATCCTCACTGCGGCACGCCGGCCTGTAGCAGAGGGGAGTAGTGAAAAGAACAACTTCCCCCTTTAACTCCCCGATGTGGCCTGTGAGGAAAGCTGATGGTGTCTCATGAAGACTGACTGTCGACTATCGGAGAGTCAATGCGATGACTCCCCAGTGGGCGCCAATAGTCGCGAACATGACCCAGGTGTTACAAGACATAACAAGGGAAGCTAGAAGATTTTCTGTACTGGACTTGTCTAACTGCTTCTTTGCTATCCCGCTCGAGGAAGGATCGCAGGATCGATTCGCATTCCACGTGGAGGGGGTACAGTATTGCTTGACCCGTGTACGCCGGGGATTTCATAGTGCCCCCGCTATTGCGCATAAGGTAGTGACTCAAATGTTAGAGCATCTCCCTCCAGGGGATAAGGGGTGGGTGGTCTCATATGTGGACGACATCCTGATAATGGGAATAGACGACGCGGATACCCGAGGGAGGACTGAACGAGTACTGGAGGTGATTCAACAGGATGGCATGAAGGCGTCCCTGGAAAAGGCAGAATTAATACAACCACAGGTGGAGTACCTGGGGTTACCCTATCAGAAAGAGGAAGGTCTATTAGTGAACAACTATTGTCAGCATTGCAGAATTTACCAGCCCCCCAAGATTTGAGAGGCCTACAGGCCATATTAGGGGCTTTTAATTTTGTAAGAGCCCACATATGGGACTATGCACGTATCACCAAACCCCTCTATAGCCTGTTGAGGAAGGAGGCCCAGTTCCAACGAGGCCCGGAACAGGAAGCTGCTTTCGGCGAGCTAAAGCAATCTTTGTTGCGAGCAGTGACACTGCAACCCGTACAGGTTGGCGAGTCCATATATGTGAGGGGCACCACCAGTCCTGAGGCCTTGGCTGTGGTGTTGTTACAAGCGGACCCCTTGCAGAAAAGTCCCGATAGCAAAAGTTTGGCCCATGTGAAAGGGAATGTCTGGCAGTAATATCGGCACTGGAAGTAGGGGCGGTGGTAGTGGGAGATAATCACGTTATTATTCAGAGCACCCACACCCCCTTAAAATATATATTGTCAGGAAAACCCACCCAAGCAGGAGTAAGTAACCCAAGGATGGCTCAGTGGACCCTGTTTACCCCCTCCCCAGCCCTGCTGCACTTGCAGTTTACCCCCGGCCCCTCCCTTGCTCCAGGGACCAACCTTAGCTCCCGCCCCGCTGTGCTTCTGCCCCCGGTTCCTGCCTTGCTCCAGTCATCAGGGACTAATCTTCCCCCCATGCCCCACTGTGCTCATCTTGCCCCTGGCCCCTGCCTCACTCCAGCTGGGGACCAATCCTTCTCCCCCACCATGCCCCGCTGTCAGGGGGGATAACAATCAATCATTTTTTAAAAAAGAATAAAATAGATAGTTTTAATTAAGATACATTATATCTCATCATGGAATAGGGATTATAAATTGTAATTCTATAGTAGGAGACAATATATTCACGTCATGTTTAAGAAAAGTTTTGTAAATGAGTTCGTATAGTTCATGGATTAGGGATCCAATCTTATGGGGTTCCACAGGCTTACCCAATGGGACGCAGTGCTCAGTCTAGAAGATACCAGCAGAGATGCTTAGTTTTGCAGGTCTCAAAATGTGCATTTGTGTCTCCAGAGGTAACATGCTTGTTAACAGCAAAAATGTTTTTAAATAAATAAATAATATATAGAGGTGAGAAATAACAGACCTCAACGCTATTGTCCCTCTACAAATGTGTGTACACAGAGTCAATCCCTTACCTCTCTTTAAAAGTGCAAAGTTTCAAAAAGTTCAATGAATAGAAGATTGTTGGGGGTGGAATAGATCTGGACAAGGAGAAGAAGTCTGGAGATTAATGTGAGAAGCGAGGGACATATGCTTTTTTGTTAAAATATTATATGTTTGCTGCTGAAGAAAAAATTCCAGAATACTTAACGTTGTTGTTTTAGTTAAATAAAACAATTTAAATGTCTGTCTGGTGATGTTCTCCTCCTAATACAGCCTGGCAAGAAAATCCTCCAAATATTAATGATTATCCTGTTGAACTGGAGATACTGCACCCCCCAATGACTTCATAAATATCTGCTTCAATTATCTTTGGTACATGAAATAACCAAACAATCATTCATTTTCTGATATCGCTGTAAAACTCATCTGAAAAGTTTTCAAAATAAATCACTGTTTAAAAATGTATCGTGTGTACCTTCTAGAAATGAAACCTCCTTCTATCTCGGAGTTGTGAAGAATATGTATTACGGTTATAACAACCAACAAGAACATAAAAGTCTAGAAAACCATGATTAAATTGAGTCTTCCTGACACGTGATTTAAATCGCGATTTAAAACAGATCCACCCTGCCCGCTGTGCTCTTGCCCCTGGCCCCTTCATTCCCCAGCGGGGCCCACAAATATGTTTGGCGCCAGGCCCACAAAAAGTTAATCCGGCCTTGCCTTGGACAGTTGGAGAACTGTTTGTGGGTGAGCTTGATTTCTTTAAAGTTTGGGCCAAGCTGCCTTCTTGTCCATCTCTCCGTTCCCTTGGACCAGCGGGATCTCGAGAGGTATCTTCCCCAGCTTCCACGTAGACGACCTAGAATTGATTTGAAACTTCTAGCAGTGAGCAATTCTTCCCGGTCCTCTTCTCTTTGGCAGCCACCGTCTGCCCATTCTCATCTATCTCCAACTGTGTAGAAAGCCTCCGGGACCTCTTGCCTGTGGGGGTTATGAGCTGCCAGGCCTCCTATCTGACTTTCTCTCTCTCCCATTCCTTGGTGGCCAGCTCCTTTCTTCCTTAAACCTGGGCTACTGGTGTTTCCCAGACAGGGTGGTCTAGGAACTCCTCAGTTTCTCTGACTCTTAGGGTCTCAGCTTGTCCCTCCTATCCAAGATTCTTGTCCTCCGCCACCTATGTGGACTCCATGCACACGTAAGCAGGGGATTTGTCCCACCATAGTAGGAGGCTTTCTCTATGGACACATTATCCCAGCTGAACTGAGCGACAAAAGGATCCAAACCGTGCCCCGATTCACTTCACCCCGGTCCCTGCCCCACCCTTGACTTTCCCTCTGGGCTCCATGTGACCAGGACTTGCATTGCACAGGGAGGACAGAACTCAGGGGTTCCTGGGAGTTTATCTCAATCTCTCCATGGTCAACTCTGGCCAGGGAAGGGGGTGCCCCCTACTCCAGGGTGCTCCGAACTCCCGTATCACCCTTTTAATCCATAATCGCCGCAGTTCATGCAAATGTAGCTACAAAGTATTTACACCAAACCAGTTTCTTTGCAGCTTGAAGGGTGAGTCCTGTGAGGAAGTGGTTTGGGTGAGGTTCAGTGCAGCAATCTCTAAAGTGCAATGAACTTTAGAGTTACAACAAATGTATGAGTCTGGTGTCTTCTTCTGGGACCTGGAGGTGCAGCTGCTGGGGGGGAACTGCCAGTCTAAGGAGGCGGTGAAGCTGTGTGGCTCAACCTGGAGGAAAATTGAGACCCCCAAGGGGGTCTGGTACGCTGATGGGTTCCTCCTAGAGATGGTTCGAAAACTGGGGACAAAGCACAGATACTGTGGATCCGTGACACCGCTGTATTGCCGGTGCCTCCCCCAGCCCCCCAACTCTGGCCTATAGTCCCCTCAACCAGCCACATCCCCCTGAGGGTGCAGAGCCATTGAGAATGAACTGGAGGGGACGATCCTGCCCCCAGAGGGGGAATCAACTGGAGGGTTCGATTCTGCCCCCTGTAGAGGAGGGAGTAGGCGGGAGGGGATGATCACCCCTTGGCGTAGGCCTGGCTTGCCATAAGGAACGTGCCTTAATGGCCGTGCCTGGGAAGGGGACTGGGAGGGTGAGTTGTAACTAGGGGATTGCGAAGCAGCGGGCTGGAGTCAGGGTATCTGTGCTAGCCAAGATAAGCAGCAACACCCTGATACTGAGAATAACGGCAAAGATAAACTAGGTCTGTAGCAATCAGCGTCCATAGGAACGGCGTGGGCCGCGCATACTGTGCAAGGACTGCAACGTAACCCAGCCAGTCCCTAGGGGGTGATGCAATGCCCAGCACATGCAGTGTGAGGTGTAACGGGGTACAAAGGAAGAGGTTTGCTGCGTAACCTGGGATGTCTCTGCCACTTAAGAAAAGTTCATGCTCTGTTCCTAAGTGACCGGGGGTGAAACCTCCCAGGAACTCTGGCCCCTGCCCTAAGTGACCATGACAAGGGTGGGGGTCGAGCCCCGCAGGAATCCTGGGCCCAGCCTTGTCGGGGTTACAAGAACTCTGGCGCATGGGAGCGTGGAAGAGGTGCCCTTGAGGGCAGGCAGGCCTCTACCAGGGATCCATCAACCTCCCTGGAAGCCTGGTCCCGAGCGGAGCTACCCTGAGAGTTAGAAAAGTTTTTCCTAATTCCCAGCCCCTTGCTGCAAGCCAAGCTGCTTCCTTCTGGTCCCCCCTTCGCTGGACACAGAGCACAACCGCTCCCCAGAGTGACCCGTGTTCTCCCGTCCCAGCTCAGCCTTCTCTTCCCCAGGCTGAACATAGCCAGAGCCTGCAGCCATCCCTCGCTGGCACCTGAACGGGTTTGTCCTGGGACATGGGAGAAGGGAGTGTGCAGAAAAGAGATTTATGTCTACACTGAGCCCTGCTAGGCCCTCCCCCCAACCCACTAGATCCCAGAGCCAGGGAGAGAACCCAGGAGTCCTGGCCCCCCGTCCCTCCTGTTCTAACCCCTAGACCTCACTCCCCTCCCAGAGCCTGGATAGAACCCAGGAGTCCTGGCTCCCAGCCCCCCTGTTTTAACCACTAAACCCCACTCCCCTCCCAGAGCTGGGGAGAGAACCCAGGAGTCCTGGCTCCCGCCGTTCCCGCTCTAACCACTAGACCCCACTCCCCTCCCAGAGCTCAGGAGAGAACCCAGGGGTCCTGGCTCCCAGGCATTCCCGCTCTAGCCACTAGACCCCACTCCCCTCCCAGAGCTAGGGAGAGAACCCAGGAGTCCTGGCTCCCCTCCCAGCCCCATCTACCAGTGGCTATTAATATCCTCCCCTCCAGCTACACCCCTCCCACGCCCTGGTAGCCAATCTCGTTTGGTGTCAGAGCCCCACTGCCGGGCAGGAGGAAATAGAAACGACCTTATGTTTTACTTTCATTTCTCCAGCAGAAAATTGTACTTGGACACTGACAGAGCGAGCTGTGGGACAGGTAATGGATGGGGGGGAGGGAACTACCATTCCTGGGGGCAGAATTGTCCCTTCCAGTCTATCCCCTTTCCAGCGGGGACAGTCGTACCCTGCCCCCTCCCCTCTCTTCTGCCCACCCAGACAACCCACCTGAGGTTTGAATTGCTGGTTTCAAACCAGGGACACCAGTAGCCTCTGGGAGGCACCTAAGGGACTTCCCAGCCACTCCCCAGACTGTGGCTTGGTCCCGGCCCCAGCCCAACCAGCGCAGCCCCGCTCCACATCTTGAGCTCTGAGTTCCCCAGTGCTGGGGACACGCCCCATCCCCACTAGCACCCCAAGAAATGAGCAAACCCTCTTTGGCCAGCGCCTCATGCCACAGCCCCACTGCACCCAGAGCCCAGGGGTTCCAGCTCTCAGCTCCCCTCCCTCCCTGTTCTAACCCCCTCCCCTCCCAGAGCTGGGGAGAGAATCCAGGGGTCCGGGCTCCCTAGTATTACAGCTTTCCAGACCTAAACAGTTTCCCCCTCTGCCAGCTCTCCTGTTTGAGCACAGGGGGTGTGAGGGGGTTAATCCATTCATGTCCTGTTGTCTCAGTTCTCCAACAGAGTTTGGCTTTAGCCCCAGCCCAGGAGGAGGGGAGTTCGGGCAACTGGAGCCCAGACTGTCACCTGCTGTGTTATGGGAAATGCAAATAATAAAGGGTAAGTGCTCCAGTCTCACCCAATTCAGGTGTAACCTACTCCAGAGCTGGGGCTAGAGTCCACAAATCCTGGCTCCCAGCCCCTCGTGCTCTACCTCCTAGACTCCCCTCCCCTCCCGTCCTAGAGCTGGGATAGAACCCAGGAGTCCTGGCTCACAGGCCCCCTGCTGTGTGTCTCCCAGGCCAATCCCACTCCCCTCCTCAAAGCCAACTCCAGAGGGGATGGTGAAGCGACTCCAGGAGGACGTCACCTGCTCCATCTGCCTGGACATCTTGGACAACCCCGTCTCCATCGAGTGCGGCCACAACTTCTGCCGGGGCTGCCTCTCGGCTCACTGGAGCGGGGTCTCAGCCTGGGGATCCCAGTGCCCCGAGTGCCGAGCTCCCTGCTCCAGGGACAGGATGATCCCAGACACACGCGTCAAAAGCCTGGTGGAGAAAATCAGAGACCTGCCACGCGAAGAGACGCTGACAGCAACAGGGACTGTGAGCCCTGAGGTGGGTGCAGCCATGGCTGGTCCAGAGATGCAGCCACCTCTGGGGTGGGGCAGCCAGGGAACAGCTGCACGGCCACTCCCTGCAGCACAGTGTCTCCTAACTCCACGCTGGGGCCCTGGGGTCAGAGGGAAGGCCGGCTAACAGGATTACTGTGTCCCTTTAGCAACTGGTCAGGTCCCTGGGCTGATAAGGGGGGAGCTGGACCCCAGGGCTAAGACCTCCTGATAAGAAATTAACCCCCAAGCAAACAGCCTGTGACTCCATACAGGGGACCCCAGTAGGGGGGCTAGCTGGCTGGAAGGTTGGGTGTGGGGGGGAGAGGATGGGACATGGGGCCTTTCCCCTCTAGGGGGCACTGGCTTGGATCTGGCCCAGGGCGGGACTGGTTGGTTCAGGGGATGGGAATGGGGTACTGGGCTCTGATCCAGGGCACAGGGGACTCACCAGCTCACGGGTGGGGTCTGAGCTCTGACCCTGCTCTGTCCCTGCAGCAGGGGCTGGGGGCTCAGCTGGGATCAGGGCGCCCGGTGCAGCTGGTGCGTCTGGATGACAAAGGGGGCCTGACCCTGGACGAGGAGGCCCTGAGCCGCTGCCTGGAGCAGGGTGGGGTGGGGAACGCCCCCGTCTGCCTGGTGTCCATCATCGGGGAGCAGCGCCGGGGCAAATCCTTCCTGCTGAACTACCTGCTGCGCCGGCTCCGGAGCCCGGTGAGTGTGAATGGGAGTGCAGTGTGTGTGAGTGAGTGCAGCCCTGATCCCCTCCCAGAGCCGGGGAGAGAACCCAGGAGTCCGGGCTCTCAGCTCCCCCTGCTCTAACCCACTAGACCCCACTCCCTTCCCAGAGCTCGGATAGAACCCAGGAATCCTGGCTCCCGGCCCCCGCTGCCCTAACCCACCAGCCCCCACTCCCCTCCCACAGGGCAGTGCATGGGGATGGGAGCCCTAGGGTGGCCGGTACCTCACTCCTCCCCATCTCATGCTGTCCGACCAGTGGTATGAACTGCTGCCCCCTGCTGGTGGGGCTCAGACCAGCACAGATCTGTTTCCTTTGTCCCCTGGCCACATCCGGTCAGCTGTGTCAGGGGAGTGGGGAGCTGTGTGTCCGTCTAGACCCTCGTCTGTGTGTCCGTCTAGACCCTCGTCTGTGTGTCTGTGTCAAGAGTGTTTGTTTAGACCTCACCGAGCTTGTCTGTGTGTCTGTCTTAGCCTGAGTCTGCCAGTCCCACCCTGGGCCAGATGTTTCCAACGCGCCGGTCCCCACACTACCTGCCTGCTAATAAAATACCCACCGTCCCCCTGCCCCCCTGCATTAATTGTCCCTCCCCCTGTGTCTCCCTCCCCCCAGGAAGTGAAGGACGGATCCTGGATGGGCCGGGAGGAGGAGCCCCTGGAGGGGTTCGAGTGGCGAGTTGGCACCCGCAGCGTCACCAAGGGGGTGTGGGCATGGAGTCAGCCCTTCTGGGTCCCCACTGAGTGGGGGAAGGTGAGTGGGAAGGGCGGGAAAATGGGGTGGGGAGATGAGTGACCCCAGCAGATCTCTACTTGGGGGAGCAGAGCCGACAGAGGCCTGGGAGGGGAGGCAGGGAACCCAGTGCTGGGGCATCCGGGGGACAGAACGGGGAACTCGCTTGTGACCCCGGCCTGTGGCTCCCCCCCAGGTGGCCGTGCTGCTAGTCGACACCGAGGGCTCCATGGACATTGTCAGAGACACAGAGACCAGCGTCAAACTCTCCGCCCTCTCCATGCTGCTTGGCTCCTACCAGGTTGGCACTAGGGGGCGCTGTGCTGTGGGGGGAGGGTTGTGCTGGTTTCTGTATCTAACCCTGTCCTCTCTGATTACTTGCAGATCCTGAATGTTTCCAGCCAGATAAAGGACACTGATCTAGCATATCTGGAGGTGAAGCAGGGAGAGGGCAGGATGTGGCGCCGTTCTCAGGCAGCCTCTCAGGGTTCCTTCTCCACTCTGGGGTACAGCTGTGGGGACCCGCATGAAAGACCCCCCTAAGCTTATTTCTACTAGCTTAGGTTAAAAACTTCCCCAAGGCACAAATCCTTCCTTGTCTTTGGATGGGTATTGCTGCCACCACCAAGTGAGTTAGACAAAGATTAAGGAAAAGGACCACTTGGGGTTCCTGTTTCCCCAGAATATCCCCCCAAGCCCCTTCATCCCCCTTCCTGGAGAGGCTTGAGAATCATATACCAACCGAATAGGTTAACAAGGTGAGCACAGACCAGACCCTTGGGTTTTTAGGACACTTGAAAAAACAGAACTTTGTTATAAAGAAAAAAGTAAAAGAAGCACCTCTGTAAAATCAGGACAGAAAGTAATTTTACAGGGTAATAAGATTCAAAACACAGAGGATTTCCCCTCTAGGCAAAACTTTAAAGTTACAAAAAACCAGAAATAAACCTCCCTCTTAGCATAGGGGCAATTCACAAGCTAAAACAAAAGATAATCTAACGCATTTCCTTCCTATTACTTACAATTTGTAATCTTAGATGCTTAGTTTAGATCTGGCTTTAGGAGATGTATTTTTCCTGTCCTGATTCCTCGCTGACCCGGAGAGAACACACAGAGAGAGACAAAACAAAAACCTTCCCCCACAGATTTGAAAGTATCTTCTCCCCTTATTGGTCCTTTTGGTCAGGTGCCAACCAGGTTATTTGAGCTTCTTAACCCTTTAGAGGTAAAGGAGGGATTTTATGCTACCCTTAGCTGTATGTTCATGACACAGCCCCAATGGGGTAGCCCGCCCATTCTACAGCTGGGGAAACTGAGGCCCAGAGAGAATCAGTGACTTGCTGAGGTCAATGGGGAGACTGTGGAACAGCCAGTGATAGAATCCAGGAGTCCTGGCTCCCAGCCCCGCTCCTGCTCTAACCCACTAGACCCCACTCCCCTCCCAGAGCTGGGGAGAGAACCCAGGAGGGCCCAGCTTCTGTGCTGGTGCAGGGGCTGGAGCTCGCCCCTGCCTGAGCTCCAGGCTTACTGAGAACATGGGTGTTGCCAGGACTCTGGGAACGTCTCAGTATTTGGTATCTTGGTCTATTCTGTTCCTACCGTTGGTGGGCATGGGGGGCAAACAGAGCCCCTGGCATGGGGCAGGGGAGCGGGGAACCTTGACCTGCAGTTCTGCTCTTTGGCCACTAGGTGTCTCTGCACCACAGGGGGAAAGCCGTGGGACTGGGGCAACAGACCGAGACCAAGCTGGAGTTGCAGCTTGTGTGTCTGTGTGTGTGTGTGGGGGCTGTTTGTTGGTAGGATTTCCACTCCCACCCACCCCCAGGGCACACGCTGCCTCCCCGCCCCAGAGATCCCAGCCCCAGACTCACCCCCCTGCTCTCTCTGCTCTGCAGATGTTTCTGCACGTGGCCGAAGAGGTGGGAAAGGAATACGGGCTGGAGTCCATTCAGGTGAGATGACATTCCCCCCCCCCCCCTGCCCCATGCAACCCCCTCACCCCACTGCATGGGATGTTCCTGCCCCAGCCACCCCCTGCCCCACACCCGAGGGGTTCAGCCTTCCCCTCCTGACATCATCCCGTCTCCCCTGCAGCACCTAGACCTGCTGGTGCGGGATTGGAGCAACTCCACGGTCCTTGGAAGTGACGGTGGGAAGGAGCATCTGAGAGACGTCCGAGAGGTGACTGTGGAGAATGGGACGTGGGGCCTTTCCCCTCTGGGGGGTGTTGGCTCTGATCCGGCCCCAGGGCAAGGGCCTGGCTGGCTCTAAGGAGCCTGGAAAGGGTCCAGGGGTATTTCCCTCTGTTGATGTCTATCTTTGCTGATTTCCCCTGGCTCTGACAGATGCTGGCAGCGAGATCCCCTTGCAAACACCCCAAGGCCCTGGAAGCGCTGAGCAGAAGCAGCAGCCGCTGTTACCTGATGCCCTTCCCTGGCAGGCAGATCATGACTGGGAGGCAGGGAAGCCTGAGAGGTAACGGATGCGGGACAGCGGCTCTGAGCCTGCGCGATGGGGCATCTCCGTCTCTGCCAGGAACGGGCCATGGGGGGATGCTCCGGCTCCGGGTTCATTGCCATGTCCCTCCCCTTCGCAGACATGGATGAGGATTTCCGGGACAGCCTGAGGGACTATGTCACCACCCTGGTGGGCTCAGCTGGTCAACACGCGTGGAGAGACCGGCATGGGGCGCTGCTGACCGGGACACAGCTTGCTGCTCGGATAAAGGTGGGGACTGGCCAGCTGGGGATGGGGTCTCAGTAGGGGGCGCTTTACCCTGGCTGTCAGTGCTGGCCCCATGCCCCCATGTGGCACTAAGGGGGCTGCGCTGCAGGGAGCGGTGTGGGGGTTCTGTAGGGACGCTCTCCCCAGCAGTCAGGACTGTACCCAGTACCCCTGGTGGCACTAGGGGGCGCTGTCCTGTGGGGAGTGGGCTTAGCCCTTTTTGCTGAATTTCTGTTAATTAAGAATTAGGGTTGTATTTATATCCTAGCAGAATCCCAGCTTGGATGGTTCTACTGAGCCTTCCTACATCATCCAGGGAAGTTCTTCATTTCCCCGCCAAACTGATTCCCACCGTTGTCTTATGGCCGTTCCCCAGCTGCCCTGCCCCAGAGGTGGCTGCATCTCAGTGCCGGGCGAACCATCCCCATGTTCACGGTTTTCTAAGCCCAGTGGAGTCTGTATTGTGATTTCTTGTGCTTTCTTTGCAGAAATTCTCTGATCTGATGAAGAAACATCACTGTGGCTTCTCCTCTCCCGCTCAGGTACCTTCTCTGCTGTCTCTGCCTCTGACCTGATCTAGGGGTGTGTACCGCCTCCTGAATTCACTTCCGATGTAAAACTGCCTCCTACTTTTGTCTTACTGCTGCTGCCTCGCCCGAAAGGTGGCTGCATCTCTTGTCTGGCAAGTCATCCCCGTGTGGGGTTGCTGTGAGGCTATTCCCCAGCTGCCCCACCCCAGAAGTGGCTGCATCTCGACACTGGGTGAGCCATCGCTATGCAGTGTTGTGTGTGGCTGTTCCCAGATGCTCCGACCCAGAGGTGGCTGCATCTCAGGAGTGTGTTTGGTTTTTTTCCCCACGCAGCTGAATTTTAGTTATCGGCGAAATATCAAAAGCCAAAATACTTCGATTTGGAAATGCCACTGTGGTGTCTCATGGGAATTATAGCTTGGCTCTGCATGCTCCCTTTTCTTCCCATAAATCAATTCTGGTCAGACTGCAGCTCCCATGATGCACCACAGAGGAGGGAGATGATGCATCATGGGAGTTCGTGGCTGTGGAGCATCATGGGGCTTGTAGTTTGGGTGCCTGGCTTCAGGGAGAGCTGCCACAGTGGCTCATGGGAGTTGTAGTTTCACACTGGCTAGTGACATCGCTCTGTTAGATGAGGTTGCTGTGGTGGAAACTGCAGTCGCTAGGTGGAGACGGGGCCCCATAAACTGTGGCTGACCCCAGCCTTGTCCTCACCGTGCAGATGGCCATCACCTTCCACAACCAGAGAGTCCTGGACAGGGCCAGCGCAGACCACGCTCTTTTCCTGAAGGAGAAGGTGAGTCTGGGGGGGTGTCTGTGCCCCAGCCAGGGGAACCCCAGGGAACCATCCCAGCAAATGCCACTGGCTGTGGGCTTGGGGGTAGGAGACGGGACCTCGTATCGCTATAGCCACCCTGGGAGCTGGAGATGAGAGGCTCAAACTCCTGCACCAGGGTTGTGGGGGCGGATACGTTTACCCTGTGGCCTTCTGCAGTAGTGGAGGAGTCATGGCCCAGGTGGTTAATGGACTGGACCAGGACTAGGAACTCCTGGATTTTGTCCACTGCAATGCCGCAGACTCCACTGGGTGAGTCACAGAGTCTCTCTGGACCAAAGTTTCCCCATCTAGCAAAGGGGGAGAATGATCCTGCATTCGGGGGTTTTAGCCTGTGAGCTTTTTGGGGCAGGGATGGTCTCTCACTGAGTTTGTGTGCCGGACCCAGCGTGAGGGGGGCCCACCATGTCAGTCTGGGTCTATGCCGTGCCCGGTGTGGGCGGGGGGGCCATGTCAGGCTGGGTCTGTGCCGCGCCCAGCGCGAGGGGGGAACCTCAGCCCAGGTCTGTGTTGTGCCTGGTGCGAGGGGGGCCTCCATCTGAGTCCCGGTGTGTGCTGTGCCTGGCGCAAGGGGGGCCCCCATCTCAGTCCCGGTGTGTGCTTTGCCTGGCGCGAGGGGGGGCCCCCATCTCAGTCCCGGTGTGTGCTTTGCCTGGCGCGAGGGGGGGCCCCCATCTCGGTCCCGGTGTGTGCTGTGCCTGGCGCGAGGGGGGCCCCCATCTCGGTCCCGGTGTGTGCTGTGCCTGGCGCGAGGGGGGCCCCCATCTCGGTCCCGGTGTGTGCTTTGCCTGGCCTGAGGGGGGCCCCCGTCTCGGTCCCGGTGTGTGCTGTGCCTGGCGCGAGGGGGGCCCCCGTCTCGGTCCCGGTGTGTGCTTTGCCTGGCCTGAGGGGGGCCCCCATCTCGGTCCCGGTGTGTGCGGTGCCTGGCGCGAGGGGGGCCCCCATCTCGGTCGGGTGGGTGGGGTCTGTGCTGCGCTTTCCCTTTCTAATGCTCTTGGCCGTCTCCTCTCCCGGCGGGCGCAGGACGGCGACTCCCAGAACATGATCGACTGCCTGAAGGTGCGGCCGAGCAAGATGGTGGAGCTGTTGGCGGAGCGGCGCGGGCACTTGCTGTGGCGGTGCCGGACCGACATGCGGGAGCCGGCGCCGGAGACAGAGGCCCGGCTGACAGAGCTGGAGGAGGAGCTGACGCGGGAGACTAAGACCTTCCTGGAGATCTACGGGAAGCGCTTTATGAAATTTGCCATTTTGGCAGGCGTGGGTGCGGGGATGGTGGTCCTGAGCCCGGTGGGCGGAGCTGTCGGTGCCGGGATCGGTGCCGGGATCGCTGCTGCTGCCGTCGCTGCCGAGGCGGCTGTGGCCATTGGGGCTGGGACGGGCGCCGTGGCCGGTTTCATTGTGGGTGGGGGCGTGGGCGGGGGCGTGGGCGGGGGCGTGGGTGGCAACATCGCCCGGAGGGATAGGCAGAGGGCTGAGGCCGCTGGTGGGAGGGAGGAGGGGGATGGCACTGAGGATCTATCCGATGACAAACCCCTGATCTGATCGGTGTCTCCCCCTCCCCCCAATCTGGGCTGACGAATGGGGTGACGGGGCTGCAGCATAGCCCAGATACGTCCCCAAGAAGCCACCCCAGAGCGGGGAGCCATCGCCCACAGATTCTAAGAAGGGACATTTAGATCCTCTCGTCTGACCTGCTGTGCCACCCAGGCTGGAGAACGCCGCCCACTTCCCCCTGCGTTAGGCCCGATATCTCCCCTTGGACTAAATCATCTCCCGGAAGGGCGGCCAGTCTGGCTCGGAAGCCGGAAGACATGGAGACCCCACCGCTTTCCCACTGGTGAATCACCCACAGTGTGAAAAATCCGGTGCCTCATTTCCGATTGGAGTTTGTCTGACTTTAACTTCCAGCCCTCAATCCTCGCTCTGCCTTCCTCTGACATTGCAGGGCCACTCCAGCTGCAACGCAAAGCGCTTGGAAATGACCGGCCGACGGTCCTGTCCTGAGATCGCCCTCTAGGGGTGACAACGGGCGCCTGGCTTACTTCCTACATGAACAGTCCTGTGGTCCGCTCCTGGGGGATAGATCTCCAGCCGCCCCTCTGAGCGGGAAGGCGGGTCCAGGGGAGAGGGCACAGGAAGACCCTGTGGATCCCCTGCTCTACCATGGACTTCCTCTGTGACCTTGGCCAAGTCACTTAGTTTCTCCGTGCCTCAGTTTCCCATCTGTATAATGAGGGTAATAATGCACTGAAAGATGGTGAGGGGTTTAAGCTCTACTGAGAGAAAGCGCTATCCAAGAAACAGGAATCGTTCTTTATTCCGGGGGAGGGCTATAAAACCATCCGAAGCTAAAGGGAATCGGTTCCACACCCATCAACGCATGCTGAGCAGGGGACCATCGTCTGGCCAATTCCACAGGAAGTCTCAACTCCCACCCTTTGGTGAAAGGCCAGGACTTGGGCATTTCCAACCAATGAGGGCTTGGGCTAGCGGGACTCTCCAGCTGTTCCACGCTAGCCTCCGCTGGCGCCTATGATCCGATAGACGCTCTAGCGTGAGGTACGGGGTCAGCTCCATCCTGACCGGGGCTTGGTGAGTCGGGAGCGCCCCTTCCCCTCACAGATTCCAAGGCCTGGATAACAATGGCCAGTGATGGAGAATCTGTTCCAGTTGTTCTCACTGTTAAAAATGTCTGCCTTACTTCCAGTCTGAGTTAAGTCTAGACCTTTCTGTGCTAGACCGAAGGACCTATTGTCAAATATTTGTTCCCCAGGTGGGTACGTATGGACTGGGATCTAGTCACCCCTTAACCTGCTCTTTGAGTCCTATCTCCCTAAGAACTCCTTGGAAACCTGATATCAGGGCTGCGGGTTTTCAGAGGCTGCACCTCTCGGGACAGAGCAAGAGAAAGCAGAAGTCACTTGAGACTATGGTCTGCAAAGTGGTTCTGCTGGAAGGTGGCCAGTCAACGGGTCCTGGGTGCAGGACAGTCTCAGAGCAATGGAGGCATTTAAGCAATTTCCTTTGTGCGCAACAGGAGGTGAGGTATTTGGGGCACTGGGTTAGGGTGTCAATGTACGGATGAGTGCGTGTGTGTGTCTGTGAGCACCTGTAAATAACCGCCCTGGGTAGTGCTAAAGAGAAATCTCCCAGATGTAAATAACTGTGAAGTTCTGACTCATCAAACCTTGAAGGGTGAATTCCTAGTTTTGGGACAAGTCTCCACAGAAACCATCAGCTCTAATTCGGTTAGGGGAAGATACAGCTGCTGCTTATAGGAAGTACTTTGTTAACATGTGTATTCCTGTGGTTGGGGGGCGGGGGAGAGGAAACACAGAAGGGGAAATAGATTAGCCATTAAACGAACAGGAGTACTTGTGGCACCTTAGAGACTAACACATTTATTTGAGCATAAGCTTTCGTGGGCTACAGCCCACTTCATCGGATGCATAGAATGGAACATATAGTGAGGAGATCTATAAACATACAGAGAACATGAAAAGGTGGGAGTTGCCCAACCAACTCTAAGAGGCTAATTAATTAAGATGAGCTATTGTCAGCAGGAGAAAATAACCTTTGTGGTGATCATCAAGATAGCCCATTTAAGACAGTTTGAGAAGAAGGTGTGAGGATACTTAACATGGGGAAATAGATTCAATAAAATGCGGTGATGAAAACTGGAAATAGGATGTGAGCCGAAGTCTCACCAGCGCTGAGAAGAGCGGGACAATTACCTCCCGTGTCTTACATACGACCTTCCAGTTAATACACCCCAGGTGACATTTCTCTTTCTCACAACCCCATCACACTCTTGTCTTTGGTGATTTGACTGCATTGATGACTTGATTCTAATATTGCTGCTGCTAATTTGATTACTTGATCTTATTTTCACCTCCACTGGAGAATGGCCGAGGCAGTTGGGTAGAGTTTGTACTGGCTTGGTCTTAGCGATCTGTTTTCTTGATTTTGTATTCAGGGTTGTTTTACTTGTAACAAAATGGCTAGAAAGCACACTGGGTCATTTTGTTCTTTCAATCAGCAACTTGGGCCGGAACCATAGAGAACCTTTGTCTGATACCAGCCAAGCCACTTGGGAAAGCCATTAGCTTCCCGTAAAGTAACTCTGGTTCTCATAGGGGTCTGGTGCCTGGCATGAGAGAACCCTGATCCCAGCTGCAGAGGAAACCCTAAGGCCAAACAGCGCCTCATAACCTTAACCCCCGACTGGGTATGTGTCACTTAAATCAATTCCCTGCCTTTGCAGGGGCCGTGGTCACGGTGCACCTCAGCCTCTCCTGTTCTCTGCCCGTGGCACAAGCCAGTTTAGTCTCCTGAGGGCTGTAATGTTTGGGTCTAATTCTAGCTGTTGGCTTGTTGTGGGGGTGGCTTGGGGATGTGTGTGGGGGGTGGATCTGTGATATACAGCTCAGAGTAGCTGGTCTGGCCATGAACCCTCACCCAAGCAGCCCCCATATCTAACCCATAAATCTAACCCTCACCTTTAACCTTAACTCCCAGCCTCCAACCCTGCCACTAGCCCTTGTCTAATGTCTAATCCCTGCCTTTACACTAACCTCTCAAAAGGCACCTGGCTCTCGGAGCGGAAGGTGGGGAAGTTTGGGATGGTCCTTAGATTTTGGGGGAGGTCGTTCTACCATCTGGACCAGGCCCCGGAGAAACGTCTGTCTCCCGCACCGATGAGCTTCACCCTTATTATAGAGAACTCCACTGGGCTAGCAAGTCAACTATGGTCTTCATCCTGGATCTCTCAGCTCTTTCAGACACAGAGGGCCAAGGGCATGAAGTGCCTTGAAGATAAGGCTGAGACCATGAACTTGATTCAATATTGTAGCGCAGACGTGGGCATATGGCCCCTGTGTCCGGCCTTCTTCTCAATATTTCACCGAAGGGGGTCATGTGTGGGCTCTGCCGAATGCTGGAAAGCAGCCGCTTGTCACTGTTGTTGCCAGATGTTTGTATGAGCCACGGTTTTAGAGCCAGGTCCCAGGTAGGATATTGAGTTCTGAATCTGCTGGGAGTCAAACCTGAGGTAGGGGGAGGCTGGGATCCAACCTTTATGTATCATTGGCAACTGTACTGAATTGCCTTACCTGTAAGGGATTAAGTAGTTCAAATAACCTAGTCAGCGCCTAACCAGAAGGATCAATAAGAAAAGAAAATACTGTCGGAGAAAATCCTATGACACTTCACCCCATACTCTTCCCAGTAATATTATTATGATATGATTATGACCACATTCTGGGATGTATTAGCAGGAGTGTTGTAAGCAAGACACGAGAAGTAATTCTTCCGCTCTACTCCAGCCTGATTAGGCCTGAACTGGAGTATTGTGTCCAGTTCTGGGCACCAGATTTCAGGAAGGATGTGGACAAATTGGCGAAAGTCCAGAGAAGAGCAACAAAAATATTAAAGATCTAGAAAACATGACCTATGAGGGAAGATTGAAAAAATTGGGTTTGTTTAGTGTGGAAAAGAGAAGACTGAGAGGGGACATGATAACAGTTTTCAAGTACATGAAAGGTTGTTACAAGGAGGAGGGAGAAAATTTGTTCTTCTTAAACTCTGAGGATAGGACAGGGAGCAATGGGCTTAAATTGCAGCAAGGGAGGTTTAGGTTGGGCATTAGGAAAAACTTCCTGTCAGGATGTTTAAGCACTGGAATAAATTGCCTAGGGAGGTTGTGGAATCTCCATCATTGGAGATTTTTAAGAGCAGGTTGGACAAACATGGATGGTCTAGATAATACTTAGTCCTGCCTTGAGTGCAGGGGACTGGACTAGATGACCTCTCGAGGTCCCTTCCAGTTCTATGATTTTATGATTCTATAATGTTTTTTATGCAAGAAAAGTCATGTGAGGTGTCATTGGAAAGGTTATGCTTTGCTGAATATGATTATCCTACTTGTATGAATGTATCATGTCTGTATCTGAAGTTAGAAATATTGACTCTGTATCCTTATTTCAAATGTGTTTACACCTGGGGAACGCCCACTAGACAAGATGTTTTCATTCTGGACAGTGGGTGGGGAAGGGCCTATTTAGGGCAATGGCACATTAAGAGAACAATAGGCCTTAGGAGAAGCTTATTTCCCACCTGGGGAGCCTTCCTGAGGATGCTACAGACAACCTCCGAGTAATGGCTGCTATGACCACAGGGACATGTGACCAGGTCACCTGGTGCTGGACTCCATCTTGGGATGTCAGTATTTTTCCACTGACTGGCGTGGGAACCAAGCTGTGAAACAAAAGGTTCCTGCCATATGCAAAAGTGATATAAGGCAGGGGAGTGACATCATCAGGGTTCTTCACTGACTCCCCACCCAAAGGGACTCCTGGACACACCTGAGGAACAAGGACTGAACTGGGGGAAGTGCTGGAGTCAGGCTAACGGGATTTCTAGCCTGTGAATGGAACATCTGGGGATTCCAAGCTGTGAGCAAGTGCAGCTTGTCCCTTAAGAATCTGCAGCCTGCTTGTATCGTGACCGAGGGTGAGAATGTGCAATTCATCTCCAAACTATTTAGTGTATTAAACTAAGTTTGCATTTTTTGCTTATTTGCTGGGTAATCTGCTTTGATCTGTTTGCCATCTCCTATAATCACTTAAAATCTATCTTCTGTAGTTAATAAACTTCTTTTTGCTTTATCTTAAACCAGTGAGTGGGAGTCATAAATTGGGGCAGAAAGCTGTTGCATATTCCTCTCCAAGGGGGCGAATTTCATGAGCTTATGCTGTATAGTTCCTTGTACAGCACAAAACAGTGTAATCTGGGGTTTATACTCCAGAGGGGGCGTGCCTTAGGAACTGGGAGATGCCCTAGCTGTAGCCTTCCCATGCAGGGGCTGGTCAGAGCATCTGCAAGTAATTGCAGGTGGATGTGTCCCTATCTGTATGTGTACTGGTAAAAACGCAGGCTGAAGCCTGGAGAGGGCTTGGCAGTTTGTCACAGCGGTTCAGTGTAGAAGGGAGCCCAGGCAGGTGGGTCAGGGGGGGCTCAGTGGTACCCCAGGTCCAGGTGGCACCCTGAGGAGGGGAACCTGTCACAGATCCTACATGATTGATATGCATTGAGTTTAAAAGCCTGAAAGATCAGAAAGTTCCAAAATGGACACCTGTGTAAAGAGGGAAAATAGCAACTAGAAAGGTCAGTCTGGCGTTTCTTGGATGATGGACACGACCCCCAATAGAAAGCCTCAAGACGTTTGTGTAGAGAACCCTAGATGACAAATCATGGCAGTTAGCCAACCTTCTCCCAGCTGCAAAGTGCTGAAAGGTAGAATCTAGGGACATCCGTAACCCATGATTGATCCTGAAGTTAACCCCCAGAACAGTAGATATACGGTGTTTATCCAAAATCCTGTTACCCAAACCTCTGCATTATCTGCGTCCCTTCCTTGTCCCCCAGCATGAAACACCTGTCCTCTGCAGCATGATCTCATGTATCTCATGCTAGGGGACCAGGAAGGGATTTGGACAATGTGGAGGTCCAGATAATAGAGCAGAGATCCCCGGTCAGGAATAGGAGGAGGACAATGACCCCTTGCAGATGTGAGGGAGGCCACCCCGTTGCTGAATGGCTCCTGCCTTCTGGATTATCCAAACTTCCAATCATCTGAATAAAATCCATGTCCCCCCCAGGCTATTTGGATAATCGGGAGTTGATTGTATCCTATTGCAAAGAATGAAACTACATGAGTCAGCCCGTATTTCTCTCGGACTGTAAAAAGGATGATAGCTAAAGTGAGAAGTGGTTCAACTTGATGCCCACATGTTATTAAATATGAAAGTTTGTCACCTGATTTGCCCTCAAAGACGCATCTTGAGACCCTTGAAGGAAACTTGTGCCGAAATCTAATTAGAACCGTACAGCTGCTCCCAGCATCAGCTCAAGTGTAGAGGAACCCAGCGGAACTAAAGCTCCATCTAGGTCTAGAGGCTGGGTTGGAAAATCCACATCTATCTCACAGACAGGTACCAACGGCTTGTTTTCTGCATGTAATTACCTTCTGCTCCAGTGCTGTATGGTCTATACTCTGTTTAACTAACATTTTTAGGTTTCAGAGTAGCAGCCGTGTTCGTCTGTATCCACAAAAAGAACAGGAGTACTTGTGGCACCTTAGAGACTAACAAATTTATTTGAGCATAAGCTTTCGTGGACTACAGCCCACTTCTTCGGATGCATAGAATGGAACATATAGTAAGGAGATATATATACCTACAGAACATGAAAAGGTGGGAGTTGTCCTACCAACTCTAAGAGGCTAATTAATTAAGATGAGCCATTATCAGCAGGAGAAAAAAAACTTTTGTAGTGATAATCAAGATGGCCCATTTCAGACATTAATTAGCCTCTTAGAGTTGGTAGGGCAACTCCCACCTTTTCATGTTCTCTATATGTATATATATCTCCTCACTATATGTTCCATTCTAGGCATCCGATGAAGTGGGCCATAGCTTATGCTCAAATAAATGTGTTAGTCTCTAAGGCCTTGTCTACACTACGAGAGTAGTTCGATTTTACTTGCATCGAATTTTTGTAATCGATATTGCAAAGTCGAACGTGTGTGTCCACACTAAGGACAGTAATTCGACTTTGTGCGTCCACACTAACGGTGATAGCGTCGACATTCGAAGCGGTGCACTGTGGTCAGCTATCCCACAGTTCCCGCAGTCCCCTCTGCCCATTGGAATTCTGGGTGTAGCCGGCAATGCCTTCTGGGTAACAAAATGAGTCGAGGGTGCTTTTGGGAAACTGTCGTCATCCGTCCATCACTCCCGCCCTCCCTCCCTGAAAGCGCCGGCGGGAAAACAGTTCGCGCGCTTTTCCAGTCATTGACAGCGCGGACGCCACTGTACTCCGAGCATGGAGCCCGCTGCGACCATCGCTGCAGTTGTGGCCGCTCTCAACGTCTCGCAGCTTATCATAAAGGTTTCCCTGAGGCAGATGCAGAAAAGTCAGGCAAGGAGGCTACGGCACCGCGGTGATGTCCTGAAGTCTGAGAGTAGCACAGACCTGTCAGAAAGCAGGCGACCCAGCGCCGAGGACATCACAGTGGCAATGGGTCATGTTGATGCCGTGGAACGGCGATTCTGGGCACGGGAAACAAGCACTGAGTGGTGGGACCGCATAGTGCTGCAGGTCTGGGATGAATCCCAGTGGCTGCGAAACTTTCGCATGCGGAAGGGAACTTTCCTGGAACTTTGTGAGTTGCTGTCCCCTGCCCTGAAGCGCAGTGACACCCGGTTGCGAGCTGCACTGAGTGTACAGAAGCGAGTGGCCATAGCCCTGTGGAAGCTTGCAACGCCAGACAGCTACCGGTCAGTCGCGAACCAGTTTGGGGTGGGCAAATCTACCGTGGGGGTTGTTGTGATGCAAGTAGCGAAGGCAATCGTTGATGTACTGCTGCCAAAGGTAGTGACCCTGGGAAACGTGGAGGCGATCATAGATGGCTTCGCAGCGATGGGATTCCCAAACTGCGGTGGGGCCATAGATGGAACTCACATCCCTATCCTGGCACCGGACCACCAGGCCACCCAGTACATTAACCGAAAGGGATACTTTTCCATGGTGCTGCAAGCACTGGTGGACCACAGGGGACGTTTTACCAACATCTACGTGGGATGGCCGGGCAAGGTTCATGACGCTCGTGTTTTCAGGAACTCTGGTCTGTTTAGACGGCTGCAACAAGGTATTTACTTCCCGGACCACAAAATAACTGTTGGGGATGTGGAGATGCCTATAGTCATCCTCGGGGACCCAGCCTACCCGCTAATGCCCTGGCTCATGAAGCCCTATACTGGCGCCCTGGACACTGAAAAAGAACTCTTCAACTACCGGCTGAGCAAGTGCAGAATGGTGGTGGAGTGTGCTTTTGGCCGTCTCAAGGGGAGATGGAGAAGCTTACTGACTCGCTGTGATCTCAGCGAAACCAATATCCCCATTGTTATAGCAGCTTGCTGTGTGCTCCACAATCTCTGTGAGAGCAAGGGGGAGACCTTTATGGCGGGGTGGGAGGTTGAGGAAAATAGCCTGGCTGGTGATTACTCACAGCCAGACAGCCGGGCGATTAGAAGAGACCAGCGGGAAGCGCTGTGCATCCGGGAGGCTTTGAAAGCAAAGTTCCTGAGTGAGCAGGGTAACCTGTGATTTTATAGTTTGTGTACTGAGAAGCTAAACCTGCCCCCGTTTCTTTACCCAGGTAATGTTGACTATCCTATCCAGTTACATACCCCCTTCACCCCCCCTCCAACACACGTGTCGAAATAAAAATAGTTCTACTTTGTTAAAGCACACCGTTTTCTTTAATACTGTTTTAGCGGGAATTTTTTAAAACTGGGACGCAGACTGTGGTGCGGGGCGGGTCTAGTGTTGTGATGCGAATGCAGCTTCTAAACTCAAGGATTGACAGGCTCCGCTGCGGTGGGATGCTTGTTTCAACGGAGCCTGTCACCCCTCCTGATCGGGACTGTGTGTATGGGAGGTCTATTTGACTTTGTGGCAGGGGGAGGACGGTTACAGATCCCATGCTGTGTGGCTCTGTGATCCTGTCTAAGGACCGGCGCTTAAGATCTGTAACTGCCCTCCCCCGCCACAAAGTCACAGAGCAACCCACCCCCCCCAACATTACATCAAAACAACCTCCCAGACTAACCGGGGCAACTAGTCACTGCATCACTGCACTGTGTATGTGCCCTGCTGCTGTGCCTGCCCCCGACTATGTACCCTGCCAAAGGAGACTGTCCTGTCCAATTACCAACCCCCTTTCCCATCCTCCTCCAAAAGAACATGATTGAAACAGTAGTTAACAGAAACGAATTTTTTATTATCAACTACACATGGCATTGGGAGGTGAAACTTGGACGTGGGCTTGTGTCAGGCGGGAAGGAAAGAACTTTTCAAATTTTGGGAAATGAGAGCCTTCTGCTACTAGAGCTCTCTGCAGGGGTGGAGTGAGAGTTAGCAGGGACTCTGCCGCCTCTCCTTCTTTGCACTTTGGGTGAGGTGGGTATGGGACTTGGTGGCGGGGGAGGGCGGTTAGAGATGGACTGCAGCGGGGCTCTGTCCTCCTGCCTCCGTTCCTGCAGAACATCCACAAGGCGCCGGAGTGTGTCCGTTTGCTCCCTCAGTAGTCCAAGCAGCGTTAGAGTCGCCTGCTGGTCTTCCTGCCGCCACCTCTCCTCCCGATCCATGTTGGCTTGGTGCATTCGGGTCAAGTTCTCCCGCCACTGGGTCTGCTGTGCTGCCTGGGCTTGGGAAGAGGCCATAAGCTCAGAGAACATGTCCTCCCGTGTCCTCTTCTTCCTACGCCTAATCCGCGCTAGCCTCTGGGAGTGTGATTCCAGGCTAGGTTGTGAGACAGTCGCAGACGGGGCTGTGGAAATGGGAAAAAGGGAGTGAATTCCTCTGAAAGATAAATGTAGTTGTGAACAAAGAACATAGTCTTTCTCTGTGAACAAGACCATGCACAGCACCTTTCACATGCGCACTCAGCACAAGGTCGAATTCTCGGCCTTCGCATTCTGTGCCTGGGGTCTTGAACAGCACATTTGAGAAGCGAGGCAGCACAACGGAATTTCTGTTGCAGGCAGACATGGTAAGCCGTACACTTGTGGCAGTTTAAAACTTTTATATTACCACTGGCCTCATTTCACATTTAAATCAATGTCAGTCCCTGCTGCCAGCAATCCGGCAAGCGGGAACTCTGCCCCTGTCCCACCCCCTCGCGGCTGTCCCCGGGAACGATCCCTTTCGGCTGCCCCTCTCCCGCCTCCACCGCGTGGCTGCAAACCAGCGGTGACAGTTCTGTAAAGGAACGGGAAAGCAGTCCCAACACTAACATTCCCCTACCTAATTAAAAGCAGGTCACCATGGCCGACATCACCCTGATGAGGATCTCCGAGAGCGACAAAGAGAGAATGCTCCGGGAAAGCCTCCAAAGACCAGGGCCGTATGCCGCCCTGCTGTGCAGAGCAATGATCCCCGAGTACCTGATAATCTCGTGGCGCGGCAACGTGTCGTACTTCGGAGGACCCAATAAGGCCGCTCTCCCCAAGAACCTCATGCAACGGCTTTCAAGTTACCTCCAGGAGAGCTTCATCGAGATGTCCCAGGAGGATTACTGCTCTATCCCCGCACATATAGACCGCATTTTACTGTAGCTGCAGTAGCAGGGAATACACAGTAGAGCGGCTTGTGCAGGACAATCACTGAAAACCGGACATTGCTAGATTTCTTTTCAAAACTTGCACTGCCCCTTACTAAACCGTTAAGCGCCTAGGGCACACTAATCATGAACAACCCATTCTTTTAATTGTTAATATTCCTGTTTTGTTAAAAATAAATGTTTAGATGTTTACAACACTTACTGGCTGATCCTTCACCAGATTCTGTGTCCGGGGTAATGGCTGGGGACGCTTCGTAGGGGATCTCTGTAAGGGTGATGAAGAGATCCTGGCTGTCGGGGAAATCAGCGTTGTGAGAGCTGCCAACTGCCTCGCCCTCCTCATCTCCTTCCTCATCTTCCCCGTCCCCTAACATGTCTGAGGAACCGGCCGTGGACAGTATCCCATCCTCAGAGTCCACGGTCACTGGTGGGGTAGTGGTGGCGGCAGCACCGAGGATGGAATGCAGTGCCTCGTAGAAACGGGATGTCTGGGGATGGGATCCGGAGCGTCCGTTTGCCTCTTTGGTCTTCTGGTAGCCTTGTCTCAGCTCCTTGATTTTCACGCGGCACTGCGTTGCATCCCGGCTGTATCCTCTCTCTGCCATGTCTTTAGAGATCTTCTCGTAGATCTTTGCATTCCTTCTTTTGGATCGCAGCTCGGAAAGCACGGACTCATCGCCCCACACAGCGATGAGATCCAAGACTTCACGATCAGTCCATGCTGGGGCTCTCTTTCTATTCACAGACTGCATGGCCATCACTGCTGGAGAGCTCTGCATCGTTGCCAGTGCTGCTGTGCTCGCCACGATGTCCAGACAGGAAATGAGATTCAAACTGGCCAGACAGGAAAAGGAATTCAAATTCAAATTTTCCCGGGGCTTTTCCTGTGTGGCTGGTCAGAGCATCCGAGCTCGCACTGCTGTCCAGAGCGTCAACAGAGTGGTGCACTGTGGGATAGCTCCCGGAGCTATTAGCGTCGATTTCCATCCACACCTAGCCTAATTCGACATGGCCATGTCGAATTTAGCGCTACTCCCCTCGTCGGGGAGGAGTACAGAAGTCGAATTAAAGAGACCTCTATGTCGAACTAAATAGCATCGCAGTGTGGACGGGTGCAGGGTTAATTCGATTTAACGGCGCTAACTTCGACATAAACGCCTAGTGTAGACCAGGCCTAAGGTGCCACAAATACTCCTGTTCTTTTAACATTTTTAGGCTGTGAGGTCTGAGGATGATTTAAGGGCATAATGGGTTTCTACTTTGCCAGCCAAACACTGTCCTAATTGTCAAGAAATAATTTAAGGAGAGTGGATTGAGAACTTTTTGTCAAACATTTTTTGGACAAAAAAGGGCTTTTGGGCCAAATTGAAAATGTTTGTTTTGGTCCCAAAAAATTGTTTTCTTGACAAAAATAAAACCTAATATGAAACAATTTTTGTTTTTACAAAATTATGTTCCTTTTCTCTCATACTCAAAAAGTGTGTGTGTGTGTGTGTGTGTGTCTGTCTGTCTGTCAGAGAGAGCGAGAGGTGGGGGGAGGTTAATTTAAAAAGTGGGGGAATGGAGAGAAATGGAATGATTTTGAAAGGAAATGGAAATTGTCATGTCACCATCTTTGTGCTGACGAGGTGACTGAGGCATTTGTTAAAAGAGGGCAGCAAAACGTTCTCCGAAGAGGAACACACGGGACACCCAGCCGGTCGACAGAGAGTCTGTACCCACCGAAAGCAAAGCTATTTCCTCTAATGTAGCTTCCGTATAAAGAAGTGAAACCTTCTGGCTGGGAATGGGTTGGACGGGATTTCTGAGTCCTGTTGTACAGCGTTCTGTTCTGTGTATCACGCGACCACTGGGAAGCCCTCGTCTGCAATCCTGTGTCCAAATCCCGTCTATTCAGCTTAACGACGAGGAGGTTCAGGGGATCCTGGAGCCCATCCGAACATACCTACAAGAGGAATAGAAATTAGATCTTAGAGGCCTCGTCCATCTCTTTGGTCTGACGCAACCCATTGGCTGGAAGTTCAAGCTAGACAAACTCAGACTGGAAATAGGGTGTCAATGTTTAACAGTGTGAGTCACTGCCCATTGGCACGGCTTACCAAGGGGCGCGGGGGATTCTCCATCACTGACCACTGTTTTTCTAACAGATCTGCTCTAGTTGAACCAGGAATTAGTTCTGGGCCGTTCTCTGGCCTGGGTTATACAGGGAGCTCAGGCTAGGTGATCACAAGGTCCCTTCTGGCCCGGGGATCTGTGACTCTATGTTGCAGCAAGAGGGCTCTGTGCCGGGCCAGGTGCAGAGAGGGGCTGCTGGGATGCTCAGGGGGATGGAGAGCCCATCTTGTGGGAGGAGACTGAAAAAGCCTGGCTCATTCAGTCTAATATGAGGGTGAGAGGGGCTGTGACTGCTCACTCTGTAGGCATGAGGGTGGGGGGACGCCAAGAACGGGGAAGAACCATGGGAGCAGAAGGACAATGGGGGCTGGACCAATAGAGGTGGGAAAGGAGAAGGTGGCTCCCAGCCCCGAGAGAAGGCAGCTTCTGGAACAGCCTCCCCATGGGGGCTGCGGGGGTGGGATAAGAAACCCAACTTGTCTGGAGAAGGAGGTTGAGAGAAAGGAGAAGTCATTCGGGACTGGCGTCCGCAGAGAGTTCAGTGCTGTGCCGCTGTCATCCCAGACATGGAGACGCGGCCTGGGACACCCCTGTTGGAGCAGAGCGGGGTCGAGCCCTTGCTAGCTGAAGGATCTGATTCTTTCTTCTTCCGTGTTCACCGGGAGGCGGCCCAGTCGCTGTGCTGTGTTAGGGTGGGAATGGCCGTGCGCCTCCCTGAGCGCCTGCAACAGGCCGCCATGGTAGGGTGCTAAGGAGCGATCTCCCAGATTGAAACACTGCTGAAATCAGCCCCCCCAGACCCGGGAATGGGGAGTTCCTAGTTTGGGGGAAAGTGTCCACAGAGACTGGGAGCTGCAAGTTGTTATCGCCACAGTGAGAGGTGCTCAGTGTGTGGCTGCCTGGGGAGAATGAAGGAGCACCCGGAGGCCCTGGGATGGGAGCAGATGGAGCCCCTGGCATGGGGGGAGGGGGAAATGGGGGCACAGGGAGAAAGTTATGGGGGGAAGGGGGCACACAGAGCCCTGGCTGATCCCTGTAAGTGACTCTCTGTTACCCCCCCATTATTATTTGTTTCCTCGCTGGCTGGGCATTCATCCATTCAAGGTCTCAGCGTGTTCCCCACACCTGGACGCTGGGACCCAGCTGAGACCGAGGGGCTGCAGTGCAGGGACACGTTCGTTGCGCCCCGTGACCGGCTCTCTGATCTCCAGCCACCTTCAGAGTTGGTTGAAGCTGCTGGCTGGACCCCCCCAGATACCAGGGGCTCCATGTGTCCCCCAGCCCCACGTTTCTGGTTTTCCGATTTTCACCTAAACCCGCCGGGCTCTGGATTGATGCATAGAGCAGCCCTGGAGATTTGGGAAGTGAGTGTGTTGCAGCCGACTGGCCAAGGGGAGAAATCCCAGCACGGGCAGTGCAGCCCCTCGATTCACTTTTCCGGTTAGTTTTTCAGACATCTCCCGGGTGTGTAACTTCCACCTCACGCTTGCTGGGGACCAGACACCTGCCGTTGGATCACCTGGCGTGGGTGGTGCTGTCAATACACCCCCCCACCCAGCGTATCCCACTCAGCCCAATAGCGCTAACTCTGCCTGGCTGTCAACTCACTGGGCCGAACGGGGCCTGAGGACGCGTTCGGCAAGACTGACATTAGTTTCACTTGGGAATCAGACGTGGGAGAAAGGAAAAGAGGGGAATGTTTCACAGGTTTTATAAGAGCCTGAACATTTCTCTTTCAATTAGAAAACTGAAAACTATTCCCCTTTACTCCAACCACTAGACCCCACTCTGCTTCCAGAGCCAAGGATAAAACCCAGTAGTCCTGGCTCCCAGTCCTGCCCTGGTCTAACCACTACACCCTACCCCCCTCTGTCTGTTTGTCCCTTGAAGCTAGCCCCAGGGGGGATTATGCAGAGACTCCGGGAGGACGTGACCTGCTCTATCTGCTTGGACATCTTGGACGACCCCGTCTCCATCGAGTGCGGCCACAACTTCTGCCAGGGCTGCCTCGCGACTCACTGGAGCCAGGTCTTTTCCCAGACATACCGGTGCCCTGAGTGCTGCCGCCCCTGCTCCAGGGGCAGGATGATCCCCGACACACGCATCAAAAACCTGGTGGAGAAAATCAGAGACACACCACAGGAGGGGAGAGAGACAGAGCGGGTGAGGGCAGGGGATGCTGGAAACGGGACATGGGGCCTTTCTCCGCTATGGGGTGCTGGGTCTGATCCAGGAGGCCAGTGACAGGCTGGCCCAGGGGGTGGGAATGGGACATGGGGCCTTTCCCCTCCAGGGGGAACCAGCTCCCATCTGACACTGGGGGAGGGGGGAAGACAGGCTGGCTCAGGGGGATGGGAATCGGGTATGGGGCTCTGCTCTGGGGAGCTGGGGACTGGCCGGCTCAGGGGTGGGGTCCCAGCTCTGACCCTGCTCTGTCCCCGCAGCAGGGGTCGGGGGCTCAGCCGGAGTCGGCGTGCCCGGTGCAGCTGGTGCGTTTGGACGAGGAAGGGGGCCTGACCCTGGACAAGGAGGCCCTGAGCCGCTGCCTGGAGCAGGGTGGGGTGGGGAACGCTCCCGTCTGCCTGGTGTCCATCGTCGGGGAGCAGCGCCGGGGCAAATCCTTCCTGCTGAACTACCTGCTGCGCCGGCTCCGGAGCCCGGTGAGTGTGAACGGGAACAGGAGTGAGCTGGGGTGTGAACAGCCCCATCCTGCCCCCTGCTGGTGGGTCAGAGCTGCAAATGTGTCTGTGAGCGCCCCACCTCCCCATATGTCCAGTTAGCTGGAGCCATGGCTGGACCCTAGCGTGTCTGTCTATCTGTTTGCACCCTAGTATGTCCGTCTGTCTATCAGATTCCAAGCATTCCCATCACCATGTATTCCTCACCACCCGCACCCCACGCTCGGACAATTAACTCCCTGTGACGGTTTGGGGTTCAACCCAGACTAGGGAGGGGTGGTGTCACCGCTGGCCTCCGCCTTCAATGCTGTGATGGCTTCCGGAAACCAACAGGCAGCCGACAAGCCTGCAGGCCACAACCAGGCTCCCACTGTCCCATCGCTTTTTACAGAGGGACCCCAACACCCCTCCTGTCCCGAGTCACCCCCAAACCATCTGCCAAGGTGATGAATTGCTGTGCTTCCCAGAACTGCGAGTTACGGGTCACCCGTCTCAACCTCCCTGTCCGCCCTGCCAGCAAACCCTTCAGGACTCGGCAAGTCCTGTCCTCATCTTGGGGGAAACAAACACGGAACCCCGACTCCCGGGCTCCCCAGAGACGTCTCCCTGCAGTGCCCAGCCCGCTCCTGCAACATGCCCAGAAACCATTCAGTGTGTCGGTCCTTTATGGGGACAATGTGCTGCCGCTTGTTGATTTAACCGAGTCCGGCAAACACTCTGATTCCAATCGCAGCCCTGGGCTGGTTAATATTCAAAGTCAAACAAGGCTGATTAAGGTTACGTGACACCTCGTGTAAGGAGGAAAGCTGGAAAAGGCGAGACGGAAAGAGAAGGGAGAATACGCTTCTCAGTCTAACGCTGAACTTCTGCAAGTTACAGATTTTGCATAGGTGGGTTTCTCCCCGACAGTCATTTCCTGGAGCCTTCAGCCCCCTTGGTCGAAGGGCCCACCATCTTGTGATTTCAGGAACTCTGTTCTTGTTAGTCCCACCAGTGCAGGATAACGCCAATATTTCTTTGCTCCCCTCCTATCACCCCAAAGTTCAATGTCTCTGTATAAGGCGTAATACCAGCGAGTATCCACATTTTTCCTATAGCATTACTACAGACGTTGCAAAGTGATATTTATTGCCAGTGGGTCACTGGCTTTCAGCAAATGCCTCTGACACTTTGATAATACAGGAATATTGTTGATTCAATGATTTATTTGAGGTTCAGGCCCTCCCCCACATCTTTATAGCCCAGGAAACCATTGTAATATGTCCTTTGAAAAGTCAAATCCAGAGTAAGCATCTGTCTCCCGCTGGGGCGCCGTGGGGTTCTCTCTGCCCCTTGGTGGCTTGATGTCTTTCTGTAGCTTCTATGTAAATACATTTCCAATGTCCCGCGGTTTCCCATGGAGACCCAGTCAAGCAGGTTACCACATTCCCTGGCCCAGGGCAGCCCGGGTGATGCATGCTTTGCCAAACGCATTTTAAGAACCTAATTCTCACGCATGACCCTTTGTGCACACAATGTGCAGATGTCATGCATGAATATTAAAGATACGCAAGGGCTGAGTTTGCCAGTGAGATCTCACCTGCCACCCGTTGGGTCCAGAGCCCGACACCAGGGTGTGAGGTGCAGAGTCCATCAGGCCTGGCACGAGTTGGTGACACAGAGCAGTGACCCACCAATTGGCCTGTGTCACACCCCCATACCCGCCCCCCCAAGGCCTGGGGATTTGCAGGTTGGTGGGAGATGGTCCCAGTCACTCTCATCCCCCCCCCATGACCTGACTGCTCCTCTCCCAACAGGACGCAAGGGACGACTCATGGATGGGCCGGGAGGATGAGCTCCTGGAGGGGTTCGAGTGGCGCGCTGACATGCAGCGAGTCACCAAGGGGGTGTGGGCCTGGAGTCAGCCCTTCTGGATCCCTGACAAGGGGGGAAAGGTAAGTGGGGGCGTTGGGGGTGCACAGGGAAGAGGGAGGAGGCCATGAGGGGGCTGCGAGAAGGGAAAGGGGAACAGGGTAGAGGGCTGGGAACAGAGAGAATGGGGGACTGTGACGGGCTGGATCACAGAAAGCCCCTTGGGAACTACCAACTGATGTGCGGAGACTACTTCTAACCCGTTTTCCCTGCCAGCTTGAACTCCAGAACCTTGCCAGTTTGAGCCAGACACGCTTGCCGGTTACAAACCCAGACCCAGGTCTGAACAACATCCCCCAGAAGCTGCAGGCTTAGCTGAAAACAGCTTAAGAAGTGTTCCTGTCTCCAACACTCAAATGCCCAGCTCCCAATGGGGTCCAAACCCCAAATAAATCCGTTTTACTCTGTAAAGCTTATACAGGGAAAACTCATGAATTGTTTGCCCTCTATAACACTGATAGACAGATATGCACAGGTGTTTCCCCCCCCCCCCCCAGGTATTATAAATACTCTGGGTTAATTAATAAGTAAAAAGTGATTTTATTAACTACAAAAAGTAGGATTTAAGTGGTTCCAAGTAATAATAGACAGAACAAAGTAAATTACCAAACAAAATAAAATAAAACATGCAAGTCTAAATCTAATACAGTAAGAAAGTGATTACAGATGAAATCTCACCCTCAGAGATGTTTCAGTAAGCTTCTTTTACAGATTAGCCTCCTTCTAGTCTGGGTCCATCAATCACTCACACCCCTGTAGTTACTGTCCTTTGTTCCAGTTTCTTTCAGGTATCCTTTGCGGGTAGAGAGGCTATCTCTTGAGCTAGCTGAAGACCAGATGGAGGGGTCTCCCAGGGGTTTAAATAGACTTTCTCTTGTGGGTGGAGACCCCTCCCTCCCCCGTGTAGAATCCCAGCTACAAGATGGAGTTTTGGAGTCACAGGGGCAAGTCACATGTCCATGAATGACTCAGAATTTTACAGGTGGCAGCCATGGTTCATATGCTACCTTGAACGTCCTCAGGTAGATTTCTTAAGTGGATTGGAGCCTTCCAAGATCCATTGTCCATTAAGCGTTTCTTGACTGGGCACTTAACTTACAAATTCCTTTCTAAAGAAGCTGCCCAAATGCCTTACTAAGGCTACTTAAAATCATACAAGTAAACAGCCAATATCCATAACCTCGAATACAAAAATGATCCATGCATACAAATAGGATGAATAGATTCAGTAGATCATAACCTTTGAGAGAGATGTTACATGGCATCTGTAGCATAAAACACATTCCAGTTATGTCATATTTACATTCAGAAGCATATTTCCGTAAAGTATTATGCGGTGCAACATCAGGGGAAACAGCTGGAGAGAGAACAGGGGGGAATGGAGAAGAGGGAGAGGAGGGAGCTAACACTGCGGGACTTCTGGGGAAGGCGAGAATGAGATGCCAGGTGCCATGGGGGCTGTGCAGGGGGCAGGCTCTGGGGGCAGAGGGGCCGTGGGTGGCTGGACAAAGCCGGGAGCTGACCTGGGGCTCTCACTCTTGGCCCCCAGGTGGCCGTGCTGCTGGTCGACACCGAGGGCTCCATGGACATTGAAAGGAAAAAGGAGACCTGCATCAAACTCTCCGCCATGTCCATGCTGCTCAGCTCCTACCAGGTTGGGGGGGGGGCTTAGTGGGGGGCGCTGTGCTACAGGGAGCAGGGCAGAGGCTCAGTACGGGGCGCTCTCCCCTGGCACTCAGGGCTGACCGCGATGCCCCATGCAGCACTGTGCTTGGGGTGGGTGACATGGGTGGGAAGTGGCCTGGGCCGGTCAGCACTGCTCCTTGCTGTAGCTCCGTCTGTCTCCTATTTGCAGATACTGAACATTGGCTGTCGGGTGAAGGATCCGGATTTCGAATACCTGGAGGTGAGGCCGGGCAGCGTAATGCAGAATGTGGCCGGGCCAGGTTCTCCCGTTAGCCCCACAGGGTTATTATCCCTCCCCCGCCATAGCTCCTGTGGGGAAACTGAGGCCCAGAGAGAAAAACTGACTCTCCAACGGTCAGGTGGGTTCTCTGGAGTCAGCACTGTCACCGCACGGCCCAGCCTGGCTCTCTGCTCCTACGTGTCCGGCATTGGCCACTGGGCCAAAGTTAGGACCCCTCCCTCCCCTCCAGCCCAGCTCCGCCCTCGGTGGGAAGCTGCTGGGGCCAGGGCCTGGGGCAGTCGCTCTGCCCCCTGCTCTGCTCTTCTCTTTAGGCTCGTGCCCAGCCCCAGCCGCACCGGGTCGAGCACCTGGCAGTCCCACATCACTGCCGCCTGTGACATACGGCGCATCCTGCCCCTGTACTGTGCCCCGGGGGGGACTCTCTGTGTGGGACACGGGTTGGATCTGGTGAGCCCTGGAACCGGACTTGCTCCTCCATGGAGCGTAGGGCATGGAGGAAGGGGGTGTGCCCAATGGCCATCCCCCCCGCACCAGACCCCCATGCCCCACAGCCTCCCCGCTCTCCTTGACTGGGAGCATCCCGCTTCTCTCTGTCCCATGGAAAATGTCTCCGTCCATCTCCAGCTTCGTTTCACACTTGCTGGGCCTCGCTGCGAAGGGAGCAGGTCACATGGGGTGTGGGGGTGACCAGGCCCCTTTCCGCTTCATAGGAAGGATCTCCCCGCCCAGTGTCAACGCCTCCCAGCCCCCAGACTCACCCGCCCCCACATTGTTCTCTCCACTCCGCAGATGTTTGTGCAGGTCGCCGAAGTGGTTGGAAAGGAATATGGACTGGACCCCATTCAGGTGAGACGCCTGCCCCCCCCCATCACCTGCCCCGCCCCATGTATCCCCACATTGCACCCCTCCCCCACTCCACAGTATGCTCCTGCCCCATGCACTCCCTGCCCCACTCCCGAGGGGTTGAGGTTACCCTAGAAGACACCGTCCTTCTTCATGTCCCAGCCTCTCCACACTCCAAGTGACCCCCACTCCCCGCCTGTCTCCCCTGCAGCATCTAGATCTGCTGGTGCGGGATTGGAGCAGCTCCCTGGTCCTTGGAGCCCAGGGTGGGGAGCAGTATCTGAGACACATCAGACAGGTGACTGTGGGGCTTGGGGCGGTGGGGAATGGGACATGGAGCCTTTCCCGGCTGGCGCGGGTCGGCTCCGAGTGTTTCTCCACTCTTCAGTTATTGTTGCTAGCTGCATTTCACTGGTGTAAGCTCTGTACATCAATGTAACGATTCCCCCGGGCTCCGGCAGATGCTGGCGGCGACGTCCCCTTGCAAACACCCCAAGGCCTTGGAAGCGCTGAAGAGAATCAGCACCTGCTGTTACCTGATGCCCTTCCCCGGCAAGCGGATCATGATTGAGAACGAGGGAACCCTGAGAGGTAACGGAGCCGGGACAGTGGTTCTGAGCCCCCTCCTATGTGCAGAGCAACGCGACTGGGTCACCGCACATGCCCGCACGTGGAAGGTAGAGAGAGGGGGAATTAAACCCACCATTGTCCGCCTCTCTCCTCTTTGCAGACATGGATGAGGATTTCCGGGAGAACCTTAGGGACTATATCACTGCGCTGGTGGGCTCGGCCGGTCGACACGTCCGGACGGACCGGCATGGGGAGCTGCTCACCGGGACGCAGCTCACTGCCAAGATAAAGGTGGGGACCGGCCAGCTGTGCTGCAGGGATCGGGATTGGGTGCTCTCCTCTGGCAGTCAGTGATGATCCTGTCGGAGAATAACAGAGTTCTCACTTTTTGTTTGGGTACAGCAAATCAGATGCTTTATTTTCTCTCTATCAATTGCATAGAGGGAGAGAGTTAAACAGTACTCTCTACAGGTAAACAATTACAGCAAGCATTTATACCTTTTGTTACAGACGATAATGAGCAACAGTTGCATTTTGTTCATACACAGGTCATTCTGATATCTTGTTTTGCTCACTAATGTAGACTCTTAGTCTACATTCCATATTTCTACACAAGGTCACAACAACTTCTCACACAGTTCTTTCCCACTCGCCTCACACATTCCTCGCTTCTACAAATCTCGCGTTATTAGGGTTACAGTTAGCCTGACTCTTGCGAACAAACTGTCATGCATTGCAATCCCCTTCCTGTTAGTTCTTTCTCTGCTTCCACAATCCCAATGCCCGTGCAGCATCACTGTGCGGCTGTTCCCCTGCTGCCCCGCCCCAGAGGTGGCTGCATCTCACAGCTTGGCAAGCCCTCCCATGTTCACAGCCTTTCTAAGCCCTGTGGAGTCTGTGATGTGATGATTTATTTTTGTTCCTTTGCAGAATTTATCTGATATGATGAAGAAACATCGCTCCCTCTTCTCCTCTCCCTGTCAGGTACTGTCTCGGACCTGATTGTGGAGTGTCTCCCCTCACTCTTCCATGCCAGGGCTGGGACAATGTTGGGAACTGGGTCCATCCTGCTGGAGGTGACTGGGAAAAGGTCTGGGTGAAATTTTAGGTTCTGGGACTCCGGGGTAGAAGAATTTGACTAGAGTAGAGGATGACTGGCCCTGGAGTGTTCGCCCAGCCTCCAATCCGTGAGTCCTGTGTCACCAAATCCTGTTTTTCCCCAGGGGACACCTGTCAGCATTTAAACGAGAAGAGTTTGATAGAGCTGGTGCAAAGACAGGGGTGTTTTTCCTGCAGAAAACTTGGAGTTTCCAGTAAAACGCCCAAATATCTCTGTGTGGAAAAATGGCCATCGCAGCAGCCCCTGGGAATTGTAGTTCTTGTGCCTCACGTTCTCCATTCTCCTCTATGGGTTGGGCACCCTGGTTAGACTACACCTCCCATGATGCACTGCAGGCATCATGCACCACCACCCCTCCCCAAGAGATAAGCCCCTGCTGCTGCATCATGGGGGATGTATCTCGGGCAACCCATCCATCCTCCCCAATCTCCTCTATGGGTTGGTGTAACGGCACCTACCTCTCGTGAGCCCCCCTTCTGGTCGGGTGTGTCTGAGCGTCTTTAACCAGTCCTGGCCCTAGGATCAGGCCACACCCCAGGGCTTTCTCCCTGGAGGCGATGGTTTCACCCTCTCTGGGTCTGTTCTGACCCCAGCTCTCCAGCCAGACCAATTAAGAGCTCAGATCCCTTCTGGGGGTTTAATCATTGTCCAAGTGTAGGCCACTTCCCCAGTGGCTTAAAAGCGGGATCCGGGCCCACCCACTACTCCAGGTCCCAGCCCCAGGGACCCTAACAATAGCAACCGTGCACAACTGTATCCCTTTAGCAAAAATGCCTTGACTTCCCTGGGCCACTTCCACAGGCCCCAGCCTTCACCAACACATTTCCCTTTAGCTCAGGGCCCTTCTAAGTTCAGGCCCAGCTGGCAGCCAGGAGCTCTTCCTCGCTCCCCTGGTCCCTCCTAGCACTGAGCTCTCCATTATGGTGCAGTTCCCTTTGGCCAGAGAGGAGCCCCCATCTGCACTCCACTGGCTCCTGCAAGGAATTGCCTGTCTCTGGCTCTGCAGCTCCTTTTTATAGGGCTCTCCTGGGCCCCAATTGGCAGCTCCCTGCAGCCTCTCTGATTGGCCATATCCCCTGCAGCCACTCAAGCCTGCTTGGAGGACCTCTTCACTGCTCCTTTCCTGGGACGAGTGTGGCAGGACCATGAGGCCTCTAGCAGCAGGCCTCTGGGTATAGTCTACCCCATCACTTGGTCTTCCTGCTTTGACTGCATCTGCCATGAGCCCAGCCTACAGAGGAGAATGGGAGGTTGGGACAGTAGGTGGAGTTGGGGCCCCATGAACTGCGGCTCACCCCAGCCTTGTTCTCCCTGCACAGATGGCCATCACCTTCCACAACCAGAGAGTCCTGGACAGAGCCCATGCAGACCACGCTGTGTTTCTGAGAGAGAAGGTGAGTCTGTGGAGGGGGCTGTGCCCCCAGTCAGGGGAACCCAGAGAAACATCCCGGCCAGCCCCACGGGCTCTGGGCTTTGGAGCAGGAGATGGGAGTTCATATCGCCAGCTCCCAGGGTGGCTGCAGAGATGGGAGACTCCAACCCTTGCACAAGGGGGAGCCCAATCTCAGTCGGAGGGTCTGCGCAGCACCCGGCGCCATCGCAGCGCGATCTCGATCCGGAGGCATGTGCAGCACCCAGCATAATGGGGGCCCCCGTGTCAGTCGGGGGCGGGGGGATGGACTGTGCAGCACTTCGCATGACTGGGACCGATTTCAGTCAGGGAAGCTGTGCTGTGCCCAGCACGATGGGAGCCCTGATCTCACTTGGTGAGGGTCTGTGCAGCGCCCGGTGTGACATGACCCCAGACTCAGGCCAGGTCTGTGCAGCGCCCGGTGTGATGTGAGCCCCAATCTCAGTCCAGGTCTGTGCCATGTGACGGGGGCCCCTATCTCCTTAGGTCGGGTGGGTGGATTCTGTGCAGCAATTGCCCCTTTTAATGCTCTTGGCCATCTCCTCTCCCGGAGGGCGCAGGACGGCGACTCCCAGAACATGTTCGACTGCCTGAAGGTGCAGCCCAGCAAGATGGCGCAGCAGTTCGCGGAGTGGCGCGAGCAGTTGCTGTGGCGGTGCCGGACGGACATGCAGCAGCCGGCGCCGGAGACAGAGGCCCGGCTGACGGAGCTGGAGGCGGAGCTGAAGCAGGAGGCTGAGACCTTCCTGGAGACCTACAGGAAGCGCTTCAAGAAATTTGTCATTGCGGCGGGCGTTGGCACGGGGGTGGTGGTCCTGGCACCGGTCGGGGGAGCTGTCGGTATCGGGGTCGCCGCTGCTGCGCTCGGTATGGCTGAGGCGGCAGCCATTGGCGCTGGAGTGGGCGCCGTGGCTGGGATGTGTGTAGGCGGGGGCGTGGGTGGGGGAGTCGGTGGGAATATCTCCCAGAAGGATAAGGAGAGGGCCGAGGCCACCGCCGGCCAAAGGGAGCAGGGGGACAACAATGAGGAGCAGTCCGATGAGGCTCCTCTGATCTGAGCGCCCCCCCGCCAGTCTGGGGTGACGACTAAGGTGACAAACTTTGCATTAGATACCACATAATCATATTATAAGGATGAACATGGGGTGCTGGGTGTTCCCCCGAGGTACAGAAAGTCACACCTGTATCCTTCACTGCCAAAGCAAAAGGACAGTGATTCAGCAAGATTTGGCCCAGGGATTGGTCAGAGATGCAAGGAGCCTGGTTTAGGTGAGGTAACCTACTTTACCCTTTAACGTTTGCACTCTAGGAAGTGCATTACACTTTTGCTGCGTACGTGCCGCCCTTTCACCATCAGCATCAGCAACAAGGGCTGGGTCCTTATTTTAGGGGATTCTCTACAATTTCTTAACCTTTGGCTCTAGCCCCCCCAGTTGTCTGGGAACCTGTAACCACGCTGGGCGCCTTTGCCTGGCAAGTCTATACCCACTCGCCAGCACAGAGGTTTGAAGAAATGAACTTTGCTGAGGGCAGGAAAGGGAAGGGAAGGGCCGGGTTGAACTGGGGACGTATATTTACAGTTTAATGCCTTCCACCGCTGTGTACCTCAGGGTGCATCAGTCACAGTCTCAAACAAAGGGGAGCCTGAACTCAGTTTGTTCTGCCCCCCCCCCTCAGTTCAAGGCTTCCCAACTTCCTCGCTCACAGTTTGGGGTTCCAGGAGTTCAGGAAAATCAGGGTCCCTGCTCCATGGACAGCTTCGGAGCTCTACGGCCCACCCAGCGATAGCGGTTCCAGCAGCTAGGACAGGCAGGCCTCACAGGAGTCGCTAGGCTGCCGCAGACGGCTGCTGCTCTGGTACGTGCCTCTGCTCTCCTGTGGTGGCTCAGTCACCCGGAACGGTTGCTGGGCTCTAACATCTGGAAAACTGGCCCCCCTGGTGAGCTCTGCCCAAGGCAATTCCAGCTCTCAGCTCAGCTCTTCTAGCTACAAGGGGATCGGTGGCTTTAAGTACCAGCCAAGTCTCTAACGCCCCAAAATTGATTCCCTCCACAAACCTGCAGCCTCTCTCTGCTTGTCCTCATGTTCCATCCAGAGCCTCTCACCCCACCGCAGCCAACAACCGAGTCGTCGAGGTGACCTGACGCCTGGTCCTTGTCCAGGCGGGTTCCCCGCAGGGCATGCTCCAAAATACAGCCCCAAGTCCAAACATATTCCAATGATACCCCAATGTCCCCAAACTGCCTACAATTAACATGCAAATGAAGTATCGATGTGCTCAGTCAACTGCCCCTGGTCTCCAGTCGATGCCATCAGAGCAGCCACTCAGTTACCCCCCGTCTCTCGTAGGGTTCAGGCCACAGGGCTCACACGACACCATTCGGTTTCCATAGCCCTGATTAACTACGTCGATGAACCTTTGAATCTCTGTTCTCAGTTCAGAAACTTAGGTCTGGTTGGCATTATAGAGCTAGGGTTAGGGCTGTCCCTAGGGGGATGCGCAGCCAGGACACCCCCCACTTCTAGCCCAGGCCCTGCCCCCACTCCACCCCTTTCCCTAAACCACCACCCCACCTCTTCCACCCCCTCCCACGCCAGGAGCTGGCGGGATGGAGCAGAGCAGGGTGGGGTGGGGCCAGGTCGCTCGCTGTTGCCTGGGCCAGGTCCCCCGCTAACCCCCCAGGCCACCCTGGACCACAAGGCCAGAAGCACGGGGCCCCCCAAAGCACAGGGCCTGGGGCAGTTGCCCCGATCCATCCCATGGATGGGACGGCTCTGGCTAGCGTAACACAAGGCAGCTCACATCGACCTGACTCTGGAAGTGTTGTGGAAGAAACGAACTCCACGCTCAGGTTGGAAGCAACAAAATCAGAGACAGCTTTATTCAGGACATGCAATTGCAAGGGAAGAACACAGCTGGCAAAAGAAGGGAAGAACATGAGCGAGGGACGGGCTGGGCGAGGGGGTGGAGAAGAAGAGCTCGGCTAGAGGGGGGCGCGAGGCGGGGGCAATGGAGAGTCCCACCACTGACTGAGCCGGTCCATTGTCAGGGAGCACATATGTACTAGCAGAACTGTAGACATCTGATCTGGGGAGCTAGAGACTGTGTTTCATTTGATAATAAACCGGGCCGGGTGCCTTCATACCTTATTGGAGTCTGTGGTCATTGGAGGTTCTCTCGGGGTCTGCTGTGTCAGTGATCTGCGCAGAGCTGGGGCAGCACACAGAGGGAACACACGCACGCAGCCGACTGTTATCAACGTTGGACAGAGCAGAGCACCACACCGGTGGCGTCTGACAACACTGGTGACCCCGACCGCTGATCTGGTGAGTAAGCTGTCCGTTGTAGGAATCGTTATCTAACATGACGGAAAACCACGAGCTAGGGAACCCCCTTAACCCTCCCTGCAAATCCCTGCAGAGTTTGATAACTCGTGGACCCGCTGGGTTGCTAGCAAAAGAGATTCATATGAATTTAAAAAACATAAAAAGAAGAACAGGAGTACTTGTGGCACCTAAAAAACATAGTGGGGAAGAGACATGGAATGAAATTTGTAAGGCTAGAGCAGAAACTCGCCTTGAAATGTAGAATATTGCAAACTATAACCATGGCTGTTAAATGGTTAAGACAACAGGCCACAAAGTTGGCGGGGCAAGTAAAAGAAACAACAAAAGTGTTAAAAGACTCAGCAGATGCTACAAAGCCCTGGCCTGCTCTCACTCTCCTTGCGGGGCAGCAAGCAGCCCACAGCCAGACAGCACAGGAACAGAATAAAACACTGAAAACAGCTGTAAGAAACCTACAAAAGAGATGTGCCGGCCCCTGTTATATATATTTGTGGTCAACAGCAGGTTTCAGGTCGCTCCCCTGTGTCTGAGGAATGGGGACAGAAATGGAAAAGGGGCCCTAGCAAAATGAAAAGATGAAATGGGGTCCACTGCATTGCAACCACCAGCTTATAATAAAAGCCAGGTTCTGGTTAAACTTCAACTGAGACCTAGATGGGGGCCTGTCAGCACAGGACAAGTAAGTGCACAGAAGGAAAGAGTAGCACACAGTCCTTTCCCTGAACTGGTAAATCAGATGAAGGAAAAACTGGAACAGTTCACAGAGCACATTAGGAGACAGGAGCTGGACTCGATTGCAGGGGAGTGAATAAAAAAGAATTTCAAAGTAAAAAACCAAAATGAAGCGGGTTAACACCTAGAATTGATGCATTAAAACATGGAGTTGCCCAAAAACAGCTAAAAGCAGCAAAAAAGGGCACTCCTGCAATCCATTTGGCATGCAGACAAATGCAACAGACACGGGGGGAATAAATTCAAGGTTTTACAAGAGCACGTAACTACACACACTCTCCTCTCAGAGCCAGGATAAAACCCCGGGGTGGGCGTTCCCAACCGCTTTAACCAACTGAACCACACTCCTTGCTCAGAGCTAAACAAAGTGCCTCTGTTGTGGGGAGGGATTGCTCAGTGGCTTGTGCGTTGGCCTGCTAAACCCAGGGTTGTGAGCTCAATCCTTGAGGGGGCCATTTTGGGATCTGGAGCAAAAATCTGTCTGATGATTGGTCTTGCTTTGAGCAGGGGGTTGGACTAGATACCTCCTGAGGTCCCTTCCAACCCTGATATTCTATGATTCATGACAAGATTTAACCCAGCCCAGAACAATACCCTTCCTCCCCCCCCCAAACAAGAGCTGAGATTCACACCCAAACCAGCTGCCACCTGGCGAACAATAAAAGCCCCCAAATACCATCAGAGCCAGTGTCACTGATGTGCTTTTGGGTCTGAGCCCGGCTGGGACAGGGGTTTGCAAAGTCCTTGGCTACAGGAACGTGCTGCAGATGCAAAGTGCAGGTCGGGGAGGTGGAGGGAGCTGAGGTTGGGCTGCCGTGGGGATCAGACTGGAGAACAGCTGTACCAGAAGCCCCAAGCGGCTGCCACATCAGCTAACAGCTTCGCTCTGTTACATGAGGCTGCTGCGGTGGGAGCTGCAGCCACTGGGTGGTGACAGGGCCCCACAAACTGCGGCTCACCCCAGCCGTGTCCTCCCTGTGCAGATGGCCGTCACCTTCCACAACCAGAGAGTCCTGGACAGAGCCTGCCAATACCACGCTTTCTATCTGAGGAAGACGGTGAGTCCGCGGGGAGGGTGGCTGCACCCCCAGCCAGGGGCACCCCAAGGAACACTCCTGGTTTGCCCCAAGGGCTATGGGTTTTGGGGTAGTAGATGGGACCTCATAGGCAGCTGCGGAGATGGGAGGCTCCAACCCCAGCACAAAGGAGGCCCCGATCTCAGTCCGTGGAGTGAGGGGAAATTGCTGAGATGTAGCCAGAAGGCGCATTGGTGGGATGGGGTTGTACACCCACCCCTGGGCACCTCTGAGAGGCAATACGTCCCCACTCTGAGAGGCAATACTTCCCCACTCGCAAGCACAGAGTTTGAGTGTAGAAAAGAAACTTTTAATAAAAGGAGGGAAGTAACTCGGCATTAATTTGGGAAAACACCGCAAACAGGGCTCATAGACATAAACCATGAGCAAAAGACCCACCCCCAAGTAGGTTGGGGAGTGTCCTTTCCCCTTCAGGTTCCCCACTCACAGTTGCTGCCCTTGGTCAGAGCAGACTCAGGGTTCAGAGGTGCATCCGCAGAGTTCACCTCCCACCCTGGGTTCGGGGAGGTAAAGAGGCATCTTACTCGCTCCGCTGGCCGCTCGCCGTCCGCCTGCTCACTGCTCTCCACCGCCCCCTGCTGGCCGCTCGTCACGCCTCTCCGCCGCCCCCTGCTGGCCGCTCGTCACGCCTCTCCCCCGCCCCCTGCTGGCCGCTCGTCACGCCTCTCCCCCGCCCCCTGCTGGCCGCTCGTCACGCCTCTCCGCCGCCCCCTGCTGGCCGCTCGTCACGCCTCTCCCCCGCCCCCTGCTGGCCGCTCGTCACGCCTCGCCGCCGCCCCCTGCTGGCCGCTCGTCACGCCTCGCCGCCGCCCCCTGCTGGCCGCTCGTCACGCCTCTCCGCCGCCCCCTGCTGGCCGCTTGTCACGCCTCTCCGCCGCCCCCTGCTGTCCGCTTATCACGCCTCTCCGCTGCCCCCCGGCTGATTGTCAGTCGCCATCCACCGTTCAGCTGTGACCTCTACACATCAGTGTCTTAGGCCTTGTCTACACAGGCAAGTTACTGTGTTGAAACTTTCTTGCTCAGGGGTGTGAAAAAATCACACACACACACACACCCCCGCGCAGCAAGTTTCAGCGCTGTAAAGCGCCAGTGTAGACAGGCTCCCAGTGCTGAAGAATCTTCTGCACAACCGTGACGGGCACCAACTAGGACCCGGATGAGACCAAACTTGCCTGGCCAACAGGGAAAGTCCGCCTGCGTGATCCAGATTGGTGAGCATGGCATTGTAGGCTTAATGTGTATTCGGCTTGGTAATTGTTAATAGAGGCTCAGGATATTACTGTGTGAGGCTCTTTCACTGGTGAAAGGCCCTGCACACCTGTGGAAGTAGTATACACCCAGAGCCCTACGGATTGGGAAAGGGTGTGGGTACTTAAATTAACCAGGTTAGTTACACCCTGAGCCCTATGAATCAGGTAAGGGTAGGTGCTTTTCTCCTGGAGCCCTACGTATTGGGAAAGAGTGTGGGTACTTAAATTAACCAGGTTATACCTGGAGCCCTTATGTGTGCAGGTAACAATGGAGTAACAATGCAGCACACCGGGGAAACTGAGGCACACCGAGGGATCATAAAAATATTACAAAAAATTCCCACTTTGTCACACTTGGTCAGGGAAGTCAGTGCTGGGCCTGGCACGATGGGGATCTAGATTTCAGTCTGGGGGTGTGTGTGTCCTGCGTAGGGCCCAGCATGACAGGGGCCCAGCTATTGTTTGAAGTGCAGGGTCTGTGCAGGACCCTGCAGAACAGTGGTCTGGATCTCTGTCGGGAGGGGCTGTGCAGCACCTGGTGTGACGGGCGGCCCCCACGCTCTGCCAGCCCACAGCTAATACCGAGTTGTGGAGCTGGTGGGAGGCGGCGGCAGGACTGGCCCTAGCGGGAGGTGGCGCCAACTGCTGCAGGGCAGGTTGCGGCTGCTGCCGGGAGGAGACAGAATTTGCAAAACCGATTTATTGACGATTTTCAGAGCACAAGTCCCGAGATCAGAACAGCTGTGGGGCCCTTCCCCATCGGCTTCCCAGTCACCCCCGGGGTTGCTACAGAGCTGCAGGAAGGGCTGGATATAACCCCCCACCCTAGGGTTACCATACGTCCGGATTTTCCCGGACATGTCTGGCTTTTTGGGACTCAAATCCCCGTCCGGGGGGAAATCCCAAAAAGCCGAACATGTCCGGGAAAATCCGGCGCCGCTGGGCCGGGGGCTGGCCCGGAGCCGGCGGTGCTGGGCGGCCGGGGGGTGCACCAGGCCGCCGGGGGCCGGCGGTGCTGGGCGGCCGGGGGGTGCGCCAGGCCGGCGGTGCCAGGCGGCCGGGGGGTGCGCCGGGCCGGCGGTGCCAGGCGGCCGGGGGGTGCGCCGGGCGGCCGGGGGCTGGCGGTGCCGGGCGGTGTGCCGGGCCGCTGGTGCTGGGCCGCCGGGGGGTGCGCCGGCGGTGCTGGGCGGGCCGGGGACTGGGGGGTGCTGGGCGGGCCGGGGGTGCTCGGCCGGGGACCCGGGGGCCGGCAGTGCTGGGCAGGCCGGGGGTGCTCGGCCGGGGGCCCGGGGGCCGGCAGTGCTGGGCGGGCCGGGGGTGGTTGGCCGGGGCCGGCACCCCAGGGCCCGAGATGACCCAGGCTGGAGCCGCCGGGGGGGCCAGCCTGGGCCGCGCCTCCTCCCCCCACACCCCCCTTACCTGCTTCAGGCTTCCCGCGAATCAAATGTTCGCGGGAAGCAGGGGAGGGGGCGGAGACTTTGGGGAAGGGGCGGAGTTGGGGTGGGGGCGGGGCCGGGGCCCCGTGGAGTGTCCTCCATTTGGAGGCACAAAATATGGTAACCCTACCCCACCCTCCTCACTCCAGTAGTTCCCTTGTGCTTCCATCCCAACAGGAACGGCCCAGCAAGGACCAGACCTCAGCTACACTGAAATGGGCCAATGGTGGACGGGCAGCTCTCAGCAGGCAGGGGAGGGGAGGGAGATGAAGGACCACGAGCTTTTACTTTCACTTTCCTGTGGATCAGAGCTGACACAGGAAAATGCTGGGCCCGGAGCCAGGAGCCGCTCCGCTGGAAGCACACAGCTGGGGTCAAGCCAACTCCGCACCCCACTCATGTGGGTGACTCCAGCTGGGCTCCAGCTGCCCGGAGGCCAGGGGCTGTTTGCTGCTGCGCTCCCCAGTGGCTGAGTGGGGCTGTCCCGACCCAGGGCTCATGTGGGGCTCTGCTCCCAGCTGGTCATGCTGCTGCTGGTGCTGCCGTCCCCAGCGCATGGTAGGAGGGACCAAGCCATCCAGCGCGATGCCCAGCCACAGGGAACAGACCAGAGGGGGCGATCCTGCCACCGGCACAGCAGGGTCCGGAAATGCACCCGCTTGAAAGGGCACTGGAAGTGCCGGGCGTTGTGAGCGCCCCAGGACTGAACAGTTTGGCCAACGCCTGTTCGCCGTATGGTGATAACACCGCAGCTGCTTCCTCTTCTCCGAAACGAGGCATTTCTCGAACTGAAACAAAAACCCTCAGCGAAGGTTCAGCTCTTTCCAGCATGGAAAAGGAAAAAAACCCAGTTTCCAGTCCACAAATTGCTTAGATGGGAAATTTCTGCCCTGCCCCCTCACTGGCTGTCTTGCAGCTAGTCTGAGCTTGGAGCTGGGCAGGGAGGACGGGTGCAAGGTGTTGTGAGAAGCCCCTTGTTTTGGGGTCTCAAGTGCAGGGGGGTCCAGCTGTGGGAGGAGTTTTGGGGGTGTCACCATTTCTCCCTTTCCTAGTTCAACCCCGATACCCCAATGCTGAGGGCCCAGACCCCATCCAAGGGTCCCGGGAACCTGCCCAGGGCTCCACCCTTGTGCCAACTGTCCCCTCTACAAATATTTCTAGGGAGAGGAGCCAAGATTCCTCAGCCACGTCCAGGGCATCCAGTGACCAAAGGCAGAGACTGAAATAAAAACTGAGGTGGGAGCAGCCAGCCCGTCACTCTGGGCAGAGAGACGCAGAGAGCGAGGGAGGCAGAGGGAAACCATCAGAGACAAACGGGTCTGCGCTCGAGTCTGTTCCCCAGGGTGAATTGCAGCAGCAGAGCTGTGGTGGGGAAGGGGGGAGCCGAGGGTTGGGATAGCAGTGGACTGCGGGTCAGGAGCGAGAGGCTGTAGGGAGCAGGGACCCAGGGCTGGGATAACAGGGGGCAGATCTGTGAGGTGAAGAGCCCAGCAACCATTGACCCATTTTAGAGAAACTTTCCCAAATCTTCGTCTGGAGGCAGACACCTGTCCTGGGAAATTTCAGCCCCAGCGGCTACAGTTTGGCAAAGTTATAGGCAACTGAAAACAAGGTCTTAAAATAGAAAGTGTCGGTCAGCCTTGGCTGGTGGCATCTCTACCACCCTCACCTATAATGAGACAGAGAGAAAGCATATAGAGCTGGAGACAGAACTTTTAGGGGTATCCGGAAACAGGGATTGTTGAGAGGGGACATGGTTGGATAGCTGGACGGAGCATAGTCCATAGATAGATCTAACTAGTTAGCTAGGTGTTTATACCACACCCATCCTCACGCTGCCTTGCTAGGCCATTCCAGCTGTGAATGGCGGCTGGTTTCTGCTTAGCTATCTGGAGGGCAGGGTTTGAATTCAAGGTGATCTTGACACATTGGAGAATTGGTCTGAAATGAACGAGATGAAATTCCATAAAGACGAGGGCCAAGTGCCGCACTTAGGAAGGAGAAACCAAAGGCCCGGCTACAGACTGGGGTAGAAGTGGCGAGGTGGGTGTACAGCTGGAAAGGATCAGGAGCTACAGTGGATGACAAATGGAATATGAGTCAAGAATGTGATGCAGTTGCCAAAAACCCTATTGTCATTGTGTCTGTTTTTCCTAACTTTCTAGTGCTAACGTCCTCCATCACCTAAGCATTTTTGTCTGGGGCTAGTGTGGATCAGCTCCTGGAAACCACCAGCCTCCATCCTCACAAGGTCTGCCTGCCCGGGCCCTGCAATCCTCGCCCTGTGTGGGCTGGTTAGTGACAGGCAGCCCCTGACCCCCTGTGTTCCTGAGTGTCCCCCTGGAGCATCCAGCCCGGATCCACTGGACACGCACAGAACTCCCAGGTCCCCCAGGGACACGACGCAGCAGCTGGAACAATTTCAACACAGGATCCACACTGGGCTACAGCTGTAGTGAAAGCAGGACTATGGCCATGGCTACACGACCAAATTAAGTCGACCAACTTAGCCAGGAACAGTTCACATAAGCACTGAAGTATCTACACTGACACTGTGTTGACCGAACTACATCACCCTTAACTCTACGCCACTCGCGGAGGCGGAGTTATTGTTGCCACAGCGTGGGGGGTGGGGGGGGGGATTTACACTGGCGGAAGCGAAATCTAAGGGTAGACCTTCCAGAGTGAGGTCGACTTGAGCTTCCTTGTGTCACCCTAACTCTGTAGTGTCAACCAGACCTATGTTTCTGAACAGAGCAGAGATTCAGAGGTTCAGGCAAATAATGTATAAGGGTCATGGAAAATGAACGGTTACACGTGTGAGCCTGTGGGGTCCCATGCGGAGCGGATAAAGCACACGACCAATGTGGTTGCAAGCTGAATCCAATTCTGTTTATTACAAGCTTTCTTTTATAGTTTTTCTTAACATTACATAACACAATTAGGCAATAATCACACATCTACGGATTGGACAAGAAGGAGAATCATGTGTTTATCACATGTATAGCCCCACACCGATTGGTTCAACCGTTCCTTACATAAGGCCATGATTTGTTTACCTCATCTTATATAATCCTAGACCACCAGGGGGCCTTACATAAGGCCATGATCATCTTATATAATCCTAGACCACCAGGGGGTCTTACATAAGGCCATGATCATCTTATATAATCCTAGACCACCAGGGGGCCTTACATAAGGCCATGATCATCTTATATAATCCTAGACCACCAGGGGGCCTTACATAAGGCCATGATTTGTTTACCTGGCAAGTGTCCCATCGTGACCCTTACCTCCTCATGGAACTTTTCATTAGGTTGGTGTAGGGATGATACATCCCCACATGAGCCCTGTGATCTGACCCTGAGAGAGATGCAGGGGGGAGAGGTAACTGATCAGTCGCTGTGATGGAACCTACTGGCGAGCAAAGGAAGTCGTCTGAGCATGTCCGTACATCATTTGCATAATAGCTGCAGCTAGTTTGGGGACATTGGGGTAAACTTGGACTAAGGTTAGTACTTGTGGCCCATATTTTTGAGCATCCCCTGCGGGCAACCCACACGGTATAGAACCAGGTGTGGGGGCACTCTGATGACATTGTTGTTGGCCAAGTCAGCATGACAGCCCTGGATGGAGCTGGAAGGCAAAGATGGAAAGGCTTCACATCGTAGCAGGAATAACTCTTTGGGTGGTAGAGACATGGCTGGTACCTAAAACCCCTGACCCCCTTGTATCTCGAAGAGTTGAGCTAAGAGCTGGAACCGCAATTGCTGGGCAGGTGATAGAGCCCCAGAGCTGCTCATGGCCAGAGACCCTGATTTTCCTGAACTCCCAGAAACTCAAACTCTGAGGAGGAAGTTGGGGAGTGTCAGGGTTCCCTCCCGACTCTGAACTCTGGGGTACAGATGTGGGGACCCACATGAAAGACCCCCTAAGTTTATATTCTACCACCTTAGGTTAAAAACTTCCCGAAGGCACAAATTCCTTGTCCGTGGACAGTATTGCTGCCACCACCAAGTGATTTAAACAAACATTCAGGGAGGGGCCACTTGGAGCCCTAACTCCCCTCAAATTTCCCCCCAAGCGTCTTCCCCCCCCCCGTTTCCTGGGGAGGCTTGAGAATCATATACCAACCAATAGGTTAACAAGGTGAGCACAGACCAGACCCTTGGGTTTTTAGGACACTAAAAACCAATCAGGTTCTTAAAAGAAGAACTTTATTATAAAGAAAAACGTAAAAGAAGCACCTCTGTAAAATCAGGATGAACGGTAATTTTACAGGGTAATGAAAAGATTTAAAACACAGAGGATTCCCCTCTAGACTCAACTTCAAAGTTACAAAACAAGAATAAACCTCCCTCTTGCATATGGAAAATTCATAAGCTAAAACAAAAAATGCATTTCCTTGCTATTACTTACAATTCCTGTAATTTTAGATGTATCATTTCAGTAGGAGCTGGATTACGTGCTTGGTCTCTCTCTTTGTCCCAAGAGAGAACACACAAAACAAGCCCAAACAAACCTTCCCCCACCCAGATTTGAAAGTATCTTCTTTTCCCATTGGTCCTTCTGGTCAGGTGCCAACTAGGTTAATGGAACTGATTAACCCCTTACAGGTAATTGATTCTGTACCTCTGGCCTTGAGGGATTTAATGTTACTGCATACATGAAGGTTGTTACCCTTCCCTTTATATTTATGACAAGGAGCCATGAGCTGAGGGTGGGGGACAGAACAAACTGCGTTCAGGGTCCCCTTTGTTTGGGACTGTGACTGATACACCCTGAGGTACACAGCGGCGGAAGACGTTAAACTGTAAATATACGTCCCCAGTTCAACTCAGACTTTCTGTTTTCTTTCCGCCACCAACAAAGTTCATTCCTTCAAACCTCTGCGCTGGCGAGTGGGTACAGACTTGCCAGGCAAAGGCGCCCAGCGTGGTTACAGGTTCCCAGACGACTGGGGGGAGAGAGAGGAGCGGCTCGAGCTGGCCCTGGTAGCTGCCGATGCTGCTGACAGAAGGGTGGCACATAGACAGCAAAAGTGTAACATGCTTCCTAGAGTCCAAATGGAACAAGCTAAAGTAGGTTACCCCATCTAAACCAAGCTCCTTGCATCTCTGGCTAACATGGCTGGGCTCCCTCTTGCCAAATCACTGCCCCTTTGCTTCATGGGTGAAGGATACAAGAGCATTCGTTTACCTTCTCTTTCTATCCCCCAAAGGTTTGCCTTTATTCAGACTTGAAAATGTGTTCTCCATATGTACATATATGCGTAGCTCCTCACCTCACGACAGGGCCGACATTTCACACAGATGAGCTCCTGGGTTGCATTCGATGCATTACAAGACACTCTTTATGGCTAAATACTATGGCAGCGGTGTGTTAGGTGCAGCGAGTTTGTCAGGCCTGTTAGGAGTTGCTGACACAGGGCACTGAACCCTCTGCCAGCTGGGACCGATAGGCCTGTGTGTCACACAGTGATTGGAGGTTTTTAAGAGCGGGTTGGACCAATGTCCCGTCTTAGAATGTGTGGGCGACGACTCCCCCGCTCTGGAGTGGTTTGTGGCTGACATGGCTGGGCCACGCTACTGCCCTGTCACCCCATTCATCATCCCTAGATTGGGGGAGGGGCGCTGTTCAGATCAGGGGGGCCGTATCAGACAGATCCTCAGTGCCGTCCCCCTCCTCCCCTTGGCTGGCAGTGGCCTCGGCCCGGTTCATATCCTGCCGGGCGATGTTCCCACCAACTCCCCCTCCCACGCCCCCACCTACGCACATCCCGGTCACGGCACCTGTCCCAACACCAATGGCCACCGCCTCAGCCACGCCGACCGCAGTGGCAATTCCCGCAGCAGCAGCTCCACCCACTGGTGCCAGGACCACCGTCCCCACAGCAGCGCCTGCCGCAATGGCAAATGTCGTGAAGCGCTTCCTGTAGATCTCCAGGAAGGTCTCGGCCTTCTGCTTCAGCTCCGCCTCCAGCTCCATCAGCCGGGCCTCTTTCTTCTGCGTCAGCTCCACCTCCAGCTCCATCCCCAGGGCCTCTTTCTTTGGCAGCATGTCCATCCGGCACCGCTCCAGCAACTGCCCACGCTGCTCTGCGAGCAGCTTTGCCATCTTGCTCGGCCGCACCTTCAGGCATTTAATTGGGTTCTTGGACTCGGTGTCCTGCAGTAGCAGCGAGAGGAGACAGCCAAGAGTATTAGATGTGGCAAGTGCTGCATAGACCCTGACCACGATCCGGGCCCTCGTTGTACAAACACCCCCCAACTGAGTTCGGGGCTCCCATCGTGCCATGCAATGTACGGATCCCACAACTCAAATTGGACCCCCCATCGTGCCAGCTGCTACACAGACCAATCCCCCAAGTGACACTGGGGCCCCAGTTGTGCCCGGTGCTGCACACCCCTCACCCCATGACTGAGATTGGGCCCCCATGATGCCGGGTGAGGCACAGTTCTCTGGACTGAGATCGGGGCAGCCATCATGCCAAGTGCTGCCCAGAGCCCCCAAAACTGAGTTGGGACCCCCCCAGTGTTGGGACTGGAGTCTCTCTTCTCTTCGGCCACCCTGGGAGCTGGAAATGTGAACTCCCATCTCATCCCCAAAGCCCATAGCCCGGGGGGCTGCCCGGGATGGTTCCCTGAGGTTCCCCTGGTGGGAGGCACAGCCCTCCCTGCCCAGATTCACCTTCGCCTTCAGAAAGGCAGTGTGGTCTGTGCGGGCTCTGTCCATGGCTCTCTGGTTGGCGTGACACTGGTAGCGCCTTCTGTAGGTCTCCAGGAAGGTCTTGGCCTCCCGAGTCAGCTCTTCCTCCAGCGCCGTCAGCAGGGTCTCCGCCGGCTCCTTCATCTCCTCCCGGCACCGCCCCAGCAGTGACCTGCGCTGCTCCACCAACTGCTTCACCATTGCGCCTGGATCCACCTTCAGACAGTCATCCATGCGCTGGGACAGGCCGTCCTGCGTTGTGTGGGGGAGGAAGGAGAGAGTAGGGGGTCCAATATGTTAGAAGGGGCGAGTGTGTGACCCCATCTCACCAATGGATCCTCTGGCTACAGCACAGCAACTTCCCCCCACCCTCCTGACTGAGATCAGGGCCACTGCTGTGCCGGGGTTGGAGTCTCCCATCTCCACAGTCCCCTAAAAGCTGATATGAGGTCTCCTCTCCTTCCACAAAGCCCGTAGCCCATGGGGTTGGCTGTGATGTTTCCCTGGGGTTCCCCTGGCTGGGGGCACAGCGACACCCCCAAACTCACCTTCTCCTTCAGAAAGAGAGCGTGGTCTGCGTGGGCTCTGTCCATGACTCTCTGGTTGTGGAAGGTGATGGCCATCTGTGCAGGGAGGACAAGGCTGGGGTGAGCACAGCTTCCACCACATCAACCTCACCTAACAGAGTGATGCCATTGGCCAGTGTGGCAGCCACTTGGGGCTTCTGGTACCACCACTTTTCAATTTGATCCCCACAGCAGCCCAGCCTCAGCTCCCTTCCCCGCCCCGACCTGCACTTTGCACTTGTGGCGCTTTCCTGTAGACGAGGACTTTGGAAACCCCTGTCCCAGCCGGGCTCAGCCCGAGGCTAGTGCCCAAAAGCATGTCAGTGACATCGGCTCTCATAGGTCTGGTGGTATTTGTTTTTTTTTTATTGATCTCCAGGAGGCAGGTGAATCTCAGCTCTTGTTTGGGGGTGGAGGCTGGGAGGAGCAACGACTCTGGAACAGTCTCTGCTGTGGAGCTATTGTGGAGTAGTTATTCTGTTATAGGTAGGCCGCTCGATTCCCCCCATGCAGAGAAGCTCCCTGTATCCAGTTCTCCTCAGGTGATCTGATGCTGACGCCGAAGAAAACTTGACAGACTATGTTTAAGGGTCTGTCTACGCTGAGTCCAGCCCTGCTGTGTGGGAAGGTGACACAACTGTGACTTCAAGGGCTCGGTCCGGGCTGTGCTGCGATGCTGCCCGGCTGGCAGATCAGACCAAAGGAGCCAGGGCAGAAGATCTGCTCAGCCGGCCCAATTCCCAGCTCCCCAGAGGCCCCGTGACGCCAGGTGGAAAAGTCTGTGCTGCTGGCCAGAGCACAGGGGGTCAGCTGGGGGGCATGACCGGAGAACGCTGTGCTGTGGCTATGCCCCATTCCCTAGAGGGGCCAGCGAACAGAGCCCCCGAATCCACCTTATCCTGCCCCCTTCCCCTGCCACTGCATGTCCTCCCATGATGCACCAGGCCATGATACATGCACCAAGAGAGGAGATGCTGGTGCATCCTGGGAAATCTGGTTCATGGGATGCCTGATTCTCCTCTGTACCCCCAGGACTCAGTTCAGACTACACCTCCCATGGTGCCCTGCAGCTCTGATGCACCACACCCTCACCCAGAAAGGATACCTGGCGCTTGATGGGAGATGTAGTTTGGTTGCCCTAATCTCCCATTCTCCTCTGTAGGCTGGTCTCATGGGAGGTGCAGTGCAAGCAGTGAGACCAACCCATAGAGGAGAATGGGGAGGATGAGGAGCCCGAGCTACAATCCCCATGATGCAGCAGCAGGGACTCTCCTCTTGGGGAGAGGAGTGGTGGTGTCTGGTACCTGCAGTGCATCATGGGATGTGTAGTCCAACCAGATGCCCAACCCGTAGAGGAGAATAGAGATGAGGTGGACGAAGATTTCTTCCAGCAACTAACGGAAGTTACTAGAACACAGGCCCTGGTTCTCATGGGAGACATCAATCACCCTGATATCTGCTGGGAGAGCAATACAGCACAGACAATCCAGGAAGTGTTTGGAAAGTGTAGGGGACAATTTCCTGGTGCAAGTCCTGGAGGAACCAACTGGGGTAGAGCTCTTCTTGACCTGCTGCTCACAAACCATGAAGAATTAGTTGGGGAAGCAAAAGTGGATGGGAACCTGGGCGGCAGTGACCATGAGATGGTCGAGTTCAGGATCCTGACACAAGAAAGAAAGGAGAGCAGCAGAATACGGACCCTGGACTTCAGAAAAGCAGACTTTGACTCCCTCAGGGAACTGATGGGCAGGATCCCCTGGGAGAATAACATGAGGGAAAAAGGAGTCCAGAAGAACTGGAAAAAGAAGAACAGGAGTACTTGTGGCACCTTAGAGACTAACAAATTTATTAGAGCATAAGCTTTCGTGGACTACAGCCCACTTCTTCGGATGCATCCGAAGAAGTGGGCTGTAGTCCACGAAAGCTTATGCTCTAATAAATTTGTTAGTCTCTAAGGTGCCACAAGTACTCCTGTTCTTCTTTTTGCGGATACAGACTAACACGGCTGTTACTCTGAAACTTGTCAGAAGAACTGGCTGTATTTTAAAGAATCCTTATTGAGGTTGCAGGAACAAATCATCCCGATGTGTAGAAAGAATAGTAAATATGGCAGGCGACCAGCTTGGCTAAACAGTGAAATCCTTGCTGATCTTAAACGCAAAAAAGAAGCTTACAAGAAGTGGAAGATTGGACAAATGAGCAGGGAGGTGCATAAAAATATTGCTCAGGCGTGCAGGAGTGAAATCAGGAAGGTCAAATCACACTTGGAGTTGCAGCTAGCAAGAGATGTTAAGAGTAACAAGAAGGGTTTCTTCAGGTATGTTAGCAACAAGAAGAAAGTCAAGGAAAGTGTGGGCCCCTTACTGAATGAGGGAGGCAACCTAGTGACCGAGGATGTGGAAAAAGCTAATGTACTCAATGCTTTTTTTGCCTCTGTCTTCACGAACAAGGTCAGCTCCCAGACCGCTACACTGGGCAGCACAGCATGGGGAGGAGGTGACCAGCTCTCTGTGGAGAAAGAAGTGGTTCGGGACTATTTTGAAAAACTGGACGTGCACAAGTCCATGGGGCCGGATGCGCTGCATCCGAGGGTGCTAAAGGAGTTGGTGGCTGTGATTGCAGAGCCATTGGCCATTATCTTTGAAAACTCATGGCGACCGGGAGAGGTCCCGGATGACTGGAAAAAGGCTAATGTAGTGCCCATCTTTAAAAAAGGGAAGAAGGAGGATCCGGGGAACTACAGGCCAGTCAGCCTCACCTCAGTCCCTGGAAAAATCATGGAGCAGGTCCTCAAGGAATCAATTCTGAAGCACTTAGAGGAGAGGAAGGTGATCAGGAACAGTCAGCATGGATTCACAAAGGGGAAGTCATGCCTGACTAACCTAATTGCCTTCAATGAGGAGATAACTGGCTCTGTGGATGAGGGGAAAGCAGTGGATGTGTTATTCCTTGACTTCAGCAAAGCTTTTGATATGCTCTCCCACTGTATTCTTGCCAGCAAGTTAAAGAAGTATGGGCTGGATGAATGGACTGTAAGGTGGATAGAAAGCTGGCTAGATCGTCGGGCTCAACGAGTAGTGATCAATGGCTCCATTTCTAATTGGCAGTCAGTATCAAGTGGAGTGCCCCAAGGGTCGGTCCGGGGGTCGGTTTTGTTCAATATCTTCATTAATGATCTGAAGATGGTGTTGACTGCACTCTCAGCAAGTTTGCAGAGTGGGAGGAGTGGTAGATACGCTGGAGGGTAGGGATAGGATACAGAGGGACCTAGACAAATTAGAGGATTGGGCCAAAAGAAATCTGATGAGGTTCAACAAACACAAGTGCAGAGTCCTGCACTTAGGACGGAAGAATCCCATGCACTGCTACAGACTAGGGACCGAGTGGCTAGGCAGTATTTCTGCAGAAAAGGATCTAGGGGTTACAGTGGACGGGAAGCTGGATATGAGTCGACAGTGTGCTCTTGTTGCCAAGAAGGCTAACGGCATTTTGGGCTGTATAAGTAGGGGCATTGCCAGCAGATCGAGGGACGTGATCGTTCCCCTCTATTCGACATTGGTGAGGCCTCATCTGCAGTACTGTGTCCAGTTTTGGGCCCCACACTACAAGAAGGATGTGGAAAAATTGGAAAGAGTCCAGTGGAGGGCAACAAAAATGATTAGGGGTCTGGAGCACATGACTTATGAGGAGAGGCTGAGTGAACTGGGATTGTTTAGTCTGCAGAAGAGAAGAGTGAGGGGGGATTTGATAGCAGCCTTCAACTACCTGAGGGGGGGTTCCAAAGAGGATGGAGCTCGGCTGTTCTCAGTGGTGGCAGATAACAGAACAAGGAGCAATTGTCTCAAGTTGCAGTGGGGAAGGTTTAGGTTGGATATTAGGAAACACTATTTCACGAGGAGGGTGGTGAAACACTGGAATGGGTTCCCTAGAGAGGTGGTGGAATCTCCTTCCTTGGAGGTTTTTAAGGCCCGGCTTGACAAAGCCCTGGCTGGGATGATTTAGTTGGGGATTGGTCCTGCTTTGAGCAGGGGGTTGGACTAGATGACCTCTTGAGGTCTCTTCCAATCCTGATCTTCTATGAGCTTGAGGCACAAGCACTACAATTCCCAGGAGCTGTCGCATGTAGCGGGGGGGTTACCCCGCTCCTGCCTGAAGAGGATAAAGCCGCCTGGGAGAGGGCTGCAGCGGGGGAGAGCTGGGCTGATTAAGGAAGCAGCCACAGCTGTGGCATCTCGATCAGGGCCCAGCTGGCCCTTATAAGGGGGCAGTGGGTCAGGAGCTAACAGAGACTCTCTCTAGCCTTTCGACAGAGAAGGATCTGGCTTCCTGGGAAGCTGAGGAGGGTACCTAGGGAAGAGCAGTGCTGGGGAAGGGCAAAGGGAGCTGGGGAGCTCCAGCCTGGTAAACCCCCAGCTGCAGGCCTTGCTAAGGGCCTACAAAAAGGTACTGGGGGCTGCAGAGGTGCAGCCTCGGTCTTAGGCAAAGGCAGCAGGTCCAAACCCCCTTTGGCTTTCACACTGCCCCAGGGAAGGGGGGCTCGTTGATGACTGGCAGTGGCCAGAGACTGAGGCAAGGTGGGGGTAGAGGGTTGGGGTTTCCCTGGGGAGGGGAGACCCAGAGACTGCAGGGTACTGCAGAGGGCAGACCCCCTGAGCAAAGGGCACTGGGGTCTGGGAGAGACACGGGCCAGCGGCAAGCGGGACACCGGCCTGCAGAGGGCGCTCCGGAGCTGGAAATAGAGCTAATTCCTATGAACCAGCAGGAGGCGCCGCAGGGGTGAGTCCCGCCCCGTTACACCACACAAGGGATATTTGGGGGTTTTGCAGGAAACTCCAAGTTTTCTGCAGGAAAAACACCCCCATTTTCAGACCTGCTCTTAAAAACTCCTCTCATTGAAACACCAACAGGAGTTGCCTGGGGATAAACAGGATTTGGGGCTATGGGTCTCAAGGATTGGAGACGTGTCCGTAGGCGGGATGAACACTCTAGCACCAGCTGCCCTCCAGGCTAGTGAAATTCTTCTAACCCTGAGTCCAAGAAAATAAGATTTCAGCCAGACTCTTTCCCAGTCCCCTCCAGCAGCATGGACCCAGTTCCCAACATTGCCCCAGCCCTGGTATGGACAGGAGAGGGGAGACACCCCATGATCAGGTCAGAGACAGAGACAGTACCTGACAGGGAGAGGAGAAGCCGGAGCGATGTTTCTTCATCACATTAGATAAATTCTGCAAAGGAACCAAAAGAAATCATCACATCACAGACTCCACAGGGCTTAGAAAGGCTGTGAACATGGGGACAGCTCGCTTGGCGCTGAGATGCAGCCACCTCTGGGGTGGGGCAGCTGGGGATTTGGGGGTATTGGGGTCATCACTGACTGCAAGGAGAGAGCATCCCCTTTCTGCTCCCTCCAGCACAGCTGGCCGGTCCCCACCTTTATCTTGGTAGCGAGCTGTGTCCCGGTGAGCAGCTTCCCATGCCGGTCCGTCCGGATGTGTTGACCGGCCGAGCTCCCCAGGGTGGTGATGTAGTCCCTCAGGCTCTCCCGGAAATTCTCACCCATGTCTGCAAAGGGGTGAGAGATGGACAATGGTAGGGGATTATAGGGCCTATCTGATTCCCCTTCTCTCTACCTTCCACGTGTAGGCATGATCAGTGACCCAGTCACATTGCTCTGCACATGGCAGGGGGCTCAGAGCCGCTGTCCTGGGACCGTTACCTCTCAGCCTTCCCTCGCTTCCACTCACGATCCGCTCGCCAGGGGCGGGCATCAAGTAACAGCGGCTGCTGCTTCTGCTCAGCGCTTCCAGGGTCTTGGGGTGTTTGCAAGGGGACGTCGCCACCAGCTTCTGCCGGAGCCAGGGGGAATCGTTACATTGACACACAAACACCTGTTAACATCAGCCCGACCTGCCGGGCAGTCAGAGAGGGGCTGGAGGGGCCCAGCCTCGTTTGTGGTAGGCATTGGAAGGGATGCAGTGAAGGAGGTAGGGGATGGCAGGAAGAGACAGGAGTGAGTCCAGGTCTCAACCTCCCCCACCCTGTTCCCAGTCTATCCAGATGTCTTGTCCCAGCCTGCTCCTCTCCCTCCCCCTGGTCTGGCTTTTCTCCCCTCCACACTGCAATCAAGCAGCTTCCTTCTCCACCCCACCTGGGTTCATTGAGAGCGTGGGAGAGACAGGACATCCCCTCTCAGGTCTGGTGCCCGGCCTGGAGCAGCAAGTGCGGGGGAAGTCCAGCTTTGCTACTGCAACCCCCGGCTGGAGCACACTGGGTCGCTCTGTGGGGACGGAGCACGCTCAGTCTGGGCACCATGTGGAGCTGTGAGGGGCTGGAGCATGGTCAGTGTGGACAGATTCTGGTGTCTCTCTGACACACTGGCCACCCCACCCCCCGCCAAATGTACAGTCCTTACTCCAAAGTAGGGAGGGCTGGGGGGCGGGGGGGCTAGAGTTGTTAAAAAAAAGGAACATCAGAATTTTCTTTCAATATTGCTAAACAATGTGTATTTCTTTAGCCTCATTCTCAGAAACAGCTGGAGGAAGCACAAATCCAGCAGGAGGCAGAGAACAAGCATGGAAAATTTCAGCCCAAACATTTAAAGTTTGGCAAAGTTATAAGCAACTTTAAAGGGGTCTTATAATGGGGTTTGTCAGGAAACCTTCATAAAGGGTGGGGCTACCAGCCCCCTGGAGGGGAAAGGCCCCGTGTCCCATTCCCCATCCCCTGAGCCAGCCAGTCCCCAACACTGGGTCTGGATCGCAGCTGGTGCCCCCCAGAGGGGACAGACCCTAGGTCCCATTCCCCACCCCCACCCCCCAAGCCCCACACTCACCTGTCTGACTCGTCTCAGATGCTGCTCCCCACCCTGGGCTCCGAGGACCCCGGGGATATTCGAATCTCGCACCAGCAGGTCTAGATGCTGCAGGGAGACAGGTGGGGAGTGGGGGTCACTGAGGGTGGGGGAGGCTGGGACGGGGAGAAGGACAGTGTCGGCTGGGGTAACCTCAACCCCTCGGGAGTGGGGCAGTTGGTGCATAGGGCAGGAGCATGCTGTGGAGTCGGGGAGGGGTGCAATGTGGGGATACATGGGGCAGGGCGGGTGACTGGAGGGGAAGCCGTCTCACCTGAATGGGCTCCAGTCCGTAGGCCCCCCCCACCACTTCGGCCACCTGCACAAACATCTGTGGAGAGAGAAGAGGGACGGGGTGAGTCTGGGACCTGGGAGCTGTTTAGTCTGGGGGCAGGTAATCCTGCCTGTGGACAGAAAGGGGCCTGATCACCCTCCATCCCCACATGTGAGCGTCTCCCTCTGCCCAGGGCCAAGAGCGAGGCCCAGCGAGTGCGAAACGAATCGTGCGATGGACAGAGAGGATTTCAGCAGCGCAGAGAGAAAGAGGCTGCACCCGGCCATGGGAGTGGCAGGGGGAGGCCATGGGACAAAGGGTCTGGTGGTGTTGGGGGACGACTGTCAGTGCACACCCCTCCTCTGTCCAGTTTCAGGGCTTTCTCCTTCTCTCCAGGGCGCTCCATAGAGGTGTGTGGGGGGGGTGTCAGTGATCGAAATTTGGGGTCCTTTTACCAAGGAGTCCCACTCCACAAACACCCCATTGCCTTAGGCTGATGGACGCTACCAACTTTCTTAGTGCAGCCCCAGGGGTCAAATCACGGCTCTGCTCACGCCTGGAACAATCTCGGCCACACGGCATTTCCCTGAGCTCTGCCTGGGCCTCCGTATTTCTGCATGAGACAGGTATTTGCCAGTGACAGAACCCAGGGCAGCGAGGGCAGATAAAACCCTTCCAAGCCAACCCCTCCCCTGCACAGAGAATCCCCCCGGGGTGCGGTACAGGGGCAGGACACGACATATGCCGCAGGCGGCAGTGACGTCACTAAGGGCGCGACTGACAAAGGCTCAGTCTGGCAGGGGTGGGGCTGGGTCAGAGCCTGGAGAGAGGAGCAGAGCAGAGCAGAGCAGGGGGCAGAGCAACCGCCCCAGGCCCTGCCCCAGCAGCTTCCCACCAACGGAGCTGGGCTGGAGGGGAGGGAGGGCTCCGAACTTTGGCCCAGTGGCTGATGCCGGACACCTGGGAGCAGAGAGCCAGGCTGGGCCGTGCAGTGACAGCGCTGACTCCAGAGGCCAATGTGACCGTGGGAGAGTCAGCTTCTCTCTCTGGGCCTCAGTTTCCCCACAGGAGCTATGGGGAGGGATAATAACCCTGTGGGGCTAACGGGAGAACCTGGCCTGGCCACGTCCTGCATCGCGCTGCCCGGCCTCACCTCCAGGTATTCGAAATCCGGGTCCTTCACCCGACGGCCAATGTTCAGTATCTGCAAATAGTCAGGAGATGGACAGAGCTACAGCAACGAGCAGTGACGGCCGCTCCAGGCCACTTCCCAGCCATGTCACCCACCCCGAGCACAGCGCCCCCTAGTGCCGCATGGGGCATCGGGGACAGCCCTGAGTGCCAGGGGAGAGCGCCCCCTGCTGTGCCCCACCCCGCTCCCTGCAGCACTGCGCCCCCTGGGGAACCCCCCAACCTGGTAGGAGCTGAGCAGCATGGACATGGCGGAGAGTTTGATGCTGGTCTCCTTGTTCCTTTCAATGTCCATGGAGCCCTCGGTGTCGACAAGCAGCACGGCCACCTGTGAGGGGGCAAGAGTGAGAGCCCCAGGTCAGCTCCCGGCTTTGTCCAGCCACCTATGGCCCCTCTGCCCCCAGAACCTGCCCCCTGCTCCACCCCCATGGCACCTGGCATCTCATTCTTGCCTTCCCCAGAAATCCCCCAGTGTTAGCTCCCTATTTCTGTCTCTTCTCCGTTCCCCCTGTTCTCTCTCCACTGGTTCCCTGGGGCTTCCTTCCCCACGTCTCTGTCCATCCCTCCCTCTTTCCCCCATTCCCTCTGTTCCCAGCCCTCTACCCTGTTCCCCTTTCCTTCTCCCAGCCCCCCATGGCCTCCTCCCCCTTCCCTATGCACCCCCAGAAACCCCACTTACCTTTCCTCCCTTGGACGGGACCCAGAAGGGCTGACTCCATGCCCACACCCCCTTGGTGACTCGGTCCTCATCCGCACGCCACTCAAACCCCTCCAGGGGCTCGTCCTCCTGGCCCATCCATGACCCGTCCCTCGCGTCCTGCGTGGAGGAATCATGGGGGGGAGGTCAGTGCAGGGTGGGGGAGGAGAGTGACTGGTCCCCTCCTCCTATCTCAGGCTGCAAACCCTGAGAGGGGACGGGGTTAATTGTACCAGTGTGGGGCGGGGAGGATACATGGTGATGGGTGTACTCGTAATCTGATAGACAAACCGACTCACTGCTGTGTAGACAGGAGAGAGACACTCTGTGTTCCAGACAGGCAGACAGACACCTTAGGGTCCAGCCATGGCCCGAGCTAACCGGACATGTTTGGGGATGGGATGTTCACAGACACGTGTGCAGCTCTGAGCCCTCCAGCAGGGGGCAGGATGGGGCTGTTCACACCCAGCTCACTCCTGCTCCCGTTCACACTCACCGGGCTCCGGAGCCGGCGCAGCAGGTAGTTCAGCAGGAAGGATTTACCCAGGTGCTGCTCCCCGATGATGGACACCAGGCAGACGGGGGCGCCCCCCACCCCACCCTGCTCCAGGCAGCGGCTCAGAGCCTCCTCCTCCAGGATCAGGCCCCCTTCCTCGTCCAGACGCACCAGCTGCACCGGGCGCCCCATTTCCGGTGGAGCCCCCGGCCCCTGCTGCAGGAAGAGAGCAGGGTCAGACCTCCGACCCCACCCACCAAGTGAGCCTGTCCCATGGCCCCGTGATCAGAGCCCTGTGCCCCATTCCCACCCTCTCAAGCCAGCCAGCCCCCCTGCCCTGGGGCTGGATCAGAGCCAGAACTCTCTGGAGGGGGAAGCCCCTAGATTCTTGCTGGAACACATCAAGGGAGACTGCGCCAGGCTGGGGGAGACCCTTAAAGAAATGGAGGCTCAGGGGATCTTCAGTGGGAGGAGGAGAGTGAAGGGGAGACAAGATGCTGATGATCACCAGGTGGCTCAGGCAGTGGGGCTAAGGAGGCTTTGGGGATGTTCGACCACCGGGAGGTGCTCACAGACAGATGACTGGTCTCATGGGACGGAAGCCACCTGAACAGGGTGCGGGATAGACTTCCGGGATGGAGGTTGGCACAGCTGATGAAAAGGACTTTAAACTAGGAACCCTGGGAGATGCTCTTGGAATCTCCAGGCCTGATTCTCACACTGAGCGGGAGGCAAATCAAGTAGGACAGGGCCCAGCAGTGGAGAAAGGAACGACAGAGGGCGGGAGAATGGACGACAAGAGGAACAATAGTGCCAAGAGCACCGACACTAACAGTCAGGTGGCCGATACTGGCAGTAAAACGACTGAACCTACCCGGGTGAGAAATCTGAGCAAAGGCAAGCGGAAGCAGTAAGATCGCTGCTCAGCAACGCCAGGAGCCGGGTGGCAAAATGGAGGAAGTAGAACTACGGGTGTGGGACGATAAACCAGAGATTATCGGGAGAACAGAACCATGGGGCAGTACAGCCATGGCTGGATTACAGGAAAGAAAGGAAAAGGGCAAAGGTTGTGGAGTAGCATTGTGTGTTCATGACGAGGTGGAGTGGAAAGAAATGAGAAGGGCTGGAATGGGTAAAACAGAATCTGTTTGGGTCATAATCACTGTGGGGAAGAAAACTACCAGAGGCTCCCCTGGGACAGTTCTTGGGGTCTGCTACAGACCCACGGGTCCGGTTTGGGTGTGGATAGAGACCCCTTTAATAGATTGAATGAAATAATTACCACTTGGAATTGTGTGATCATGAGAGACTTTAGTTTTCCAGACAGAGATTGGGGGAGAAGTGCTACTAATAATGGTAGGGCCCGGATATTCCTGGATGTGACAGCCGACAGATTTCTTCACCAAATAGTCACTGAACCAACAAGAGGTGATGCCAGTTTAGATTTAGCATTGGTAAGTAGCGAGGACCTCACTGAAGAACTGGCTGTAGAGAACAGCCTTGGTTTGAGTGACCAGGAGCTAATTCAGTTTAACTAAATGGAAGGATAAACCAACACAGGTCGGCAGCTGGGAGCCCTGGATTTCAAACGGGTAAACTGCAAAAAATTAAGGGAATTAGGGAGGGAAGTGACCTGGCCTGCAAAGCTGAAGGATCTGAATATGGAGGGGGCTTGTCAAAGATGCAGGAACTCTCTGGAGTCTGCGTCCAGGAAAAAGCCAGTAGGGAGGGGTTGCTGACCAAACTGGACGAACAAGGATCTCACATTGGTGATTAAGAGAAAGCAGAAAGCCTACAAGGAATGGAAAATGGGAGGAATCCGTATAGGGATAAAGTGAGAACTGCCAAAAGCCAAGCAGAATTGAGCTTGCAAAAAAAATTAAAACCAACAGGAAAAAGTTCTTCAGCCTTATAAAGAAAAAGAAAACAAGGAAAGAAGAAGTGGGACCGTCAAGCGCTCAGGATGGGGTGGAGATAAAAGCTACAGGCTGCATGGGCCAACACCTAAAGATATAGGCAGGGACTCTGTTAGCAGGAAAAGGAGCAGGTTGACCCAGAGGCGGATATGAGTACAGGCTTCTTTATTGCGATACTTGTTCCCGTCGACCAAATTGTCGAGTAAGCGCTGGATTAGTTACAGCACACTCTTTATCTAAGTTAGTATGTAAACGCCTACATCCGTTACAACCCCCCAAACCCTTATTGAGTAATAGAAACACCCATCCTGTTAGTGTACCCACCCCTATCTATTAGTCACAGCATTACCCATGTCACACAGACATTTTTATCTTGGAAATACAGTTCTTTGCAACAATCTGTTGCTACAAATGTCCCTAGTCAGCGGTTCTCAGGGGAGGGAGGAAGGGGCCATGAGCAGTTCTCAGGGGAGGGAGGAAGGGGCCATGAGCGGTTCTCAGGGGAGGGAGGAAGGGGCCATGAGCAGTTCTCAGGGGAGGGAGGAAGGGGCCACGAGCCAGGGCTTGTTTATGTAGCTGGGAAAGGAAGGGCGGGGGAGAGAACATTTCTTTTACCTTCTCTCACACGAAGGGCATTCATTTGACAGCTACATTTCTCCTGCAGCTGCAGGCCTTATCAATTCTCACAAGCAACAGGGAAGGGGAAAATATGGCAACTTATTTATTAAACAAAGAAACACTGCCTGCTTATGCCTTTGTCCCCTAATGCCATGTCAGCACAGCAGCAACTTCCCAGGTCTTTACTTAACCCGAACGTATCCCAAGAGCCTCTGTTTTCAATAAACGTAAAGAGAAGCTTGTGGCAAGATGGCTAATGAGAACAAGAATACGGGAGTAGAAATTGTCCCTGAATTGGCTGAAATGGAAGCCAGATTCAAACAGCTTAATGGGACCAAACTGCGGGGGCCTGGATCATCTTCATCCACGAATATTAAAGAAACCGGCACATGAAATTGCAAGCCCAATAGCAAGGATTTGTCATTAAGCTGTAAAAGTCAGCGGTCATATCTCGGGTCCTACCAAATTCATGGCCATGAAAAACGTGTCACGGATCGTGAAATCTGGTCCCCCCCCCTTTGTAATCTGATCTTTTGTGTGCTTTTACCCTAAACTACACAGATTTCATGGGGAAAACAGCATTTCTCAAATTGAGGGTCCTGACCCATAAGGGAATTGTGGGGGGGGGGGTCGCAATTTTATTTTGGAGGGGTCACAGTATTGCCACCCTGAATTCTGCACTGCCTTCAGAGCTGTGTGTCTGGAGAGCAGCAGCTGGTGGTCAGGCACCCAGCTCTGAAGGTAGCGCCCTGCCAGCAGCAGCGCAGAAGTAGGGGTGGCAATATCGTACCCTGACATCCTTCCTTCTGCGCTGCTGCTGGCACCGGCTCTGCCTTCAGAGCTGGGCTCCCAGCCAGCAGCCGCCGCTCCCCAGCCGCCCAGCTCTGAAGCTTCACGGCTGAGCTTGAGAAGTTTATGGAGGGGATGGGATGACGAGACTGCCCACCATGGCACGTAGCCGATCTGTAACTGCTAGCAGCAAATATCTCCAATGGCTGGAGATGGGACACTAGATGGGGAGGGCTGTGAGTTACTACAGAGAATTCTTTCCCAGGGATCTGGCTGGTGGGTCTCACCCACATGCTGAGGGTCTAATTGATCGTCATATTTGGGGTCAGGAAGGAATCCCCCCCTGGTTGGATGGGCAGAGACCTGGGGGGTTTCGCATTGCGTTATTGAAACGGAACCCCTAGATACTGACCCCGGCCCTTGTTGCTGCCAACTCAGATGGGCAGAAGGGTTACATGAATTTAAAAAACATAGTGGGGAAGAGACATGGAATGAAATTTGTAAGGCTGGTTTGGACCCAGCATTCCCTATAGGAGAAAGCTCCTTTTCCCCTTATCCGGCCCATCTGGTCTCACCGGCTCCGGTTCTTCCCGCAAGAGCTTGGTGAATTTCTCCACCAGGCTTTCGACACGTGTGTCTGGGATCATCCTGCCCCTGGAGCAGGGAGCTCGGCACTCCGGGCAGCGGCGCCCTTGGGCTGTGACCTCGCTCCAGTGAATGGAGAGGCAGCCCCGGCAGAAGTTGTGGCCACACTCAATTGAGACGGGGTTGTTCAAGACGTCCAGGCAGATGGAGCAGGTGACGTCCTCCCGGAGTTGCTCCATCCCTCTGATCCTGCAGGCCTGGGGAGATCGACTGGGTCAGGAGCTGGCACATGGGAACACCAGGGCTGACATGCTAGAGCAAGGGGGCTGGGAACCAGGACTCCCGGGCTCCAATGTTAATTTTCACCACTTTTCTGGGTAAGTTTCCGATCAGCTGCTGTGAGCTGGGCTACTCCCATTTTTGGGCAGAGTTGGCAAATGCCTCTCTGCTTGTGGGGTTTTGGGTTGCCTGGGGGTCTGGGAGCACAGCCCCCTGAACTCCGATGGGGATGACAAGCCGTTCCCGCCCCCTGAGCTCACCCCACTAGAAACACCCGACCTGCCACGACATGGACTCAGCCATGGGGTGAGACTCTCAGAGCCCCCTGGGCGTCTGCCAGCCTAGCCAGCCAAGGGGCCTCGGAAACGCCAGCTGCTTTTGCTCCTGTCGTTATTAAATGGGGGCTGCCAGGGGCATCCTGAATCCCCCACACACAGCTCACAGGGCGCCGGGGCTCCTGGAAAAGCAGAAGTGGCCAGAGCAAACTGCACCCCCAGGCGGTAGCCGCAGGCAGGGGGAGGGGATTGAAGGAAGGTCACTGGAAAGGATCTGGGCACCGAGCCCAGCAGCCCTGATGGCCAGAGTCAGCCCTGCTCTGCCACGTGGTGAGTCTTGGAGCGTCCTGCCGCTGAGATACCCTCAGCCCTGGACCTTAGCTCTGCCGGTGCCTAACCGTGGGGTTGGGCCCTGGGATCTGAGGTTCACACGAGACAGAAAGTTGTGTCAGGGGCTTTGGGACAGGAAGTGGCTCCCGCCCTGAAAATCGGACGGCTTCCTGGAGATAAAGGGGTTTTCATCAGGTGGAGGAGGGTGGGGCAGATTTTGGGGACCCCCAGCAGTGGGAAGAACTCAGGCGTCCTGGCTCCCACACCTCCCCCGCTCTAACCCACCAGACCCTACTCCCTTCCCAGAGCCGGGAGAGAACCCAGGAGTCCTGAGCCCCAGGATGTGGGCCCTGTCCCACAGGGGCCCCTGAGCAGTGGGATGGGGCTTATGCTCTTGTGATGCAGTCTATATGATTTTATAAAAATATGCTAATGAGAGTGAATATAATGTAACTGGAATATGCTTCATGCAAAACGTCTCTTGTAAGATATCATTACAAAGCTTATCATCTACTGAGTGTGGTCATCTTATTTGTATAAATTTATCACTCTTGTATCTGAAACTAGAAATATAAAATATAACTCTGAGGGCCTATTGTAATTATGCAAAGTGTGGGCCATTAATTGTGGTTTGGAATCTTGATGACTCCCATTAACCAGGACCATTGTCTGTAGATGGCTCTGTTTCACTTGTAAGTCTTCCTGTATACCTGTGTGCTGGCAAGTGGGTAATGAAGTTCTACAGTGACGTGTGATCATGTCACTGGAACTGGAATCCATCTTTAACCTGGTGCTTTTCCATTGAGAAGGAGGAGGTGGGAACCCAGAGAGGGACAAAGGATTCCCACCTTATGCAAAAGATATATAAGTGGGTGGAGCAGAGAAAAGCGGGAGCCATCATGAAAAATCCCCTAACTACCATCTGAGTTGGAACAGGGGCTGTACCAGGGGAAACGACTGTGCCCAGACTAACAAGGCATCCAGTCTGTGAAAGAAACTTATTGAAACATCTCTGAGGGTGAGATTTTATCTCTATTCAGTTTTATTACTGTACTAGGCATAGATTTGCGTGTTTTATTTTATTTTGCTTGCAATTCACTTTGTTCTGTCTGTTACTACTTGGAACCACTTAAATCCTACTTTCTGTATTTAATAAGATCACCTTTTACTTATTAATTAACCAGGAATATGTATTAATACCTGGCCGGGGCGGGGGGTGGGGGGTGGGACGACAGCTGTGCATATCTCTCTATCAGTGCTATAGAGGGTGAACAATTTATGAGTTTACCCTGCATAAGCTTTATACAGGGTAAAATGGATTTATTTGGGGTTTGGACCCCACTGGGAGTTGGGCATCTGAGTGTCAAAGACAGGCACACTTCTTAAATTGTTTTCAGTTAAGTCTGCAGCTTTGGGGCACGTGGTTCAGACCCTGGGTCTGTGTTGGAGCAGACGGGCATGTCTGGCTCAGCAAGACAGGGTGCTGGGGTCCCGAGCTGGCAGGGAAAGCAGGGGCAGATGTAGTCTTGGCACATTAGTTGGCAGCTCCAAGGGGGTTTCTGTGATCCAACCCGTCACAGCCCTTACATGGGTACAAGTGGCCCCAGGGGGGAGGAGCCACCCCTCCACCCCCCCAGCAGAGGCGCCAGCATGTGGCCGAGCTGTGACTTCTGCTATTTTCAGGGCCTTGGTTGGCAGGTGCCCAGGGGGGCTGCAGGGGATGGATGGGGGAGGAGAAGGAGGGGCTCTCGGGGGGGCAGAGAATTGGATGGGGCTGCAGAGGTGGGGGAGGGGGCCGTGGTGTGGGGGTGTTTGTCCCCCAGTGTCTGGGTTCGAGTACATGGTGTCCTGGGATCACCCCCTTCAATGAGCCCTGACCTCTCTCCCTGCCACCTGCCCCCCCAGACCCCAGAGATGCTGGCTGGTGCATGAGGCAGGAAATACGCCCAGCCCCAGCCTCCCCCATCCCCTATTCCCTCCATTGGGGGAAACATTGCCCCCCCACAGGGAACATCCCGACCGTGCCCCCCCGTCACTCCCAGTCCCAGCTCCCCTCCCCCCCGAGGACACACAGGCGCAGGGCAGCTGGGAGAACCACATAGCCCCTCCCCCCTGCTCTGGACGTTTCCATGACTCAGCTGATTCGAAGCTGCACCCATCGGACCCCCCACCCCCAGCACGGCGCTGCCGCCTGCCCCAAACCACAGAGCAGTACCAAGAGAGCCGGAAACTCAGCCCTGCAAACATAGGAACAGCCCCAGCCCCACCCAGCTCTGCCGGTGCCCCTGACTCCCGACCCGCAGCCCCTGCTAGCCCAGCCCTGCCCCCCCCAGCTCTGCCGGTGCCCCTCACTCCCGACCCACAGCCCCTGCCAGCCCAGCCCTGTCCCCCCAGCTCTGCCGGTGCCCCTCACTCCCGACCCGCAGCCCCCTGCCAGCCCAGCCCTACCCCCCGAGCTCTGCCAGTGCCCCTCACTCCCGACCCGCAGCCCCTGCTAGCCCAGCCCTGCCCCCCCGAGCTCTGCCGGTGCCCCTCACTCCCGACCCACAGCCCCTGCCAGCCCAGCCCTGCCTCCCCCCAGCTCTGCCGGTGCCCCTCACTCCCGACCCGCAGCCCCCTGCTAGCCCAGCCCTGCCCCCCCCCCCCAGCTCTGCCTGTGCCCCTCACTCCCAACCCGCAGCCCCTGCCAGCCCAGCCCTGCCTCCCCAGCTCTGCCGGTGCCCCTCACTCCCAACCCGCAGCCCCTGCCAGCCCAGCCCAGCCCAGCCCTGCCCCCCCCAGCTCTGCCGGTGCCCCTCATTCCCAACCCACAGCCCCTGCCAGTCCAGCCCTGAGCTTCCCACCCCAGCTCTACTGGTACCCCTCACTCCTGACCCGCAGCCCCTGTTAGCCCAGTCCTGGGCTTCCTCCCACTCCAGCTCTGTTCTTATAACTCACCCTGGTGAAGAGACTCGAGCACCGATCCTGAGGTTAATTTTACGTTTGTCTCTGATGTTTCCCCTCTGCCTCCCTCGCTCTCTGCCTGTCTGTCTGCACAGAGTGATGGGCTGTCTCCTTCCCCTCAGTTTTACTTTCAGTCTCTGGGTTTGGTCACTGGATGCCGTGGGTGCGGCTGAGGGGGGGCTCTTGGCTCCTTTCTCTAGAGCCCTTTGCCAAGGGGGTGATTGTGTAATCGGGGGATAGTCCCACGATTGTGGGGAACTTTCCTGGTTTCTGTACGTCCCCAGTGGAATCATTTAGCAAAAGGCTCCGAATCCTCGCTCCAACGCCCATTACCCAGAAGCCGGCCTGACCTCAAAAACTCCCCTTCCCCTCTCTGACAAGGCTGGGTCCAGGGCTCCTGCGGTGCTTGACCCCCCAATCATGTTGTGATCACTCAGGACAGGGACCCGGCCAGGTGTCCCCACTCCAGGTTGCTTTGTCCACACTGGACGCTTCCCTGACCCACTGACTCACTGATCGCTGCAATCAGTTAAAACTAAATACAATTTATTAAACAGCAACTATAAGAAAGGGAAAACTGGGACAGGTTAAAGGAAAAAAGGACCCCACCCTGTGGGCACGGGGACGCCACACACATCCGTCTCTGGGGCATAAGGAAAGCTCACAATGTGTTCCTCACCCGTCCCAGGCCTCCCGCCCAGGCCCTGGTTGTGCTGCAGGGACACCGTGGGTCAGACACCTGCTCTGGGGGTGGCCACAAGCCCTCAGGCACTAGGAGGCAGGACCCTTCTCCCCAGCATCCCCCCCCCCTCCAGAGTCGGCCTGCAAGGCCTCTTGTGTGGTGACAGCTCCCTGTGCTGGGTTCTCTACCCAGGACCCCTGTTGCTCTCCCCAGCCACTCACTGATCCCCTTAGCTCTGCCCAGTTCACATGGAGGATGGGCCCCCGGGCTCCTGACTCCCTCATTGGCCTGCCTGCCCTGTCAATCAGGCTAACTTGGGGCACTGCCCACTCCACATTGGCCCTGGGGACTGTCAGTCTCAGGATCCTGCTTTCTCTTTGGCCCTTCCTTCCTGTTTTTTTGCTATTGGATCAGGGCCAGCCAAAAAACCCCTATACATTTCAGTGAGGGGCTCCTGTTGTGTCGGGTGCTGCACACACCCTAACTGAGATTGGGAACTGAGATGTTATTGACATGAAGTGTGACCGTATAGATCATTGTTGCAACCAAGGTCCTATAGCTGCACCAAATCTTGTACAAAGGAGGTCAAGTGAGGTGTCTATGAAAAGGTTGTAATTTGTTGGTTATGATTATGCTGTCTGTATGTGTGTATCATTTTTGTGTTTGAAGTTATGAATATTGGCTATGTGCTTGTATCTCAATGTGTTTGATTCTAAACAGCACCAGTGAAGCATTTGGCCAGCTTCTTGAGAAGGGACTCTTCAGATTAAGTGCCCAATCAAGAAAATGGACCTTGGGAGACTCCAAACACTTAACTGACAATGGACCTTGAGAGATGCCAATCCACATATGCGAAGCCTTCCTGGGAATGTTTAAGGTAGCATGTGAGCAATGGCTACTCTACCTGTAAAGAACTGAGTCATGCATGGCCATGTGACTTGCCCATGTGACTCCAAACTTCATCTTGCTGCTGTGATTTTCCACAGTAAGAACAAAGGGGTGTCCTTCCACATGGCAGAGGATATAAAAGGCCCTGGAAACCCCTCCATTTTGTCTTCAATCCTGCTTCTGACCTCTGGAAGAACTTTGCTACAAACTGAAGTTCTGAGCAATGGACTGAGTGACCCATCCAAGCTGGGGATGTTCCAGAGACTTAACTTAAGCCAGCAGTTTATTCCATCACTGCTACAAGCCTGAACCAAGAACTTTGCCATTACTGTATGTACTTAATCCCATTTAACCAATTTTAGCTCTCATCTGTATTTCTTTCTTTTTATGAATAAATCTTTAGATTTTAGATTCTAAAGGATTGGCAACAGCGTGATTTGTGGGTAAGATCGGACTGGTATATGACCTGGGTCTGGGGCTTGGTCCTTTGGGATCCGGAGAACCTCTTCTTCTTTTACTGGGGTATTGGTTTTCATAACCATTCATCCCCACAAGGAGCTGTGCTGGTGGTGATACTGGGAAACTGGAGTGTCTGAGGAAATTGCTTGTGTGACTTGTGGTTAGCCAGTGGGGTGAAACTGAAGTCCTCTCTGTTTGGCTTAAACCCCCCCAGCCTTGAGCTGTAACTGCCCTGTTCTAAGTAATTTGTCCTGAATTGATACTCTCAGTAGTGTCCCGTCAAGGGCCGCATTGTTACAGAGACACATTGTGCCAGGCAATACACAGCTGCCAACGGAGATCAGGTCCCCATTGGGCGGGCACAGGACAGACCCCGACTGAGCACTTGCAATCTAAGGAGAGGGAGAAAAGTTTTTTGCCAATACCACAAAATGCTTTACATTCAACTGACCAGCACTGCCCTGTTTGGATGTTTCTCTCTTTGTCTGTACGTGGTAGCTTTTGAATGCTGCATCCAATCTATCCCCGGCTCTGGGGCATAACCCTGTTCAAACCCAAAGAACTCTCCAGAGCAGTGAGGAACCTGAGCCAGGAAAATGTACTTAGGTGTGCTGGTTATTTTGTCTAGAGCTGTGTACTTCTTGTGCTAGTGAGCACAGCTGAGTGACATCGTTTGGAGGGATAGTTTATTCGCTGAAATATGCAGTTTGGGGTCGACCAGAACAATTGACAAATACAGATTGAATTTTGCAAATAGTTTCGGGTGAAAAAAAATTAAGAAAAGTGGAACTGTTTCTTTGCCATATTCCAAAAAAACAATTGGACTTTTTTTGCTTTGAAATGTAAGAAGAGTCAGGATGAGCTCTACCCTGACATCTGGTGGTGAATTGTGTCGAGTTGTGGAACAGAACTTCAGGGGCTGATCTTGTTTGCATAGGCACACCCACCCCGCCTAGCATGAGCCCACAGCAACCGAAATGGTCACTTTGGCTGCTGTGGGATCCCCAGTTTCTCTGTTATTGGGGCAGGAAGAATAAAGTGTTGTTACCCTGATTATGTGAATCCAGAACAGTGGAACTGTTTTATGACAGAGGGACTCACCATCAACGAAGTAGCACTCGCTAGACAAGGGCCATGGGTTCCAAAACCCAGTAACTGGGGAGGGGTAGGTGCCAGGCATTTGTATCTGGTGGGATGGGGGCTCTGAAACATCAATTGTACTGCTTTTTCTTTCTCTACTGTGGAATATCAGAGCAAATTTTGATTCTATTAGGAGTTTAGTTATAGGCTACTGAGCTGAATTCACCTTGTGCCCATGGTGCATAAGCACTGAGGCTCTCCTACTACAAGCCAAAATTACTAAAGAGTTAAAATTACTAAGAGCTGAAATCACTGAGCGTTGTGTTAAGTAACGGGGAGCCTGAAGATATATGGCTGAGCAGCTGGCGGAGCGGAGCAGTTCATGGGACAGTTGGAGCGGCTCACAGGATGGCTGGTGGAGTGGAGCGGCTGGCGGAGTGGCTCATGGTGAAGGCTGCAGCAGAACCCCATGGAGAGGTGGGCCCTTAACACCCCTGTGCCCCCCCCCCCCTGCATTTCTGCCCAGGCTGGGAGGTAAAACTGCAGGTAAACTTTTGAACTCTGGGGCTGCACTGACCAGGGACAGAGACTTTTGGGGGTGTTGGACTTTTGGAACGTAGGGTGATTTTTTGGGTTGCTGGACTTAAGACCCTGAGGGGAAAAGGACACTGCCAAACTTACTTGGGGGTGGGTCTTTTGCTCATGCTTTGTGTTATGAATCCTGTTTGTGGTGTTTCCCTGTGGGGTTCCATGTGGAGCAGATAAAGTACACGACCAATGTGGTTGCAGGCTGAATCCAATTCTGTTTATTACAAGCTTTCTTTTATAGTTTTTCTTAACATTACATAACACAATTAGGCTATAATCACACATCTACCGATTGGACAAGAAGGAGAATCATGTGTTTATCACATGTATAGCCCCACACCGATTGGTTCAACCGTTCCTTACATAAGGCCATGATTTGTTTACCTCATCTTATATAATACTAGACCACCAGGGGGCCTTACATAAGGCCATGATCATCTTATATAATCCTAGACCACCAGGGGGTCTTACATAAGGCCATGATCATCTTATATAATCCTAGACCACCAGGGGGGCCTTACATAAGGCCATGATTTATTACCTTGCAAGTGTCCCATCGTGACCCTTACCTCCTCATGGAACTTTCCATTAAGTTGGTGTAGGGATGATACATCCCCACACCTCCCCCCTTTTCCTTAAATAAGGAAACGTAATATTACGTAAATGCCCACGAAAACCATTGGGGTGTAAATAAGGATAGCCAATAAGCCAGTCTGGTTCGCCCAGGTGATCCAAACATTTTGTCGTGGGTTAACAAAAGGTACAGAGTTTGGACATACAAAGACCCCTGCTCCTATAATAAGGAGTCCGAACAAACAGAAGCACAGCATTATTAGGTGTTTAGGCTGTGACAAACAACAAGTGCAGGTCCGGTGCCACGGGGTTCTGTGGATCCGGTGTTACTACTGGATAAGCCGCAGGCGCAAATTCCCCCTCTATATGGGCTTCCCTAATAAGTCCGTGCCAACGCCTTACAGGGTCCGGGGGGCCCGAGCCGCCCGGGATATTGTCCGAAGCATGTCGCAGGGTGGAAACATCGGATGAGTATGCCGGAGGCTTTGGAGCAAACGGGTTGGCGACATCCAGTGGCCGGTGCGTGGACACGTTATCCCGTCCAGTGCACCCAATCGCGCAGCCCCACAAACCACAACGAGGACGGGGGTAGCTACATCATTCGCCGGAGGGATCTTATCCGGTGGTTTTTTCCTATATGTCCTTTTAAAGTTAGATAAGCCTGGCTCCGCCATTCTTTTCAACCTATTCCGCAACTGCTCACCCTGCCCCGGGAACTCCGCCCGGAACTCTGGGGTACAAACATTATTGGTGACAGGAAAGCTGGGCTGGTTTAGCGCTCACAATGTGTGGGACTGCGGGGGATGGCTCTTACCGGCCAAATGGGACAACTGATTCAGCATGTCCTGTAGCTGAGGGCCCTGTTTGTACATTCCCGCGTTTCTGCCCCCATTTCAACAAACGGGACAACGCGTCAGAGGGAAGCTTTTCTCCCCGCTTTTTAGCGATGCGTAATAAAAAATCATGCACCGTCTCCTCCTCTGCAGACAAAGCAGAGCCCATTTTAGTAAAAGCAGCCGCTCACCTGTGAGCTCACGAACGTCTCTCTCGGACGACCAGGAGCCGGTATCCTCCGGTACCTCCTGCTGCGGCTGCCACCTCCGCCTTTTCTCACCGAACGCTTCAGTCGGCTGTGAGCTCACGAACGTCTCTCTCGGACGACCAGGAGCCGGTATCCTCCGGTTCCTCCTGCTGCGGCTGCCACCTCCGCCTTTTCTCACCGAACGTTTCAGTCGGCTGTGAGCTCACGAACGTCTCTCTCGGACGACCAGGAGCCGGTATCCTCCGGTACCTCCTGCTACGGCTGCCACCTCCGCCTTTTCTTACCGAACGCTTCAGTCGGCTGTGAGCTCACGAACGTCTCTCTCGGACGACCAGGAGCCGGTATCCTCCGGTACCTCCTGCCGTGGCTGCCGCCTCCGCCTTTTCTCAAACCATGTTCAGTTTTTGGTCGTGCTCCAGTTGACACTGAGCTTGGCAAACCATCTAAATCTTGGTAACCTGCCCTCTTATTTCCACAGATTCCCTTTCTTTGATGATCTTTGTGAAGAAGGCCTGTTTCCACCTTAACAGGGCACGGCTGTTTGCGCTTTTTGGTAGAAGGAGTGCTGGAAGGAGAAGAGCCAGCACTGAGAGCCTCTTCAATATCTAAATTCAATTGTTCCAGTTTCTTCATGAGAGATGACATAGAGTCTGACCACTCAGATCCTTTTTCTGGTTGGATCTGCTTTCTCTTTGCTCAGCTTTTGAGACAACACCTGTTGGGTCTACTGTCTGAGAACATTGATCCCTGCTCCACTGGCGGCTGTGTCTAGTATGATCTCTGCTAGCTCACTCTGGGCAAAGTCCTGGCTGCCTTGATGTCCAAGCCGAATCACGTCGGGGTCACCATTTGTGGGGTTCCATGTGGAGCAGATAAAGTACACGACCAATGTGGTTGCAGGCTGAATCCAATTCTGTTTATTACAAGCTTTCTTTTATAGTTTTTCTTAACATTACATAACACAATTAGGCTATAATCACACATCTACCGATTGGACAAGAAGGAGAATCATGTGTTTATCACATGTATAGCCCCACACCGATTGGTTCAACCGTTCCTTACATAAGGCCATGATTTGTTTACCTCATCTTATATAATACTAGACCACCAGGGGGCCTTACATAAGGCCATGATCATCTTATATAATCCTAGACCACCAGGGGGTCTTACATAAGGCCATGATCATCTTATATAATCCTAGACCACCAGGGGGGCCTTACATAAGGCCATGATTTATTACCTTGCAAGTGTCCCATCGTGACCCTTACCTCCTCATGGAACTTTCCATTAGGTTGGTGTAGGGATGATACATCCCCACATTTCCCCAACATAATGCCGCATTGTTTCCCTCCTTTATTAAAAGGCTTTTGCTACACTCAGACTCTGTGCTTGCGAGAGGGGAAGTATTGCCTCTTAGAGTCGCCCGGGGGTGGTATGTAATTGTCCCAGGTCCCTGGGTGGGGGCTCAAGCCAGTTTTGCATTGTGTTATTGAAACGGAACCCGAGATACTGAACCCGGCCCTTGTTGCTGCCAACTCAGATGGGCAGAAGGGTTACAGAAACAATGCTTTATTCTGAAATGTAGCTAGACTTGATTTAAAAAAAATCATAATAAAAGGGGATTGAGAAAGAAAGAAAGAATTGGAAATGAAACTAAATGAAAACTTCAATACCAATGCCCAAGACACCCTATGATAACCTCAGCCCCAACCCCCATGATGCCATTATCATGAAATCCATAATAACCTTAGCCCCAATCCTCATGATGCCCTTAACCCCATGATACCTTTAACCCCATAATAATTACATCCCTCACCCGGGTACTATCTTTGCCTGGCTCTCTCTCTTCTTAGTGTATTCAGTGGGCAATAACACGGGGAAGTGAAAATCACCATAGGCCTCCACGCCATCACCTGGGCCATCACTTGTTTTCATTTGGTTTTCAAGGAACCCTGTACCGGGGTGACATCAGGCAGAGCAGAATGAAAGCGGTCACACCCTCTTCAGCACGTTGAAATTAGCAGCACTTATTTCTTTGCTTAGGGTCCCAGGAAATCAGTCCCCATTATTAGAGAATAATAGATCCAGGGAGGGGCAGAAACATGCCCCTGAAAACCTGCCCCAGCATTTTTATTAACCAGCTGAGTTTTGATTGGAGGAATAGGGGCAGCCTCGTTTGACCAAGACAGGCCTGGAGAAGGCAGAACCATGGGGCATCTCTGCTCCCCACTGGCCCCAGCACTGCTGGCGATGACCCTATTGCAGAGTGAGTGTCGGGTGGGGATGTAGTGACCAGCCTCTACCTTCCGGGGGAGGGGAGCAAGATACAGACTGTGGGGGAAGGAACTGGGCTAGTGAATAACAGGGGACTCCAACCCTTGGCCCTCAATAGAGCCCCCCAGCCCATCCAGCCTGGATTGGTACATTCAATACTGAGCTGCCCCTCTCCGATCAATGGGGAGTGTTGATTCTTGAACCTACTGGTGGTAAATCAAATAGAAACACTGCTAAGAATTTTGACTGGCGCTGAGGATGGCAGGGCTGTTCTGGAGATAATGCACAGAGCTTGGGGATTATGGGTGGAGCTACCGGCACTCATTCCCCTCCACACACCTTCTCAGGTCCCAGCAATGCCTGTGCATAAACCCCGCCACCCAACACACACATTAATATCTGTGCCTTCTCTTTCTTCACTCGCTGGGTACTCAGAGGATTTGGAATCAGACAGGTAAGACACCCACTGCAGAATGCCAGCCTGACTTGCCCTGGACATGTGCAATGAGAATGAGGCTGGGAGCCAGGACTCCTGGGTTCTCTCCCCAGCTCTGAGAGGGGAGTGGGGTCTAGTGAGTTAGAGTGTTACAGTAAAATAGCCCCATGGGAATGTTTTAGTTTCCTGGGGAGGCAGATTAGCATTGTATGTTGCTAACGCTGTTGCAGGCATTGCAAGGCAGTTTGGGAAAACGGGTTCAGAGGTAGTCTCAGCACATCAGGTGGCAGTCCCAAGGGGTCTTCTGTGACCCAACCTATCACAGTGGCGTAGTCGACCAGGGTCTGTGCACAGCTGATTGCTTTGAGTTTTGGGTTTGGTGGCTGGAGAACAGATAAAGTGGTTACTGGTGTGTTATTTTCTGTTTGCTTTTTTCAGGGAAGGGAATAGAGGCAGGAAAATCAGCAACAGGAGTGAGAGCGAGGCTCAGAAAAAGCTAGAACTGCATAGGCTTAAAATAGCTGAGAAAGAGAATAAACAGAAAAGCAAGATGGAATTAAACCAAAAGGAAATTAATGGAGAGGCAGCCAGGAAGGCTATGGAAGCAGAAGCAGCTAAGGACAAAAGAGCTCTGGAGTTAAGAGACAGAGAAATAAAGGTCCAGATTGAGGCCCAGAAACATGAACTGGCTGTTATGGAGGGGAAGAGACAAAACCCTCCAGCTGCTGGCTCCACTTCCCCAAAACTCCACAAATGGGAGCGACTGTGTCCACAGTATGATGAATCCAGTGATATTGCTGAATATTTCATCACCTTTGAGAGACTGTGCACCCTCCATGAAATTCCTGATGATCAAAAAATGACTATGTTTATGACAAAATTGACTGGAGGAGCTCTGGACATATTCAATAAGATGCCTAGTGATGATGCTTCAAACTATGGTAAATTTAAGGAACTGGTTTTGAAACAGTTTCAGATTACACCTGAAACCTACTGGGTTAAATTTAGCAGTCTTAAAAGGGGATCTGGATTGCGTAATGTGGCTTATGTAAATGAAATGAGAGATTTGTTAGACAAGTGGGTGAGGGGGAAAGGCATTACAAGCTCGGAAGAAATGTGTGATTTGCTTACTCAGGAACAATTCCTGAATTTGTGCAGTGATGATGTAAAACAGTATTTGTGGGACAAAAAGGTGGATGCATTGGGTGGATTGGCTGAGTTCCTCTTTTGAGCAGTCACAAACTGCAATTAAACATAACCCACTGGCAGAGGGGTACAGGGTTGGTGGAAAGCAGAATCACCGTTTTACCCCTGGGAAAAAGGAGGCTGGGCGTTTACTTCCCCATTCCCTTGTTACTCATCCCAAATCTCCTGCACAAGCAGGGGGAGCGCAAGAGGTGCCATCATTGTAAATCCACTGGGCACCTGAGGAATAGATGTCCTTGGCTGAGTGGAAACAGGCAGCAAGTAACACATGAAGCTGCTATTTTTCAGAGCACGGGCGTAGCCCAGGCTGCGGTCTCTTTCCACACAGGATTTGTAAAGGTTGCTTCTTCCTCACCAAGCAGTGAGCATGTGCATGTGGTTAAACTTACTGGTAAATTACTCGTTGGATTGAGAGATACAGGTGCCGAGATTTCTGTGGTCAGGAGGGACCTGATCCAGGAGAAGGATTTGTTGCAGGGAAAATGGCAGAATTAGAACTGGTGGGAGGTTACAAAGCCCTTGCACCTTTAGCGAAGGTACACCTGGAAACGGGTGAGTTGTAGGCTGAGCTGACTGTTGCAACAGTGGCACACAGTTTTGCACCGTTTCTACTGGGAATGATTTTTTTGATGTGGCAGAATCTGTCCCAGGATTGGTTAGCAGCAAAAAGGAATCTTGCACTGGAAGCTCCAGAGGGAGGGTGAAGTCACATGTTCTGCTGGGGAAATAAGAGAATTTCTCTTTAATTCCTCTGTAAGAGTGGAAAATGCAGCTTTGGGGGAAGGGGCGGTTGAAAGCAGTTCCTGTAGCCCCAGGGCTCAAGGCAAGTCCCTGATGGAGGGGCTGGATAGAGTCAGCTCCTGTCCTGTGATCTTCTCCCCGGGGGAGGGGGATGTACCACCTTGTAGCAAGGAGGCCTTCCCAGCTGCTTACTGCCAGGAAGTTACAGGTCAGCAGGGGACAGGTCCTGTCCTGGGGGGCACAGAGACATGTATCCCGGAGATGGAAGTTGGGGTCCTGGTGACAGTTGCACTGGGAACAGGCCCCATGGACTCTGTAGCTGGAAGCAAGCCCAACCTGAGGGAAAGGGGGCGGGATTTTGCGGGCCAGTGAGGGGTCTGTCATAGCTGGTAGCTGTGAGCCCACAGCTGGACTAGGGTCACCTTCCCTTTTGGGGGACACGGGAGTGTCTGACCCAGATGGGAGCCCAGAGAGGGAAGTCCTGATGGAAAGTGAGGTGGGACAGGGAGATCTGCCCACCTTTTGTAAGGAGGGTGAAAAATCTGTATCTAAAATGCCAGATCCCTCTCCTGTGGATCAGGTGTTAAGGGAAGACTGGAGGGGAGAGCCGACCCAGCTGATCTGTTGGGGGCAGAGAGTCAGGTAACCGAGGGAATCTTACCAATTCAAAGCACTCCATTAAAGAATGTTATTCCGCCTTCCCTGTCTTTCAAGGCTGGGGGAAGAAAAACTTTGCATTTGGGAAGCTTCACAAGGGGGTGGGGTCCAACCCAAAGAAATTCCAGAGGGAGGGGCCGAGGGCAGGCATGGTTGCAGTGCACCCGTTCCTTAACGGAGCCTCAACACAGGCCTGAATGGAAAGCCTTCTCCAAAGAGGCAGAAGAATCTGCATCAAAGCACCTACCATGGTACACAAAGGAATTGGGAAATGCAGTCGACACTAAACAAGCTAAATTGTGTGACCAAAGCCTCTCCGCCGTAGATTTCCTCTTAATCTTGTGTCTTTTGCTACTTCATCTATGGGTCAAGACAAAGGAGTTAATCCTAGTGGTTAACACTTTAAAAACGTGGGACATACCTGCTTTGTGGGAAAAAAACTTTTGTAAAGACTTCGATCTGTGTTTGCAGCAGGCTAGCGTGTCTGGCTCAAACAAGGCAGGGTACTGAAGTCCCAAGCTGGCAGGGAAAATGGGCTCAGAGGTAGTCTAGGCACTTCAGATAGTTGAAGGCTGCTATCAAATCCCCCCTCATTCTTCTCTTCTGCAGACTAAATAACCCCAGTTCCCTCAGCCTCTCCTCGTAAGTCATGTGCCCCAGCCCCCTGATCATTTTCGTTGCCCTCTGCTGGACTCTCTCCAATTTGTCCACATCCCTTCTGTAGTGGGGGGCCGAAAACTAGACGCAATACTCCAGGTGTGGCCTCACCAGTGCTGAATAGACGGGAATAATCACTTCCCTCGATCTGCTGGCAATGCTCCTACTAATACTGCCCAATATGCCGTCGCCCTTCTTGGCAACAAGAGCACACTGCTGACTCATATCCAGCTTCTCGTCCACTGTGACCCCTAGGTCCTTTTCTGCAGAACTGCTGCCTAGCCATTCGGTCCCTAGTCTGTAGCAGTGCATGGGATTCTTCCGTCCTAAGTGCAGGACTCTGCACTTGTCCTTGTTGAACTTCATCCGATTTCTTTTGGCCCAATCCTCCAATTTGTCTAGGTCATTCTGGACCCTGTCCCTACCCTCCAGCTGCAGGAAGCAGCGGGTCTGTGCACATTGCAGCTGTCTCGATAATGAAAGATGGGGCACTCACGTGCCGCAGAGAGGGGTGTGTAAGTTGCTCATTGGCAGAGGAAAGCGCAGGGCTTGGGGAGCTCAGAGCGGAGTGTCAGCGCTGTCAGTATCCGTCAGTTACGGGTGAATTTCCCCCAACTGGCCACAGGCACGTCTCTCCCACACTGTGAGCAGGTGATAGTGGTTCACCCTGGACACCTTGGGTAAACCCGCAGTGTCACAGGCAGATTCAACCTCTCCGAGCGATGGGCTCAGACTCTCTGCAGACTCAGGCAGTGACGCTGTGTCAGTTACACTGGGTGCAGTTCACACCTCTCCGAGCTGCGGTTTCAGGCTCTCTGCAGACGCAGGCAGACATTGCTGCTCTCATTGCCCTAAAAGGGGAAGAAGGAGCAGGATACTGGTCAAGCAACCAGGGAACTGGAGCAGTTTCTTACCCAATGGCAGTGAAAAGCTCGAAAAAGGAGATGTTCCTGGAGCCCTCTACAGCTGTCAGCTTAGGATGACCAGACAGCAAATGTGAAAAATCAGGCCAGGGGGTGGGGGGGGGGTGGGGGTAATAGAAGCCTATATAAGAAAAAAACCCCCAAATCAGGACTGTCCCTATAAAATCAGGACATCTGGTCACCCTATGTCAGCTTCAGAACAACCTCTGGTGACAGCAAGGTCCTCACTGAGAAAACTGCAGTGTGACTCTGCAGCTGTCACCCAGCCACCCCACCCCAGCATCAGCTGCAGCTCCGTGCTGCTTGTACATCACCTGAGAACAGGGCCGGCTCCAGGCACCAGCAAAGGAAGCAAGTGCTTGGGGCGGCTAATGGGAAAGGGCAGCATGTCCGGGTCTTTGCCGGCAATTCAGAGGCGGGTCCCTCAGTCCCTCTTGGAGCGAATTGCCGCCGAAGAATGAAGCTGCTCAGATCGGGGCTTTATCTTTTTTTCCCCATTCCCCCTCCCCCCCCACTTCGCTGCTGGGGGCGGCAAAAAGGCTGGAGCCGGCCCTGCCTGAGAAGCATTGCAACGGTGCAGGGCTTTTGAGGGCTTTGTTTGCTATCTGGTTTTGCAGCCAGTATGAATTCTGCTAACCCCCTTGTTTCTCTGAAAGATCAGTTCCCACACTGCTTTTGCTTTCCACCCGCGAGAGACAGGAAACAGACCTAAGGAAGGGTGGAGGGTGTTATGGCCAACTACTGATATACATCAATGCAACCTGACAGCTCTCACGTATGGCCCTGCAGCTCGTAATAATATGATCACTGGCCTCTGGCCTCAAAGCCTGGGATCCACAGCAAAGCCATTGGGATGTGGAGAAGTGAGTCGCCCTTAGCAGGGATCAGAGTTAGCACCACATTGAGGTGTATTGGGGCCAGCTTGCACCCCTCTCACAGCCGTTGTGTCAGGCTCTCTGCAGAGGTTAAGGAGTGGTTCACCCCATCTTTAAAGAACCAGAAACTGGGAAATACCAGACAGGAGACCATCAAACAGGAGGTGTCATAACTATAAAGGGAAGGGTATTAGCCCTCCTGTGTACAATACTATAAAATCCCTCCTGGCCAGAGACACCAAAATCCTTTTCCCTGTAAAGGGTTAAGAAGCTCAGGTAACCTGGCTGACACCTGACCCAAAGGACCAATAAGGGGACAAGATACTTTCAGATCTTGGGGGGTGGCAGGCTTTTGTTTGTGTTCTTTGTTTTGGGCGTTGTTCGCTCTTGGGACTAAGAGGGACCAGACATCAATCCAGGCTCTTCAAATCTTTCTGAACAAGTCTCTCATATTTCAAACTTGTAAGTAAACAGCCAGGCAAGGCGTGTTAGTTTTATCTTTGTTTTCTCAACTTGTAAATGTTCCTTTTGCTGAGAGGATTTTACCTCTGTTTGCTGTAACTTTGAACCTAAGGCTAGAGGGGGTTCCTCTGGGCTCTTTAAATTGGATTACCCTGTAAAGTTATTTTCCATCCTGATTTTACAGAGATGATTTTTACCTTTCTTTTTTTAATTAAAGCCTTCTTTTTAAGAACCTGATTGATTTTTCCTTGTTTTAAGATCCAAGGGGATTGATCTGGACTCACGAGGAACTGGTGGGGGGAAAAGGGAAGGGGAGGGAATGATTAAGTTTTGGATCAGTGTTCACCAGGGAATTGGTGAAGAGTCTCTCAAGGCTACCCAGGGAAGGGAGTTAGCACATTGGGAGTGGTGGCAGCAAAAGCAGATCTAAGCTGGTAGAGGAGCTTAGAGGTTTTCATGCAGGTCCCTACATCTGTACCCTAACGTTCAGAGTGGGGAAGGAACCTTGACAGGAGGGTTCATACCCAATGGCAGTAAAAAGCCCGAGCAAAGAGATGCAGGCTACAGAGCACTCTGAACAGAGCGGGGCTCATATGGCAGTGAGTTCCAAACAAAAGATCCATTCATAAATATATGAAGAACCCACCCCAGAGGTGGCTGCATCTCAGCATCAGGTGAGGCAACCCTAGGCAGCATTATAAGCAACTGTTCTCCAGCTGCCCCACCCCAGAGGTGGCTGCATTGCTGTGGTGGGGGACTGTTACCCAGCACTGGAAAGAGTTGAATATTTGGTAGGAGGGTTTTTGTTTTAGATCTAAGAAACACCTCGTTCCTGAGAAGAGGCACCTGACAGGTTATTTCTGTATAGCGAAGAAGTGGTAACATCCAGTAGTTCCTGAGGGGGCTGTATCTCTGTCAGGGCTCTGGCCAAACTCTCTGGCCCCAGGGCAGTCACAACCCTGGGTACTTCCAGTGCCCTTTAAAGCATGTGCATTTCCAGGCCCTGCTGCTCCGAAGCGCATGGTGTCCAGTCCTGTTCATGTGACCCTGATCTTTACAGTCCCGGTTTATCCTATTCCTTGTCCCCAGCATGAGGCTTCTGCTTATCTTAGCTAGCACAGTCACCCCGACTGCAGCACCCAGCATGGCAAACCCCTACTTACAACTCACCCTCCCAGTCCCTTTCCCAGGCCCGGCCACTAAGAAATGAGGCAAGTTACTAATGTCAAGCCAGGCCTACACCCAGGGGCAGGATCGTCTCCTGTCTATTCCCCCCTCCCCAGGGGCAGGATCGTCCCCTCCAGTCCATTCCCCAGAGATGTGCACCTCTCTGATGGGAACAGAGCCAGTGCAGAGGGTGTTAAGGGCCAGACAGGAGGCTAGAACTGAAGGTTCAGAGTGGGTTAAATTACACAGACCCTGAACGCATCCCAGAGGAACCCCATCCACAGCACAGCCAGGTCCTGGAAGAAGACACCAGACTCGTAAATTTGTTGTGACTAAAGTTCATTTCACTTTAGAGACTGTTGCTCTGAACCTCGCCCAAGCCATTTCCTCACAGGGTGCAACCTGGACTGTGGGACCACGGAGGCCTCTGCCCCACTAACCTGGGGTGAGCCTCTCACACTGTGATGCTGTGACAAGCTACAGGCCTCTGGCAGGCGCTGCACTCACACAGACACCCACAGGCAGCGATGCACCCACCTGAGTTACATGGATGCTTCTCCCACCAGTGAAGAAACAGTAGAGAGACCCCAGCCAATACCCCCTGCGCCTTGCACCCCAGAACTGTACTGTCTGGCAGTGGTCAGAAGCCTGGCTAGTGCGAGTCCATTACCCAGTTCACCCCTCCCTCCGTTTGCAGAGGACACGCACCAGCCTTTGTAAACTGAGCTGAGATTTCCCAAACACTTCAACCAAAACTTACTTTGAGGTAAAATATAAAACAGGTTTATTAACTACAGAGAGATCGATTTTAAGTGATCTTAAACAGCAAGCGCAGAAATCAGAGTTGGTTACTTAAGAAACAAAAATAATTTTGCAGTCAAGGTCCTACAAACTGTGGTAAGACAATTCCCTGAAACATAAACCCTTATATCAGAGGCCCGGGATGAGGCCTAAGTAGGGTTCCCATATCTCATAAATAAAAAAAGAGGACCCTCCACGGGCCATGGCCCCGCCCATTTCCCCACCCCTAGCCCCGCCCCAACTCCGCCCCTTCCCCACCCTAACTCCGCCCCCTCCTCCCTACCACTCCCAGCCAGGGGGAAAGGGCTGCCCCAGTGCTACCAGCATCACGGTTTCCCGGGCAGCCTCCAGACCCTGCGCCCCCAGCCGGCGCTTCCCCAGCGCAGCTGGTGCCTGGGAGGGGAAGCGCCCAGCCGGGCCCTGATGCCCCAGGTAGGCGCTAGGGGGCGCTGTGCTGCGGGGAGCAGGGCAGGGCTCAGCGGGGGGCGCTCTCCCCTGGCAGCCAGGGCTGGCCCCGATGCCCCAGGTAGGCGCTAGGGGGCGCTGTGCTGCGGGGGGAGGGCCGTGCTGGTTCTGTATCTAACCCTGTCCTCTCTGATTACTTGCAGATCCTGAATGTTTCCAGCAAGATAAAGGACACTGATCTAGCATATCTGGAGGTGAAGGGGGAGAGGGCAGGATGTGGCGCCGTTCTCATACAGCCCCAATGGGGTCATCTGCCCATTCTACAGCTGGGGAAACTGAGGCCCAGAAAGAATCAGTGACTTGCCAGAGGTCACACAGGGAATCTGTGGAACAGCCAGAACCCAGGAGTCCTGGCTCCCAGCCCCCCTCCCGCTCTAACCCACTAGACCCCACTCCCCTCCCAGAGTTGGGGAGAGAACCCAGGAGTCCTGGGGCTGTATCTAGCAGGGTCCAGGGTCTGGAATTCGCCCCTGCCCGAGCTCCAGGCTTACTGAGAACATGGTGTCACAGAGTGTGGGGGGACACACAGCCCTGCACCCCTGGCTTCCTGCGATTCACCATGACTCTCAGCCAGCCAGTAACACAGAAGGTTTTTTTAGACAACAGGAACACAGTCCAAGACAGGTCTTGCAGGCACAGACAACAGGACCCCCCCAGTTAGGTGCATCTTGGGGTCCCAGGCACCACAGCCCCCCTTGGGAGGTCAGAGTCCCGTCTGCCTCCCACCCATTCCACCAGCCATCTCGGAAAACTCTCTCCCCAGCGTCTCTTCCCCCAGCCTTTGTTCAGTTTCCCCGGCAAAGGTGTCACCTGGCCTCTAACCCCTTCCTGGGTTCTCCTGTTACATGCTCAGATAACCTCCCTCTGCCAGTCTCCCACCCCCAATGCCGACTGTCCCAGCCGAACTCCCCTCTCAGCATTCAAAGACCACATTAAGAACAGTCCCAGTTCATCACACATGGGTGTTCTCCGGAGTCTGGGAAAGTCTCAGTATTTGGTATCTTGGTCTAATCTGTTCTACCGTGGTAGGGCACGGGAGGGGGTGGGGGCAAACAGAGCCCCTGGCAGGGGAGTGGGGAACCTTGACTTGCAGTTCTGCCTTTTGGCCACTAAGTGTCTCTGCACCACAGGGGGAAAGCCGTGGGACCCTGGTAACAGACCGAGACCAAGCTGGAGCTGCAACTTGGGGGGTGGGGAGGGAGGCTGTTGGTAGGATTTCCATCCCCACCCACCCCCAGGGCACACGCTGCCTCCCCGCCCCAGAGATCCCAGCCCCAGACTCACCCCCCTGCTCTCTCTGCTCTGCAGATGTTTCTGCATGTGGCCGAAGAGGTGGGAAAGGAATACGGGCTGGAGTCCATTCAGGTGAGATGACATTTTCCCCCCCCCCATCCCACACCCGAGGGGTTCAGCCTTCCCCTCCTGACATCGTCCCATCTCCCCTGCAGCACCTAGACCTGCTGGTGCGGGATTGGAGCAACTCCACGGTCCTTGGAAGTGACGGTGGGAAGGAGCATCTGAGAGACGTCCGACAGGTGAGTGTGGGGAATGGGACGTGGGGCCTTTCCCCTCTGGGGGGTGTTGGCTCTGATCCGGCCCCAGGGCAAGGGCCTGGCTGGCTCTGGGGAGCCGGGAATGGGTCCCGGGGTATTTCCCTCTGTTGATGTCTCACTTTGCTGATTTCCCCCGGCTCTGACAGATGCTGGCGGCGACGTCCCCTTGCAAACACCCCAAGGCCCTGGAAGCGCTGAGCAGAAGCAGCAGCCGCTGTTACCTGATGCCCTTCCCTGGCAAGCGGATCATGACTGGGGACCAGGGAAGCCTGAGAGGTAACGGACGCGGGACAGCGGCTCCGAGCCTGCGCGATGGGGCATCTCCGTCTCTGCCAGGAACGGGCCGTGGGAGGATGTTCCGGCTCCGGGTTCATTGCCATGTCCCTCCCCTTCGCAGACATGGATGAGGATTTCCGGGACAGCCTGAGGGAGTATGTCACCACCCTGGTGGGCTCGGCTGGTCAACACGCGTGGAGAGACCGGCATGGGGCGCTGCTGACCGGGACACAGCTTGCTGCTCGGATAATGGTGGGGACCAGCCAGCTGGGGATGGGGTCTCAGTAGGGGGCGCTCTACCCTGGCAGTCAGTGCTGGCCCCATGCCCCCATGTGGCACTAAGGGGGCTGCGCTGCAGGGAGTGGGGTGGGGTTCTGTAGGGACGCTCTCCCCAGCAGTCAGGGGTGTACCCAGTACCCCTGGTGGCACTAGGGGGCGCTGTCCTGCGGGGAGTGGGCTTAGCCCTTTTTGCTGAATTTCTGTTAATTAAGAATTAGGGTTGTATTTATATGCTAGCAGAATCCCAGCTTGGATGGTTCTACTGAGCCTTCCTACATCATCCAGGGAAGTTCTTCATTTCCCCGCCAAACTGATTCCCACCATTGTCTTATGGCCGTTCCCCAGCTGCCCTGCCCCAGAGGTGGCTGCATCTCAGTGCCGGGCGAACCATCCCCATGTTCACGGTTTTCTAAGCCCTGTGGAGTCTGTATTGTGATTTCTTGTGCTTTCTTTGCAGAAATTCTCTGATCTGATGAAGAAACATCACTGTGGCTTCTCCTCTCCCGCTCAGGTACCTTCTCTGCTGTCTCTGCCTCTGACCTGATCTAGGGGCGTGTCCCACCTCCTGAATTCACTTCTGATGTAAAACTGCTTCTTACTTTTGTCTTATTGCTGCTGCCTCACCCGAAAGGTGGCTGCATCTCTTGTTGGGCAAGCCATTCCTGTGTGGTGTTGCTGTGAGACTATTCCCTAGCTGCCCCACCCCAGAAGTGGCTGCATCTCAGCACTGGGTGAGCCCATCCCTATGCAGTGTTGTGTGTGGCTATTCCCAGATGCTCCGACCGAGAGGTGGCTGTATTTCAGGAGTGTGTTACCACTTGTTGGAAAATGTTTTTTTTTTTTTCCCCTGCAGAGAAACTTGAGTTTCCATCGAAATATCAAAAGCCAAAATACTTCTATCTGGAAATGCCACTGCGGTCTCTTATGGGAATTCTAGTTTAGCTCTGCATGCTCCATTTTCTCCCCATAAATCAGCTCTCTGGTCTGACTGCAGCTCCCATGATGCACCACAGAAGAGGGAGATGGTGCATCATGGGAGTCCATGGCTGTGGAGCATCATGGGGCTTGTAGTTTGAGTGCCTGGCTTCAGGCTGAGCTGTTGCAGTGGCTCATGGGAGTTGTAGTTTCACATTGGCTAGTGGCGTCGCTCTGTTACATGAGGTTGCTGCGGTGGAAACTGCAGTCGCTAGGTGGAGACGGGGCCCCATAAACTGTGGCTGACCCCAGCCTTGTCCTCCCCGTGCAGATGGCCATCACCTTCCACAACCAGAGAGTCATGGACAGGGCCAGCGCAGACCACGCTCTCTTTCTGAAGGAGAAGGTGAGTCTGGGGGTGAGGTGGGGGGGTGTCTTTGCCCCAGCCAGGGGAACCCCAGGGAACCATCCCAGCGAACGCCACTGACTGTGGGCTTGGGGGTAGGAGACGGGACCTCGTATCTCTATAGCCACCCTGGGAGCTGGAGATGAGAGGCTCAAACTCCTGCACCGTGTGGGTGGGTGGGGGAGAATAAGTTTTTGCCCTGTGGCCTTCTGCAGTAGTGGAGGTGTCATGGCCCAGGTCGTTAATGGGCTGGACCAGGAGTCAGAACTCCTGGGTTTTGTCCACGGCGCTGCCACAGACTCCCCTAGGCAAGTCACAGAGTCTCTCTGGGCCTCATTTTCCCCATCTAGCAAAGGGGGAGAATGATCTGCCTTTGGGGTTTTTTTTTTAGCCTGTGAGCTTTTTGGGTGAGAGATGGTCTCTCACTGAGTTTGTGGGCTGCGCCTGGTGCAAGGGGGGCCCACCATCTCAGTCCAGGTCTGTGCCATGCCCGGCACGAGGCGGGCCCCCATCTTGGGCGGGTGGGTGGGGTCTGTTCAGCACTTGCCCTTTCTAATGCTCTTGGCCATCTTGTCTCCTGGCCGGCGCAGGACGGCGACTCCCGGAACATGTTTTCTTGTCTGAAGATGCGGCCGAGTAAGATGGTGGAGCTGTTTGCGGAGCGGCGCAGGCACTTGCTGTGGCGGTGCCGGACTGACATGCGGGAGCCGGTGCTGGAGAAAGAGGCCCGGCTGACAGAACTTGAGGAGGACCTGACGCGGGAGGCTGAGACCTTCCCGGAGACCTACAAGAAGCGCTTTATGAAATTTGCCATTTCTGCGGGTGTGGGTGCTTTGCCTTTCTCCGACGTTGCAGGGCCACTCCGGCTGCAACGCAAAGCACTTGGAAATGCCCTGCTGACAGTCATGTCCTGAGATCGCCTGCTGGGGGTGACAACGAGTGGCTGGCTTACTTCCTACGTGAACAGTCCTGTGGTCCAGTCCTGAGGGATAGATCTCCAGCCGCCCCTCTGAGCAGGAAGGCAGGTCCAGGGGAGACAGCACAGGGAGATGTGGGTTTCTTGCTCTACCATGGACTTCCTCTGTGACTTTGGCCAAGTCACTTAGTTTCTCTATGCTTCAGTTTCCCATCTGTATAATGAAGGTGATAATGCATTGAAAGATGGTGAGGGGTTTGAGCTCTGAGAGAAAACGGTATCCAAGAAACCAGCATCGTTCTTTATTCCGGGGGAGGGCTATAAAACCATCCGAAGCTAAAGGGAATCGGTTCCACACCCATCAATGCACGCCGAGCACTGGACACCGTCTGGCCAACTCCACAGAAAGTCTCAGCTCCCACCCTTCAGCACCGGTGAAAGGCCAGGACTTGGTCTTGGGGATTTCCAACCAATGAGGGCTCGGGCTAGCGGGACTCTCCAGCTGTTCCACGCCAGCCTCCGCTGGTGCCTATGATCCGATAGATCACTCTAGCGTGAGGTATGGGGTCAGCTCCATCCTGGCCTGGGCTTGATGAGTCGGGAGCGCCCCTTCCCCTCACAGATTCCAAGGCCTGGATAACAATGGCCAGTGATGAAGAATCTGTTCCAATTGTTCTCACTGTTAAAAATGTCTGTCTTACTTCCAGTCTGAGTTTAGTCTAGACTTTTCTGTGCTAGACCGAAGGACCTATTGTCAAATATTTGTTCCCCGGATGGGTATGTATGGACTGGGGTCTAGTCACCCCTTAACCTGCTCTTTGTTGAGTCCTATCTCCCTAAGAACTCCTTGGAAACATGATATCAGGGCTGCGGGTTTTCAGAGGCTGCACCTCTCGGGACATAGCAAGATAAAGCAGAAGTCACTTGAGACTATGGTCTGCAAAGTGGTTCTGTTGGAAGGTGGCCAGTCAACAGGTCCTGGGTGCAGGACAGTCTCAGAGCAATGGAGGCATTTAAGCAGTTTCCTTTGTGCCCAACAGGAGAAAAGGTATTTGGGGCACTGTGTTAGGATGTCAATGTAGTGATGAGTGCGTGTATGTGTCTGTGAGCACCGGTAAATGACCGGCCTGGGGAGTGCTAAAGACTAATCTAGATTTAAATAACTGTGAAATTCTGACTCATCGAACCTTGAAGGGTGAATTCCTAGTTTTGGGACAAGGCTGTAATGCTTGGGTCTAATTCTAGCTGTTGGCTTGGTGTGGGGGTGGCTGGGGAGTGTTGCGTGGGGGCTGTGATATACAGCTCAGAGTAGCTGGTCTGGCCATGAACCCTAACCCAAGCATCCCCCATATCTAACCCATAAATCTAACCCTCACCTTAAACCCTACCTCTAACTCCGACCCTCCAACCCTGCCACTAACCCTTGTCTAATGTCTAATCCCTGCCTTTACACTAACCTCTAAAAAGGCACCTGGCTCTCAGAGCAGAAGGTGGGGAAGTTTGGGATGGTCCTTAGATCTTGGGGGAGGTCATTCCACCATCTGGGACCAGCCCTGGGAGAAACATCTGTCTCCCGCACCGATGAGCTTCAGCCTTATTGCAGAGAGCGCCACTGGGCCAGCAAGTCAACCATGGTCTTCAGCTTGCATCTCTCAGCTCTTTCAGACACTTCATGCACTGGGTCCACTGTATTTGAAGATAAGGTTGAGACCATGAACTTGATTCAATATTGTAGCACAGACGTGGGCATATGGCCCCTGTGTCCGGCCATCATCTTAATATTTCACCGAAGGGGGTCATGTGTGGGCTCTGCCGAATGCTGGGAAGCAGCCGCTTGTCACGGTTATTGCCAGATGTTTGTATGAGCAACGGTTTTAGAGCCAGGTCCCAGGTAGGACATTGAGTTCTGAATCTTCTGGGAGTCAAACCTGAGGCAGGGGGAGGCTGGGAGCCAACCCGGTCAACGTGAGAACAATGCTAATCCGTGGAGGCAGCCTCTGTCTGCTGGCTGGACGAGATGCAGGCTGGCCATCTACAGAGACAAACCGACCCCAAGGGAATGCTCAGGCGAGGGGGGCCCTGGGCTCAGAGACAATAGCTTGTGCCTGGATCAGAGCAGAAGAAATGGCCCATTACAGGAGAGTGACTTTGCCATCGGGGGGAAGAAGGGATCCCAGTTCTCTGGACTGGACAAGCGCTGTGAGAACCAAGCAGCGGGAGAGAGACACCTCAGCAGACAGGAAAGGAACCTGTTAGCAAGGACGGGCTCTAGACGGCATCTGATGTTTTCCTTTTACCTGTCACCTCAGGTTTCCAAAGCCTGTTCCTTGCTTTTTATTTGAATCTCTATCTGAGGCTCTGTTAAATGAACTTCAATTTGATCTGATTGTAAACCTGTAAGGGACAGGGGGACTGTCATGAATAGGGGGAAAGGTAGCAACCTTTTCATATCCTTGGCAACTGTACTGAATTGCTTTACCTGTAAGGGATTAAGTAGTTCAAATAACCTAGTTGGCACCTGACCAGAAGGACCAATAAGAAAAGAAAATACTTTCAAATCTGGTGGAGGATTTGTTTGTTGTTGTTCCCTCTCCAGACGGAGGGAGAAGCCAAGTGGGTACAACATCTCCTGAAAATATACCTGGAATAATCCATCTAAATCCACAGAAATTGTAAGTAGGGCAAGGAAATGCGTTAGGTTATCTTTGGTTTAGCTTGTGAATTCTCCTATGGTACAGAGGTTGTTTTATTCCCCTTTTTGTAACTGTGAAGCTGAGCCCAGAGGGGAATCCTCTGTCTTTTAAATCTTTTTATTACCCTGTAAAGTTACCTTCCATCCTGATTTTGCAGGTGTGATTTTTATTTTTTTTTCTTTATAAATAAAGTTCTTCTTTTAAGAACCTGATTGATTTTCAGTATCCTGAAGCCAAAGGGTCTGGTCTGTGCTCATATTGCTAAAGCAATTGGTTGGTATTTTATTCTCAAGTCTCCCAAGGAAAGGGGGTGAAGGGGTTTGGGGGGATATTTTGGGGAAATAGGGATTCCAACTGATGCCTGAATTTTTGTGTAAATCACTTGGTGGTGGCAGCAATACCGTCCAAGGAAAGGAATTTGTGCCTTGAGAAAGTTTTTAACCTAAGCTGCTAGAATATAAGTTTAGGGGGTCTTTCATACGGGTCCCCACATCTGTACCCCAGAATTCAGTGTGTGTAGATGTGAAGCCCGACAGGGGCATAGGTGGTCTGGCCTAGCTGTCACAGCGGGGCTGAGGCCTGCCCACCAGGGACGGGTGTCACCATTCAGGAGTTGGAGGAATCACACGGCCAGGTCCTGTAGACCGGAGTCCGGCTCAGAGTCAGGCTGGAGTCAGAGACCGGAGAGTGGTAGACAAAATGGAGTCTGACATTGCAGCAGGTGAAGGTCTCTGGTTGCCGAGCCAATTTCCTGGGCCCTCCCCTGCAGGTTAAGTAGGGGCAGCTGGCCAATCAGAGGGCCGCAGGGTACTGTCACGCTGGGTCTTGTGGGTGGCACTTCCTGCGGCACCAACTTCCCACAGTGCTTCCTGGCTGTGCCTCCGCATGGCCCCCGGTGGCACTGTGGGAATATCAGCTGCCCCAGGCTCTGCAGACCTGGGTTCTAGTCCCCAGGTCCTTACAAAACCTGCCTGAGGACGAGGTGTGCAGGGAGCATGGAACTGAAGTGGAGCAGTGGAGCTCTGTTTCCATGGAGGCAGCAGATTGGCACATATTGCGGGTGTGCCGAAGGCAGGTGACTGGGCACTGGAGTGTAATGGAATCAGGTGTGTAAATGGCCAGCCTGCAGTGGGATACAGAGGGGTTTGCAGAGCACCTGGTGTGAGAGGGAGCCTCGATTGTAACCTGGAACTGGGGTACCGCTGAGTCCCTCCAACTGGGGCTTTCTCTCACACTGATGCTGTTGCTAAGTCACAAACCTCTGTCACATACGGCACTCCCACAGACATCCACAGGCAAGGGCACACGCTGCTGAGTTATAGGGATGCTTCTCCCAGTTCACTCATGAACTAACAATAAAGAGGCTCCCTCCAGTTCCCCAGGGCTGTACGTCTTCCCTGCTCAGAAACCTGGCCGGTGCGAGTTCATTACCCAGTCCACCCCTCCCTCAATGCGGAGAGGACATGCACCAGCTCTTGTTCCGGAGCAGATCTCCCAAGCACTTCAAGCAAAGCCCACTGCTTTAGGTAAAATATAAAACTGGTTTATTAACTACAGACAGACGGGTGTGAAGTGATTATTGGGAGTTGACTGTATCCTGTTGCAAAGAATGAAACTACATGAGTCAGCCCGTATTTCTCTCGCACTGTAAAAAGGATGATAGCTAAAGTGAGAAGTCATTCAACTTGATTGGCCACGTGTTATTAAATATGAAAGTTTGTCACCTGACTTGCCCTCAAAGACGGAGCCTGAGACCCTTGAAGGAAACTTGTGCCGAAATCTAATTAGAACCCTACAGCTGCTCCCAGCATCAGCTCAAGTATAGAGGAACCCAGCGGAACTAAAGCTCCATCTAGGTCTAGAGGCTGGGTTGGAAAATCCACATCTGTCTCACAGACAGGTACCAACGGCTTGTTTTCTGCATGTAATTCCCTTCTGCTCCAGTGTTGTATGGGATAGACTCTGTTTAACTACTTACATTTTTAGGCTGCGAAGTCTTAAGATGACTTAAGGGCATAATGGGTTTGTACTTTGCCAGCCAAACGCTGTCCTAAATGTCAAGAAATAATTTGAGAGCGGGTTGAGAACTTTTTGTCAAAGATTTTTTGGAGAAAAAAGGGCTTTTGGGCCAAATTGAAAATGTTTGTTTTGGTCCAAAAAATTGTTTTCTTGACAAAAATAAAACCTAATATGAAACAATTTTTGTTTTTACAAAATTATGTTCCTTTTCTCTCATACTCAAAAAGTGTGTGTGTGTGTGTGTGTGTCAGAGAGAGAGAGAAGTGGAGGAGGTTAATTTAAAAAGTGGGAGAATGAAGAGAAACAGAATGATTTTGAAAGAAAATGAAAATTGTCATGTCACCATCTTTGTGCAGACGAGGTGACTGAGGCATTTGTTGAGAGAGAGCAGTACAATGTTCTCCGAAGAGGAGCACACGGGACACCCAGCCGGTCGACAGAGAGTCTGTATCCACCGAAAGCAAAGCTATTTCCTCTAATGTAGCTTCCGTATAAAGAAGTGAAACCTTCTTGCTGGGAATGGGTTGGACGGGATTTCTGAGTGCCGTTGCACAGCGTTCTGTTCTGTGTATCACACGACCACTGGGAAGCCCTCGTCTGCAATCCTGTGTCCAAATCTGGCCCCCGTCTATTCAGCTTAACGACGAGGAGGTTCAGGGGAACCTGGAGCCCATCCGAACATACCTACAAGGGGAATAGAAATTAGATCTCAGAGGCCTCGTCCAACTCTTTGGTCTGACGCAACCCGTTGGCTGGAAGTTGAAGCTAGACAAATTCAGACTGGAAATAGGGTGTCAATGTTTAACAGTGCGAGTCACTGCCCATTGGCCCGGCTTACCAAGGGGCGCGGGGGATTCTTCATCACTGACCACTGTTTTTCTAACAGATCTGCTCTAGTTGAACTAGGAATTAGTTCTGGGCCGTTCTCTGGCCCGGCTTATACAGGGAGCTCAGGCTAGGTGATCACAAGGTCCCTTCTGGCCCGGGGATCTGTGACTCTATGTTGCAGCAAGAGGGCTCTGTGCCGGGCCAGGTGCAGAGAGGGGCTGCTGGGATGCTCAGGGGGATGGAGAGAGTTGGTTTCCTAAGAAATAAAGGTAAAATCGCAATCTGAGTTCTATAAACTAGAGAGAATTTGGATCAAGCCATGTCTCACACTGATAATATAGTTCCTTAATACAGAGGCTGGGATTCTCCCGTCCACCCTGGGCCCCCTGCCCCAGTTCAGTCTTTGTTCTCCAGACGTGTTTCCAGGTGTTCAGTTGGGAGTTTGAGGGGGGAGAGTGAGGCCAAGTGCTGATGTCTCTTCCCCACTTGGCGCAGGGACAAGTGTTGGGACGACTGGTCACCTGGGTGGGGAATCTTACCTGAAGATGGCCCTGGATTTATAGCCCCACGACTACAGAACCAATTTTGGGCATAGATTGCTTGCGGGAGGGAGGAATAGTGGTTTATTGTGCTAACAAAGGTTTATGGAGGACCCCAAGGAAAGACTGGATCCCTGAAGTAAGGCAGGGAGATACTGTATTGCTGATGCGTAGTATGCTGGGGGTGGCGGTAGTGACCGGGGTTAGCAGGGAGGAGTGGAGGAAGCACTTTCCCCAGGCATGGGCGGCCCACAAGCTGGACTGTGTCAAATGGACTGGGGAACCAGTGAAAATAGAAGGACCAGCGGTCCCCCCCCCAAACAATATCCTATCCTCACTGCGGCACGCCGGCCTGTAGCAGAGGGGAGTAGTGAAAAGAACAACTTCCCCCTTTAACTCCCCGATGTGGCCTGTGAGGAAAGCTGATGGTGTCTCATGAAGACTGACTGTCGACTATCGGAGAGTCAATGCGATGACCCCCCAGTGGGCGCCAATAGTCGCGAACATGACCCAGGTGTTACAAGACATAACAAGGGAAGCTAGAAGATTTTCTGTACTGGACTTGTCTAACTGCTTCTGTGCTATCCCACTCGAGGAAGGATCGCAGGATCGATTCGCATTCCACGTGGATGGGGTACAGTATTGCTTGACCCGTGTACGCCGGGGATTTCATAGTGCCCCCGCTATTGCGCATAAGGTAGTGACTCAAATGTTAGAGCATCTCCCTCCAGGGGATAAGGGGTGGGTGGTCTCATATGTGGACGACATCCTGATAATGGGAATAGACGACGCGGATACCCGAGGGAGGACTGAACGAGTACTGGAGGTGATTCAACAGTATGGCATGAAGGCGTCCCTGTAAAAGGCACAATTAATACAACCACAGGTGGAGTACCTGGGGTTACCCTATCAGAAAGAGGAAGGTTTATTAGTGAACAACAATTGTCAGCATTGCAGAATTTACCAGCCCCCCAAGATTTGAGAGGCCTACAGGCCATATTAGGGGCTTTTAATTTTGTAAGAGCCCACATATGGGCCTATGCACGTATCACCAAACCCCTCTATAGCCTGTTGAGGAAGGAGGCCCAGTTCCAAGGAGGCCCGGAACAGGAAGCAGCTTTCGGCGAGCTAAAGCAATCTTTGTTGCGAGCAGCGACACTGCAACCCGTACAGGTTGGCGAGTCCATATATGTGAGGGTCGCCACCAGTCCTGAGGCCTTGGCTGTGGTGTTGTTACAAGCGGACCCCTTGCAGAAAAGTCCCGATAGCAAAAGTTTGGCCCATGTGAAAGGGAATGTCTGGCAGTAATATGGGCACTGGAAGTAGGGGCGGTGGTAGTGGGAGATAATCACGTTATTATTCAGAGCACCCACACCCCCTTAAAATATATATTGTCAGGAAAACCCACCCAAGCAGGAGTAAGTAACCCAAGGATGGCTCAGTGGACCCTGTTTACCCCCTCCCCAGCCCTGCTGCACTTGCAGTTTACCCCCGGCCCCTCCCTTGCTCCAGGGACCAACCTTAGCTCCCGCCCCGCTGTGCTTCTGCCCCCGGTTCCTGCCTTGCCCCAGTCATCAGGGACTAATCTTCCCCCCATGCCCCACTGTGCTCATCTTGCCCCTGGCCCCTGCCTCACTCCAGCTGGGGACCAATCCTTCTCCCCCACCATGCCCCGTGTCAGGGGGGGATAACAATCAATCATTTTTAAAAAAAGAATAAAATAGATAGTTTTAGTTAAGATACATTATATCTCATCATGGAATAGGGATTATAAATTCTAATTCTATAGTAGGATACAATATATTCATGTCATGTTTAAGAAAAGTTTTGAAAATGAGTTCCAATAGTTCATGGATTAGGGATCCAATCTTATGGGGTTCCACAGGCTTCTGTAGAGATTATTTAGGTTAATCTTTCTACCTACCCAATGGGACCCAGTGCTCAGTCTAGAAGATACCAGCAGAGATGCTTAGTTTTGCAGGTCTCAAAATGTGCATTTGTGTCTCCAGAGGTAACATGCTTGTTAACAGCAAAAATGTTTTTAAATAAATAAATAATATATAGAGGTGAGACATAACAGACCTCAACGCTATTGTCCCTCTACAAATGTGTGTACACAGAGTCAATCCCTTACCTCTCTTTAAAAGTGCAAAGTTTCAAAAAGTTCAATGAATAGAAGATTGTTGGGGGTGGAATAGATCTGGACAAGGAGAAGAAGTCTGGAGATTAATGTGAGAAGCGAGGGACATATGCTTTTTTTGTTAAAATATTATATGTTTGCTGCTGAAGAAAAAATGCCAGAATACTTAATGTTGTTGTTTTAGTTAAATAAAACAATTGAAATGTCTGTCTGGTGATGTTCTCCTCCTAATACAGCCTGGCAAGAAAATCCTCCAAATATTAATGATTATCCTGTTGAACTGGAGATATTGCACCCCCCAATGACTTCATAAATATCTGCTTCAATTATCTTTGGTACATGAAATAACCAAACAATCATTCGTTTTCTGATATCGCTGTAAAACTCATCTGAAAAGTTTTCAAAATAAATCACTGTTTAAAAATGTATAGTGTGTACCTTCTAAAAATGAAACCTACATCTATCTCGGAGTTGTGAAGAATACGTATTACGGTTATAACAACCAACAAGAACATAAAAGTCTAGAAAACCATGATTAAATTGAGTCTTCCTGACACGTGATTTAAATCGCGATTTAAAACAGATCCACCCTGCCCGCTGTGCTCTTGCCCCTGGCCCCTTCATTCCCTAGGGGGGCCCACAAATATGTTTGGCGCCAGGCCCACAAAAAGTTAATCCGGCCTTGCCTTGGCCAGTTGGAGAACTGTTTGTGGGTGAGCTTGATTTCTTTAAAGTTTGGGCCAAGCTGCCTTCTTGTCCATCTCTCCGTTCCCTTGGACCAGCGGGATCTCGAGAGGTATCTTCCCCAGCTTCCACATAGACGACCTAGAATTGATTTGAAACTTCTAGCAGTGAGCAATTCTTCCCGGTCCTCTTCTCTTTGGCAGCCACCGTCTGCCCATTCTCATCTATCTCCAACTGTGTAGAAAGCCTCTGGGACCTCTTGCCTGTGGGGGTTATGAGCTGCCAGGCCTCCTCTCTGACTTTCTCTCTCTCCCGTTCCTTGGTGGCCAGCTCCTTTCTTCCTTAAACCTGGGCTACTGGTGTTTCCCAGACAGGGTGGTCTAGGAACTCCTCAGTTTCTCTGAGTCTTAGGGTCTCAGCTTGTCCCTCCAATCCAAGATTCTTGTCCTCCGCCACCAATGTGGACTCCATGCACACGTAAGCAGGGGATTTGTCCCACCATAGTAGGAAGCTTTCTCTATGGACACATTATCCCAGCTGAACTGAGCGACAAAAGGATCCAAACCGTGCCCCGATTCACTTCACCCCAGTCCCTGCCCCACCCTTGACTTTCCCTCTGGGCTCCATGTGACCAGGACTTGCACTGCACAGGGAGGACAGAACTCAGGGGTTCCTGGGAGTTTATCTCAATCTCTCCATGGTCAACTCTGGCCAGGGAAGGGGGTGCCCCCTACTCCAGGGTGCTCCGAACTCCCGTATCACCCTTTTAATCCATAATCGCTGCAGTTCATGCAAATGTAGCTACAAAGTATTTACACCAAACCAGTTTCTTTGCAGCTTGAAGGGTGAGTCCTGTGAGGAAGTGGTTTGGGTGAGGTTCAGTGCAGCAATCTCTAAAGTGCAATGAACTTTAGAGTTACAACAAATGTATGAGTCTGGTGTCTTCTTCTGGGACCTGGAGGTGCAGCTGCTGGGGGGAACTGCCAGTCGAAGGAGGCTGTGAAGCTGTGTGGCTCAACCTGGAGGAAAATTGAGACCCCCAAGGGGGTCTGGTACGCTGATGGGTTCCTCCTAGAGATGGTTCAAAAACTGGGGCCAAAGCACAGATACTGTGGATCCGTGACACCGCTGTACTGCCGGTGCCTCCCCCAGCCCCCCAACTCTGGCCTATAGTCCCCTCAACCAGCCACATCCCCCTGAGAGGTGCAGAGCCATTGAGAATGAACTGGAGGGGACGATCCTGCCCCCAGAGGGGGAATCAACTGGAGGGTTCGATTCTGCCCCCTGTAGAGGAGGGAGTAGACGGGAGGGGATGATCACCCCTTGGCGTAGGCCTGGCTTGCCATAAGGAACGTGCCTTAATGGCCGTGCCTGGGAAGGGGACTGGGAGGGTGAGTTGTAACTAGGGGATTGCGAAGCAGCGTGCTGGAGCCAGGGTATCTGTGCTAGCCAAGATAAGCAGCAACACCCTGATACTGAGAATAACGGCAAAGATAAACTAGGTCTGTAGAAATCAGCGTCCATAGGAACGGCGTGGGCAGCGCATACTGTGCAGGGACTGCAACGTAACCCAGCCAGTCCCTAGGGGGTGATGCAATGCCCAGCACATGCAGTGTGAGGTGTAACGGGGTACAAAGGAAGAGGTTTGCTGCGTAACCTGGGATGTCTCTGCCACTTAAGAAAAGTTCATGCTCTGTTCCTAAGTGACCGGGGATGAAACCTCCCAGGAACTCTGGCCCCTGCCCTAAGTGACCATGACAAGGGTGGGGGTCGAGCCCCGCAGGAATCCTGGGCCCAGCCTTGTTGGGGTTACAAGAACTCTGGCGCATGGGAGTGTGGAAGAGGTGCCCTTGAGGGCAGGCAGGCCTCTACCAGGGATCCATCAACCTCCCTGGAAGCCTGGTCCCGAGCGGAGCTACCCTGAGAGTTAGAAAAGTTTTTCCTAATTCCCAGCCCCTTGCTGCAAGCCAAGCTGCTTCCTTCTGGTCCCCCCTTCGCTGGACACGGAGCACAACCGCTCCCCAGAGTGACCCGTGTTCTCCCGTCCCAGCTCAGCCTTCTCTTCCCCAGGCTGAACACAGCCAGAGCCTGCAGCCGTCCCTCGCTGGCACCTGAACGGGTTTGTCCTGGGACATGGGAGAAGGGAGTGTGCAGAAAAGAGATTTATGTCTACACTGAGCCCTGCTAGGCCCTCCCCCCAACCCACTAGACCTCACTTCCCTCCCAGAGCTGGGGACAGAACCCAGGAGTCCTGGCCCCCCGTCCCTCCTGTTCTAACCCCTAGACCTCACTCCCCTCCCAGAGCCTGGATAGAACCCAGGAGTCCTGGCTCCCAGCCCTCCCCGCTCTAACCACTAGAGTCCACTTCCCTCCCAGAGCTGGGGACAGAACCCAGGAGTCCTGGCTCCCGCCGTTCCCGCTCTAACCACTAGACCCCACTCCCCTCCCAGAGCTAGGGAGAGAACCCAGGAGTCCTGGCTCCCAGGCATTCCCGCTCTAGCCACTAGACCCCACTCCCCTCCCAGAGCTAGGGAGAGAACCCAGGAGTCCTGGCTCCCCTCCCAGCCCCATCTACCAGTGGCTATTAATATCCTCCCCTCCAGCTACACCCCTCCCACGCCCTGGTAGCCAATCTCCTTTGGTGTCAGAGCCCCACTGCCGGGCAGGAGGAAATAGAAACGACCTTATGTTTTACTTTCATTTCTCCAGCAGAAAATTGTACTTGGACACTGACAGAGCGAGCTGTGGGACAGGTAATGGATGGGGGGGAGGGAACTACAATTCCTGGGGGCAGAATTATCCCTTCCAGTCTATCCCCCTTCCAGCGGGGACAGTCGTACCCTGCCCCCTCCCCTCTCTTCTGCCCACCCAGACAACCCACCTGAGGTTTGAATTGCTGGTTTCAAACCAGGGACACCAGTAGCCTCTGGGAGGCACCTAAGGGACTTCCCAGCCACTCCCCAGACTGTGGCTTGGTCCCGGCCCCAGCCCAACCAGCGCAGCCCCGCTCCACATCTTGAGCTCTGAGTTCCCCAGTGCTGGGGACACCCCCCATCCCCACTAGCACCCCAAGAAATGAGCAAACCCTCTTTGGCCAGCGCCTCATGCCACAGCCCCACTGCACCCAGAGCCCAGGGGTTCCAGCTCTCAGCTCCCCTCCCTCCCTGTTCTAACCCCCTCCCCTCCCAGAGCTGGGGAGAGAACCCAGGGGTCCGGGCTCCCTAGTATTACAGCTTTCCAGACCTAAACAGTTTCCCCCTCTGCCAGCCCTCCTGTTTGAGCACAGGGGGTGTGAGGGGGTTAATCCATTCATGTCCTGTTGTCTCAGTTCTCCAGCAGAGTTTGGCTTTAGCCCGAGCCCAGGAGGAGGGGAGTTCGGGCAACTGGAGCCCAGACTGTCACCTGCTGCGTTATGGGAAATGCAAATAATAAAGGGTAAGTGCTCCAGTCCCACCCAATTCAGGTGTAACCTTCTCCAGAGCTGGGGCTAGAGTCCACAAATCCTGGCTCCCAGCCCCTCGTGCTCTACCTCCTAGACTCCCCTCCCCTCCCGTCCTAGAGCTGGGATAGAACCCAGGAGTCCTGGCTCACAGGCCCCCTGCTGTGTGTCTCCCAGGCCAATCCCACCCCCCTCCTCAAAGCCAACTCCAGAGGGGATGGTGAAGCGACTCCAGGAGGACGTCACCTGCTCCATCTGCCTGGACATCTTGGACAACCCCGTCTCCATCGAGTGCGGCCACAACTTCTGCCGGGGCTGCCTCTCTGCTCACTGGAGCGGGGTCTCAGCCTGGGGATCCCAGTGCCCCGAGTGCCGAGCTCCCTGCTCCAGGGACAGGATGATCCCAGACACACGCGTCAAAAGCCTGGTGGAGAAAATCAGAGACCTGCCACGCGAAGAGACGCTGACAGCAACAGGGACAGTGAGCCCTGAGGTGGGGGCAGCCATGGCTGGTCCAGAGATGCAGCCACCTCTGGGGTGGGGCAGCCAGGGAACAGCTGCACGGCCACTCCCTGCAGCACAGTGTCTCCTAACTCCACGCTGGGGCCCTGGGGTCAGAGGGAAGGCCGGCTAACGGGATTCCTGTGTCCCTTTAGCAACTGGTCAGGTCCCTGGGCTGATAAGAGGGGAGCTGGACCTCAGGGCTCAGACCTCCTGATAAGAAATTAACCCCCAAGCAAACAGCCTGTGACTCCATACAGGGGACCCCAGTGGGGGGGCTAGCTGGCTGGAAGGTTGGGTGTGGGGGGGAGAGGATGGGACATGGGGCCTTTCCCCTCTAGGGGGCACTGGCTTGGATCTGGCCCAGGGCGGGACTGGTTGGTTCAGGGGATGGGAATGGGGTACTGGGCTCTGATCCAGGGCACAGGGGACTCACCATCTCAGAGGTGGGGTCCCAGCTCTGACCCTGCTCTGTCCCTGCAGCAGGGGCTGGGGGCTCAGCTGGGATCAGGGCGCCCGGTGCAGCTGGTGCGTCTGGATGACAAAGGGGGCCTGACCCTGGACGAGGAGGCCCTGAGCCGCTGCCTGGAGCAGGGTGGGGTGGGGAACGCCCCCGTCTGCCTGGTGTCCATCATCGGGGAGCAGCGCCGGGGCAAATCCTTCCTGCTGAACTACCTGCTGCGCCGGCTCCGGAGCCCGGTGAGTGTGAATGGGAGTGCAGTGTGTGTGAGTGAGTGCAGCCCTGATCCCCTCCCAGAGCTGGGGAGAGAACCCAGGAGTCCGGGCTCTCAGCTCCCCCTGCTCTAACCCACTAGACCCCACTCCCTTCCCAGAGCTCAGATAGAACCCAGGAATCCTGGCTTCCGGCCCCCGCTGCCCTAACCCACTAGACCCCACTCCCCTCCCACAGGGCAGTGCATGGGGATGGGAGCCCTAGGGTGGCTGGTACCTCACCCCTCCCCATCTCATGCTGTCCGACCAGTGGTATGAACTGCTGCCCCCTGCTGGTGGGGCTCAGACCAGCACAGATCTGTGACCTTTGTCCCCTGGCCACATCCGGTCAGCTGTGTCAGGGGAGTGGGGAGCTGTGTGTCCGTCTAGACCCTCGTCTGTGTGTCCGTCTAGACCCTCGTCTGTGTGTCTGTGTCAAGAGTGTTTGTTTAGACCTCACCGAGCTTGTCTGTGTGTCTGTCTCAGCCTGAGTCTGCCAGTCCCACCCTGGGCCAGATGTTTCCAACGCGCCGGTCCCCACACTACCTGCCTGCTAATAAAATACCCACAGTCCCCCTGCCCCCCTGCATTAATTGTCCCTCCCCCTGTGTCTCCCTCCCCCCCAGGAAGTGAAGGACGGATCCTGGATGGGCCGAGAGGAGGAGCCCTTGGAGGGGTTCGAGTGGCAAGTTGGCGCCCGCAGCGTCACCAAGGGGGTGTGGGCGTGGAGTCAGCCCTTCTGGGTCCCCACCGAGTGGGGGAAGGTGAGTGGGAAGGGCGGGAAAATGGGGTGGGGGGATGAGTGACCCCAGCAGATCTCTACTTGGGGGAGCAGAGCCGACAGAGGCCTGGGAGGGGAGGCAGGGAACCCAGTGCTGGGGCATCCGGGGGACAGAATGGGGAACTCACTTGTGACCCCGGCCTGTGGCTCCCCCCAGGTGGCCGTGCTGCTGGTCGACACAGAGGGCTCCATGGACATTGTCAGAGACACAGAGACCAGCGTCAAACTCTCCGCCCTCTCCATGCTGCTTGGCTCCTACCAGGTTGGCACTAGGGGGCGCTGTGCTGTGGGGGGAGGGTCGTGCTGGTTTCTGTATCTAACCCTGTCCTCTCTGATTACTTGCAGATCCTGAATGTTTCCAGCCAGATAAAGGACCCTGATCTAGCATATCTGGAGGTGAAGCAGGGAGAGGGCAGGATGTGGCGCCGTTCTCAGACAGCCTCTCAGGGTTCCCTCTCCACTCTGGGGTACAGCTGTGGGGACCCGCATGAAAGACCCCCCTAAGCTTATTTCTACTAGCTTAGGTTAAAAACTTCCCCAAGGCACAACTCCTTCCTTGTCTTTGGATGGGTATTGCTGCCACCACCAAGTGAGTTACACAAAGATTAAGGAAAAGGACCACTTGGAGTTCCTGTTTCCCCAGAATATCCCCCCAAGCCCCTTCATCCCCCTTCCTGGAGAGGCTTGAGAATCATATACCAACCGAATAGGTTAACAAGGTGAGCACAGACCAGACCCTTGGGTTTTTAGGACACTTGAAAAAACAGAACTTTGTTATAAAGAAAAAAGTAAAAGAAGCACCTCTGTAAAATCAGGACAGAAAGTAATTTTACAGGGTAATAAGATTCAAAACACAGAGGATTTCCCCTCTAGGCAAAACTTTAAAGTTACAAAAAACCAGAAATAAACCTCCCTCTTAGCATAGGGGCAATTCACAAGCTAAAACAAAAGATAATCTAACGCATTTCCTTCCTATTACTTACAATTTGTAATCTTAGATGCTTAGTTCAGGTATGGCTTTAGGAGATGTATTTTTCCTGTCCTGATTCCTCACTGACCTGGAGAGAACACACAGAGAGAGACAAAACAAAAACCTTCCCCCACAGATTTGAAAGTATCTTCTCCCCTTATTGGTCCTTTTGGTCAGGTGCCAACCAGGTTATTTGAGCTTCTTAACCCTTTAGAGGTAAAGGAGGGATTTTATGCTTCCCTTAGCTGTATGTTCATGACACAGCCCCAATGGGGTAGCCCGCCCATTCTACAGCTGGGGAAACTGAGGCCCAGAGAGAATCAGTGACTTGCTGAGGTCAATGGGGAGTCTGTGGAACAGCCAGAGATAGAACCCACTAGACCCTGATCCCCTCCCAGAGCTGGGGAGAGAACCCAGGAGTCTTGGGGCTGTATCCAGCAGGGCCCAGCTTCTGTGCTGGTGCAGGGGCTGGAGCTCGCCCCTGCCTGAGCTCCAGGCTTACTGAGAACATGGGTGTTGCCAGGACTCTGGGAACGTCTCAGTATTTGGTATCTTGCTCTATTCTGTTCCTACCGTTGGTGGGCATGGTGGGCAAGCAGAGCCCCTGGCATGGGGCAGGGGAGCGGGGAACCTTGACCCGCAGTTCTGCTCTTTGGCCACTAGGTGTCTCTGCACCACAGGGGGAAAGCCGTGGGACCCTGGTAACAGACCGAGACCAAGCTGGAGCTGCAACTTGTGTGTGTGTGTGTGTGTGTGTGTGGGGGGGCTATTTGTTGGTAGGATTTCCACTCCCACACACCCCCAGGGCACACACTGCCTCCCCGCCCCAGAGATCCCAGCCCCAGACTCACCCCCCTGCTCTCTCTGCTCTGCAGATGTTTCTGCACGTGGCCGAAGAGGTGGGAAAGGAATACGGGCTGGAGTCCATTCAGGTGAGATTACATTTCCCACCCCGCACCCTGCCCCATGCAACCCTCTCACCCCACTGCATGGGATGTTCCTGCCCCAGCCACCCCCTGCCCCACACCCGAGGGGTTCAGCCTTCCCCTCCTGACATCGTCCCATCTCCCCTGCAGCACCTAGACCTGCTGGTGCGGGATTGGAGCAACTCCACGGTCCTTGGAAGTGACGGTGGGAAGGAGCATCTGAGAGACGTCCGACAGGTGAGTGTGGGGAATGGGACGTGGGGCCTTTCCCCTCTGGAGGGTGTTGGCTCTGATCCGGCCCCAGGGCAAAGGCCTGGCTGGCTCTAAGGAGCCTGGAATGGGTCCCAGGGTATTTCCCTCTGTTGATGTCTCACTTTGCTGATTTCCCCTGGCTCTGACAGATGCTGGCAGCGAGGTCCCCTTGCAAACACCCCAAGGCCCTGGAAGCGCTGAGGAGAAGCAGCAGCCGCTGTTACCTGATGCCCTTCCCTGGCAAGCGGATCATGACTGGGAGCCAGGGAAGCCTGAGAGGTAACGGACGCGGGACAGCGGCTCTGAGCCTGTGCGACGGGGAGTCTCCGTCTCTGCCAGCAACGGGCCGTGGGGGGATGCTCTGGCTCCGGGTTCATTGCCATGTCCCTCCCCTTCGCAGACATGGATGAGGATTTCCGGGACAGCCTGAGGGAGTATGTCACCACCCTGGTGGGCTCGGCCGGTCAACACGCGTGGAGAGACCGGCATGGGGCGCTGCTGACCGGGACACAGCTTGCTGCTCGCATAAAGGTGGGGACTGGCCAGCTGGGGATGGGGTCTCAGTAGGGGGCGCTCTACCCTGGCTGGCAGTGCTGGCCCCATGCCCCCATGTGGCGCTAAGGGGGCTGCGCTGCAGGGAGCGGGGTGGGGTTCTGTAGGGACGCTCTCCCCAGCAGTCAGGGCTGTCCCCAGTACCCCTGGTGGCACTAGGGGGCGCTGTGCTGCAGGGAGTGGGGTGGGGGTTCTGTAGGGACGCTCTCCCCAGCAGTCAGGGCTGTACCCAGTACCCCTGGTGGCACTAAGGGGGCTGCGCTGCAGGGAGCGGGGTGGGGGTTCTGTAGGGACGCTCTCCCCAGCAGTCAGGGCTGTACCCAGTACCCCTGGTGGCACTAGGGGGCGCTGTCCTGTGGGGAGTGGGCTTAGCCCTTTTTGCTGAATTTCTGTTAATTAAGAATTAGGGTTGTATTTATATCCTAGCAGAATCCCAGCTTGGATGGTTCTACTGAGCCTTCCTACATCATCCAGGGAACTTCTTCATTTCCCCGCCAAACTGATTCCCACCGTTGTCTTATGGCCGTTCCCCAGCTGCCCTGCCCCAGAGGTGGCTGTATCTCAGTGCCGGGCGAACCATCCCCATGTTCATGGTTTTCTAAGCCCTGTGGAGTCTGTATTGTGATTTCTTGTGCTTTCTTTGCAGAAATTCTCTGATCTGATGAAGAAACATCACTGTGGCTTCTCCTCTCCCGCTCAGGTACCTTCTCTGCTGTCTCTGCCTCTGACCTGATCTAGGGGTGTGTCCCGCCTCCTGAATTCACTTCCGATGTAAAACTGCTTCCTACTTTTGTCTTACTGCTGCTGCCTTGCCCGAAAGGTGGCTGCATCTCATGTCTGGCAAGTCATCCCCGTGTGGGGTTGCTGTGAGGCTATTCCCCAGCTGCCCCACCCCAGAAGTGGCTGCATCTCGGCACTGGGTGAGCCATCCCTCTGCAGTGTTGTGTGTGGCTGTTCCCAGATGCTCCGACCCAGAGGTGGCTGCATCTCAGGAGTATGTTTGTTTTTTTTCCCCACGCAGCTAAATTTTAGTTATCGGCGAAATATCAAAAGCCGAAATACTTCGATTTGGAAATGCCACTGTGGTGTCTCATGGGAATTATAGCTTGGCTCTGCATGCTCCCTTTTCTTCCCATAAATCAATTCTGGTCAGACTTCAGCTCCCATGATGCACCACAGAGGAGGGAGATGATGCATCATGGGAGTCCGTGGCTGTGGAGCATCATGGGGCTTGTAGTTTGGGTGCCTGGCGTCAGGCAGAGCTGCCACAGTGGCTCATGGGAGTTGTAGTTTCACACTGGCTAGTGACGTCGCTCTGTTAGATGAGGTTGCTGTGGTGGAAACTGCAGTCGCTAGGTGGAGACAGGGCCCCATAAACTGTGGCTGACCCCAGCCATGTCCTCCCTGTGCAGATGGCCATCACCTTCCACAACCAGAGAGTCCTGGACAGGGCCAGCGCAGACCACGCTCTTTTCCTGAAGGAGAAGGTGAGTCTGGGGGCGTGTCTGTGCCCCAGCCAGGGGAACCCCAGGGAACCATCCCAGCGAATGCCACTGGCTGTGGGCTTGGGGGTAGGAGACGGGACCTCGTATCGCTATAGCCACCCTGGGAGCTGGAGATGAGAGGCTCAAACTCCTGCACCAGGGTTGTGGGGGCGGATACGTTTACCCTGTGGCCTTCTGCAGTAGTGGAGGAGTCATGGCCCAGGTGGTTAATGGACTGGACCAGGACTAGGAACTCCTGGATTTTGTCCACTGCAATGCTGCAGACTCCACTGGGTGAGTCACAGAGTCTCTCTGGACCTCAGTTTCCCCATCTAGCAAAGGGGGAGAATGATCCTGCATTCGGGGGTTTTAGCCTGTGAGCTTTTTGGGGCAGGGATGGTCTCTCACTGAGTTTGTGTGCCGGACCCAGCGTGAGGGGGGCCCACCATGTCAGTCTGGGTCTATGCCGTGCCCGGCGTGGGCGGGGGGGGGCCATGTCAGGCTGGGTCTGTGCCGCGGCCAGCGCGAGGGGGGAACCTCAGCCCAGGTCTGTGTTGTGCCTGGTGTGAGGGGGGCCCCCATCTCAGTCCCGGTGTGTGCTGTGCCTGGCGCGAGGCGGGCCCCCATCTCGGTCGGGTGGGTGGGGTCTGTGCTGCGCTTTCCCATTCTAATGCTCTTGGCCGTCTCCTCTCCCGGCGGGCGCAGGACGGCGACTCCCGGAACATGATCGACTGCCTGAAGGTGCGGCCGAGCAAGATGGTGGAGCTGTTGGCGGAGCGGCGCGGGCACTTGCTGTGGCGGTGCCGGACCGACATGCGGGAGCCGGCGCTGGAGAAAGAGGCCCGGCTGACAGAGCTGGAGGAGGAGCTGACACAGGAGGCTGAGACCTTCCTGGAGATCTACGGGAAGCGCTTCAAGAAATTCGCCATTTTGGCAGGCGTGGGTGCGGGGGCGCTGGCTCTGGCCCCGGTGGGCGGAGCTGTCGGTGCCGGGATCGGTGCCGGGATTGCCGCTGCTGCCATCGCCGCCGAGGTGGCTGTGGCCATTGGGGCTGGGACGGGCGCCGCGGCCGGTATCATCGTGGGTGGGGGCGTGGGCGGGGGCGTGGGTGGGAATGTCGCCCGGAGGGATAGGCAGAGGGCTGAGGCCGCTGGTGGTGGGAGGGAGGAGGGGGATGGCACTGAGGATCTATCCGATGACAAACCTCTGATCTGATCGGTGTCTCCCCCTCCCCCCAATCTGGACTGACGAATGGGGTGACGGGGCTGCAGCATAGCCCAGATACATCCCCCAGAAGCCACCCCAGAGCGGGGAGCCATCACCCACAGATTCTAAGAAGGGACATTTAGATCCTCTCATCTGACCTGTTGTGCCACCCAGGCTGCAGAACGCCGCCCACTTCCCCCTGCGTTGGGCCCGATATCTCCCATTAGACTAAATCATCTCCCGGAAGGGCGGCCAGTCTGGCTCGGAAGACAGAAGAGATGGAGACCCCACCGCTTTCCCACTGGTGAATCACCCACGCTGTGAAAAATCCGGTGCCTCATTTCCGATTGGAGTTTGTCTGACTTTAACTTCCAGCCCTCAATCCTCGCTCTGCCTTCCTCTGACATTGCAGGGCCACTCCGGCTGCAACACGAAGCGCTTGGAAATGCCCGGCCGACGGTCCTGTCCCGAGATCACCCACTGGGGGTGACAACGGGTGCCTGGCTTACTTCCTACATGAACAGTCCTGTGGTCCGCTCCTGGGGGATAGATCTCCAGTCGCCCCTCTGAGCGGGAAGACGTGTCCAGGGGAGACAGCACAGGGAGACGTGGGTTTCTTGCTCTACCATGGACTTCCTCTCTGACTTTGGCCAAGTCACTTAGTTTTTCCATGCCTCAGTTTCCCATCTGTATAATGAGGGTAATAATGCACTGAAAGATGGTGAGGGGTTTGAGCTCTACTGAGAGAAAACACTATCCAAGAAACCAGCATCATTCTTTATTCCGGGGGAGGGCTATAAAACCATCCGAAGCTAAAGGGAATCAGTTCCACACGCATCAATGCACGCCGAGCACTGGACACCATCTGGCCAACTCCACAGGAAGTCTCAGCTCCCACCCTTCAGTGCTCGTGAAAGGCCAGGACTTGGGCTTGGGGATTTCCAACCAATGGGGGCTCGGGCTAGCGGGACTCTCCAGCTGTTCCACGCCAGCCTCCGCTGGCGCCTATGATCCGATAGACGCTCTAGCGTGAGGTAGGGGGTCAGCTCCATCCTGGCCTGGGCTTGGTGAGTCGGGAGCGCCCCTTCCCCTCACAGATTCCAGGGCCTGGATAACAATGTCCAGTGATGGAGAATCTGTTCCAATTGTTCTCACTGTTAAAAATGTCTGCCTTACTTCCAGTCTGAGTTTAGTCTAGACTTTTCTGTGCTAGACCGAAGGACCTATTGTCAAATATTTGTTCCCCGGATGGGTACGTATGGACTGGGATCTAGTCACCCCTTAACCTGCTCTTTGAGTCCTATCTCCCTAAGAACTCCTTGGAAACCTGATATCAGGGCTGCGGGTTTTCAGAGGCTGCACCTCTCGGGACAGAGCAAGAGAAAGCAGAAGTCACTTGAGACTATGGACTGTAAAGTGGTTCTGCTGGAAGGTGGCCAGTCAACGGGTCCTGGGTGCAGGACAGTCTCAGAGCAATGGAGGCATTTAAGCAATTTCCTTTGTGCGAAACAGGAGGTAAGGTATTTGGGGCACTGGGTTAGGGTGTCAATGTACGGATGAGTGCGTGTGTGTGTCTGTGAGCACCTGTAAATAACCGCCCTGGGGAGTGCTAAAGAGTAATCTCCCAGATGTAAATAACTGTGAAGTTTTGACTCATCAAACCTTGAATGGCGAGTTCCTAGTTTTGGGACAAGTCTCCACAGAAACCATCAGCTGTAATTTGGTTAGGGGAAGATACAGCTGCTGCTAATCGGAAGTGCTTTGTTAACGTGTATTCCTGTGGTTGCGGGGAGGGGGGGGGGGCGGACACAGAAGGGGAAACAGATTAGCCATTAAACGAACAGGAGTACTTGTGGCACCTTAGAGACTAACAAATTTATTTGAGCATAAGCTTTCGTGGGCTACAGTCTACTTCATCGGATGCATAGAATGGAACATATAGTGAGGAGATCTATAAACATACAGAGAACGTGAAAAGGTGGGAGTTGTCCTACCAACTCTAAGAGGCTAATTAATTAAGATGAGCTATTGTCAGCAGGAGAAAATAACCTTTGTAGTGATCATCAAGATAGCCCATTTAAGACAGTTTGAGAAGAAGGTGTGAGGATACTTAACATGGGGAAATAGATTCAAGGAAATGCAGTGATGAAAACTGGAAATAGGATGTGAGCCGAAGCCTCACCAGTGCTGAGTAGAGTGGGACAGTTACCTCCCGTGTCTCACATACGACCTTCCAGTTAATACACCCAACATGACATTTCCCATTTTTACTCCCCATCACACTCTTGTCTTTAGTGATTTGTCTGCGTTGATGACTTGATTCTAATATTGCTGCTGCTAATTTGATTACTTGATCTTATTTTCACCTCAACTGGAGAATGGCCGAGTCAGTTGGGTAGAGTTTGTGTTGGCTTGGTCTTAGCGATCTGTTTTCTTGATTTTGTATTCAGGGTTGTTTTACTTGTAACAAAATGGCTAGAAAGCACACTGGGTCTTTTTTTTTTTTTTTCTTTCAATCAGCAACTTGGGCCAGAACCATAGAGAATCTTTGGCTGGTACCAGCCAAGCCGCTGAGGAAAGCCATTAGCTTCCCGTAAAGTAACTGTGGTTCTCATAGGGTCTGTCTGGTGCCTGGCATGAGAGAACCCTGATCCCAGCTGCAGAGGAAACCCTAACCCTTAACAGCGCCTCATAACCTTAACCCCCGACTGGGTATGTGTCACTTAAATCAATTCCCTGCCTTTGCAGGGGCCGTGGTCATGGTGCACCTCAGCCTCTCCTGTTCTCTGCCCGTGGCACAAGCCAGTCAGTCTCCTGAGGGCTGTAATGCTTGGGTCTAATTCTAGCTGTTGGCTTGGTGTGGGGGCGTCTGGGGGGTGTTGGGGGGCCTGTGATATACACCTCAGAGTAGCTGGTCTGGCCATCTGGCCATGAACCCTAACCCTGCCTAACCCAAGCAGCCCCCATATCTAACCCATAAATCTAACCCTCACCTTTAACCCTACCTCTAACTCCCACCCTCCAACCCTGCCACTAACCCATCTAACATCCAACCCCTGCCTTTGCCCCAACCTCTAAAAAGGCACCCAACTCTCGAAGCGGAAGGTAGGGAGGTTTGGGATGGTCCTTAGATCCTGGGGGAGGTCATTCCACCATCTGGACCAGGCCCCGGAGAAACGTCTGTCTCCCACAGCGATGAGCTTCACCCTTATTGTCGAGAACTCCATTGGACCAGCAGGTCAACCATGGTCTTCATCCTGGATCTCTCAGCTCTTTCAGACACAGTGGACCCAGGACATGAAGTGCCTTGAAGATAAGCCTGAGACCATGAACTTGATTCAATATTGTAGCACAGATGTGGGCATATGGCCCCTGTGTCCGGCCTTCTTCTCAATATTTCACCGAAGGGGGTCATGTGTGGGCTCTGCTGAATGCTGGGAAGCAGCTGCTTGTCACGGTTGTTGCCAGATGTTTGTATGAGCAACGGTTTTAGAGCCAGGTCCCAGGTAGGACATTGAGTTCTGAATCTTCTGGGAGTCAATCCTGAGGCGGGGGGAGGCTGGGAGCCAACCCGGTCAATGTGAGAACAATGCACATCCGTGGAGGCAGCCTCTGTCTGCTGGCTGGACGAGATGCAGGCTGGCCATCTACAGAGACAAACCGACCCCAAGGGAATGCTCAGGCAAGGGGGCCCCTGGGCTCAGAGATAATAGCTTGTGCCTGGATCAGAGCAGAAGAAATGGCCCATTACAGAGGAGTGACTCTGCCAGTGGGGGGAACAAGGGATCCCAGACTGGACAAGCGCTGTGAGAACCAACCAGCGGGAGAGAAACACCTCAGCAGACAGGAAAGGAATCTGTTAGCAAGGACGGGATCTAGACGGCATCTGATGTTTTCCTTTTACCTGTAACCTCAGGTTTCCAAAGCCTGTTCCTTGCTTTTTATTTGAATCTCTATCTGAGGCTCTGTTAAATGAACTTCAATTTGATCTGATTGTAAACCTGTAAGGGACAGGGGGACTGTCATGAATAGGGGGGATTTATGTACCCTTGGCAACTGTACTGAATTGCCTTACCTGTAAGGGATTAAGTAGTTCAAATAACCTAGTCGGCACCTGACCAGAAGGACCAATAAGAAAAGAAAATACTTTCAAATCTGGCGGAGGATTTGTTTGTTGTTGTTGTTCCTTCTCTGGATGGATGGAGAAGCCAAGCGGGTACAACATCTCCTGAAAATATACCTGGAATAATCCATCTAAATCCACAGAAATTGTAAGCAAGGGAAGGAAATGCATTCGGTTATCTTTGGTCTAGCTTGTGAATTTTCCTGTGCTACAGAGGTAGTTTTATTACTCTTTTTGTGACTGTGAAACTGAGTCCAGAGGGGAATCCTCTGTCTTTTAAATCTTTTTATTACCCTGTAAAGTTACCTTCCATCCTGATTTTGCAGGTGTGATTTTTTTTCTTTATAAATAAAGTTCTTCTTTTAAGAACCCGATTGATTTTCAGTGTCCTGAAGCCAAAGGGTCTGGTCTGTGCTCACATTGCTAAAGCAATTGGTTGGTATTTTATTCTCAAGTCTCCCCAGGAAAGGGGGTGAAGAGGCTTGGGGGGATATTTTGGGGAAATAGGGATTCCAACTGACCCCTGAATTTTTGTGTAAATCACTTCGTGGTGGCAGCAATACCGTCCAAGGACAAGGAAAGGAATTTGTGCCTTGGGGAAGTTTTTAACCTAAGCTGGTAGAAGATAAGCTTAGGGGGTCTTTCATGCAGGTCCCCACATCTGTACCCCAGAGTTCAGTGTGTGGATGTGAACCCAGACAGGGGCATAGGTGGTTTGGCCTAGCTGTCACAGCGGGGCTGAGGCCTGCCCACCAGGGACGGGTGTCGCCATTCAGGAGTTGGAGGAATCACACGGCCAGGTCCTGTAGACTGGAGTCGGGCTCAGAGTCAGGCTGGAGTCAGAGACCGGAGAGCGGGAGACATACTGGACTCTGGCATTGCAGCAGGTGAAGGTCTGTGGTTGCCCAGCCAATTTCCTGGCCCTCCCCTGCAGGTTAAGTAGGGGCAGCTGGCCAATCAGAGGGCGGCAGGGTACTGTCACGCTGGGTCTTGTGGGTGGCACTTCCTGTGGTGCCAATTTCCCACAGTGCTTCCTGGCTATGCCTCCGCCTGGCCCCCGGTGGCACTGTGGGAATATCAGCTGCCCCAGGCTCTGCAGACCTGGGTTCTAGTCCCCAGCTCCTTACAAAACCTGCCTGAGGACGAGGTGTGCAGGGAGCATGGAACTGAAGTGGAGCAGTGGAGCTCTGTTTCCATGGAGGCAGCAGATTGGCGCATATTGCGGGTGTGCCGAAGGCAGGTGACTGGGCACTGGAGTGTAATGGAATCAGGTGTGTAAATGGCCAGCCTGCAGTGGGATACAGAGGGGTTTGCAGAGCACCTGGTGTGAGAGGGTGCCTCGAATGTAACCTGGAACTGGGGTACCACTGAGTCCCTCCAAGTGGGGCTTTCTCTCACACTGATGCTGTTGCTAAGCCACAAACCTCTGTCACATACGGTGTTTCCACAGGCAAGGGCACACCCTGCTGAGTTATAGGGATGCTTCTCCCAGTTCACTCAGGAACTAACAATAAAGAGGTTCCAGCCAATTCCCCCCAGTTCCCCAGCCTACAACCCCAGGGCTGTACCATCTTGCCCTGACCATTGTAAGTTTATAACCAGTCCACCCCTCCCTCAATGCAGAGAGGACATGCACCAGCTCTTGTTCCTAAGCAGATTTCCCAAACACTTCAACCAAAATCCACTGTTTTAGGTAAAATATAAAACTAGTTTATCAACTATAGAAAGACAGGTTTGATGAGATTATAAGTAATAAGCGCACAGATCAAAATTGGTTTAAAAGTAATTGAAATAAAAGTAAAATTCCGATCTGAGTTCTATAAACTAGACAGGATTTGAAACAAGCCGTGTCTCACCCTGATGGTCTAGTTCCTTACTACACAGGCTGGGATTCTCCTGTCCAGCCTGGGACCCCCTCCCCAGTTCAGTCTTTGTTCTCCAGATGTTCAGTTGGAGGTGAGGGGGGGAGTGAGGCCCAGTGATGATGTCACTTCCCCTCTTTTATAGCTTCTTCCAGCTTGCTGGAAAGAGCCTTTGCTACGATGTGGGTCAATCAGCCTCCATTGTCCATGTGCTCTCTCTGAGAAGTCTCCATTGTATACAGCTCCTTCGACAGTCCTTGGGAGTGTGGATTCCTTTAATGGACCACCAGCACGTCTGGCTCCTCCATTGATATGCACTGAGTTTAAAAGCCTGAAAGATCAGAAAGTTCCAAAATGGACCCCTGTGTAAAGAGGGAAAATAGCAACTAGAAAGGTCAGTCTGGCGTTTCTTGGATGATGGACATGACCCCCAATAGAAAGCCTCAAGACGTTTGTGTAGAGAACCCTACATGACAAATCATGGCAGTTAGCCAACCTTCTCCCAGCTGCAAAGTGCTGAAAGGTAGAATCTAGAGACGTCCATAAGCCATGACTGATCCTGAAGTTAACCTCCACAATAATAGATATACGGTGTACTTCTGTTTATCTGAAACCCTGTTATCCAAACTCTGCATTATCTGAGTCCCTTCCTTGTCCCCAGTATGAAACACTTGTCCTCTGCAGCATGGTCTCATGTATATCATGCTAGGGGACCAGGAAGGGATTTGGACAATGTGGGGATCCAGATAATAGAGCAGAGACCCCCGGCCAGGAATAGGAGGAGGACGATGACCCCCTCCAGACGAGTGAGAGCCCCTCCGTTGCTGAATGGCTCCTGCCCTCTGGATTATCCAAACTTCCAATCATCTGAATAAAATCCATGTCCCCTCAGGCTATTTGGATAATCGGGAGTTGATTGTATCCTGTTGCAAACAACGAAACTACATGAGTCAGCCCGTATTTCTCTTAGACTGTAAAAATGATGATAGCTAAAGTGAGAAGTGGTTCAACTTGATGGGCCACGTGTTATTAAATATGAAAGTTTGTCACCTGACTTGCCCTCAAAGACGCATCCAGAGACCCTTGAAGGAAACTTGTGCTGAAATCTAGTAAGAACCGTACAGCCGCTCCCAGCATCAAGTCAATTGTAGACGAACCCAGTGGAACTAAATCCTCGAGGTCTAGAGGCTGGGTTGGAAAATCCATGTCTATCTCATAGGGTATGTCTACACTACGGGATTAATCCGAATTCACTGAATTCGAATTTTGGAAACAGATTGTATAAAGTCGAATGTATGCGGCCACACTAAGCACATTAATTTGGCGGTGTGGATCCATGTACCGGGGCTAGCGTTGATTTCCAGAGCATTGCACTGTGGGTAGTTATCCCATAGCTATCCCATAGTTCCCGCAGTCTCCCTCACCCATTGGAATTCTGGGTTGAGATCCCAGTGCCTGATGGGGCAAAAAACATTGTCGCAGATGGTTCTGGGTACAGCCTCACCCCATGAAAGCAACGGCAGACAACCGTTTTGCACCTTTTTTCATGGGTGAACACTGCAGACTCCATACCATGGCAAGCATGGAGCCCGCTCAGCTCAAGACAGCAGTCAAGAAACTTGTAAACACCTCGCACATTATCGTGCAGTTTATGCTGAACTAGGACCAGAAAAACGAGGCGAGGAGGAGGCGGCGACGGCAGCGCGGCGACGGGAGTGATGAGGACATGGACATGGACACAGAATTCTCTCAAACCGTGGGTCCCGGCGCTTTGGAGATCATGTTGTTAATGGGGCAGGTTCTATCCGTGGAACGCCGATTCTGGGCCCGGGAAACAAGCACAGACTGGTGGGACCGCATAGTGTTGCAGGTGTGGGATGATTCCCAGTGGCTGCGAAACTTTCGCATGTGTAAGGGCACTTTCATGGAACTTTGTGACTTGCTTTCCCCTGCCCTGAAGCACCAGAATACCAAGATGAGAGCAGCCCTCACAGTTGAGAAGGGAGTGGCGATAGCCCTGTGGAAGCTTGCAACGCCAGACAGCTACCGGTCAGTCGGGAATCAATTTGGAGTGGGCAAATCTACTGTGGGGGCTGCTGTCATACAAGTAGCCAAAGCAATCACTGAGCTGCTGCTACGAAAGGTAGTGACTCTGGGAAATGTGCAGGCCATAGTGGATGGCTTTGCTGCAATGGGATTCCCTAACTGTGGTGGGGCGATAGATGGAACCCATATCCCTATCTTGGCACCGGAGCACCAGGGTACCCAGTACATGAACCGCAAGGGGTACTTTTCAATGGTGCTGCAAACACTGGTGGATCACAAGGGACATTTCACCAACATCAATGTGGGCTGGCCGGGAAGGGTTCATGATGCTCGCGTCTTCAGGAACACTACTCTGTTTAAACGGCTGCAGCAAGGGACTTACTTCCCGGACCAGAAAATAACCATTGGGGATGTTGAAATGCCAATAGTTATTCTTGGGGACCCAGCCTACCCCTTAATGCCATGGCTCATGAAGCCATACACAGGCAACCTGGACAGGAGTCAGGAGCTGTTTAACTACAGGCTGAGCAAGTGCAGAATGGTGGTAGAATGTGCATTTGGCCGTTTAAAAGGTCGCTGGCGATCGTTACTGACTCGGTCAGACCTCAGCCAAACCAATATCCCCATTGTTATTTCTGCTTGCTGTGTGCTCCACAATCTCTGTGAAAGTAAGGGGGAGACCTTTATGGCGGGGTGGGAAGCTGAGGCAAATTGCCTGGCTGCTGATTACATGCAGCCAGACACCAGGGCGCTTAGAAGAGCACACCAGGAAGTGCTGTGCATCAGAGAAGCTTTGAAAACCAGTTTCATGACTGGCCAGGCTACAGTGTGAAATTTCTGTTTGTTTCTCCTTGATGAAAACCCGCCCCCTTTATTGATTCATTCTCTGTAAGGAACCCACCCTCCCACTTCGATCACAGCTTGCTTTCAAAGGAAATAAAGTCACTATCGTTTACAAATAATTTATTCTTTATTAATTGATTATAAAAAGAGGGAGAGAACCCGGGTGGGGTTTGGGAGGAGGATCGGAGGGAAGGAAAAGGCCACTAAAAAAGGGATAAAAAAATGACAGCCTTTTGCTTGGGCTGTCCACTGGGGTGGAGTGGGAGGGTGCACGGAGCCTCCCCCTCCACGTTCTTACATGTCTGGGTGAGGAGGCTATGGAACATGGTGAGGGGAAAGGGGGGTTATACAGGGGCTGTAGCGCTAGTCTGTGATCCTGCTGCCGTTCCTGAAGCTCCACCAGATGCCGGAGCATGTCTGTTTGCTCACGCAGCAGCCCCAGCGTTGCATCCTGCCTCCTCTGATCTTCCTGCCACCACCTCTCATCTCGAGCGTCTCTCCTCTCCTCATGTTGGTCCCTCCTGTCCTCATGTTCACTGGCATCTTTCCGATACTTTGAAACCGTGTCCTTCCACTCATTCAGATAAGCTCTTTCACTGCGGGTGGATTCCATGATTTCCGTGAACATCTCGTCTCACGTCCTCTTTTTCCGACGCCTTATCTGAGATAGCCTTCGGGACGGAGGAGGGAGGCTTGAAAAATTTGCAGCTGCTGGAGGGAGGGAAAAAAGAGAGAATTTTTTACAAAGATACATTTTGCAGAACAATGCTTATACTCTTTCACGGTGAACAACACTATTCACATTACATAGCACATGTGATTTCTGTGCAAGGTCGCATTTTGCCTCTTAATATTGAGTGCCTGTGGCTTTGCTGCTAGAGATCACAGACGCAGGTCCGGGCAACAGAATTCGGCTTGCATGCAGCCATGGTAAGCCATTGTCTTTTGGCTTCTGCGCCCTCCTTTCCCACATACCAAGCAAAGCCCGTTGAGTGCTGCGGTTTTCCTGTTAACCTTCAGCAGCAGAAAACAAACTAACCCCCCCCCGATCCAATTCTCTGGATGATCGCTTTATCTCTCCCCCCACCACGTGGCTGGTATCAGGGAAGATCCCTGCTAGCCAAATGCGAAAAGCTCAGGGCCAATTCCCCTCACCCCCCGCGCGCTTGGCTAACTGCAGGGAAGGATTTCTTTTCAGCCACAGGCAAACAGCCCAGTAGGAAGGGCCACCTCTGTCTCCTTAATTAAATTCCCGTATTTCAACCAGGTTACCATGAGTGATATCACTCTTCTGAGGATTACACAGCGAGATAAAGAACGAATGTTGCTTGAATGCCAGTAAACACTGGGACCATACACTGCCAGGCTTTGTCATGCAATGATACCAGATTACTTGCTACTAGCATGGCGTGGTCAAGTGTCCTACCATGGAGGACGGAATAAGGCTGCACTGCCCAGAAACTTTGTAGCAAGGCTTTTGGAGTACCTCCAGGAAAGCTTCATGGAGATGTCCCTGGAGGATTTCCGCTCCATCCCCAGACATGTTAACAGACTTTTCCAGTAGCTGTACTGGCCGTGAATGCAGCCCAAGTCCTCAGGGCAAAGTAATCATTAAACAATGCTTGCTTTTAAAACAAGTTTTATATTTTAAAAGGTAAACTCACCTGAGGTCCCTTCCATGGGTTCATGGTCTTGGATACTGGCTTGGGAGGCTTGGGAGGGTACTTCAGTCAGGCTGAGAAAAAGATCCTGGCTGTTGGGGAGAACGGAGTGCTGGGTGCTCTCTGCAAGCTCGTCCTCCTCCTCCTCCTCCTCCTCTTCCCCGTCCGCAGAATCCTCAGGTGTGGCTGATGAGATTACCCCCGCCTCGGAATCCACGGTCACAGGTGAGGTAGTGGTGGCAGCCCCCCCTAGAATTGCATGCAGCTCAGCGTAGAAGTGGCATGTCCGCGGCTCTGATCTGGAGCGACCGTTTGCCTCCTTTGTTTTTTGATAGGCTTGTTTGAGCTCCTTGACTTTCACGCGGCACTGATCTGAGTCCCTATTGTGACCTCTCTCCATCATGCCCTTGGAGATTTTTTCAAAAGTTTTGGCATTTCGTCTTTTCGAACGAAGTTCTGCTAGCACTGAATCCTCTCCCCATATAGCGATCAGATCCGGTACCTCCCGTACGGTCCATGCTGGTGCTCTTTTTCGATTATCGGCCTGCATGGTTACCTGTGCTGATGAGCTATCTGTGGTCACCTGTGCTGTCCTGTGCTGGGCAAACAGGAAATGAAATTCAAATGTTCGCGGGGCTTTTCCTGTCTACCTGGCCAGTGTATCCGAGTTCAGATTGCTGTCCAGAGTGGTCACAATGGTGCACTGTGGGATAGCCCCCCGAGGTCAATACCATCGAATTGTGGCCACACTAACCCTAATTCGATATGGCAATATCAATTTCGGCGCTACTCCGCTTGTTGGGGAGGAGTACAGAAATCGATTTTAAGAGCCCTTTATTTTGAAATAAATGGCTTCGTTGTGTGGACGGGTGCAGGGTTAATTCAATTTAACGTTGCTAAATTCGAATTAAACTCATAGTGTAGACCAGACCATAGGCAGGTACCGACAGCTTGTTTTCTGCACGTAATTCCCTTCTGCTCCAACACTGTATGGTCTATACTCTGTTTAACTATTTACATTTTTAGGCTGTGAAGTCTGAGGATGACTTAAGGGCATAATGGGTTTGTACTTCGCCAGCCAAACGTTGTCCTAAATGTCAAGAAATAATTTAAGGAGAGTGGATTGAGAACTTTTTGTCAAACTTTTTTTGACAAAAATGGGCTTTTGGACCAAATTGAGAATGTATGTTCTGGTCCAAAAAAATTGTTTTCTTGACAAAAATAAATCCTAATATGAAACAATTTTCATTTTTACAAAATTATGTTCCCTTTCTCTCATACTCAAAAAGTGTGTGTGTGTGTCCGTGTGTGTGTGTGTTGTGTGTGTGTCAGAGAGCTGGAGAGGTGAGGAAAGGTTAATTTAAAAAGTCGGGGTATGGAGAGAAAGGAAATGAAAATTGTCATGTCACCATCTTTATGCTGACGAGGTGCCTGAGGCATTTGTTGAGAGAGGGCAGCACAACGTTCTCCTAAGAGGAACACACGGGACACCCAGCCGGTCGACAGAGAGTCTGTATCCACCGAAAGCAAAGCTATTTCCTCTAATGGAGCTTCCATTATAAAGAAGTGAAACCTTCTTGCTGGGAATGGGTTGGACGGGATTTCTGAGTGCTGTTGCAGTGTTTTGTTCATTGTATCACGCGACTACTGGAAAGCCCTCGTCTGCAATCCTGTGTCCAAATCTGGCCCCCGTCTATTCAGCTTAGCAACGAGGAGGTTCAGGGGAGCCTAGAGCCCATCTGAACGTACCTACAAGGGGAATAGAAATTAGATCTTAGAGGCCTCGTCCATCTCTTTGGTCTGATGCAACCCATTGACTGGAAGTTGAAGCTACTCAAATTCAGATTGGAAATAATGTGTCAACGTTTAACAGTAAGAGTCACTGCCCATTGGCATGGCTTACCAAGAGGCGCGGGGGATTCTCCATCACTGACCACTGTTTTTCTAACAGATCTGCTCTAGTTGAACTAGGAATTAGTTCTGGGCCGTTCTCTGGCCCGGGTTATACAGGGAGCTCAGGCTAGGTGATCACAAGGTCCCTTCTGGCCCGGGGATCTGTCACTCTATGTCGCAGCAAGAGGGCTCTGTGCCGGGCCAGGTGCAGAGAGGGGCTGCTGGGGTGATCAGGGGGACGGAGAGAGTTGGTTTCCTAAGAAATAAAGTTAAAATCACAATCTGAGTTCTATAAACTAGACAGGATTTGAATCAAGCAGTGTCTCACCCTGATGGTCTAGTTCCTTAATACATAGGCTGGGATTCTTCTGTCCAGCCTGGTCCCCCTCCCCAGTTCAGTCTTTGTTCTCCAGACGTGTTTCCAGGTGTTCAATTAGGGGTGGCGGGGAGTAAGGCTAAGTGATGATGTCACTTCCCCTCTTTTATAGCTTCTTCCAGCTGGCCGGAAAGGCTCTTTGCTATGACGTGAGTCAAGCAGCCTCCATTGGCTACATGCTTCTCTCTGAGAAGTCTCCATTGTATCCAGCTCCTATGACAGTCCTTGGGAGTGTGGATTCCTTTAATGGGCCACCAGCACGTCTGGCTGCTCTATTGTTGCACCTGAAAGGCTGGTTGTGGGTGTTCCCAACCTCACAATATATTTCAGTGACACACACAGAGCAAAACTTTATACCTTCCCATCCAGTGACAGCTCACACCATCCAACAGGGTGTTAATGTTCAACAGATCAAGACTTTTAAAGTGATGCCTCACAAGACAGACTTTGTACAAAACACACCATAATTAGATGACCGCGGTGATTATGGGGGTGCCAGGGTGTTGCTTTGAGGCCCAGCATGTCACACCGGGTCTGCCAGCGCCAGTGGCAGGCGAGAGTATCCCCTGGTGGGCACAGACAGGGCTCCATCCTGCTGGGAGCAGAGGGTGGTGATTGCCCCGGACACCCCGGGAAACCCAAACCAGCATCGCAGGTATTCCATGGGAAGTCGGTGTGGGCAGTCGAGGGCTGGTTGATACACTCATGGAGATGCTCTGCTGCATTGTGGAACAGCTGAAGTTTCCTGAGTAGCGCAGCCTTGGGGTGTCACATTGCTGTCACCCAGGGGAGAGGCGATGGTGTAAATAACCAAAGCTAAGTCATCATCGGCCAGGAGGGGCGAAGTCTTGTAGGCAGCCGGAGATCACTGACAGTGTAACTCGCAGGTGCTGCTATGCAGTTCAGATGGTACCCGGGGTATGTCTCATATACATCTAGGAACAAAGAATGCAGGCCCTACTTACAGGCTGGGGACTCGATCCAGCAGGGCGGTGACTCTGAAAAACATTTGTGGGGTTGTGGTGAACAATCAGCTGAACATGAGCTCCCAGTGTGACGCTGTAGCCAAAAAGGCGAATGCGATCCTGGGATGCATTATTATCCTGGGATATTATTATGATATGATTATGACCACATTCTGGGATGTATTAGCAGGAGTGTTGTAAGCAAGACATGAGAAATAATTCTTCCGCTCTGCTCCGCACTGATTAGGCCTCAACTGGAGTATTGTGTGCACTTCAGGGCACCACATTTCAGAAATTGGAGAAAGTCCAGAGAAGAGCAACAAAAATATTAAAGGTCTAGAAAACATCACCTATGAGGGAAGATTGAAAAAAATGGGTTTGTTTAGTGTGGAAAAGAGAAGATTGAGAGGGGACATGAGAACAGTTTTCAAGTATATGAAAGGTTGTTACAAGGAGGAGGGAGAAAATTTGTTCTTCTTAACCTCTGAGGACAGGACAAGAAGCAATGGGTTTAAATTGCAGCAAGGGCGGTTTAGATTGGACATTAGGAAAAACTTCCTGTCAGGGTGGTTAAGCACTGGAATAAATTGCCTAGGGAGGCTGTAGAATTTCCACCATGGGGATTTTTAAGAGCAGGTTGGACAAACACCTGTCAGGGATGGTCTAGATAATACTTAGTCCTGCTATGAGTGCAGGGGATGGGACTAGATGACCTCTCGAGGTCCCTTTCAGTTCTGTGATTCTATGATTCTATAATGTTTTTTATGCAAGAAAAGTCATGCGAGGTGTCATTGGAAAGGTTATGCTTTGCTGAATATGATGATCCTATTTGTATTCATGTATCATTTCTGTATCTGAAGTCAGGGCAATGGTACATTAAGAGAAGAACAGGCCTTAGGAGAAGCTTTTCTCCCACCTGGGGAGCCTTCCTGAGGACCCTACAGACAGCCTCCGAGTAATGGCTGCTGTGACCACAGGGACATGTGACCAGGTCACCTGGTGCTGGACTCCATCTTGGGATGTCAGTATTTTTCCATTGACTGGCGTGGGAACCAAGCTGTGAAACAAAAGGTTCCCACCATATGCAAAAGCTGTATAAGGCAGGGGAGTGACAAAATTGTGGTTCTTCACTGACTCCCCCACCCAAGGAGACTCCTGGAAACACCTGAGGAACAAAGACTGAAGTGGGGGAAGTGCTGGCCCCAGGCTAAAGGGATTTCTAGCCTGTGAATGGAACACCTGGGGATTCCAAGCTGTGAGCAAGTGCAGCTGGCCCCTTAAGAATCTGCAGCCTGCTTGTATTGTCACCGAGGGTGAGAATTTGCAATTCATCTCCTAACTATTTAGTGTATTAAGCTTTAGTTTGGAGTTTTTGTTTATTTGCTGGGTAATCTGCTTTGATCTGTTTGCCATCTCCTATAATCGCTTAAAATCTATCTTCTGTAGTTGTTAAACTTGTTTTTGCTTTATCTAAAACCAGTGAGTGGGAGTCATAACTTGGGGCAGAAAGCTGCTGTTATTCCTCTCCACACTGAGGGAGGGGGCAAATTTCATGAGTTTATGCTGTACAGTTCCCTGCATTTTGCATTTATACTCCAGAGGGGGCGTGCCTTAGAACTGGGAGATGCTCTAGCTGTTGCCTTCCCATGCAGGGGCTGGTCAGAGTCTGCATGTAATTTCAGCTGGACTTGTCCTTACCTGTATGTGTGCTGGTAAAAACGCAGGCTGAAGCCTGGAGAGGGCTTGGCAGTTTGTCACAGCGGTACAGTGTAGAAGGGAGCCCAGGCAGGTGGGTCAGGGGGGCTCAGTGGTACCCCAGGTCCAGGTGGCACCCTGAGGAGGGGAACCTGTCACAGATCCTACATGATTGATATGCACTGAGTTTAAAAGCCTGAAAGATCAGAAAGTTCCAAAATGGACCCCTGTGTAAAGAGGGAAAATAGAGACTGGTGAGGCCTCAGCTGGCATCCTATATCCAGTTTTCATCATCGCATTTTAAGACAGATGGACAAATTGGAGAGAGTCCAGAGGAGAGTGACAAAGATGATCGGAGGTTTAGAAGACAGGGCCTATGAGGAATGATTGAAAGAACTGGGTATGTTTAGAGAAGAGATGGCTGGGGAGGGACCTGAGAACAGTTGTCCGATAAGTCAAAGATTGTTCTAAAGAGGAAGGTGGTCGATTGTTCCCCACGTCCTCCACGGCGAGGACGAGAACGAAACAGCTTAGTGTGCAGCAAGGGAGTCGTGGGTTGGACATTGTAAAAAGTGTGTAGCCCTAAAGCTAGCCAAGCATTGCACTAGGTTACCGAGGGAGGGAATCTCCGTCATTAGAGGCTTTTAAGAGCAGGTGGGACAAACCCCTGTCAGGGCTGGTCTAGGATGACTTGGTCCTGCCTCAGCACTGAGGACTGGGCTTAAGGACTTCTCAAGGTCCCTTCCAGGCCCACATTTCTACCAAATTAAAGCAGTGAGACTCAATCCTTACATCAGAAAAGAGGAAATCTAAAGAGGAGGTCGTCCCTTTAGTTATAAACCCCGTTTAGCACTTAACCAGCTCAGCTGGCTGGATCGTTTAGGACTGAAGCCAAATTATCTTTTACCTCATGCCCTGAGGAGTCAAATGAAATTCCTGTTCAGATGGCCCTGTTATATATTTATGTATAGTAGCTAAACTGTTTCCCCTTCTGTGTCCCCCCCCCGTCCTCCCCAGGAATAAAGATGTTCAGAAAGCCTACTCCTGGGGGAATTCAGTGCCACTACGCACAACAGAATTTTGCAAAAATTAAGGTTGTGCACACAGATTTTCATTTCCCCCCACCCAGAAACGGGCTGCAGGGATATTGGCCACTGCTAGGGGGTGCTGGACCCAGCACCACTAGTTCCAGCACCTATGGGCATGCAGGAAAGTCTGTGCCAGCCCCAGACCTACCATCAGGCTGTTTCTCCCTCTGGACCCCTGGGCTCTCGGAGGGTAGGGTCTGTGAGTGTCTGGTCCGGGGGGGCAGTGGCTGGGATCTGGGGGGAGGGGGTGTCAGTGTTTGGCCCCCGGCTGGGCTCTGGGGGGGGAGAGGGCAGAGAAGCAGGAACTGAGTTGTCAGGGTTTCTTTAACTTTCTACTCCTGGGGAAATTTTTGAGTGTATCTGTACTGTTACAGAAATACTTGCTGACAGGTATTTTGAAATAAATTACCAAAATAATTGAAACTGGTATGATTATATAGTGTTATTTTGACAAATAAAATTTTCAGAATTTCGCATAATTTTAAGATGTGCGCAGGATTTTTAATTTTTTTGGTGCAGAATTCCCCCAGGAGTAATTTAAAGCCCTTCCATTAGGTAGAAATTGCATCTTTCCCTAATTGAATTACAGCTGATGGTTTCTGTGGAGACTTGTCCCAAAACTAGGAACTCGCCATTCAAGGTTTGATGAGTCAGAACTTCACAGTTATTTACATCTGGGAGATTACTCTTTAGCACTCCCGGTGGAGGTCATTTACAGGTGCTCACAGAGAAACGCACGCACATTGACACCCTAACACAGTACCCCAAATACCGTTCCTCCTGTTGTGCACAAAGGAAATTGCTTAAATGCCTCCATTGCTCTGAGACTGTCCTGCACCCAGGACCCATTGACTGGCCACCTTCCAGCAGAACCACTTTGCAGACCACAGTCTCAAGTGACTTCTGCTTTCTCTTGCTATGTCCCGAGAAGTGCAGCCTTTGAAAACCTGCAGCCCTGATATCAGGTTTCCAAGGAGTTCTTAGGGAGATAGGACTCAAAGAGCAGGTTAAGGGGTGACTAGATCCCAGTCCATAAGTACCCACTGTTAGAGGGCTTCCCCTTCACCCTCCCACTTCCCTGGTTCTTGTCACGCAGACAGCAAGCAGCAAAAGAACCAGAAGTCCAAAGCACAGACAATGCAATGTTTATTGGGGTTAGTTTCAAAGCAAACATATTCCAAAGCCCTTCACACCAGCCGGGCTTATCTCTACTCACCGATAGAGTCTGTTCCCCAGTGTTCCCTTCCCAGCTCCGACGCTGCAGAGCATTTACCCCGTGTCCCCCTTCCCGGCCTCGACGCCGCAGAGTGTTTACCCTGCATCCCCCTTCCCGGCTCCGATGCTGCAGAGCATTTACCCTGCGTCCCCCTTCCTGTCTCTGACACCGCAGAACCTTTACCCCACATCCCCATTCCCGACTCCAACACTGCACAGCGTTTACCCCGCGTCCCCCTTCCCATTTCTGACACCACAGAGTGTTTACCCCGCGTTCCCCTTCCCGGCTCCAACGCTGCAGAGCATTTACCCTGCATCCCCCTTCCCGGCTCCGATGCTGCAGAACGTTTACCCCGCATCCCGCTTCCTGGCTCCGACGCCGCGGAGCCGTTACCCCGTGTCCCCCTTCCCAGCTCTAAACACTGCAGAGCCTTGCCTGTGTTCCTTAGCAAACATGATTCCAATTTCCCTTCCACTTCCTGTTTGACCACAGTTTATATAGTAATATTCTCAGCTATATGTTAACCAATCATTTTATTGAAATTTAACTAATCAATCCTAACATAGTGTAACATAATTCTCTAACCAATTATATCCCACTACCCTAATTAACTTACCCCTAGCAAAATGAATTATACAGCAGCCAGAAACAATTCGAGAACCAGACAGATTAACACTAGAAAAGTGGGGGCCATAAAGCTAAAACAGACAGAAATGAGGGTTTCACAAGCACAACCATTGAGAAGTGATTTCTTGCCAGACAGGATGTTATCAAACGAAGTGTTCTTTAACCATCTTTATCTGGTGGTGATGGGCATTATCAGGACAGGGTTGTATTTCTAATAGCCCAATAGCACCTTATGTCAGTGTGATTGGTTTGGGATGTGAGGATGTGACCCTTCATTTCCCGGTTTATGGCTTCCCCTGCTGCTTAGCCAAAGGCCTTAACCTAAGAACAGGGCCTCAGACTGTCCTAGGGAGAGAAGGTCCAGACACAGGCAGACTGTGATTTTGATTCTCTGTTTTTATACCCCTGTAACTAGCTAAGTGATAAAAATACACCTAAGTTCTTGAACTATAGGCCTTTACAGACAGGACTGAATATCTATATTCACTCACCTGGGGAACAAATATTTGATAATGGGTCCTTCAGTCTAGCACAGAAAGGTCTAACATGCTCCAATGGCTGGATGTTAAAGGTAGACTAAACTCAGACTGGAAGTCAGGCAGAAATTTTTACCAGTGAGAACAATTGAAACAATTCCCCGAGGGTCGTGGCAGATTCTCCATCTCCGGCCATTTTTAAATTGAGATGGGAAGTTTCTCTAACAGATCGCTCTAGTTCAAGCAGGAATTAATTCAGGGCAGGGTCATGCCTGTATTACCCAGGCCTTGGAATCTGTGAGGGGAAGGGGCGCTCCCGACTCACCAAGCCCAGGCCAGGATGGAGCTGACCCCGTACCTCACCCTAGAGTGGTCTATCGGATCGTAGGCGCCAGCGGAGGCTGGCGTGGAACAGCTGGAGAGTCCCGCTAGCCCGAGCCCCCATTGGTTAGAAATCCCCAAACCCAAGTCCTGGCCTCTCACCAGCGCTGAAGGGTGGGAGCTGAGACTTCCTGTGGAGTTGGCCAGATGGTGTCCAGTGCTCGGCGTGCATTGATGGGTGTGGAACCGATTCCTTTTAGCTTTGGATGGTTTTATAACCCTCCCCCGGAATAAAGAATGATGCTGGTTTCTTGGATAGTGTTTTCTCTCAGTAGAGCTCGACCCCCTGACCATCTTTCAGTGCATTATTACCCTCATTATACAGATGGGAAACTGAGGCACGGAGAAACTAAGGGACTTGGCCAAGGTCACAGAGGAAGTCCCTGATAGAGCAGGGAACCCACAGGGTCTTCCTGTGCCCTCTCCCCTGGACCAGCCTTCCCGCTCAGAGGGGCGGCTGGAGATCTATCCCCCAGGACCGGACCACAGGACTGCCGACATTGGAACTCAGCCAGGCACCCATGGTCACCCCCAGCGGGCGATCTCGGGACAGGACCGTTGGCCGGGCGTTTCCAAGCACTTCGCGTTGCAGCCGGAGTGGCCCTGCAATGTCAGAGGAAGGCAGAGCGAGGATTGAGGGCTGGAAGTTAAAGTCAGACAAACTCCAATCGGAAATGAGGCGCCGGATTTTTCACAGCGTGGGTGATTCACCAGTGGGAAAGCGGTGGGGTCTCCATCTCTTCCGGCTTCCGAGCCAGACTGGCCGCCCTTCCGGGAGATGATTTAGTCCAAGGGGAGATATCGGGCCTAACACAGAAGGAAGTGGGCGGCGTTCTCCAGCCTGGGTGCCACAGCAGGTCAGACGAGAGGATCTAAATGTCCCTTCTTAGAATCTGTGGGCGATGGCTCCTCGCTCTGGGGTGGCTTCTTGGGGACGTATCTGGGCTATGCTGCAGCCCCGTCACCCCATTCGTCAGCCCAGATTGGGGGGAGGGGGAGACACCGATCAGATCAGGGGTTTGTCGTCAGATAGATCCTCAGTGCCATCCCCCTCCTCCCTCCCACCACCAGCGGCCTCAGCCCTCTGCCTATCCCTCCGGGCGATGTTCCCACCCACGCCCACGCCCACGCCCACGCCCACGACGATACCGGCCGCGGCGCCCGTCCCAGCCCCAATGGCCACAGCCGCCTCGGCGGCGACGGCAGCAGCGGCGATCCCAGCACCGATCCCGGCACCGACAGCTCCGCCCACCGGGGCCAGGACCACCATCCCCGCACCCACGCCTGCCAAAATGGCGAATTTCTTGAAGGACTTCTTGTAGGTCTCCAGGAAGGTCTCAGCCTCCTGTGTCAGCTCCTCCTCCAGCTCTGTCAGCCGGGCCTCTTTCTCCGGCGCCGGCTCCCGCATGTCGATCCGGCACCGCCACAGCAACTGCCCACGCCGCTCCGCCAACAGCTCCACCATCTTGCTCGGCCGCACCTTCAGGCAGTCGATCATGTTCCGGGAGTCGCCGTCCTGCGTCCGCCGGGAGAGGAGACGGCCAAGAGCATTAAAAGGGGCGAGACAGCACAACTCCACCCTAAGATTGGGGTCCACTTCACATGGGGCATTGCACAGACCCCCTCACCAACTGAGATCAGAGCCCTGGTCATTAGGGTGACCAGATCACAGGGATGAAATATCGGGACGCGGGGCGGAGCAAAAAAAAAAATGGCGGCGGAGCAAAAAAAAAAAAAAACAGTTTCGCAGGGGCGGGGGGCATTAGCAGGCCCCAGCCGCGCCGGGCGCACGTGCTGCCCATCCCAGGGCAAAAGCTGGCCCCGATGCAGAAGGGGCTAGGGATAGTAGCAAAGTCCGGGGCTGGCCGCGGCGCGGGCGTGCAAGGGGCCAGGGCTGGCACAGCCGAGCCACAGCAGCGGCCGGTCACCTGAGGGGCTCCAGGCTGGGCAACGGGCAGGAGCCAGGGCTTTTCCCAGCCCTGCAGAGCCTCCTGCCCCCCAGCCCGCCGTGGGCACATGCGGCGCGTCCCGCCGCCGGCAGGGAGCCCCGCGCCTCTCCTGCTCGGCTGCGCTCCAGCGGCTCCTTCCAGGCGGGGCGAGCCGCTGGAGCGCAGCCAAGCAAGAGAGGCGCGGGGCTCCCTGGCAGCGGCGGGGAAGTTTATGGGGACCCCGGCTGGCCCCTCACCCCTGTCCGCCGGCCTCCCTGCCTGGGACAAGTCTCGCCCCCGCAGCCTCTCTTCGCCGCGTGTCTCTGGCGGCCCACGCTGCCCACCCGGGCCAGAGCCAGCCCCGGCTGCTGCCTCCACAGCAGCGGCCGGTCTCCTGAGGGGCTCCCCGGGGCTCCAGGCTGGGCAACGGGCAGGAGCCAGGGCTTTTCCCAGCCCTGCAGAGCCTCCCGCTCCCCAGCCCGCCGTGGGCACATGCGGCGCGTCCCGCTGCCGGCAGGGAGCCCCACACCTCTCCCGCTCGGCTGCGCTCCAGCGGCTCCTTCCCGGCGGGGCCGCGGCAACTTTCCCTTCCCCTCCCAGGCTCCTAGTAGTTGCCCGACCCTCCTCCTAACCTCCTCCCTCCATTGAGAGATCCAATGGGGGAAGGAGGGGGCGGAGTCGGGGTTGGGGGGGCGTGAGCGCCGGAGCGGAGGGCAAATTTGCTTTTTTGTCCAGTGTCCTGACCGAACATCGGACGGGACGCGGAACAAAGAAGGAAATATCGGGACTGTCCCGATAAAATCGGGACGTCTGGTCACCCTACTGGTCATACAGACAACCCTTAACTGAGATCAGAGCTCCCATCACGCCAGGCCCCGTCATGCAAGTTGCTGCACAGGCCTCAGGTTCGAGACTGGGCCCCCTCTTGTGCCAGGTTTGGACTCTCCCATCTGTGCAGCCACCCTGGGAGCTAGAGGTATGAACTCCTATCTCTTGCCCCAAAGCCCAGAGCCTGCAGGACTGGCTAGGAAGTTTCCCTGGGGTTCCCCTGGCTGGGGACACAGCTGCCCCCTTGGACTCACCTTCTCCTTCAGAAAGAGAGCGTGGTCTGCGTGGGCTCTGTCCAGGACATTCTGGTTGTGGAAGGTGATGGCCATCTGTGCAGGGAGGACAAGGCCGGGGTGAGCTGCAGTTTATGGGGACCTGTTTCTACCTAGTGGCTGCAGCTTCCACCGCAGTAGCCTCACGTAACAGAGCAACGCCGCTAGCTGGGGTGGCAGCTGCTTGGGACTTCCGGTGCCGCCGGTCTCCAGTTTGTTCCTCAGCCTCAGCTCCCTTCCTCACCCCGACCTGTACTTTGCACTTGCAGCACAGTCCTGGAGCCAAGGACTCTGCAAACCCCTGTCCCAGCCGGGCTCGGCCTGAAGCTGACCCCTGACAGCGCATCAGTGACACCGGCTCTCACGGGTCTGGTGGTATTTGGGGGCTTTTATCAATCTGCAGGAGGCAGGTGGTTTGGGTGTGAATCTCAGCTCTTTTTTTGGTTGGGGGGGAGGGGCTTTGGGCTGGGTTAACTCTTGTTGTGGAGGAGCAATTGTTGGCCTGAGACCTGATCAACCCCCCCATATTAAACCACCTCAGGAATGTCCCTAACGAGAGTTATAACCACCAAGGTGGTAAAGTAGAGACGCCCAGGCACTGGGAAATTAGGGCGGATACAGAAAGAGACTCAACAAATGGGAAGATAAGCTCTGACCAGTGTTTTATGCTGACCATCTGCACAAACAGAGAAGGTCACAACCAAGTTACCATTTGGGGACGAAAGAGAAAATGTAAAGAACTTGGGCAGGAAGAAGGACACCTAGGTGCCAGTGCGTAATTGGTTAAAATTTCTGTTATTTAGGAGTGTGGGATAATGTGATAGGTTTAATACATTGGAAGGAGGGAGCTAATTTTACCTATAGAATGTAAATGAAAAACTATGCTCTTTGGGAATCAACTCCGGACTGCAGGGGAACATCAAACTGCAAAACATCCGACCCCCTGCATGATCGTGACGTGTGTGGGTGCTGGGAACCCCCGGATGAGAGGATCCCGACTGGCCATTGGGTGAAATGTGTCTGGATGTTGGGAGTGGTGAGCATAAGGGATTTGCTTGGTATATGTATTCTGTGTGTGTTTCTAATAAACAGATGTTTAGAGCACAACTGTGTAAGTCTCTTTCGCTGGGAAAAGGTTCTGCAGACCCGTACAGCCCCGAGCCCCGAGGGGAAGGGCGGGTACTTAAATTGACCAGGTTTATTCCTCAGTCCTGTGGGTAAGGATAGGTTTGCCAGAAACTGGGAATGGGCGACAGGGGATGGATCACCTCCCTGTTCTGTTCATTCCCTCTCGGACATCTGGCACTGGCAACTGTCGGCAGACAGGATACTGGGCTAGATGGATCTTTGGTCTGACCCAGTCTGGCCGTTCTTATGCACTTATGTGTCTTACCCCCCAAGCCCTCAGTCAGGAAAGGGTGAGGGTGCCTTAAATTGACTGGGTCACACTTTGAGTCCTAGGCAGGGTATAGGCTGGGGGCCCTAAATTGACCGGGTAACACAATGACTCTGGGACAGTCTCTGCTGTGGTGCTATTCTGGAGTGGTTATTGGGGTGTAGTTATTCTGGAATAGTTAGGCTGGTCTATTCCCCCCATGTACATAAACTGAGTCCCCCCATTCTCCTCTAGAAGAGGGCCCAGCAGGGCCGGCGCAACCTATTAGGTGACCTAGGCAGTTGCCTAGGGTGCTAACATTTGGGGGGCGGCGACCGCGGCGGCCGGTTCTTCGGCTGCCCCAGTCGTCGTCGGCATTTTGGGGGCAGGACCTTCCGCCGCCTAGGGCGGCAAAAAAGCTGGTGGCGCTCCTGGGGCCTGGATAGCACCTCTCCCAGCGGATCTGAGGCTGACACCCAAGAGAACTTTACAGTCCATGGCTATGGTTCTGTCTACAGTGAGATGTAAGCCCAGAGTGAGTAGGAATCGAGTTAGCAGCCCCTGGGGTTGCTAACCTAGGACTGGAGCGTCTACACTCATTTGTAACCCCAGGTTAGGACTCGTTGAACCCTGGGTTCCAGCTCGGAGCTCCAGCATCTACACTGCATTATGCAGGCCTGAGTGCAACCGCCTGTATCCCAGACTTCCTAGCGCCTGCCCCCTAAGAAGGGGGCAAGTTTAGTTTTGGAGCCTGAGAAGGGAGCTAGAGTTTAAACAGGCCCAGAGATGAGGCTCCAGAGCCCAGAGAGGCCAACCGTTTGTTGGACTGTGTTACCCGGGAAGGGGTTCCTTCGTGTGTCTTTAGACTGTGTGTGACTTAGCCGGAGGGCTGAGGTACCCCTGACAATGAGAACCGCCAACAGGGGGCACCAGGATGAGAAAAAGGGAAGAGTGCAGGATCGCACCCAGCTGACAGGAGCCGCTCATGAGAGGTGAGTGTCCCCCCATCACACCAACCCATAGAGAAGTATGAGGCATGTGAGAAACATGATCTACAGTTCCTAGGAGCCACCTCGGCAGCATTGCCAAATGGGGAGGTTTGTAGGAAACTCAACGGGTTCTGCACAAAAAACCTAAACAAAAATCCCCACTTTTGGGCCAGCTCTGATAAATGTCTGTCATTTACATGCCAAAACACATAGGGCAGGTATGTCCCCATGCCCGGGGACAGGCATGTTGATGTTTTGGGCCCAATGAACTGGAGACGCATCCGTACACTGAGCAAACCCTCCAGCATCAGCCACCCTCTAGTCTAGTCAAATTCTTCTACCTTGGAGTCCAAGAACCTGAGAGCCTTTCCCGGTCACTTCCAGTAGCATGGCCTGAGTTCCCAGCACCTCACCAGCGCTGGTATGGACGTGAGAGAGGAGACACCCCATGATCAGGTCAGAGACAGAGACGGTACCTGACAGGGAGAGGAGAAGCCGGAGCGATGTTTCTTCATCACATCAGATAAATTCTGCAAAGGAACCAAAAGAAATCATCACATCACAGACTCCACAGGGCTTAGAAAGGCTGTGAACATGGGGACGGCTCGCCTGGCGCTGAGATGCAGCCACCTCTGGGGTGGGGCAGCTGGGGATTTGGGGGTATTGGGGTCATCACTGACTGCAAGGAGAGAGCATCCCCTTCCTGCTCCCTCCAGAACAGCTGGCCGGTCCCCACCTTTATCTTGGTAGCGAGCTGTGTCCCGGTGAGCAGCTCCCCATGCTGGTCCGTCCGGACGTGTTGACTGGCCGAGCTCACCAGGATGGTGATGTATTCCCTCAGGCTCTCCCGGAAATTCTCACCCATGTCTGCAAAGGGGCGAGAGATGGACAATGGTAGGGGATTATAGGGCCTATCTGATCCCCCTTCTCTCTACCTTCCACGTGTAGGCATGATCAGTGACCCAGTCACATTGCTCTACACATGGCAGGGAGCTCAGAGACACTGTCCTGGGTCTGTTACCTCTCAGGGTTCCCTCGCTTCCACTCACGATCCGCTCGCCAGGGGAGGGCATCAGGTAACAGCGGCTGCTGCTTCTGCTCAGCGCTTCCAGGGCCTTGGGGTGTTTGCAAGGGGACGTCGCCGCCAGCTTCTGCCGGAGCCGGGGGGAATCGTTACATTGACACACAAACACCTGTTAACATCAGCCCGACCTGCCGGGCAGTCAGAGAGGGTCTGGAGGGGCCCAGCCTCGTTTGTGGTAGGCATTGGAAGGGATGCAGTGAATGAGGTAGGGGATGGCAGGAAGAGACAGGAGTGAGTCCCAGGTCTCAACCTCCCCCACCCTGTACCCAGTCTATCCAGATGTCTTGTCCCAGCCTGCTCCTCTCCCTCCCCCTGGTCTGGCTTTTCTCCCCTCCACACTGCAATCAAGCAGCTTCCTTCTCCACCCCACCTGGGCTCATTGAGAGCGTGGGAGAGACAGGACATCCCCTCTCAGGTCTGGTGCCCGGCCTGGAGCAGCAAGTGCGGGGGAAGTCCAGCTTTGCTACTGCAACCCCCGGCTGGAGCACACTGGGTCGCTCTGTGGGGACGGAGCACGCTCAGTCTGGGCACCATGTGGAGCTGTGAGGGGCTGGAGCATGGTCAGTGTGGACAGATTCTGGTGTCTCTCTGACACACTGGCCACCCCACCCCCCGCCAAATGTACAGTCCTTACTCCAAAGTAGGGAGGGCTGGGGGGCGGAGGGGGCTAGCGATGTTAAAAAAAAGGAACATCAGAATTTTCTTTCAATATTGCTAAACAATGTGTATTTCTTTAGCCTCATTCTCAGAAACAGCTGGAGGAAGCACGAATCCAGCAGGAGGCAGAGAACAAGCATGGAAAATTTCAGCCCAAACATTTAAAGTTTGGCAAAGTTATAAGCAACTTTAAAGGGGTCTTATAATGGGGTTTGTCAGGAAACCTTCATAAAGGGTGGGGCTACCAGCCCCCTGGAGGGGAAAGGCCCTGTGTCCCATTCCCCATCCCCTGAGCCAGCCAGTCCCCAACACTGGGTCTGGATAGCAGCTGGTGCCCCCCAGAGGGGACAGACCCTAGGTCCCATTCCCCCCACCCAACCAAGCCCCACAGTCACCTGTCTGACGTATCTCAGATGCTGCTCCCCACCCTGGGCTCCGAGGACCCCGGGGATGTTCGAATCTCGCACCAGCAGGTCTAGATGCTGCAGGGGAGACAGGTGGGGAGTGGGGGTCACTGAGGGTGGGGGAGGCTGGGACGGGGAGAAGGACGGTGTCTGCTGGGGTAACGACCCCTCGGGAGTGGGGCAGTTGGTGCATGGGGCAGGAGCATTCTGTGGAGTGGGGGAGGGGTGCAATGTGGGGATACATGGGGCAGGGCGGGTGATTGGAGGGGAAGCCATCTCACCTGAATGGGCTCCAGTCCGTAGGCCTCTCCCACCACTTCGGCCACCTGCACAAACATCTGTGGAGAGAGAAGAGGGACGGGGTGAGTCTGGGACCTGGGAGGTGTTTAGTCTGGGGGGAGATGATCCTGCCTGTGAACAGAAAGGGGCCTGATCACCCCCCACCCCCAAATCGGAGCTTCTCCCTCTGCCCAGGGCCGAGAGCGAGGCCCAGCGAGTGTGAAACGAATTGTGTGATGGACAGAGAGGATTTCAGCGGGGCAGAGAGAAAGAGGCTGCACCCGGGCATGGGACGGGGAGGGAGGCCGTAGGACACAGGGGTCTGGTTGCGGGGACGGATAACTGTCAGTGCGCACCCCTCCTCTGTCCAGTTTCAGGGTTTTCTCCTTCTCTCCAGGGCGCTCCACAGAGGTGTGGAGGGGAAGCGGGGTGGGGGGGGGGCAGTGATCGAAATTTGGGGTCCTTGTACTGAGGGGTCCCACTCCACAAACACCCCATTGCCTCAGGCTGACGGACGCTACCAACTTTCTTTGCACAGCCCCAGGGGTCAAGGCTCTGCTCACGCCTTGAACAGTCTGGTGATGCGGCATTTCCCTGAGCTCTGCCTAGGCCTCCCTATCTCTGTGTGAACCAGGTTTTTGCCAATGACAGAACCCAGGGCAGCGAGAGCAGATAAACCCCTCCCAAGCCGACCTGTGCCCGGCACAGAGAATCCCCCCGGGGTGCGGTACAGGGTCCGGACACGCCGTATGCCGTAGGCGGCAGTGACGTCACTAAGGGGCTTGAACCGGTGGGGCTGGGGCTGGGTAAGAGCCTGGAGAGCAAAGCACAGCAGGGGGCAGAGCGACCGCCCCAGGCCCTGGCCCCAGCAGCTTCCCACCGATGGTGGAGCTGGGCTGGAGGGGAGGGAGGGGTCCGAACTCTGGCCCAATGGCCAACACCAGACATGTGGGAGCGAAGAGCCAGGCTGGGCCGTGCAGTGACAGCGCTGACTCCAGAGAACCCACATGACCGTGGGAGAGTCAGTTTCTCTCTCTCAGCTTCAGTTTCCCCACAGGAGCTATGGGGAGGGATAATAACCCTGTGGGGCTAACGGGAGAACCGGGCCTGGCCACGTTCAGTGTCGCGCTGCCCGGCCTCACCTCCAGGTATTCGAGATCCGGGTCCTTCAGCCGACGGCCAACGTTCAGTATCTGCAAATAACCAGGAGACAGACAGAGCTACAGCAACGAGCAGTGATAGCCGCCCCAGGCCACTTCCCAGCCACGTCACCCACCCCGCAGCATAGCGCCCCCTAGTGCCACCCGGGTATTGAGGCCAGCCCTGACCCCCAGGGGAGCGCGCCCCCTGCTGTGCCCCACGCCGCTCCCTCCCGGGCAACCTCCCAACCTGGTAGGAGCTGAGCAGCATGGACATGGCAGAGAGTTTGATGCTGGTCTCCTTGTTGCTTTTAAGGTCCATGGATCCCTCGGTGTCGACCAGCAGCATGGCCACCTGGGGGCCAAGAGTGAGAGCCCCAGGTCAGCTCCCGGCTTTGTCCAGCCACCTACGGCCCCTCTGCCCCCGAGCCTGCCCCCTGCTCCACCCCCATGGCACCTGGCATCTCATTCTCGCCTTCCCCAGAAATCCCCCAGTGTTAGTTCCCTATTTCTGTCTCTTCTCCATTCCCCCCTGTTCTCTCTCCACTGGTTCCCCTGGGGCCTCCTTCCCCACGTCTCTGTCCATCCCTCCCTGTTTCCCCCACTCCCTCTGTTCCCAATCCTCTACCCTGTTCCCCTTTCCTTCTTCCAGCCCCCCCATGGCCTCCTCCCTGCTCTCTATGCACCCCCAATGCCACCACTCACCTTCCCGCCCTCGGTGGGGACCCAGAAGGGCTGACTCCACGCCCACACGCCGTGGGTGACTGGCTGCATGTCGGCGCGCCACTCGAACCCCTCCAGGAGCTCGTCCTCCCGGCCCATCCATGACCCGTCCCTCGCGTCCTGCGTGGAGGAATCATGGGGGGGAGGTCAGTGCAGGGTGGGGGAGGAGAGTGACTGGTTCCCCCCCTCCTACCCCAGACTGCAAACGCTGGGAGGGGACAGGGGTTAATTGTACCAGTGTGGGGCGGGAAGGATACATGGTGACAGGTGTACTCGTAATCTGATAGACAAACCGACTCACTGCTGTGTAGACAGAGACAGTGACATGCTGTGTTCCAGACAGGCAGACAGACACCTTAGGGTCCAGCCATGGCCCGAGCTAACCGGACATGTTTGGGGATGGGATGTTCACAGACACGTGTGCAGCTCTGTGCCCTCCAGCAGGGGGCAGGATGGGGCTGTTCACACCCAGCTCACTCCTGCTCCCGTTCACACTCACCGGGCTCCGGAGCCGGCGCAGCAGGTAGTTCAGCAGGAAGGATTTACCCAGGCGTTGCTCCCCGATGATGGACACCAGGCAGACGGGGGCGCCCCCCACCCCACCCTGCTCCAGGCAGCGGCTCAGGGCCTCCTCGTCCAGGGTCAGGCCCCCTTCCTCGTCCAGACGCACCAGCTGCACCGGGCGCCCCATCTCCGGTGGAGCCCCTGGCCCCTGCTGCAGGAAGAGAGCAGGGTCAGACCTCCGACCCCACCCACCAAGTGAGCCTGTCCCATGGCCCCGTGATCAGAGCCCTGTGCCCCATTCCCACCCTCCCAAGCCAGCCAGCCCCCCTGCCCTGGGGCTGGATCAGAGCCAGAACTCTCTGGAGGGGAAATCCCCTAGATTCTTGCTGGAACACATCAAGGGAGACTGCACCAGGCTGGGGAAGACCCTTAAAGAAATGGAGGCTCAGGGGATCTTCAGTGGGAGGAGGAGAGTGAAGGGGAGACAAGATGCTGATGATCACCAGGTGGCTCAGGCAGTGGGGCTAAGGAGGGCTTGGGGATGTTCGACCACTGGGAGGCGCTCACGGACAGCTGACTGGTCTCATGGGACGGAAGCCACCTGAACAGGGTGCGGGATAGACTTCCAGGATGGAGGTTGGCACAGCTGATGAAAAGGGCTTTAAACTAGGAACCCTGGGAGATGCTCTTGGAATCTCCAGGCCCGATTCTCACACTGAGCGGGAGGCAAATCACGTAGGACAGGGCACAGCAGTGGAGAAAGGAAGGACAGAGGGCGGGAGAATGGACGACAAGAGGAACAATAGTGCCAAGAGCACCGACACTAACAGTCAGGTGGCCGATACTGGCAGTAAAACGACTGAACCTACCCGGGTGAGAAATCTGAGCAAAGCCAAGCGGAAGCAGTGAGATGTCTGATCAGCAACGCCAGGAGCCGGGTGACAAAATGGAGGAAGTAGAACTACGGGTGCAAGATGGGGAACCAGAGATTATCGGGAGAACAGAACCATGGGGCAGTACAGCCATGGCTGGATTACAGGAAAGAAAGGAAAAGGGCAAAGGTTGTGGAGTAGCATTGTGTGTTCATGACGAGGTGGAGTGGGAAGAAATGAGAAGGGCTGGAATGGGTAAAACAGAATCTGTTTGGGTCATAATCACTGTGGGGAAGAAAACTACCAGAGGCTCCCCTGGGATAGTTCTTGGGGTCTGCTACAGACCCACGGGTCCGGTTTGGGTGTGGATAGAGACCCCTTTAATAGATTGAATGAAATAATTACCACTTGGAATTGTGTGATCATGAGAGACTTTAGTTTTCCAGACAGAGATTGGGGGAGAAGTGCTACTAATAATGGTAGGGCCCGGATATTCCTGGATGTGACAGCCGACAGATTTCTTCACTAAATAGTCACTGAACCAACAAGCGGTGATGCCAGTTTAGATTTAGCACTGGTAAGTAGTGAGGACCTCACTGAAGACCTGGCTGTAGAGAACAGCCTTTGTTCGAGTGACCATGAGCTAATTCAGTTTAACTAAATGGAAGGATAAACTAACACAGGTTGTCAGCTGCTGGTCCTGGATTTCAAACAGGCAAACTGCAAAAAATTAAGGGAATTAGGGAGGGAAGTGACCCGGCCTGCAAAGCTGAAGGATCTGAATATGGAGGGGGCTTGTCAAAGATGAAGGAACTATCTGGAGTCTGCGTCCAGGAAAAAGCCAGTAGGGAGGGGTTGCTGACCAAACTGGACGAACAAGGATCTCACATTGGTGATGAAGAGAAAGCAGAAAGCCTACAAGGAATGGAAAATGGGAGGAATCCGTATAGGGATAAAGTGAGAACTGCCAAAGCCAAGCAGAATTTGAGCTTGCAAAAAAAATTAAAACCAACAGTAAAAAGTTCTTCAGCCTTATAAAGAAAAAAAAAAAAAAACAAGGAAAGAAGAAGTGGGACCGCTGAGCTCTGAGGATGGGGTGGAGATAAAAGATACAGGCTGCATGGGCCAACACCTAAAGATATAGGCAGGGACTCTGTTAGCAGGAAAAGGAGCAGGTTGACCCAGAGGTGGATATGAGTACAGGCTTCTTTATTGCGATACTTGTTCCCGTCGACCAAATTGTCGAGTAAGCGCTGGATTAGTTACAGCACACTCTTTATCTAAGTTAGTATGTAAACGCCTACATCCGTTACAACCCCCCAAACCCTTATTGAGTAATAGAAACACCCATCCTGTTAGTGTACCCACCCCTATCTATTAGTCACAGCATTATGCATGTCACACAGACATTTTTATCTTGGAAATACAGTTCTTTGCAACAATCTGTTGCTACAAATGTCCCTAGTCAGCGCTTCTCAGGGGAGGGAGGAAGGGGCTATGAGCAGTTCTCAGGGGAGGGAGGAAGGGGCCATGAGCAGTTCTCAGGGGAGGGAGGAAGGAGCCATGAGCAGTTCTCAGGGGAGGAAGGAAGGGGCCACGAGCCAGGGCTTGTTTATGTAGCTGGGAAAGGAAGGGCGGGGAGAGAACATTTCTTTTACCTTCTCTCACACGAAGGGCATTCATTTGACAGCTACATTTCTCCTGCAGCTGCAGGCCTTATCAATTCTCACAAGCAACAGGGAAGGGGAAAATATGGCAACTTATTTATTAAACAAAGAAACACTGCCTGCTTATGCCTTTGTCCCCTAATGCCATGTCAGCAGCAACTTCCCAGGTCTTTACTTAACCCGAACGTATCCCAAGAGCCTCAGTTTTCAATAAGCGTAAAGAGAAGCTTGTGGCAAGATGGCTAATGAGAACAAGAATACGGGAGTAGAAATTGTCCCTGAATTGGCTGAAATGGAAACCAGATTCAAACAGCTTAATGGGACCAAACTGGGGGGGCCTGGATCATCTCCATCCACGAATATTAAAGAAACCGGCACATGAAATTGCAAGCCCAATAGCAAGGATTTGTCATTAAGCTGTAAAAGTCAGGGGTCATATCTTGGGTCCTACCAAATTCATGGCCATGAAAAACGTGTCACAGATCGTGAAATCTGGTCCCCCCCCCCTTTGTAATCTGATCTTTTGTGTGCTTTTACCCTAAACTACACAGATTTCATGGGGAAAACAGCATTTCTCAAATTCAGGGTCCTGACCCATAAGGGAATTGTGGGGGGGGGGTCGCAATTTTATTTTAGGGGGGGTCACAGTATTGCCACCCTGAATTCTGCACTGCCTTCAGAGCTGTGTGTCTGGAGAGCGGCAGCTGGTGGTCAGGCACCCAGCTCTGAAGGTAGCGCCCTGCCAGCAGCAGCGCAGAAGTAGGGGTGGCAATATCATACCCTGACATCCTTCCTTCTGCGCTGCTGCTGGCACCGGCTCTGCCTTCAGAGCTGGGCTCCCAGCCAGCAGCCGCCGCTCCCCAGCCGCCCAGCTCTGAAGCTTCACGACTGAGCTTGATAAGTTTATGGAGGGGATGGGATGACGAGACTGCCCACCATGGCACGTAGCCGATCTGTAACTGCTAGCAGCAAATATCTCCAATGGCTGGAGATGGGACATTAGATGGGGAGGGCTGTGAGTTACTACAGAGAATTCTTTCCCAGGGGTCTGGCTGGTGGGTCTCACCCACATGCTGAGGTCTAATTGATCGTCATATTTGGGGTCAGGAAGGAATCCCCCCCCGGTCAGATGGGCAGAGACCTGGGGGGTTTCGCCTTCCTCTGCAGCAGGGGGCACAGGTCACTTGCCGGTTTGAACTAGTGTAAATGGTGGATTCTCTGTAACTGGAAGTCTTTAAACCAGGGGTGGGCAAACTACAGCCCGCAGGCCACATCCGGCCCATCAGGGCTTTGGATCCATCCCAGGGGATTGCCACCCCCATGGCGCTGTGGGGCTAAGGCAGGCTCCCTGCCTGCCCTGTCCCGCGCTGCTCCCAGAAGCGGCCGGCACCATGTCCCTGCGTGCTGCTGCCACCCCAGAGCTGCTCAAGGTAAGCAACGCTGGGCCGGAGACGGCACCCCAACCCCCCTGCACCCCAGACCCCAACCTCCTGCCCTGAGCCCCCGTGGCACACCGCACTCCTCCTGCGCCCCAACTGCCTGCCCTGAGCCCCCGTCGCACACCGCACTCCTCCTGCACCCCAACTCCCTGCCCTGAGCCCCCGTGGCACACCGCACTCCTCCTGCACCCCAACTCCCTGCCCTGAGACCCCTGTCTCACTCCGCACCCCTCCCTGCACCCCAATCCCTGGCCCTTAGACCCCTCCCGCACTCCGCACCCCCTCTTGCACCCCAACTCCTTGCCCTGAGCCCCTTCCTGCACACCACCCCCCCTCCCACACATCACACTCCCTGTCACATCCCAACCCCCTGCCCCAGCCCTACATTCTTGTCCCAGCATGCAATTTCATCACCCAGATGTGGCCCTCGGGCCATAAAGTTTGCCCACCCCCTGCTTTAAACCATGATGTGAAGATGTCAGTAACTCAGCCAGAGGTTTGGGGTCTATTACAAGAGCGGGTGGGGGAGGTTCTGTGGCCTGCGATGTACAGGAGGTCAGACTAGATGATCATGATGGTCCCTCCTGGCTGACCAGTCTGAGTCTGCGTGTCCCATTCCCCACCCCCTGAGCCAGCCAGTCCCCACTCTGGGGCTAGATCAGGGCTGGCGCCCTCTAAAGGGGACAGGCCCCATGTCCCATTCCCTGCTACCCTGAGCCAGGCAGTCCCTGCCCTGGAGCTGGATTGGGCCCAGCATCCCCTACAGGAGAAAGCTCCTTTTCCCCTTATCTAGCCCATCTGGTCTCACCGGCTCCGGCTCTTCCCGCAAGAGCTCGGTGAATTTCTCCACCAGGCTTTTGACACGTGTGTCTGGGATCATCCTGCCCCCGGAGCAGGGAGCTCGGCACTCCGGGCAGCGGCGCCCCTGGGCTGAGACCTCGCTCCAGTGAATGGAGAGGCAGCCCCGGCAGAAGTTGTGGCCGCACTCGATGGAGACGGGATCGTTCAAGACATCCAGGCAGATGGAGCAGGTGACGTCCTCCCGGAGTTGCTCCATCCCTCTGACCCTGCAGGCCTGGGGAAATCCACTGGGTCAGAGCTGGCACATGGGAACACCAGGGCTGACATGCTAGAGCAAGGGGGCTGGGAACCAGGACTCCCGGGCTCCAATGTTAATTTTCACCACTTTGCTCGTAAGTTTCCATTCACTGCTGTGAGCTGGGCCATTCCCATTTTTGGGCAGAGCTGGCAAATGCCTCTCTGCTTGTGGGGTTTTGGGTTGCCTGGGGGTCTGGGAGCACAGCCCCCTGAACTCCGATGGGGATGACAAGCATTCCCGCCCCCTGAGCTCACCCCACTAGAAACACCCGACCTGCCACGACATGGACTCAGCCGTGGGGTGAGACTCTCAGAGCCCCCTGGGCATCTGCCAGCCTAGCCAGCCAAGGGGCCTCGGAAACGCCTGCTGCTTTTGCTCCTGTCGTTATTAAATGGGGGCTGCCAGGGGCATCCTGAATCCCCCCCCCAGCTCACAGGGCGCCGGGGCTCCTGGAAAAGCAGAAGTGGCCAGAGCAAACCGCACCCCCAGGCGGTAGCCGCAGGCAGGGGGAGGGGATTGAAGGAAGGTCACTGGAAAGGATCTGGGCACCGAGCCCAGCAGCCCTGATGGCCAGAGTCAGCCCTGCTCTGCCACGTGGTGAGTCTTGGAGCGTCCTGCCGCTGAGATACCCTCAGCCCTGGACCTTAGCTCTGCCAGTGCCTAACCCTGGGGTTGGGCCCTGGGATCTGAGGTTCACACAAGACAGAAAGTTGTGTCAGGGGCTTTGGGACAGGAAGTGGCTCCCGCCCTGAAAATCGGATGGCTTCCTGGAGATAAAGGGGTTTTCATCAGGTGGAGGAGGGTGGGGCAGATTTTGGGGCCCCCCAGCAGTGGGAAGAACTCAGGCGTCCTGGCTCCCACACCTCCCCCGCTCTAACTCACCAGACCCCACTCCCCTCCCAGAGCCGTGAGAGAACCCAGGAGTCCTGAGCCCCAGGGTGTGGGCCCTGTCCCACAGGGGCCCCTGAGCAGTGGGATGAGGCTTATGCTCCTGTGATGTACTCTATATGATTTTATATAAATATGCTAATGAGTGTGAATATAATGTGACTGGAATATGCTTCATGCAAAACGTCTCTTGTAAGGTATCCTCACAAAGCTTATCATCTACTGAGTGTGGTCATCTTATTTGTATAAATTTATCACTCTTGTATCTGAAACTAGAAATATAAAATATAACTCTGAGGGCCTATTGTAATTATGCAAAGTGTGGGCCATTAATTGTGGTTTGGAATCTTGATGACTCCCATTAACCAGGACCATTGTCTGTAGATGGCTCTGTTTCACTTGTAAGTCTTCCTGTATACCTGTGTGCTGGCAAGTGGGTAATGAAGTTCTACAGTGACGTGTGATCATGTCACTGGAACTGGAATCCATCTTTAACCTGGTGCTTTTCCATTGAGAAGGAGGAGGTGGGAACCCAGAGAGGGACAAAGGATTCCTGCCTTATGGAAAAGATATATAAGTGGGTGGAACAGAACAAAGAGAGGAGCCATCATGAAAAATCCCCTAGCTACCACCGGAGCTGGAACAAGAGCTGTACCAGGGGAAAGGACTGGGCCCAGACTAAGAAGGCATCCAGTCAGTGAAAGAAACTTATTGAAACATCTCTGAGGGTGAGATATTATCGGTATTCAGTTTTATTACTGTATTAGGCTTAGATTTGCGTGTTTTATTTTATTTTGCTTAGTAATTCACTTTGTTCTGTCTGTTACTACTTGGAACCACTTAAATCCTACATTCCATATTTAATAAAATCACCTTTTACTGATTAATTAACCCGGAATATGTATTAATATCTGGGGAAGGGGGGGTGGGGAACAGCTGTGCATATCTCTCTATCAGTGTTATAGAGTGTGAACAATTTATGAGTTTACCCTGCATAAACTTTATACAGGGTAAAACAGATTTATTTGGGGTTTGGACCCCATTGGGAGTTGGGCATCTGAGTGTCAAAGACAGGCACACTTCTTAAATTGCTTTCAGTTAAGTCTGCAGCTTTGGGGCACGTGGTTCAGACCCTGGGTCCGTGTTGGAGCAGACGGGCGTGTCTGGCTCAGCAAGACAGGGTGCTGGAGTCCTGAGCTGGCAGGGAAAGCAGGGGCAGATGTAGTCTTGGCACATTAGTTGGCAGCTCCAAGGGGGTTTCTGTGATCCAACCCGTCACAGCCCTTATATGGTTACAAGTGGCCCCAGGGGGGAGGAGCCGCCCCTCCAGCCCCCCAGCAGAGGCGCCAGCATGTGGCCGAGCTGTGACTTCTGCTATTTTCAGGGCCTTGGTTGGCAGGTGCCCAGGGGGGCTGCAGGGGATGGATGGGGGAGGAGAAGGAGGGGCTCTCGGGGGGGCAGAGAATTGGATGGGGCTGCAGAGGTGGGGGAGGGGGCCATGGTGTGGGGGTGTTTGTCCCCCAGTGTCTGGGTTCGAGTACATGGTGTCCTGGGATCACCCCCTTCAATGAGCCCTGACCCCCTTCCCGCCACCTGGCCCCCCCAGACCCTAGAGACGCTGGCTGGTGCACGAGGCAGGAAATACGCCCAGCCCCAGCCTCCCCCATCCCCTATTCCCTCCACTGGGGGAAACATTGCCCCCCACAGGGAACATCCCGACCGTGCCCCCCCATCACTCCCAGTCACAGCTCCCCTCCCCCCCGAGGACACACAGGCGCAGGGCAGCTGGGAGAACCACACAGCCCCTCCCCCCTGCTCTGGACGTTTCCATGACTCAGCTGATTTGAAGCTGCGCCCATCGGACCCCCCACCCCCAGCACGGCGCTGCCGCCTGCCCCAAACCACAGAGCAGTGCCAAGAGAGCCGGAAACTCAGCCCTGCAAACATAGAAACAGCCCCAGCCCCACCCAGCTCTGCCGGTGCCCCTCACTCCCGACCCGCAGCCCCTGCTAGCCCAGCCCTGCCCCCCCCAGCTCTGCCGGTGCCCCTCACTCCCGACCCGCAGCCCCTGCCAGCCCAGCCCAGCCCTGCCCCCCCCAGCTCTGCCGGTGCCCCTCACTCCCGACCCGCAGCCCCTCCCAGCCCAACCCTGGCCTCCCCCCAGCTCTGCCGGTGCCCCTCACTCCCGCCCCCCCCAGCTCTGCCGGTGCCCCTCACTCCCGACCCGCAGCCCCTGCCAGCCCAGCCCTGGGCTCCCCCCCAGCTCTGCCAGTGCCCCTCACTCCCGACCCGCAGCCCCCTGCTAGCCCAGCCCTGCCCCCCCCAGCCCTGCCGGTGCCCCTCACTCCTGACCCCCAGCCCCTGCCAGCCCAGCCCAGCCCCACCCAGCTCTGCCGGTGCCCCTCACTCCCGACCCGCAGCCCCCTGCTAGCCCAGCCCTGCCCCCCCAGCTCTGCCGGTGCGCCTCACTCCCGACCTGCAGCCCCTGCTAGCCCAGCCCTGCCCCCCCAGCTCTGCCGGTGCCCCTCACTCCCGACCTGCAGCCCCTGCTAGCCCAGCCCTGCCCCCCCAGCTCTGCCGGTGCCCCTCACTCCCGACCTGCAGCCCCTGCTAGCACAGCCCTGCCCCCCAGCTCTGCTGGTGCCCCTCACTCTGACCCACAGCCCCCTGCTAGCCCAGCTCTGCCCCCCCAGATCTGCTGGTGCCTCTCACTCCTGACCCATAGCCCCTGCTAGCCCAGCCCTGCCCCCCCAGATCTGCTGGTGCCCCTCACTCCTGACCCATAGCCCCTGCTAGCCCAGCCCTGCCCCCCAGCTCTGCCGGTGCCCCTAACTCCCGACCCGCAGCCCCCTGCTAGCTCAGCCCTGCCCCCCAGCTCTGCCGGTGCCCCTCACTCCCGACTTGCAGCCCCTGCTAGCCCAGCCCTGCCCCCCCAGCTCTGCCGGTGCCCCTCACTCCCGACCCGCAGCCCCCTGCAGCCCAGCCCTGCCCCCCAGCTCTGCCGGTGCCCCTCACTCCCGACCCGCAGCCCCCTGCCAGCCCAGCCCTGCCCCCCCGACCTGCTGGTGCCCCTCACTCCCGACCCGCAGCCCCCTGCTAGCCCAGCTCTGCCCCCCCAGCTCTGATGGTGCCCCTCACTCCCGACTTGCAGCCCCTGCTAGCCCATCCCTGGGCTCCCCACTCCAGCTCTGCCGGTACTCCTCATTCCCAACCCACAGCCCCTGCCAGTCCAGCCCTGGGCTCCCCACCCCAGCTCTACTGGTGCCCCTCACTCCTGACCCGCAGCCCCTGTTAGCCCAGTCCTGGGCTTCCTCCCACTCCAGCTCTGTTCTTATAACTCACCCTGGTGAACAGACTCGAGCACCGATCCTGAGGTTAATTTTACGTTTGTCTCTGATGTTTCCCCTCTGCCTCCCTCGCTCTCTGCCTGTCTGTCTGCACAGAGTGATGGGCTGTCTCCTTCCCCCTCAGTTTTACTTTCAGTCTCTGGGTTTGGTCACTGGATGCTGTGGGTGCGGCTGAGGGGGGGCTCTTGGCTCCTTTCTCTAGAGCCCTTTGCCAAGGGGGTGATTGTGTAATCGGGGGATAGTCCCACGATTGTGGGGAACTTTCCTGGTTTCTGTACGTCCCCAGTGGAATCATTTAGCAAAAGGCTCCGAATCCTCGCTCCAACGCCCTTTACCCAGAAGCCGGCCTGACCTCAAAAACTCCCCTTCCCCTCTCTGACAAGGCTGGGTCCAGGGCTCCTGCGGTGCTTGACCCCCCAATCGTGATCACTCAGGACAGGGACCCGGCCAGGTGTCCCCAATCCAGGTTGCTTTGTCCACACCGGACGCTTCCCTGACCCACTGACTCACTGATCGCTGCAATCAGTTAAAACTAAATACAATTTATTAAACAGCAACTATAAGAAAGGGAAAACTGGGACAGGTTAAAGGAAAAAAGGACCCCACCCTGTGGAAACGGGGACACCACACACATCCGTCTCTGGGGCATAAGGAAAGCTCACAGTGTGTTCCTCACCCGTCCCAGGCCTCCCGCCCAGGCCCTGGCTGCGCTGCAGGGACACCGTGGATCAGACACTGCTCTGGTGGTGGCCACAAGCCCTCAGGCACTAGGAGGGAGGACCCTTCTCCCCAGCGTCCCCCCCCCTCCAGAGTCCGGCCTGCAAGGCATCTTGTGTGGTGACAACTCCTGTGCTGGGTTCTCTACCCAGGACCCCTGTTGCTCTCCCCAGCCACTTACTGATCCCCTTAGCTCTGCCCAGTTCACATGGAGGATGGGCCCCCGGGCTCCTGACTCCCTCATTGGCCTGCCTGCCCTGTCAATCAGGCTAACTTGGGGCACTGCCCACTCCACATTGGCCCTGGGGACTGTCAGTTTCAGGATCCTGCTTTCTCTTTGGCCCTTCCTTCCTTTTTTTTTTGCTATTGGATCAGGGCCAGCCAAAAAACCCCTATACATTTCAGTGAGGGGCTCCTGTTGTGCCAGGTGCTGCACACACCCTAACTGAGATTGGGAACTGAGATGTTATTGACATGAAGTGTGACCGTATAGATCATTGTTGCAACCAAGGTCCTATAGCTGCACTAAATCTTGTACAAAGGAGGTCAAGTGAGGTGTCTATGAAAAGGTTGTAATTTGCTGGTTATGATGATGCTGTCTGTATGTGTGTATCACTTTTGTGTTTGAAGTTATGAATATTGGCTATGTGCTTGTATCTCAATGTGTTTGATACTAAACAGCACCAGTGAAGCATTTGGCCAGCTTCTTGAGAAGGGACTCTTCAGATTAAGTGCCCAATCAAGAAAATGGACCTTGGGAGACTCCAAACACTTAACTGACAATGGACCTTGAGAGATGCCAATCCACATATGCGAAGCCTTCCTGGGAACGTTCAAGGTAGCATGTGAGCAATGGCTACTCTACCTGTAAAGAACTGAGTCATGCATGGCCATGTGACTTGCCCATGTGACTCCAAACTTCATCTTGCTGCTGTGATTTTCCACAGTAAGAACAAAGAGGTGTCCTTCCACATGGCAGAGGATATAAAAGGCCCTGGAAACCCGTCCATTTTGTCTTCAATCCTGCTTCTGACCTCTGGAAGAACTTTGCTACAAACTGAAGTTCTGAGCAATGGACTGAGTGACCCATCCAAGCTGGGGATGTTCCAGAGACTTAACTTAAGCCAGCAGTTTATTCCATCACTGCTACAAGCCTGAACCAAGAACTTTGCCATTACTGTATGTACTTAATCCCATTTAACCAATTTTAGCTCTCATCTGTATTTCTTTCTTTTTATGAATAAATCTTTAGATTTTAGATTCTAAAGGATTGGCAACAGCGTGATTTGTGGGTAAGATCGGACTGGTATATGACCTGGGTCTGGGGCTTGGTCCTTTGGGATCCGGAGAACCTCTTCTTCTTTTACTGGGGTATTGGTTTTCATAACCATTCATCCCCACAAGGAGCTGTGCTGGTGGTGATACTGGGAAACTGGAGTGTCTGAGGAAATTGCTTGTGTGACTTGTGGTTAGCCAGTGGGGTGAAACTGAAGTCCTCTCTGTTTGGCTTAAACCCCCCAGCCTTGAGCTGTAACTGCCCTGTTCTAAGTAATTTGTCCTGAATTGATACTCTCAGTAGTGTCCCGTCAAGGGCCGCATTGTTACAGAGACACATTGTGCCAGGCAATACACAGCTGCCAACGGAGATCAGGTCCCCATTGGGTGGGCACAGCACAGACCCCGACTGAGCACTTGCAATCTAAGGAGAGGGAGAAAAGTTTTTTGCCAATACCACAAAATGCTTTACATTCAACTGACCAGCACTGCCCTGTTTGGATGTTTCTCTCTTTGTCTGTACGTGGTAGCTTTTGAATGCTGCATCCAATCTATCCCCGGCTCTGGGGCATAACCCTGTTCAAACCCAAAGAACTCTCCAGAGCAGTGAGGAACCTGAGCCAGGAAAATGTACTTAGGTGTGCTGGCTATTTTGTCTAGAGCTGTGTATTTCTTGTGCTAGTCAGCACAGCTGAGTGACATCGTTTGGAGGGATAGTTTATTCGCTGAAATATGCAGTTTGGGGTCGACCAGAACAATTGACAAATACAGATTGAATTTTGCAAATAGTTTCGGGTGAAAAAAAATTAAGAAAAGTGGAACTGTTTCTTTGCCATATTCCAAAAAAACAATTGGACTTTTTTTGCTTTGAAATGTAAGAAGAGTCAGGATGAGCTCTACCCTGACATCTGGTGGTGAATTGTGTCGAGTTGTGGAACAGAACTTCAGGGGCTGATCTTGTTTGCATAGGCACACCCACCCCGCCTAGCATGAGCCCACAGCAACCGAAATGGTCACTTTGGCTGCTGTGGGATCCCCAGTTTCTCTGTTATTGGGGCAGGAAGAATAAAGTGTTGTTACCCTGATTATGTGAATCCAGAACAGTGGAACTGTTTTATGACAGAGGGACTCACCATCAACGAAGTAGCACTCGCTAGACAAGGGCCATGGGTTCCAAAACCCAGTAACTGGGGAGGGGTAGGTGCCAGGCATTTGTATCTGGTGGGATGGGGGCTCTGAAACATCAATTGTACTGCTTTTTCTTTCTCTACTGTGGAATATCAGAGCAAATTTTGATTCTATTAGGAGTTTAGTTATAGGCTACTGAGCTGAATTCACCTTGTGCCCATGGTGCATAAGCACTGAGGCTCTCCTACTACAAGCCAAAATTACTAAAGAGTTAAAATTACTAAGAGCTGAAATCACTGAGTGTTGTGTTAAGTAACGGGGAGCCTGAAGATATATGGCTGAGCAGCTGGCGGAGCGGAGCAGTTCATGGGACAGTTGGAGCGGCTCACAGGATGGCTGGTGGAGTGGAGCGGCTGGCGGAGTGGCTCATGGTGAAGGCTGCAGCAGAACCCCATGGAGAGGTGGGCCCTTAACACCCCTGTGCCCCCCCCCCCCTGCATTTCTGCCCAGGCTGGGAGGTAAAACTGCAGGTAAACTTTTGAACTCTGGGGCTGCACTGACCAGGGACAGAGACTTTTGGGGGTGTTGGACTTTTGGAACGTAGGGTGATTTTTTGGGTTGCTGGACTTAAGACCCTGAGGGGAAAAGGACACTGCCAAACTTACTTGGGGGTGGGTCTTTTGCTCATGCTTTGTGTTATGAATCCTGTTTGTGGTGTTTCCCTGTGGGGTTCCATGTGGAGCAGATAAAGTACACGACCAATGTGGTTGCAGGCTGAATCCAATTCTGTTTATTACAAGCTTTCTTTTATAGTTTTTCTTAACATTACATAACACAATTAGGCTATAATCACACATCTACCGATTGGACAAGAAGGAGAATCATGTGTTTATCACATGTATAGCCCCACACCGATTGGTTCAACCGTTCCTTACATAAGGCCATGATTTGTTTACCTCATCTTATATAATACTAGACCACCAGGGGGCCTTACATAAGGCCATGATCATCTTATATAATCCTAGACCACCAGGGGGTCTTACATAAGGCCATGATCATCTTATATAATCCTAGACCACCAGGGGGGCCTTACATAAGGCCATGATTTATTACCTTGCAAGTGTCCCATCGTGACCCTTACCTCCTCATGGAACTTTCCATTAGGGTGGTGTAGGGATGATACATCCCCACATTTCCCCAACATAATGCCGCATTGTTTCCCTCCTTTATTAAAAGGCTTTTGCTACACTCAGACTCTGTGCTTGCGAGAGGGGAAGTATTGCCTCTTAGAGTCGCCCGGGGGTGGTATGTAATTGTCCCAGGTCCCTGGGTGGGGGCTCAAGCCAGTTTTGCATTGTGTTATTGAAACGGAACCCGAGATACTGAACCCGGCCCTTGTTGCTGCCAACTCAGATGGGCAGAAGGGTTACAGAAACAATGCTTTATTCTGAAATGTAGCTAGACTTGATTTAAAAAAAATCATAATAAAAGGGGATTGAGAAAGAAAGAAAGAATTGGAAATGAAACTAAATGAAAACTTCAATACCAATGCCCAAGACACCCTATGATAACCTCAGCCCCAACCCCCATGATGCCATTATCATGAAATCCATAATAACCTTAGCCCCAATCCTCATGATGCCCTTAACCCCATGATACCTTTAACCCCATAATAATTACATCCCTCACCCGGGTACTATCTTTGCCTGGCTCTCTCTCTTCTTAGTGTATTCAGTGGGCAATAACACGGGGAAGTGAAAATCACCATAGGCCTCCACGCCATCACCTGGGCCATCACTTGTTTTCATTTGGTTTTCAAGGAACCCTGTACCGGGGTGACATCAGGCAGAGCAGAATGAAAGCGGTCACACCCTCTTCAGCACGTTGAAATTAGCAGCACTTATTTCTTTGCTTAGGGTCCCAGGAAATCAGTCCCCATTATTAGAGAATAATAGATCCAGGGAGGGGCAGAAACATGCCCCTGAAAACCTGCCCCAGCATTTTTATTAACCAGCTGAGTTTTGATTGGAGGAATAGGGGCAGCCTCGTTTGACCAAGACAGGCCTGGAGAAGGCAGAACCATGGGGCATCTCTGCTCCCCACTGGCCCCAGCACTGCTGGCGATGACCCTATTGCAGAGTGAGTGTCGGGTGGGGATGTAGTGACCAGCCTCTACCTTCCGGGGGAGGGGAGCAAGATACAGACTGTGGGGGAAGGAACTGGGCTAGTGAATAACAAGGGACTCCAACCCTTGGCCCTCAATAGAGCCCCCCAGCCCATCCAGCCTGGATTGGTACATTCAATACTGAGCTGCCCCTCTCCGATCAATGGGGAGTGTTGATTCTTGAACCTACTGGTGGTAAATCAAATAGAAACACTGCTAAGAATTTTGACTGGCGCTGAGGATGGCAGGGCTGTTCTGGAGATAATGCACAGAGCTTGGGGATTATGGGTGGAGCTACCGGCACTCATTCCCCTCCACACACCTTCTCAGGTCCCAGCAATGCCTGTGCATAAACCCCGCCACCCAACACACACATTAATATCTGTGCCTTCTCTTTCTTCACTCGCTGGGTACTCAGAGGATTTGGAATCAGACAGGTAAGACACCCACTGCAGAATGCCAGCCTGACTTGCCCTGGACACGTGCAATGAGAATGAGGCTGGGAGCCAGGACTCCTGGGTTCTCTCCCCAGCTCTGAGAGGGGAGTGGGGTCTAGTGAGTTAGAGTGTTACAGTAAAATAGCCCCATGGGAATGTTTTAGTTTCCTGGGGAGGCAGATTAGCATTGTATGTTGCTAACGCTGTTGCAGGCATTGCAAGGCAGTTTGGGAAAACGGGTTCAGAGGTAGTCTCAGCACATCAGGTGGCAGTCCCAAGGGGTCTTCTGTGACCCAACCTATCACAGTGGCGTAGTCGACCAGGGTCTGTGCACAGCTGATTGCTTTGAGTTTTGGGTTTGGTGGCTGGAGAACAGATAAAGTGGTTACTGGTGTGTTATTTTCTGTTTGCTTTTTTCAGGGAAGGGAATAGAGGCAGGAAAATCAGCAACAGGAGTGAGAGCGAGGCTCAGAAAAAGCTAGAACTGCATAGGCTTAAAATAGCTGAGAAAGAGAATAAACAGAAAAGCAAGATGGAATTAAACCAAAAGGAAATTAATGGAGAGGCAGCCAGGGAGGAGGCTGCCCACAAGAAGGCTATGGAAGCAGAAGCAGCTAAGGACAAAAGAGCTCTGGAGTTAAGAGACAGAGAAATAAAGGTCCAGATTGAGGCCCAGAAACATGAACTGGCTGTTATGGAGGGGAAGAGACAAAACCCTCCAGCTGCTGGCTCCACTTCCCCAAAACTCCACAAATGGGAGCGACTGTGTCCACAGTATGATGAATCCAGTGATATTGCTGAATATTTCATCACCTTTGAGAGACTGTGCACCCTCCATGAAATTCCTGATGATCAAAAAATGACTATGTTTATGACAAAATTGACTGGAGGAGCTCTGGACATATTCAATAAGATGCCTAGTGATGATGCTTCAAACTATGGTAAATTTAAGGAACTGGTTTTGAAACAGTTTCAGATTACACCTGAAACCTACTGGGTTAAATTTAGCAGTCTTAAAAGGGGATCTGGATTGCGTAATGTGGCTTATGTAAATGAAATGAGAGATTTGTTAGACAAGTGGGTGAGGGGGAAAGGCATTACAAGCTCGGAAGAAATGTGTGATTTGCTTACTCAGGAACAATTCCTGAATTTGTGCAGTGATGATGTAAAACAGTATTTGTGGGACAAAAAGGTGGATGCATTGGGTGGATTGGCTGAGTTCCTCTTTTGAGCAGTCACAAACTGCAATTAAACATAACCCACTGGCAGAGGGGTACAGGGTTGGTGGAAAGCAGAATCACCGTTTTACCCCTGGGAAAAAGGAGGCTGGGCGTTTACTTCCCCATTCCCTTGTTACTCATCCCAAATCTCCTGCACAAGCAGGGGGAGCGCAAGAGGTGCCATCATTGTAAATCCACTGGGCACCTGAGGAATAGATGTCCTTGGCTGAGTGGAAACAGGCAGCAAGTAACACATGAAGCTGCTATTTTTCAGAGCACGGGCGTAGCCCAGGTTGCTGTCTCTTTCCACACAGGATTTGTAAAGGTTGCTTCTTCCCCACCAAGCAGTGAGCATGTGCATGTGGTTAAACTTACTGGTAAATTACTCGTTGGATTGAGAGATACAGGTGCCGAGATTTCTGTGGTCAGGAGGGACCTGATCCAGGAGAAGGATTTGTTGCAGGGAAAATGGCAGAATTAGAACTGGTGGGAGGTTACAAAGCCCTTGCACCTTTAGCGAAGGTACACCTGGAAACGGGTGAGTTGTAGGCTGAGCTGACTGTTGCAACAGTGGCACACAGTTTTGCACCGTTTCTACTGGGAATGATTTTTTTGATGTGGCAGAATCTGTCCCAGGATTGGTTAGCAGCAAGAAGGAATCTTGCACTGGAAGCTCCAGAGGGAGGGTGAAGTCACATGTTCTGCTGGGGAAATAAGAGAATTTCTCTTTAATTCCTCTGTAAGAGTGGAAAATGCAGCTTTGGGGGAAGGGGCGGTTGAAAGCAGTTCCTGTAGCCCCAGGGCTCAAGGCAAGTCCCTGATGGAGGGGCTGGATAGAGTCAGCTCCTGTCCTGTGATCTTCTCCCCGGGGGAGGGGGATGTACCACCTTGTAGCAAGGAGGCCTTCCCAGCTGCTTACTGCCAGGAAGTTACAGGTCAGCAGGGGACAGGTCCTGTCCTGGGGGGCACAGAGACATGTATCCCGGAGATGGAAGTTGGGGTCCTGGTGACAGTTGCACTGGGAACAGGCCCCATGGACTCTGTAGCTGGAAGCAAGCCCAACCTGAGGGAAAGGGGGCGGGATTTTGCGGGCCAGTGAGGGGTCTGTCATAGCTGGTAGCTGTGAGCCCACAGCTGGACTAGGGTCACCTTCCCTTTTGGGGGACACGGGAGTGTCTGACCCAGATGGGAGCCCAGAGAGGGAAGTCCTGATGGAAAGTGAGGTGGGACAGGGAGATCTGCCCACCTTTTGTAAGGAGGGTGAAAAATCTGTATCTAAAATGCCAGATCCCTCTCCTGTGGATCAGGTGTTAAGGGAAGACTGGAGGGGAGAGCCGACCCAGCTGATCTGTTGGGGGCAGAGAGTCAGGTAACCGAGGGAATCTTACCAATTCAAAGCACTCCATTAAAGAATGTTATTCCGCCTTCCCTGTCTTTTCAAGGCTGGGGGAAGAAAAACTTTGCATTTGGGAAGCTTCACAAGGGGGTGGGGTCCAACCCAAAGAAATTCCAGAGGGAGGGGCTGAGGGCAGGCATGGTTGCAGTGCACCCGTTCCTTAACGGAGCCTCAACACAGGCCTGAATGGAAAGCCTTCTCCAAAGAGGCAGAAGAATCTGCATCAAAGCACCTACCATGGTACACAAAGGAATTGGGAAATGCAGTCGACACTAAACAAGCTAAATTGTGTGACCAAAGCCTGTCCGCCGTAGATTTCCTCTTAATCTTGTGTCTTTTGCTACTTCATCTATGGGTCAAGACAAAGGAGTTAATCCTAGTGGTTAACACTTTAAAAACGTGGGACATACCTGCTTTGTGGGAAAAAAACTTTTGTAAAGACTTGGATCTGTGTTTGCAGCAGGCTGGCGTGTCTGGCTCAAACAAGGCAGGGTACTGAAGTCCCAAGCTGGCAGGGAAAATGGGCTCAGAGGTAGTCTAGGCACTTCAGATAGTTGAAGGCTGCTATCAAATCCCCCCTCATTCTTCTCTTCTGCAGACTAAATAACCCCAGTTCCCTCAGCCTCTCCTCGTAAGTCATGTGCCCCAGCCCCCTGATCATTTTCGTTGCCCTCTGCTGGACTCTCTCCAATTTGTCCACATCCCTTCTGTAGTGGGGGGCCGAAAACTAGACGCAATACTCCAGGTGTGGCCTCACCAGTGCTGAATAGACGGGAATAATCACTTCCCTCGATCTGCTGGCAATGCTCCTACTAATACTGCCCAATATGCCGTCGCCCTTCTTGGCAACAAGAGCACACTGCTGACTCATATCCAGCTTCTCGTCCACTGTGACCCCTAGGTCCTTTTCTGCAGAACTGCTGCCTAGCCATTCGGTCCCTAGTCTGTAGCAGTGCATGGGATTCTTCCGTCCTAAGTGCAGGACTCTGCACTTGTCCTTGTTGAACTTCATCTGATTTCTTTTGGCCCAATCCTCCAATTTGTCTAGGTCATTCTGGACCCTGTCCCTACCCTCCAGCTGCAGGAAGCAGCGGGTCTGTGCACATTGCAGCTGTCTCGATAATGAAAGATGGGGCACTCACGTGCCGCAGAGAGGGGTGTGTAAGTTGCTCATTGGCAGAGGAAAGCGCAGGGCTTGGGGAGCTCAGAGCGGAGTGTCAGCGCTGTCAGTATCCGTCAGTTACGGGTGAATTTCCCCCAACTGGCCACAGGCACGTCTCTCCCACACTGTGAGCAGGTGATAGTGGTTCACCCTGGACACCTTGGGTAAACCCGCAATGTCACAGGCAGATTCCACCTCTCTGAGTGATGGGCTCAGGCTCTCTGCAGACTCAGGCAGTGACGCTGTGTCAGTTACACTGGGTGCAGTTCACACCTCTCCGAGCTGCGGTTTCAGGCTCTCTGCAGACGCAGGCAGACATTGCTGCTCTCATTGCCCTAAAAGGGGAAGAAGGAGCAGGATACTGGTCAAGCAACCAGGGAACTGGAGCAGTTTCTTACCCAATGGCAGTGAAAAGCTCGAAAAAGGAGGTGTTCCTGGAGCCCTCTACAGCTGTCAGCTTAGGATGACCAGACAGCAAATGTGAAAAATCAGGCCAGGGGGTGGGGGGGAGTGGGGGTAATAGAAGCCTATATAAGAAAAAAAACCCAAAATCAGGACTGTCCCTATAAAATCAGGACATCTGGTCACCCTATGTCAGCTTCAGAACAACCTCTGGTGACAGCAAGGTCCTTACTGAGAAAACTGCAGTGTGACTCTGCAGCTGTCACCCAGCCACCCCACCCCAGCATCAGCTGCAGCTCCGTGCTGCTTGTACATCACCTGAGAACAGGGCCGGCTCCAGGCACCAGCAAAGGAAGCAAGTGCTTGGGGCGGCTAATGGGAAAGGGCAGCATGTCCGGGTCTTTGCCGGCAATTCAGAGGCGGGTCCCTCAGTCCCTCTTGGAGCGAATTGCCGCCGAAGAATGAAGCTGCTCAGATCGGGGCTTTATCTTTTTTTCCCCATTCCCCCTCCCCCCCCACTTCGCTGCTGGGGGCGGCAAAAAGGCTGGAGCCGGCCCTGCCTGAGAAGCATTGCAACGGTGCAGGGCTTTTGAGGGCTTTGTTTGCTATCTGGTTTTGCAGCCAGTATGAATTCTGCTAACCCCCTTGTTTCTCTGAAAGATCAGTTCCCACACTGCTTTTGCTTTCCACCCGCGAGAGACAGGAAACAGACCTAAGGAAGGGTGGAGGGTGTTATGGCCAACTACTGATATACATCAATGCAACCTGACAGCTCTCACGTATGGCCCTGCAGCTCGTAATAATATGATCACTGGCCTCTGGCCTCAAAGCCTGGGATCCACAGCAAAGCCATTGGGATGTGGAGAAGTGAGTCGCCCTTAGCAGGGATCAGAGTTAGCACCACATTGAGGTGTATTGGGGCCAGGTTGCACCCCTCTCACAGCCGTTGTGTCAGGCTCTCTGCAGAGGTTAAGGAGTGGTTCACCCCATCTTTAAAGAACCAGAAACTGGGAAATACCAGACAGGAGACCATCAAACAGGAGGTGTCATAACTATAAAGGGAAGGGTATTAGCCCTCCTGTGTACAATACTATAAAATCCCTCCTGGCCAGAGACACCAAAATCCTTTTCCCTGTAAAGGGTTAAGAAGCTCAGGTAACCTGGCTGACATCTGACCCAAACGACCAATAAGGGGACAAGATACTTTCAGATCTTGGGGGGTGGCAGGCTTTTGTTTGTGTTCTTTGTTTGGGGGGTTGTTCGCTCTTGGGACTAAGAAGGACCAGACATCAATCCAGGCTCTCCAAATCTTTCTGAACAAGTCTCTCCTATTTCAAACTTGTAAGTAAACAGCCAGGCAAGGCGTGTTAGTTTTATCTTTGTTTTCTCAACTTGTAAATGTTCCTTTTGCTGAGAGGATTTTACCTCTGTTTGCTGTAACTTTGAACCTAAGGCTAGAGGGGGTTCCTCTGGGCTCTTTAAATTGGATTACCCTGTAAAGTTATTTTCCATCCTGATTTTACAGAGATGATTTTTACCTTTCTTTTTTTAATTAAAGCCTTCTTTTTAAGAACCTGATTGATTTTTCCTTGTTTTAAGATCCAAGGGGATTGATCTGGACTCACGAGGAACTGGTGGGGGGAAAAGGGAAGGGGAGGGAATGATTAAGTTTTGGATCAGTGTTCACCAGGGAATTGGTGAAGAGTCTCTCAAGGCTACCCAGGGAAGGGAGTTAGCACATTGGGAGTGGTGGCAGCAAAAGCAGATCTAAGCTGGTAGAGGAGCTTAGAGGTTTTCATGCAGGTCCCTACATCTGTACCCTAACGTTCAGAGTGGGGAAGGAACCTTGACAGGAGGGTTCATACCCAATGGCAGTAAAAAGCCCGAGCAAAGAGATGCAGGCTACAGAGCACTCTGAACAGAGCGGGGCTCATATGGCAGTGAGTTCCAAACAAAAGATCCATTCATAAATATATGAAGAACCCACCCCAGAGGTGGCTGCATCTCAGCATCAGGTGAGGCAACCCTAGGCAGCATTATAAGCAACTGTTCCCCAGCTGCCCCACCCCAGAGGTGGCTGCATTGCTGTGGTGGGGGACTGTTACCCAGCACTGGAAAGAGTCGAATATTTGGTAGGAGGGTTTTTGTTTTAGATCTAAGAAACACCTCGTTCCTGAGAAGAGGCACCTGACAGGTTATTTCTGTATAGCGAAGAAGTGGTAACATCCAGTAGTTCCTGAGGGGGCTGTATCTCTGTCAGGGCTCTGGCCAAACTCTCTGGCCCCAGGACAGTCACAACCCTGGGTACTTCCAGTGCCCTTTAAAGCATGTGCATTTCCAGGCCCTGCTGCTCCGAAGCGCATGGTGTCCAGTCCTGTTCATGTGACCCTGATCTTTACAGTCCCGGTTTATCCTATTCCTTGTCCCCAGCATGAGGCTTCTGCTTATCTTAGCTAGCACAGTCACCCCGACTGCAGCACCCAGCATGGCAAACCCCTAGTTACAACTCACCCTCCCAGTCCCTTTCCCAGGCCCGGCCACTAAGAAATGAGGCAAGTTACTAATGTCAAGCCAGGCCTACACCCAGGGGCAGGATCGTCTCCTGTCTATTCCCCCCTCCCCAGGGGCAGGATCGTCCCCTCCAGTCCATTCCCCAGAGATGTGCACCTCTCTGATGGGAACAGAGCCAGTGCAGAGGGTGTTAAGGGCCAGACAGGAGGCTAGAACTGAAGGTTCAGAGTGGGTTAAATTACACAGACCCTGAACGCATCCCAGAGGAACCCCATCCACAGCACAGCCAGGTCCTGGAAGAAGACACCAGACTCGTAAATTTGTTGTGACTAAAGTTCATTGCTCTTTAGAGACTGTTGCTCTGAACCTCGCCCAAGCCATTTCCTCACAGGGTGCAACCTGGACTGTGGGACCACGGAGGCCTCTGCCCCACTAACCTGGGGTGAGCCTCTCACACTGTGATGCTGTGACAAGCTACAGGCCTCTGGCAGGCGCTGCACTCACACAGACACCCACAGGCAGCGATGCACCCACCTGAGTTACATGGATGCTTCTCCCACCAGTGAAGAAACAGTAGAGAGACCCCAGCCAATTCCCCCTGCGCCTTGCACCCCAGAACTGTACTGTCTGGCAGTGGTCAGAAGCCTGGCTAGTGCGAGTCCATTACCCAGTTCACCCCTCCCTCCGTTTGCAGAGGACACGCACCAGCCTTTGTAAACTGAGCTGAGATTTCCCAAACACTTCAACCAAAACTTACTTTGAGGTAAAATATAAAACAGGTTTATTAACTACAGAGAGATCGATTTTAAGTGATCTTAAACAGCAAGCGCAGAAATCAGAGTTGGTTACTTAAGAAACAAAAATAATTTTGCAGTCAAGGTCCTACAAACTGTGGTAAGACAATTCCCTGAAACATAAACCCTTATATCAGAGGCCCGGGATGAGGCCTAAGTAGGGTTCCCATATCTCATAAATAAAAAAAGAGGACCCTCCACGGGCCATGGCCCCGCCCATTTCCCCACCCCTAGCCCCGCCCCAACTCCGCCCCTTCCCCACCCTAACTCCGCCCCCTCCTCCCTACCACTCCCAGCCAGGGGGAAAGGGCTGCCCCAGTGCTACCAGCATCACGGTTTCCCGGGCAGCCTCCAGACCCTGCGCCCCCAGCCGGCGCTTCCCCAGCGCAGCTGGTGCCTGGGAGGGGAAGCGCCCAGCCGGGCCCCGATGCCCCAGGTAGGCGCTAGGGGGCGCTGTGCTGCGGGGAGCAGGGCAGGGCTCAGCGGGGGGCGCTCTCCCCTGGCAGCCAGGGCTGGCCCCGATGCCCCAGGTAGGCGCTAGGGGGCGCTGTGCTGCGGGGGGAGGGCCGTGCTGGTTCTGTACCTAACCCTGTCCTCTCTGATTACTTGCAGATCCTGAATGTTTCCAGCAAGATAAAGGACACTGATCTAGCATATCTGGAGGTGAAGGGGGAGAGGGCAGGATGTGGCGCCGTTCTCATACAGCCCCAATGGGGTCATCTGCCCATTCTACAGCTGGGGAAACTGAGGCCCAGAAAGAATCAGTGACTTGCCAGAGGTCACACAGGGAATCTGTGGAACAGCCAGAACCCAGGAGTCCTGGCTCCCAGCCCCCCTCCCGCTCTAACCCACTAGACCCCACTCCCCTCCCAGAGTTGGGGAGAGAACCCAGGAGTCCTGGGGCTGTATCTAGCAGGGTCCAGGGTCTGGAATTCGCCCCTGCCCGAGCTCCAGGCTTACTGAGAACATGGTGTCACAGAGTGTGGGGGGACACACGGCCCTGCACCCCTGGCTTCCTGCGATTCACCATGACTCTCAGCCAGCCAGTAACACAGAAGGTTTTTTTAGACAACAGGAACACAGTCCAAGACAGGTCTTGCAGGCACAGACAACAGGACCCCCCCAGTTAGGTGCATCTTGGGGTCCCAGGCACCACAGCCCCCCTTGGGAGGTCAGAGTCCCGTCTGCCTCCCACCCATTCCACCAGCCATCTCGGAAAACTCTCTCCCCAGCGTCTCTTCCCCCAGGCTTTGTTCAGTTTCCCGGGCAAAGGTGTCACCTGGCCTCTAACCCCTTCCTGGGTTCTCCTGTTACATGCTCAGATAACCTCCCTCTGCCAGTCTCCCACCCCCAATGCCGACTGTCCCAGCCGAACTCCCCTCTCAGCATTCAAAGACCACATTAAGAACAGTCCCAGTTCATCACACATGGGTGTTCTCCGGAGTCTGGGAAAGTCTCAGTATTTGGTATCTTGGTCTAATCTGTTCTACCGTGGGAGGGCACGGGAGGGGGTGGGGGCAAACAGAGCCCCTGGCAGGGGAGTGGGGAACCTTGACTTGCAGTTCTGCCTTTTGGCCACTAGGTGTCTCTGCACCACAGGGGGAAAGCCGTGGGACCCTGGTAACAGACCGAGACCAAGCTGGAGCTGCAACTTGGGGGGTGGGAGGGGGAGGCTGTTGGTAGGATTTCCATCCCCACCCACCCCCAGGGCACACGCTGTCTCCCCGCCCCAGAGATCCCAGCCCCAGACTCACCCCCCTGCTCTCTCTGCTCTGCAGATGTTTCTGCACGTGGCCGAAGAGGTGGGAAAGGAATACGGGCTGGAGTCCATTCAGGTGAGATGACATTCCCCCCCCACCCCCATCCCACACCCGAGGGGTTCAGCCTTCCCCTCCTGACATCGTCCCATCTCCCCTGCAGCACCTAGACCTGCTGGTGAGGGATTGGAGCAACTCCACGGTCCTTGGAAGTGACGGTGGGAAGGAGCATCTGAGAGACGTCCGACAGGTGAGTGTGGGGAATGGGACGTGGGGCCTTTCCCCTCTGGGGGGTGTTGGCTCTGATCCGGCCCCAGGGCAAGGGCCTGGCTGGCTCTGGGGAGCCGGGAATGGGTCCCAGGGTATTTCCCTCTGTTGATGTCTCACTTTGCTGATTTCCCCTGGCTCCGGCAGATACTGGCGGCGACGTCCCCTTGCAAACACCCCAAGGCCCTGGAAGCGCTGAGCAGAAGCAGCAGCCGCTGTTACCTGATGCCCTTCCCTGGCAAGCGGATCATGACTGGGGACCAGGGAAGCCTGAGAGGTAACGGACGCGGGACAGCGGCTCCGAGCCTGCGCGATGGGGCATCTCCGTCTCTGCCAGGAACGGGCCGTGGGAGGATGTTCCGGCTCCGGGTTCATTGCCATGTCCCTCCCCTTCGCAGACATGGATGAGGATTTCCGGGACAGCCTGAGGGAGTATGTCACCACCCTGGTGGGCTCGGCTGGTCAACACGCGTGGAGAGACCGGCATGGGGCGCTGCTGACCGGGACACAGCTTGCTGCTCGGATAATGGTGGGGACCAGCCAGCTGGGGATGGGGTCTCAGTAGGGGGCGCTCTACCCTGGCAGTCAGTGCTGGCCCCATGCCCCCATGTGGCACTAAGGGGGCTGCGCTGCAGGGAGTGGGGTGGGGTTCTGTAGGGACGCTCTCCCCAGCAGTCAGGGGTGTACCCAGTACCCCTGGTGGCACTAGGGGGCGCTGTCCTGCGGGGAGTGGGCTTAGCCCTTTTTGCTGAATTTCTGTTAATTAAGAATTAGGGTTGTATTTATATGCTAGCAGAATCCCAGCTTGGATGGTTCTACTGAGCCTTCCTACATCATCCAGGGAAGTTCTTCATTTCCCCGCCAAACTGATTCCCACCATTGTCTTATGGCCGTTCCCCAGCTGCCCTGCCCCAGAGGTGGCTGCATCTCAGTGCCGGGCGAACCATCCCCATGTTCACGGTTTTCTAAGCCCTGTGGAGTCTGTATTGTGATTTCTTGTGCTTTCTTTGCAGAAATTCTCTGATCTGATGAAGAAACATCACTGTGGCTTCTCCTCTCCCGCTCAGGTACCTTCTCTGCTGTCTCTGCCTCTGACCTGATCTAGGGGCGTGTCCCACCTCCTGAATTCACTTCTGATGTAAAACTGCTTCTTACTTTTGTCTTATTGCTGCTGCCTCACCCGAAAGGTGGCTGCATCTCTTGTTGGGCAAGCCATTCCTGTGTGGTGTTGCTGTGAGACTATTCCCTAGCTGCCCCACCCCAGAAGTGGCTGCATCTCAGCACTGGGTGAGCCCATCCCTATGCAGTGTTGTGTGTGGCTATTCCCAGATGCTCCGACCGAGAGGTGGCTGTATTTCAGGAGTGTGTTACCACTTGTTGGAAAATGTTTTTTTTTTTTTCCCCTGCAGAGAAACTTGAGTTTCCATCGAAATATCAAAAGCCAAAATACTTCTATCTGGAAATGCCACTGCGGTCTCTTATGGGAATTCTAGTTTAGCTCTGCATGCTCCATTTTCTCCCCATAAATCAGCTCTCTGGTCTGACTGCAGCTCCCATGATGCACCACAGAAGAGGGAGATGGTGCATCATGGGAGTCCATGGCTGTGGAGCATCATGGGGCTTGTAGTTTGAGTGCCTGGCTTCAGGCTGAGCTGTTGCAGTGGCTCATGGGAGTTGTAGTTTCACATTGGCTAGTGGCGTCGCTCTGTTACATGAGGTTGCTGCGGTGGAAACTGCAGTCGCTAGGTGGAGACGGGGCCCCATAAACTGTGGCTGACCCCAGCCTTGTCCTCCCCGTGCAGATGGCCATCACCTTCCACAACCAGAGAGTCATGGACAGGGCCAGCGCAGACCACGCTCTCTTTCTGAAGGAGAAGGTGAGTCTGGGGGTGAGGTGGGGGGGTGTCTTTGCCCCAGCCAGGGGAACCCCAGGGAACCATCCCAGCGAACGCCACTGACTGTGGGCTTGGGGGTAGGAGACGGGACCTCGTATCTCTATAGCCACCCTGGGAGCTGGAGATGAGAGGCTCAAACTCCTGCACCGTGTGGGTGGGTGGGGGAGAATAAGTTTTTGCCCTGTGGCCTTCTGCAGTAGTGGAGGTGTCATGGCCCAGGTCGTTAATGGGCTGGACCAGGAGTCAGAACTCCTGGGTTTTGTCCACGGCGCTGCCACAGACTCCCCTAGGCAAGTCACAGAGTCTCTCTGGGCCTCATTTTCCCCATCTAGCAAAGGGGGAGAATGATCTGCCTTTGGGGTTTTTTTTTTAGCCTGTGAGCTTTTTGGGTGAGAGATGGTCTCTCACTGAGTTTGTGGGCTGCGCCTGGTGCAAGGGGGGCCCACCATCTCAGTCCAGGTCTGTGCCATGCCCGGCACGAGGCGGGCCCCCATCTTGGGCGGGTGGGTGGGGTCTGTTCAGCACTTGCCCTTTCTAATGCTCTTGGCCATCTTGTCTCCTGGCCGGCGCAGGACGGCGACTCCCGGAACATGTTTTCTTGTCTGAAGATGCGGCCGAGTAAGATGGTGGAGCTGTTTGCGGAGCGGCGCAGGCACTTGCTGTGGCGGTGCCGGACTGACATGCGGGAGCCGGTGCTGGAGAAAGAGGCCCGGCTGACAGAACTTGAGGAGGACCTGACGCGGGAGGCTGAGACCTTCCCGGAGACCTACAAGAAGCGCTTTATGAAATTTGCCATTTCTGCGGGTGTGGGTGCGGGGGTGGTGGTCCTGGGACCGGTGGGCGGAGCTGTCGGTGCCGGGATCGGTGCTGGGATCGCCGCTGCTGCCGTCGCTGCCGAGGCGGCTGTGGCCATTGGGGCTGGGACGGGCGCCGCGTCCGGTATCATCGTGGGTGGAGGCGTGGGCGGGGGAGTGGGTGGAAACATCGCCCGGAAGGATAGGCAGAGGGCTGAGGCCGCTGGATGCGGGAGGGAGGAGGGGGATGGCACTGAGGATCTGTCCGACGACAAACCCCTGATCTGATCGGTGTCTCCCCCTCCCCCCAATCTGGGGCTGACGAATGGGGTGACGGGGCCGCAGTGTGGCCCAGATACGTCCCCCAGAAGCAACCCCAGAGCGGGGAGCCATCGCCCACAGATTCTAAGAAGGGACATTAAGAGAACGCCGCCCTCTTCCTCCTGCGTTGGGCCTGATATCTTGCATTGCACTAAATCATCTCCCGGAAAGGTGGCCAGTCTGGCTCGGAAACCAGAAGAGACGGAGACGCCACGGGTTTCCCAGGAGCTGGTCCCAGTGGTGAATCAGCTGTGCCCCATTTCTGATTGGAATTTGACTTTTACCTGCAGCCCTTGATTCTCGCTTTGCCTTTCTCCGACGTTGCAGGGCCACTCCGGCTGCAACGCAAAGCACTTGGAAATGCCCTGCTGACAGTCATGTCCTGAGATCGCCTGCTGGGGGTGACAACGAGTGGCTGGCTTACTTCCTACGTGAACAGTCCTGTGGTCCAGTCCTGAGGGATAGATCTCCAGCCGCCCCTCTGAGCAGGAAGGCAGGTCCAGGGGAGACAGCGCAGGGAGATGTGGGTTTCTTGCTCTACCATGGACTTCCTCTGTGACTTTGGCCAAGTCACTTAGTTTCTCTATGCTTCAGTTTCCCATCTGTATAATGAAGGTGATAATGCATTGAAAGATGGTGAGGGGTTTGAGCTCTGAGAGAAAACGGTATCCAAGAAACCAGCATCGTTCTTTATTCCGGGGGAGGGCTATAAAACCATCCGAAGCTAAAGGGAATCGGTTCCACACCCATCAATGCACGCCGAGCACTGGACACCGTCTGGCCAACTCCACAGAAAGTCTCAGCTCCCACCCTTCAGCACCGGTGAAAGGCCAGGACTTGGTCTTGGGGATTTCCAACCAATGAGGGCTCGGGCTAGCGGGACTCTCCAGCTGTTCCACGCCAGCCTCCGCTGGTGCCTATGATCCGATAGATCACTCTAGCGTGAGGTATGGGGTCAGCTCCATCCTGGCCTGGGCTTGATGAGTCGGGAGCGCCCCTTCCCCTCACAGATTCCAGGGCCTGGATAACAATGGCCAGTGATGAAGAATCTGTTCCAATTGTTCTCACTGTTAAAAATGTCTGTCTTACTTCCAGTCTGTGTTTAGTCTAGACTTTTCTGTGCTAGACCGAAGGACCGAAGGACCTATTGTCAAATATTTGTTCCCCAGGTGGGTATGTATGGACTGGGATCTAGTCACCCCTTAACCTGCTCTTTGAGTCCTATCTCCCTAAGAACTCCTTGGAAACATGATATCAGGGCTGCGGGTTTTCAGAGGCTGCACCTCTCGGGACAGAGCAAGACAAAGCAGAAGTCACTTGAGACTATGGTCTGCAAAGTGGTTCTGCTGGAAGGTGGCCAGTCAACGGGTCCTGGGTGCAGGACAGTCTCAGAGCAATGGAGGCATTTAAGCAATTTCCTTTGTGCGCAACAGGAGAAAAGATATTTGGGGTACTGTTAGGATGTCAATGTATTGATGAGTGTGTGTATGTGTCTGTGAGCACCGGTAAATGACCGGCCTGGGGAGTGCTAAAGACTAATCTAGATTTAAATAACTGTGAAATTCTGACTCATCGAACCTTGAAGGGTGAATTCCTAGTTTTGGGACAAGGCTGTAATGCTTGGGTCTAATTCTAGCTGTTGGCTTGGTGTGGGGGTGGCTGGGGAGTGTTGCGTGGGGGCTGTGATATACAGCTCAGAGTAGCTGGTCTGGCCATGAACCCTAACCCAAGCATCCCCCATATCTAACCCATAAATCTAACCCTCACCTTTAACCCTACCTCTAACTCCGACCCTCCAACCCTGCCACTAACCCTTGTCTAATGTCTAATCCCTGCCTTTACACTAACCTCTAAAAAGCTCTCAGAGCGGAAGGGGGGAAGTTTGGGATGGTCCTTAGATCTTGGGGGAGCTCATTCCACCATCTGGACCAGCCCTGGGAGAAACATCTGTCTCCCGCACCGATGAGCTTCACCTTTATTGCAGAGAGCTCTACTGGGCCAGCAAGTCAACCATGGTCTTCAGCTTGCATCTCTCAGCTCTTTCAGACACAGTGGACCCAGTGCATGAAGTATTTGAAGATAAGATTGAGACCATTAACTTGATTCAATATTGTAGCACAGATGTGGGCATATGGCCCCTGTGTCCGGCCATCATCTTAATATTTCACCGAAGGGGGTCATGTGTGGGCTCTGCCGAATGCTGGGAAGCAGCCGCTTGTCACGGTTGTTGCCAGATGTTTATATGAGCAACCGTTTTAGAGCCAGGTCCCAGGTAGGACATTGAGTTCTGAATCTTCTGGGAGTCAAACCTGAGGCAGGGGGAGGCTGGGAGCCAACCCGGTCAACGTGAGAACAATGCACATCCGTGGAGGCAGCCTCTGTCTGCTGGCTGGACGAGATGCAGGCTGGCCATCTACAGAGACAAACCGACCCCAAGGGAATGCTGAGGCGAGGGGGCCCCTGGGCTCGGAGACAATAGCTTGTGCCTGGATCAGAGCAGAAGAAATGGCCCATTACAGGAGAGTGACTTTGCCATCGGGGGGAAGAAGTGATCCCAGTTCTCTGGACTGGACAAGCGCTGTGAGAACCAAGCAGCGGGAGAGAGACACCTCAGCAGACAGGAAAGGAACCTGTTAGCAAGGACGGGCTCTAGACGGCATCTGATGTTTTCCTTTTACCTGTCACCTCAGGTTTCCAAAGCCTGTTCCTTGCTTTTTATTTGAATCTCTATCTGAGGCTCTGTTAAATGAACTTCAATTTGATCTGATTGTAAACCTGTAAGGGACAGGGGGACTGTCATGAATAGGGGGAAGGGTAGCAACCTTTTCATATCCTTGGCAACTGTACTGAATTGCTTTACCTGTAAGGGATTAAGTAGTTCAAATAACCTAGTTGGCACCTGACCAGAAGGACCAATAAGAAAAGAAAATACTTTCAAATCTGGTGGAGGATTTGTTTGTTGTTGTTCCCTCTCCGGACGGAGGAGAAGCCAAGCGGGTACAACATCTCCTGAAAATATACCTGGAATAATCCATCTAAAGCCACAGAAATTGTAAGTAGGGCAAGGAAATGCGTTAGGTTAAGCTTGTGAATTCTCCTATGGTACAGAGGTTGTTTTATTCCCCTTTTTGTAACTGTGAAGCTGAGCCCAGAGGGGAATCCTCTGTCTTTTAAATCTTTTTTTACCCTGTAAAGTTACCTTCCATCCTGATTTTGCAGGTGTGATTTTTATTTTTTTTCTTTATAAATAAAAGTTCTTCTTTTAAGAACCTGATTGATTTTCAGTATCCTGAAGCCAAAGGGTCTGGTCTGTGCTCATATTGCTAAAGCAATTGGTTGTTATTTTATTCTCAAGTCTCCCAAGGAAAGGGGGTGAAGAGGCTTGGGGGATATTTTGGGGAAATAGGGATTCCAACTGATCCAAGTGATTTACACAAAAATTCAGGGCTCAACTGTAGAGGAACCCAGCGGAACTAAAGCTCCATCTAGGTCTAGAGGCTGGTTGGAAAATCCATGTCTAGCTCACAGACAGGCACCAACGGCTTGTTTTCTGCATGTAATTCCCTTCTGCTCCAGTGCTGTATGGGATACACTCTGTTTAACTACTTACATTTTTAGGCTGCGAAGTCTGAAGATGACTTAAGGGCATAATGGGTTTGTACTTTGCCAGCCAAACGCTGTCCTAAATGTCAAGAAATAATTTGAGAGCGGGTTGAGAACTTTTTGTCAAACATTTTTTGGAGAAAAAAGGGCTTTTGGGCCAAATTGAAAATGTTTGTTTTGGTCCAAAAAATTGTTTTCTTGACAAAAATAAAACCTAATATGAAACAATTTTTGTTTTTACAAAATTATGTTCCTTTTCTCTCATACTCAAAATGTGTGTGTGTGTGTGTGTGTGTGTGTGTGTGTGTCAGAGAGAGAGAGAAGTGGAGGAGGTTAATTTAAAAAGTGGGAGAATGAAGAGAAACAGAATGATTTTGAAAGAAAATGAAAATTGTCATGTCACCATCTTTGTGCTGACGAGGTGACTAAGGCATTTGTTGAGAGAGGGCAGCACAACATTCTCCTAAGAGGAACACACGGGACACCCAGCCGGTCGACAGAGAGTCTGTATCCACCGAAAGCAAAGCTATTTCCTCTAATGTAGCTTCTGTATAAAGAAGTGAAACCTTCTTGCTGGGAATGGGTTGGGACGGGATTTCTGAGTGCCGTTGCACAGCGTTCTGTTCTGTGTATCACACGACCACTGGGAAGCCCTCGTCTGCAATCCTGTGTCCAAATCTGGCCCCCGTCTATTCAGCTTAACGATGAGGAGGTTCAGGGGATCCTGGAGCCCATCCGAACATACCTACAAGGGGAATAGAAATTAGATCTCAGAGGCCTCGTCCAACTCTTTGGTCTGACGCAACCCGTTGGCTGGAAGTTGAAGCTAGACAAATTCAGACTGGAAATAGGGTGTCAATGTTTAACAGTGCGAGTCACTGCCCATTGGCACGGCTTACCAAGGGGCGCGGGGGATTCTCCATCACTGACCACTGTTTTTCTAACAGATCTGCTCTAGTTGAACTAGGAATTAGTTCTGGGCCGTTCTCTGGCCTGGCTTATACAAGGAGCTCAGGCTAGGTGATCACAAGGTCCCTTCTGGCCCGGGGATCTGTGACTCTATGTTGCAGCAAGAGGGCTCCGTGCTGGGCCAGGTGCAGAGAGGGGCTGCTGGGATGCTCAGGGGGACGGAGAGAGTTGGTTTCCTAAGAAATAAAGGTAAAATCGCAATCTGAGTTCTATAAACTAGAGAGAATTTGGATCAAGCCGTGTCTCACCCTGATAATATAGTTCCTTAATACAGAGGCTGGGATTCTCCCGTCCACCCTGGGCCCCTGCCCCAGTTCACTCTTTGTTCTCCAGACGTGTTTCCAGGTGTTCAGTTGGGAGTTTGAGGGGGGAGAGTGAGGCCAAGTGCTGATGTCTCTTCCCACTTGGCGCAGGGATAAGTGTTGGGACGACTGGTCACCTGGGTGGGGAAACTTACCTGAAGATGGCCCTGGATTTATAGCCCATGACTACAGAACCAATTTTGGGCATAGATTGCTTGTGGGCGGGAGGAATAGTGGTTGATTGTGCTAACAAAGGTTTATGGAGGACCCAAGGAAAGACTGGATCCCTGAAGTAAGGCAGGGAGATACTGTATTGCTGACGCGTAGTATGCTGGGGGTGGCGGTAGTGACCGGGGTTAGCAGGGAGGAGTGGAGGAAGCACTTTCCCAGGCATGGGCGGCCCACAAGCTGGACTGTGTCAAATGGACTGGGGACCCAGTGAAAATAGAAGGACCAGCGGTCCCCCCCCCAAACAATATCCTATCCTCACTGCGGCACGCCGGCCTGTAGCAGAGGGGAGTAGTGAAAAGAACGACTTCCCCCTTAACTCCCTGATGTGCCTGTGAGGAAAGCTGATGGTGTCTCATGAAGACTGACTGTCGACTATCGGAGAGTCAATGCGATGACCCCCCTGTGGGCGCCAATAGTCACGAACATGACCCAGGTGTTACAAGACATAACAAGGGAAGCTAGAAGATTTTCTGTACTGACTTGTCTAACTGCTTCTGTGCTATCCCGCTCGAGGAAGGATCGCAGGATCGATTCGCATTCCACGTGGATGGGGTACAGTATTGCTTGACCCGTGTACGCCGGGGATTTCATAGTGCCCCCGCTATTGCGCATAAGGTAGTGACTCAAATGTTAGCCTGTTGAGGAAGGAGGCCCAGTTCCAACGAGGCCCGGAACAGGAAGCAGCTTTCGGCGAGCTAAAGCAATCTTTGTTGCGAGCAGCGACACTGCAACCCGTACAGGTTGGCGAGTCCATATATGTGAGAGTCACCACCAGTCCTGAGGCCTTGGCTGTGGTGTTGTTACAAGCGGACCCCTTGCAGAAAACAGTCCCGATAGCATTCTATTCACGCCTTTTAACACCAGTGGAGCAAAAGTTTGGCCCATGTGAAAGGGAATGTCTGGCAGTAATATGGGCGCTGGAAGTAGGGGCGGTGGTAGTGGGAGATAATCACGTTATTATTCAGAGCACCCACACCCCCTTAAAATATATATTGTCAGGAAAACCCACCCAAGCAGGAGTAAGTAACCCAAGGATGGCTCAGTGGACCCTGTTTACCCCGTCCCCAGCCCTGCTCCATTGCAGTTTACCCCCGGCCCCTCCCTTGCTCCAGGGACCAACCTTAGCTCCCGCCCTGCTGTGCTTCTGCCCCCGGTTCCTGCCTTGCTCCAGTCATCAGGGACTAATCTTCCCCCCATACCCCACTGTGCTCATCTTGCCCCTGGCCCCTGCCTCACTCCAGCTGGGGACCAATCCTTCTCCCGCACCATGCCCCATGTCAGGGGGGATAACAATCAATCATTTTTTAAAAAAGAATAAAATAGATAGTTTTAGTTAAGATACATTATATCTCATCATGGAATAGGGATTATAAATTCTAATTCTGTAGTAGGAGACAATATATTCATGTCATGTTTAAGAAAAGTTTTGTAAATGAGTTCGTATAGTTCATGGATTAGGGATCCAATTTTATGGGGTTCCACAGGCTTCTGTAGAGATTATTTAGGTTAATCTTTCTACCTACCCAATGGGACGCAGTGCTCAGTCTAGAAGATACCAGCAGAGATGCTTAGTTTTGCAGGTCTCAAAATGTGCATTTGTGTCTCCAGAGGTAACATGCTTGTTAACAGCAAAAATGTTTTTAAATAAATAAATAATATATAGAGGTGAGAAATAACAGATCTCAACGCTATTGTCCCTCTACAAATGTGTGTACACAGAGTCAATCCCTTACCTCTCTTTAAAAGTGCAAAGTTTCAAAAAGTTCAATGAATAGAAGATTGTTGGGGGTAGAATAGATCTGGACAAGGAGAAGAAGTCTGGAGATTAATGTGAGAAGCGAGGGACATATGCTTTTTTTGTTAAAATATTATATGTTTGCTGCTGAAGAAAAAATTCCAGAATACTTAACGTTGTTGTTTTAGTTAAATAAAACAATTTAAATGTCTGTCTGGTGATGTTCTCCTCCTAATACAGCCTGGCAAGAAAATCCTCCAAATATTAATGATTATCCTGTTGAACTGGAGATACTGCACCCCCCAATGACTTCATAAATATCTGCTTCAATTATCTTTGGTACATGAAATAACCAAACAATCATTCATTTTCTGATATCGCTGTAAAACTCATCTGAAAAGTTTTCAAAATAAATCACTGTTTAAAAATGTATAGTGTGTACCTTCTAAAAATGACACCTACATCTATCTCGGAGTTGTGAAGAATATGTATTACGGTTATAACAACCAACAAGAACATAAAAGTCTAGAAAACCATGATTAAATTGAGTCTTCCTGACACGTGATTTAAATCGCGATTTAAAACAGATCCAGCCTGCCCGCTGTGCTCTTGCCCCTGGCCCCTTCATTCCCCAGCGGGGCCCACAAATATGTTTGGCGCCAGGCCCACAAAAAGTTAATCCGGCCTTGCCTTGGCCAGTTGGAGAACTGTTTGTGGGTGAGCTTGATTTCTTTAAAGTTTGGGCCAAGCTGCCTTCTTGTCCATCTCTCCGTTCCCTTGGACCAGCGGGATCTCGAGAGGTATCTTCCCCAGCTTCCACGTAGACGACCTAGAATTGATTTGAAACTTCTAGCAGTGAGCAATTCTTCCCGGTCCTCTTCTCTTTGGCAGCCACCGTCTGCCCATTCTCATCTATCTCCAACTGTGTAGAAAGCCTCCGGGACCTCTTGTCTGTGGGGGTTATGAGCTGCCAGGCCTCCTCTCTGACTTTCTCTCTCTCGTATTCCTTGGTGGCCAGCTCCTTTCTTCCTTAAACCTGGGCTACTGGTGTTTCCCAGACAGGGTGGTCTAGGAACTCCTCAGTTTCTCTGAGTCTTAGGGTCTCAGCTTGTCCCTCCAATCCAAGATTCTTGTCCTCCGCCACCAATGTGGACTCCATGCACACGTAAGCAGGGGATTTGTCCCACCATAGTAGGAGGCTTTCTTTATGGACACATTATCCCAGCTGAACTGAGCGACAAAAGGATCCAAACCATGCCCCGATTCACTTCACCCTGGTCCCTGCCCCACCCTTGACTTTCCCTCTGGGCTCTATGTGACCAGGACTTGCATTGCACAGGGAGGACAGAACTCAGGGGTTCCTGGGAGTTTATCTCAATCTCTCCATGGTCAACTCTGGCCAGGGAAGGGGGTGCCCCCTACTCCAGGGTGCTCCGAACTCCCGTATCACCCTTTTAATCCATAATCGCCGCAGTTCATGCAAATGTAGCTACAAAGTATTTACACCAAACCAGTTTCTTTGCAGCTTGAAGGGTGAGCCCTGTGAGGAAGTGGTTTGGGTGAGGTTCAGTGCAGCAGTCTCTAAAGTGCAATGAACTTTAGAGTTACAACAAATGTATGAGTCTGGTGTCTTCTTCTGGGACCTGGAGGTGCAGCTGCTGGGGGGGAACTGCCAGTCTAAGGAGGCGGTGAAGCTGTGTGGCTCAACCTGGAGGAAAATTGAGACCCCCAAGGGGGTCTGGTAGGCTGATGGGTTGCTCCTAGAGATGGTTCGAAAACTGGGGACAAAGCACAGATACTGTGGATCTGTGACACCGCTGTACTGGCAGTGCCTCCCCCAGCCCCCCAACTCTGGCCTATAGTCCCCTCAACCAGCCACATCCCCCTGAGAGGTGCAGAGCCATTGAGAATGAACTGGAGGGGACGATCCTGCCCCCAGAGGGGGAATCAACTGGAGGGTTCGATTCTGCCCCCTGTAGAGGAGGGAGTAGACGGGAGGGGATGATCACCCCTTGGCATAGGCCTGGTTTGCCATAAGGAACGTGCCTTAATGGCCGTGCCTGGGAAGGGGACTGGGAGGGTGAGTTGTAACTAGGGGATTGCGAAGCAGCGTGCTGGAGCCAGGGTATCTGTGCTAGCCAAGATAAGCAGCAACACCCTGATACTGAGAATAACGGCAAAGATAAACTAGGTCTGTAGAAATCAGCGTCCATAGGAACGGCGTGGGCAGCGCATACTGTGCAAGGACTGCAACGTAACCCAGCCAGTCCCTAGGGGGTGATGCAATGCCCAGCACATGCAGTGTGAGGTGTAACGGGGTACAAAGGAAGAGGTTTGCTGCGTAACCTGGGATGTCTCTGCCACTTAAGAAAAGTTCATGCTCTGTTCCTAAGTGACCGGGGGTGAAACCTCCCAGGAACTCTGGCCCCTGCCCTAAGTGACCATGACAAGGGTGGGGGTCGAGCCCCGCAGGAATCCTGGGCCCAGCCTTGTCGGGGTTACAAGAACTCTGGCGCATGGGAGCGTGGAAGAGGTGCCCTTGAGGGCAGGCAGGCCTCTACCAGGGATCCATCAACCTCCCTGGAAGCCTGGTCCAGAGCGGAGCTACCCTGAGAGTTAGAAAAGTTTTTCCTAATTCCCAGCCCCTTGCTGCAAGCCAAGCTGCTTCCTTCTGGTCCCCCCTTCGCTGGACACGGAGCACAAGCGCTCCCCAGAGTGACCCGTGTTCTCCCGTCCCAGCTCAGCCTTCTCTTCCCCAGGCTGAACACAGCCAGGGCCTGCAGCCGTCCCTCGCTGGCACCTGAACGGGTTTGTCCTGGGACATGGGAGAAGGGAGTGTGCAGAAAAGAGATTTATGTCTATACTGAGCCCTGCTAGGCCCTCCCCCCAACCCACTAGATCCCCACTCCCTTCCCAGAGCCAGGGAGAGAACCCAGGAGTCCTGGCCCCCCGTCCCTCCTGTTCTAACCCCTAGACCTCACTCCCCTCCCAGAGCCTGGATAGAACCCAGGAGTCCTGGCTCCCAGCCCCCCTGTTTTAACCACTAAACCCCACTCCCCTCCCAGAGCTGGGGAGAGAACCCAGGAGTCCTGGCTCCCGCCGTTCCCGCTCTAACCACTAGACCCCACTCCCCTCCCAGAGCTCAGGAGAGAACCCAGGGGTCCTGGCTCCCAGGCATTCCCGCTCTAGCCACTAGACCCCACTCCCCTCCCAGAGCTAGGGAGAGAACCCAGGAGTCCTGGCTCCCCTCCCAGCCCCATCTACCAGTGGCTATTAATATCCACCCCTCCAGCTACACCCCTCCCACGCCCTGGTAGCCAATCTCCTTTGGTGTCAGAGCCCCACTGCCGGGCAGGAGGAACTAGAAACGACCTTATGTTTTACTTTCATTTCTCCAGCAGAAAATTGTACTTGGACACTGACAGAGCGAGCTGTGGGAGAGGTAATGGATGGGGGGGAGGGAACTACCATTCCTGGGGGCAGAATTGTCCCTTCCAGTCTATCCCCTTTCCAGCGGGGACAGTCGTACCCTGCCCCCTCCCCTCTCTTCTGCCCACCCAGACAACCCACCTGAGATTTGAATTGCTGGTTTCAAACCAGGGACACCAGTAGCCTCTGGGAGGCACCTAAGGGACTTCCCAGCCACTCCCCAGACTGTGGCTTGGTCCCGGCCCCAGCCCAACCAGCGCAGCCCCGCTCCACATCTTGAGCTCTGAGTTCCCCAGTGCTGGGGACACGCCCCATCCCCATTAGCACCCCAAGAAATGAGCAAACCCTCTTTGGCCAGCGCCTCATGCCACAGCCCCACTGCACCCAGAGCCCAGGGGTTCCAGCTCCCAGCTCCCCTCCCTCCCTGTTCTAACCCCCTCCCCTCCCAGAGCTGGGGAGAGAACCCAGGGGTCCGGGCTCCCTAGTATTACAGCTTTCCAGACCTAAACAGTTTCCCCCTCTGCCAGCCCTCCTGTTTGAGCACAGGGGGTGTGAGGGGGTTAATCCATTCATGTCCTGTTGTCTCAGTTCTCCAGCAGAGTTTGGCTTTAGCCCGAGCCCAGGAGGAGGGGAGTTCGGGCAACTGGAGCCCAGACTGTCACCTGCTGCGTTATGGGAAATGCAAATAATAAAGGGTAAGTGCTCCAGTCTCACCCAATTCAGGTGTAACCTACTCCAGAGCTGGGGCTAGAGTCCACAAATCCTGGCTCCCAGCCCCTCGTGCTCTACCTCCTAGACTCCCCTCCCCTCCCATCCTAGAGCTGGGATAGAACCCAGGAGTCCTGGCTCACAGGACCCCTGCTGTGTGTCTCCCAGGCCAATCCCACCCCCTCCTCAAAGCCAACTCCAGAGGGGATGGTGAAGCGACTCCAGGAGGACGTCACCTGCTACATCTGCCTGGACATCTTGGACAACCCCGTCTCCATCGAGTGCGGCCACAACTTCTGCCAGGGCTGCCTCTCTGCTCACTGGAGCGGGGTCTCAGCCTGGGGATCCCAGTGCCCCGAGTGCCGAGCTCCCTGCTCCAGGGACAGGATGATCCCAGACACACGCGTCAAAAGCCTGGTGGAGAAAATCAGAGACCTGCCACGCGAAGAGACGCTGACAGCAACAGGGACAGTGAGCCCTGAGGTGGGTGCAGCCATGGCTGGTCCAGAGATGCAGCCACCTCTGGGGTGGGGCAGCCAGGGAACAGCTGCACGGCCACTCCCTGCAGCACAGTGTCTCCTAACTCCACGCTGGGGCCCTGGGGTCAGAGGGAAGGCCGGCTAACGGGATTCCTGTGTCCCTTTAGCAACTGGTCAGGTCCCTGGGCTGATAAGGGGGGAGCTGGACCTCAGGGCTCAGACCTCCTGATAAGAAATTAACCCCCAAGCAAACAGCCTGTGACTCCATACAGGGGACCCCGGTGAGGGGACTAGCTGGCTGGAAGGTTGGGTGTGGGGGGGAGAGGATGGGACATGGGGCCTTTCCCCTCTAGGGGGCACTGGCTTGGATCTGGCCCAGGGCGGGACTGGTTGGTTCAGGGGATGGGAATGGGGTACTGGGCTCTGATCCAGGGGACAGGGAACTCACCATCTCAGAGGTGGGGTCCCAGCTCTGACCCTGCTCTGTCCCTGCAGCAGGGGCTGGGGGCTCAGCTGGGATCAGGGCGCCCGGTGCAGCTGGTGCGTCTGGATGACAAAGGGGGCCTGACCCTGGACGAGGAGGCCCTGAGCCGCTGCCTGGAGCAGGGTGGGGTGGGGAACGCCCCCGTCTGCCTGGTGTCCATCATCGGGGAGCAGCGCCGGGGCAAATCCTTCCTGCTGAACTACCTGCTGCGCCGGCTCCGGAGCTCGGTGAGTGTGAATGGGAGTGCAGTGTGTGTGAGTGAGTGCAGCCCTGATCCCCTCCCAGAGCTGGGGAGAGAACCCAGGAGTCCGGGCTCTCAGCTCCCCCTGCTCTAACCCACTAGACCCCACTCCCTTCCCAGAGCTCAGATAGAACCCAGGAATCCTGGCTCCCGGCCCCCGCTGCCCTAACCCACCAGCCCCCACTCCCCTCCCACAGGGCAGTGCATGGGGATGGGAGCCCTAGGGTGGCTGGTACCTCACCCCTCCCCATCTCATGCTGTCCGACCAGTGGTATGAACTGCTGCCCCCTGCTGGTGGGGCTCAGACCAGCACAGATCTGTGACCTTTGTCCCCTGGCCACATCCGGTCAGCTGTGTCAGGGGAGTGGGGAGCTGTGTGTCCGTCTAGACCCTCGTCTGTGTGTCTGTGTCAAGAGTGTTTGTTTAGACCTCACCGAGCTTGTCTGTGTGTCTGTCTCAGCCTGAGTCTGCCAGTCCCACCCTGGGCCAGATGTTTCCAACGCGCCGGTCCCCACACTACCTGCCTGCTAATAAAATACCCACAGTCCCCCTGCCCCCCTGCATTAATTGTCCCTCCCCCTGTGTCTCCCTCCCCCCCAGGAAGTGAAGGATGGATCCTGGATGGGCCGGGAGGAGGAGCCCCTGGAGGGGTTCGAGTGGCGAGTTGGCACCCACAGCGTCACCAAGGGGGTGTGGGCTTGGAGTCAGCCCTTCTGGGTCCCCACTGAGTGGGGGAAGGTGAGTGGGAAGGGCGGGAAAATGGGGTGGGGAGATGAGTGACCCCAGCAGATCTCTACTTGGGGGAGCAGAGCCGACAGAGGCCTGGGAGGGGAGGCAGGGAACCCAGTGCTGGGGCATCCGGGGGACAGAATGGGGAACTCGCTTGTGACCCCGGCCTGTGGCTCCCCCCCAGGTGGCCGTGCTGCTAGTCGACACCGAGGGCTCCATGGACATTCTCAGAGACACAGCGACCAGCGTCAAACTCTCCGCGCTCTCCATGCTGCTTGGCTCCTACCAGGTTGGCACTAGGGGGCGCTGTGCTGTGGGGGGAGGGTCGTGCTGGTTTCTGTATCTAACCCTGTCCTCTCTGATTACTTGCAGATCCTGAATGTTTCCAGCCAGATAAAGGACACTGATCTAGCATATCTGGAGGTGAAGCAGAGAGAGGGCAGGATGTGGCGCCGTTCTCATACAGCCTCTCAGGGTTCCTTCTGGGGTACAGCTGTGGGGACCTGCATGAAAGACCCCCCTAAGCTTATTTCTACTAGCTTAGGTTAAAAACTTCCCCAAGGCACAAATCCTTCCTTGTCTTTGGATGGGTATTGCTGCCACCACCAAGTGAGTTAGACAAAGATTAAGGAAAAGGACCACTTGGAGTTCCTGTTTCCCCAGAATATCCCCCCAAGCCCCTTCATTCCCCTTCCTGGAGAGGCTTGAGAATCATATACCAACCGAATAGGTTAACAAGGTGAGCACAGACCAGACCCTTGGGTTTTTAGGACACTTGAAAAAACAGAACTTTGTTATAAAGAAAAAAGTAAAAGAAGCACCTCTGTAAAATCAGGACAGAAAGTAATTTTACAGGGTAATAAGATTCAAAACACAGAGGATTTCCCCTCTAGGCAAAACTTTAAAGTTACAAAAAACCAGAAATAAACCTCCCTCTTAGCATAGGGGCAATTCACAAGCTAAAACAAAGGTAATCTAACGCATTTCCTTCCTATTACTTACAATTTGTAATCTTAGATGCTTAGTTTAGATCTGGCGTTAGGAGATGTATTTTTCCTGTCCTGATTCCTCGCTGACCTGGAGAGAACACACAGAGAGAGACAAAACAAAAACCTTCCCCCACAGATTTGAAAGTATCTTCTCCCCTTATTGGTCCTTTTGGTCAGGTGCCAACCAGGTTATTTGAGCTTCTTAACCCTTTAGAGGTAAAGGAGGGATTTTATGCTACCCTTAGCTGTATGTTCATGACACAGCCCCAATGGGGTAGCCCGCCCATTCTACAGCTGGGGAAACTGAGGCCCAGAGAGAATCAGTGACTTGCTGAGGTCAATGGGGAGACTGTGGAACAGCCAGAGATAGAATCCAGGAGTCCTGGCTCCCAGCCCCGCTCCTGCTCTAACCCACTAGACCCCACTCCCCTCCCAGAGCTGGGGAGAGAACCCAGGAGGGCCCAGCTTCTGTGCTGGTGCAGAGGCTGGAGCTCGCCCCTGCCTGAGCTCCAGGCTTACTGAGAACATGGGTGTTGCCAGGACTCTGGGAACGTCTCAGTATTTGGTATCTTGGTCTATTCTGTTCCTACTGTTGGTGGGCAAACAGAGCCCCTGGCATGGGGCAGGGGAGCGGGGAACCTTGACCTGCAGTTCTGCTCTTTGGCCACTAGGTGTCTCTGCACCACAGGGGGAAAGCCGTGGGACCCTGGTAACAGACCGAGACCAAGCTGGAGCTGCAACTTGTGTCTGTGTGTGTGTGTGTGTGTGTGTGTGTGGGGCTATTTGTTGGTAGGATTTCCACTCCCACACACCCCCAGGGCACACGCTGCCTCCCCGCCCCAGAGATCCCAGCCCCAGACTCACCCCCCTGCTCTCTCTGCTCTGCAGATGTTTCTGCACGTGGCCGAAGAGGTGGGAAAGGAATACGGGCTGGAGTCCATTCAGGTGAGATGACATTTCCCCCCCCCCCCCGCCCCATGCAACCCCCTCACCCCACTGCATGGGATGTTCCTGCCCCAGCCACCCCCTGCCCCACACCCGAGGGGTTCAGCCTTCCCCTCCTGACATCATCCCGTCTCCCCTGCAGAACCTAGACCTGCTGGTGCGGGATTGGAGCAACTCCACGGTCCTTGGAACTGACGGTGGGAAGGAGCATCTGAGAGACGTCCGACAGGTGAGTGTGGGGAATGGGACGTGGGGCCTTTCCCCTCTGGGGGGTGTTGGCTCTGATCCGGCCCCAGGGCAAGGGCCTCTGGGGAGCCGGGAATGGGTCCCAGGGTATTTCCCTCTGTTGATGTCTCACTTTGCTGATTTCCCCTGGCTCTGACAGATGCTGGCAGCGAGGTCCCCTTGCAAACACCCCAAGGCCCTGGAAGCGCTGAGCAGAAGCAGCAGCCGCTGTTACCTGATGCCCTTCCCTGGCAAGCGGATCATGACTGGGAGCCAGGGAAGCCTGAGAGGTAACGGACGCGGGACAGCGGCTCTGAGCCTGCGCGATGGGGCGTCTCCATTTCTGCCAGGAACGGGCCATGTTGGGATGCTCCGGCTCCGGGTTCATTGCCATGTCCCTCTCCTTCGCAGACATGGATGAGGATTTCCGGGACAGCCTGAGGGAGTATGTCACCACCCTGGTGGGCTCGGCCGGTCAACACGCGTGGAGAGACCGGCATGGGGCGCTGCTGACCGGGACACAGCTTGCTGCTGGCATAAAGGTGGGGACTGGTCAGCTGGGGATGGGGTCTCAGTAGGGGGTGCTCTACCCTGGGTGTCAGTGCTGGCCCCATGCCCCCATGTGGCAATAGGGGTCGCTGCGCTGCAGGGAGCGGGGTGGGGTTCTGTAGGGACGCTCTCCCCAGCAGTCAGGGCTGTCCCCAGTACCCCTGGTGGCACTAGGGGGCGCTGTGCTGCAGGGAGTGGGGTGGGGGTTCTGTAGGGACGCTCTCCCCAGCAGTCAGGGCTGTACCCAGTACCCCTGGTGGCACTAAGGGGGCTGCGCTGCAGGGAGCGGGGTGGGGGTTCTGTAGGGACGCTCTCCCCAGCAGTCAGGGCTGTACCCAGTACCCCTGGTGGCACTAGGGGGCGCTGTCCTGTGGGGAGTGGGCTTAGCCCTTTTTGCTGAATTTCTGTTAATTAAGAATTAGGGTTGTATTTATATGCTAGCAGAATCCCAGCTTGGATGGTTCTACTGAGCCTTCCTACATCATCCTGGGAAGTTCTTCATTTCCCCGCCAAACTGATTCCCACCATTGTCTTATGGCCGTTCCCCAGCTGCCCTGCCCCAGAGGTGGCTGTATCTCAGTGCCGGGCGAACCATCCCCATGTTCATGGTTTTCTAAGCCCTGTGGAGTCTGTATTGTGATTTCTTGTGCTTTCTTTGCAGAAATTCTCTGATCTGATGAAGAAACATCACTGTGGCTTCTCCTCTCCCGCTCAGGTACCTTCTCTGCCTGTCTCTGCCTCTGACCTGATCTAGGGGTGTGTCCCACCTCCTGAATTCACTTCCGATGTAAAACTGCTTCCTACTTTTGTCTTACTGCTGCTGCCTTGCCCGAAAGGTGGCTGCATCTCATGTCTGGCAAGTCATCCCCGTGTGGGGTTGCTGTGAGGCTATTCCCCAGCTGCCCCACCCCAGAAGTGGCTGCATCTCGACACTGGGTGAGCCATCGCTATGCAGTGTTGTGTGTGGCTGTTCCCAGATGCTCCGACCCAGAGGTGGCTGCATCTCAGGAGTGTGTTTGGTTTTTTTCCCCACGCAGCTGAATTTTAGTTATCGGCGAAATATCAAAAGCCAAAATACTTCGATTTGGAAATGCCACTGTGGTGTCTCATGGGAATTATAGCTTGGCTCTGCATGCTCCCTTTTCTTACCATAAATCAATTCTGGTCAGACTGCAGCTCCCATGATGCACCACAGAGGAGGGAGATGATGCATCATGGGAGTTCGTGGCTGTGGAGCATCATGGGGCTTGTAGTTTGGGTGCCTGGCTTCAGGGAGAGCTGCCACAGTGGCTCATGGGAGTTGTAGTTTCACACTGGCTAGCGACGTCGCTCTGTTACATGAGGTTGCTGTGGTGGAAACTGCAGTCGCTAGGTGGAGACGGGGCCCCATAAACTGTGGCTGACCCCAGCCTTGTCCTCACCGTGCAGATGGCCATCACCTTCCACAACCAGAGAGTCCTGGACAGGGCCAGCGCAGACCACGCTCTTTTCCTGAAGGAGAAGGTGAGTCTGGGGGGGTGTCTGTGCCCCAGCCAGGGGAACCCCAGGGAACCATCCCAGCGAACGCCACTGGCTGTGGGCTTGGGGGTAGGAGACGGGACCTCGTATCGCTATAGCCACCCTGGGAGCTGGAGATGAGAGGCTCAAACTCCTGCACCAGGGTTGTGGGGGCGGATACGTTTACCCTGTGGCCTTCTGCAGTAGTGGAGGAGTCATGGCCCAGGTGGTTAATGGACTGGACCAGGACTAGGAACTCCTGGATTTTGTCCACTGCAATGCTGCAGACTCCACTGGGTGAGTCACAGAGTCTCTCTGGACCTCAGTTTCCCCATCTAGCAAAGGGGGAGAATGATCCTGCATTCGGGGGTTTTAGCCTGTGAGCTTTTTGGGGCAGGGATGGTCTCTCACTGAGTTTGTGTGCCGGACTCAGCGTGAGGGGGGCCCACCATGTCAGGCTGGGTCTGTGCCGCGCCCAGCGCGAGGGGGGAACCTCAGCTCAGGTCTGTGCTGTGCCTGGCGCGAGGGTGTCCCCCATCTCGGTCCCGGTGTGTGCTGTGCCTGGCGCGAGGGGGGCCCCCATCTCGGTCCCGGTGTGTGCTGTGCCTGGCGCGAGGGGGGTCCCCATCTCGGTCCCGGTGTGTGCTGTGCCTGGCGCGAGGGGGGTCCCCATCTCGGTCCCGGTGTGTGCGGTGCCTGGCGCGAGGGGGGCCCCCATCTCGGTCCCGGTGTGTGCTGTGCCTGGCGCGAGGGGGGCCCCCATCTCGGTCCCGGTGTGTGCTGTGCCTGGCGCGAGGGGGGCCCCCCGTCTCGGTCCCGGTGTGTGCGGTGCCTGGCGCGAGGGGGGCCCCCATCTCGGTCCCGGTGTGTGCTGTGCCTGGCGCGAGGGGGGCCCCCATCTCGGTCCCGGTGTGTGCTGTGCCTGGCGCGAGGGGGGGCCCCCATCTCGGTCCCGGTGTGTGCGGTGCCTGGCGCGAGGGGGGGTCCCCATCTCGGTCCCGGTGTGTGCTGTGCCTGGCGCGAGGGGGGCCCCCATCTCGGTCCCGGTGTGTGCTGTGCCTGGCGCGAGGGGGGCCCCCATCTCGGTCCCGGTGTGTGCTGTGCCTGGCGCGAGGGGGGCCCCCATCTCGGTCCCGGTGTGTGCTGTGCCTGGCGCGAGGGGGGCCCCCATCTCGGTCCCGGTGTGTGCTGTGCCTGGCGCGAGGGGGGCCCCCATCTCGGTCGGGTGGGTGGGGTCTGTGCTGCGCTTTCCCTTTCTAATGCTCTTGGCCGTCTCCTCTCCCGGCGGGCGCAGGACGGCGACTCCCGGAACATGATCGACTGCCTGAAGGTGCGGCCGAGTGAGATGGTGGAGCTGTTGGCGGAGCGGCGCGGGCACTTGCTGTGGCGGTGCCGGACCGACATGCGGGAGCCGGCGCCGGAGACAGAGGCCCGGCTGACGGAGCTGGAGGAGGAGCTGACGCGGGAGGCTGAGACGTTCCTGGAGATCTACGGGAAGCGCTTTATGAAATTTGCCATTTTGGCAGGCGTGGGTGTGGGGATGGTGGTCCTGGGACCGGTGGGCGGAGCTGTCGGTGCCGGGATCGGTGCTGGGATTGCCGCTGCTGCCATCGCCGCCGAGGTGGCTGTGGCCATTGGGGCTGGGACGGGCGCCGCGGCCGGTATCGTCGTGGGTGGTGGCGTGGGCGGGGGCGTGGGTGGGAACATCGCCCGGAGGGATAGGCAGAGGGCTGAGGCCGCTGGTGGTGGGAGGGAGGAGGGGGATGGCACTGACGATCTATCTGATGACAAACCCCTGATCTGATCGGTGTCTCCCCCTCCCCCCAATCTGGGGCTGACGAATGGGGTGACGGGGCTGCAGCATAGCCCAGATACGTCCCCCAGAAGCCACCCCAGAGCAGGGAGCCATCGCCCACAGATTCTAAGAAGGGACATTTAGATCCTCTCGTCTGACCTGCTGTGCCACCCAGGCTGGAGAACGCCGCCCACTTCCCCCTGCGTTGGGCCCGATATCTCCCCTTGGACTAAATCATCTCCCGGAAAGGTGGCCAGTCTGGCTCGGAAGCCGGAAGAGATGGAGACCCCACCGCTTTCCCACTGGTGAATCACCCACGGTGTGAAAAATCCGGTGCCTCATTTCCGATTGGAGTTTGTCTGACTTTAACTTCCAGCCCTCAATCCTCGCTCTGCCTTCCTCTGACATTGCAGGGCCACTCCGGCTGCAACGCGAAGTGCTTGGAAATGCCCGGCCGATGGTCCTGTCCTGAGATCGCCCTCTAGGGGTGACAACGGGCGCCTGGCTTACTTCCTACATGAACAGTCCTGTGGTCCGCTCCTGGGGGATAGATCTCCAGCCGCCCCTCTGAGCGGGAAGGCGGGTCCAGGGGAGAGGGCACAGGAAGACCCTGTGGATTCCCTGCTCTACCAGGGACTTCCTCTGTGACCTTGGCCAAGTCACTTAGTTTCTCCGTGCCTCAGTTTCCCATCTGTATAATGAGGGTAATAATGCACTGAAAGATGGTGAGGGGTTTGAGCTCTACTGAGAGAAAACACTATCCAAGAAACCAGCATCATTCTTTATTCCGGGGGAGGGCTATAAAACCATCCGAAGCTAAAGGGAATCGGTTCCACACCCATCAATGCACGCCGAGCACTGGACACCATCTGGCCAACTCCACAGGAAGTCTCAGCTCCGCCCCTTCAGCGCTGGTGAAAGGGCAGGACTTGGGCTTGGGGATTTCCAATCAATGGGGGCTCGGGCTAACGGGACTCTCCAGCTGTTCCAGCCCAGCCTCTGCTGGCGCCTATGATCCGATAGACGCTGTAGCGTGAGATACGGGGTCAGCTCCATCCTGGCCTGGGCTTGGTGAGTCGGGAGCGCCCCTTCCCCTCACAGATTCCAGGGCCTGGATAACAATGGCCAGTGATGGAGAATCTGTTCCAATTGTTCTCACTGTTAAAAATGTCTGCCTTACTTCCAGTCTGAGTTTAGTCTACACTTTTCTGTGCTAGACCGAAGGACCTATTGTCAAATATTTGTTCCCCAGGTGGGTACGTATGGACTGGGGTCTAGTCACCCCTTAACCTGCTCTTTGTTGAGTCCTATCTCCCTAAGAACTCCTTGGAAACCTGATATCAGGGCTGCGGGTTTTCAGAGGCTGCACCTCTCGGGACAGAGCAAGAGAAAGCAGAAGTCACTTGAGACTACGGACTGCAAAGTGGTTCTGCTGGAAGGTGGCCAGTCAACGGGTCCTGGGTGCAGGACAGTCTCAGAGCAATGGAGGCATTTAAGCAATTTCCTTTGTGCGCAACAGGAGGAAAGATATTTGGGGTACTGTGTTAAGGCGTCAAGGAGTGCGTGTGTGTGTGTGTCTGTAAATGACCACCATGGGGGAGTGCTAAAGAGTAATCTCCCAGATGTGAAGTTCTGATTCATTGAGCCCAGAATGGCGAGTTCCTAGTTTTGGGACAAGTCTCCGCAGAAACCTCTAGCTCTAATTCGGTTAGGGGAAGATACAGCTGCTGCTTATAGGAAGTGCTTTGTTAACGTGTATTCCTGTGGTTGGGGGGGGGGGGGGAACGACCCAATAGGGGAAACAGATTAACCATTAAAAGAACAGGAGTACTTGTGGCACCTTAGAGACTAACACATTTATTTGAGCATAAGCTTTCGTGGGCTACAGCCCACTTCACTGGATGCATAGAATGGAACATATAGTGAGGAGATATATATACACAGAGAACATGAAAAGGTGGGAGTTGTCCTACCAACTCTAAGAGGCTAATTAATTAAGATGAGCTATTGTCAGCAGGAGAAAATAACCTTTGTAGTGATCATCAAGATAGCCCATTTAAGACAGTTGACAAGAAGGTGTGAGGATACTTAACATGGGGAAATAGATTCAAGGAAATGCAGTGATGAAAACTGGAAATAGGATGTGAGCCGAAGCCTCACCAGTGCTGAGTAGAGTGGGACAGTTACCTCCCGTGTCTCACATACGACCTTCCAGTTAATACACCCCAGGTGACATTTCCCATTTTTACTCCCCATCACACTCTTGTCTTTAGTGATTTGACTGCGTTGATGACTTGATTCTAATATTGCTGCTGTTAATTTGATTACTTGATCTTATTTTCACCTCCACTGGAGAATGGCCGAGTCAGTTGGGTAGAGTTTGTACTGGCTTGGTCTTAGCGATTTGTTTTCTTGATTTTGTATTCAGGGTCGTTTTACTTGTAACAAAATGGCTAGAAAGCACACTGGGTCTTTTTTTTTTTCTTTCAATCAGCAACTTGGGCCGGAACCATAGAGAATCTTTGGCTGGTACCAGCCAAGCCGCTGAGGAAAGCCATTAGCTTCCCCTAAACTAACTGTGGTTCTCATAGGGGTCTGTCTGGTGCCTGGCATGAGAGAACCCTGATCCCAGCTGCAGAGGAAACCCTAACCCTTAACAGCGCCTCATAACCTTAACCCCCGACTGGGTATGTGTCACTTAAATCAATTCCCTGCCTTTTCAGGGGCCGTGGTCATGGTGCACCTCAGTTCCTCCTGTTCTCTGCCTGTGGCACATGACAGTTCAGTCTCCTGAGGGCTGTAATGCTTGGGTCTAATTCTAGCTGTTGGCTTGGTGTGGGGGCGGCTGGGGGGTGTTGGGAGGGGGGGAGCTGTGATATACAGCTCAGAGTAGCTGGTCTGGCCATGAACCCTAACCCAAGCAGCCCCCATATCTAACCCATAAATCTAACCCTCACCTTTAACCCTACCTCTAACTCCAACCCTGCCACTAACCATTGTCTAATGTCTAATCCCTGCCTTTTCACTAACCTCTAAAAAGAGACCCAGCTCTCGGAGCGGAAGGTGGGGAGTTTTGGGATTGTCCTTAGATCCTGGGGGAGGTCATTCCACCATCTGGACCAGGCCCCGGAGAAACGTCTGTCTCCCGCACCGATGAGCTTCACCTTTATTGCAGAGAGCGCCACTGGGCCAGCAAGTCAACCATGGTCTTCATCCTGGATCTCTCAGCTCTTTCAGACACGGAGGGCCCAGGGCATGAAGTGCCTTGAAGATAAGGCTGAGACCATGAACTTGATTCAATATTGTAGCACAGACGTGGGCATATGGCCCCTGTGTCCGAGCATCTTCTCAATATTTCACCGAAGGGGGTCATGTGTGGGCTCTGCCGAATGCTGGGAAGCAGCCGCTTGTCACGGTTATTGCCAGATGTTTATATGAGCAACGGTTTTAGAGCCAGGTCCCAGGTAGGACATTGAGTTCTGAATCTTCTGGGAGTCAAACCTGAGGCAGGGGGAGGCTGGGAGCCAACCCGGTCAATGTGAGAACAATGCACGTCCGTGGACTCAGCCTCTGTTTGCTGGCTGGACGAGATGCAGGCTGGCCGTCTACAGAGACAAACCGACCCCAAGGGAATGCTCAGGCGAGGGGGCCCCTGGGCTCAGAGACAATAGCTTGTGCCTGGATCAGAGCAGAGGAAATGGCCCATTACAGAGAAGTGACTTTGCCAGCGGCGGGAACGGGGGGTCCCAGACTGGACAAGCGCTGTGAAACCCTCCAACTGGAGAGAAACACCTCAGCAGACAGGAAAGGAACCTGTTAGCAAGGACGGGCTCTAAATGGTGTTTTCTTTTTACCTGTCACCTCAGGTTTCCAAAGCCTGTTACTTGCTTTTTTTTTTAATCTTTATCTGAGGCTCTGTTAAATGAACTTCAATTTGATTTGATTGTAAACCTGTAAGGGACAGGGGGGCTGTCATGAATAGGGGGAAGGGTAGCAACCTTTATGTATCCTTGGCAACTGTACTGAATTGCCTTACCTGTAAGGGGTTAAATAGTTCAAATAACCTAGTCGGCACCTGACCAGAAGGATCAATAAGAAAAGAAAATACTTTTAAAGCTGGGGGGAGGATTTCGTGGTGGTTGTTGTTGTTGTTCCCTCTCTGGATGGAGGGAGAAGCCAAGCGGGTACAACATCTCCTGAAAATATACCTGGAATAATCCATCTAAAGCCACAGAAATTGTAAGCAAGGGAAGGAAATGCATTAGGTTATCTTTTGGTTTAGCTTGTGAATTTTCCTGTGCTACAGAGGTAGTTTTATTCTTCTTTTTGTAACTGTGAACCTGAGCCCAGAGGGGAATCCTCTGTCTTTTAAATCTTTATATTATCCTGTAAAATTACCTTCTATCCTGATTTTGCAGGTGTGATTTTTATTTTTTTTCTTTATAAATAAAGTTCTTCTTTTAAGAACCTGACTGATTTTCAATGTCCTGAAGCCAAAGGGTCTGGTCTGTGCTCACATTGCTAAAACAATTGGTTGATATTTTATTCTCAAGTCTCCCCAGGAAAGGGGGTGAAGAGGCTTGGGGGGATATTTTGGGGAAATGGGGATTCCAAGTGACTCCTGAATGTTTGTGTAAATCACTTGGTGGTGGCAGCAATACCGTCCAAGGACAAGGAAAGGAATTTGTGCCTTGTGGAAGTTTTTAACCTAAGCTGGTAAAATATTAGGGGGTCTTTCATGCGGGTCCCCACATCTGTACCCTAGAGTTCAGTGTGTGGATGTGAACCCCGACAGGGGCATAGGTGGTTTGGCCTAGCCGTCACAGCGGGGCTGAGGCCTGACCACGAGGGACGGGTGTCACCATTCAGGAGTTGGAGGAATCTCCCGGCCAGGTCCCGTAGACCGGAGTCCGGCTCAGAGTCAGGCTGGAGTCAGAGACTTGAGAGCGGGAGACAAACTGGAGTCTGACATTGCAGCAGGAGAAGGTCTCTGGTTGCCCAGCCAATTTCCTGGCCCTCCCCTGCAGGTTAAATAGGGGCAGCTGGCCAATCAGAGGGCCGCAGGGTACTGTCACTCTGGGTCTTGTGGGCGGCACTTCCTGTGGCACCAACTTCCCACAGTGCTCCCTGGCTGTGCCTCCGCCTGGCCCCCGGTGGCACTGTGGGAATATCAGCTGCCCCAGGCTCTGCAGACCTGGGTTCTAGTCCCCAGGTCCTTACAAAACCTGCCTGAGGACAAGGTGTGCAGGGAGCATGGAACTGAAGTGGAGCAGTGGAGCTCTGTTTCCATGGAGGCAGCAGATTGGCGCATATTGCGGGTGTGCCGAAGGCAGGTGACTGGGCACTGGAATGTAATGGAATCAGGTGTGTAAATGGCCAGCCTGCAGTGGGATACAGAGGGGTTTGCAGAGCACCTGGTGTGAGAGGGAGCCTCGATTGTAACCTGGAACTGGGGTACCGCTGAGTCCCTCCAGCCGGGGCTTTCTCTCACACTGATGCTGTTGCTAAGTCACAAACCTCTGTCACATATGGCACTCACACAGACATCCACAGGCAAGGGCACACGCTGCTGAGTTATAGGGATGCTTCTCCCAGTTCACTCATGAACTAACAATAAAGAGGCTCCCTCCAGTGCCCCAGGGCTGTACGTCTTCCCTGCTCAGAAGCCTGGCCGGTGCGAGTTCATTACCCAGTCCACCCCTCCCTCAATGCGGAGAGGACATGCACCAGCTCTGGTTCCGGAGCAGATCTCCCAAGCACTTCAAGCAAAGCCCACTGCTTTAGGTAAAATATAAAACCGGTTTATTAACTACAGACAGACGGGTGTGAAGTGATTATTGGGAGTTGACTGTATCCTGTTGCAAAGAATGAAACTACATGAGTCAGCCCGTATTTCTCTCGGACTGTAAAAAGGATGATAGCTAAAGTGAGAAGTCATTCAACTTGATTGGCCACGTGTTATTAAATATGAAAGTTTGTCACCTGCCTTGCCCTCAAAGACGCAGCCTGAGACCCTTGAAGGAAACTTGTGCCTAAATCTAATTAGAACCCTACAGCTGCTCCCAGCATCAGCTCAAGTGTAGAGGAACCCAGCGGAACTAAAGCTCCATCTAGGTCTAGAGGCTGGGTTGGAAAATCCACATCTATCTCACAGACAGGTACCAACGGCTTGTTTTCTGCATGTAATTCCCTTCTGCTCCAGTGCTGTATGGGATAGACTCTGTTTAACTACTTACATTTTTAGGCTGCGAAGTCTGAAGATGACTTAAGGGCATAATGGGTTTGTACTTTGCCAGCCAAACGCTGTCCTAAATGTCAAGAAATAATTTGAGAGCGGGTTGAGAACTTTTTGTCAAACATTTTTTGGACAAAAAAGGGCTTTTGGGCCAAATTGAAAATGTTTGTTTTGGTCCAAAAAATTGTTGTCTTGACAAAAATAAAACCTAATATGAAACAATTTTTGTTTTTACAAAATTATGTTCCTTTTCTCTCATACGCAAAAAGTGTGTGTGTGTGTGTGTGTGTGTGTGTGTGTGAGAGAGAGAGAGAGAGAAGTGGAGGAGGTTAATTTAAAAAGTGGGGGAATGGAGAGAAACGGAATGATTTTGAAAGGAAATGAAAATTGACATGTCACCATCTTTGTGCTGACGAGGTGCCTGAGGCATTTGTTGAGAGAGGGCAGCACAACGTTCTCCGAAGAGGAGCACACGGGACACCCAGCCGGTCGACAGAGAGTCTGTATCCACCGAAAGCAAAGATATTTCCTCTAATGGAGCTTCCGTATAAAGAAGTGAAACCTTCTTGCTGGGAATGGGTTGGATGGGATTTCTGAGTGCTGTTGCACAGTTGTCACATTTTGGTGGAGAATGCGGAAGGGGGAGCAAGCATAAAATCCACAGTTATTATCAAACTGGTGTGCACACCGCCAGCTTTAGCAAGCCTGGCACTAGAGGAAAAAGAGCGTAAACTTTCAGTTAATTAACCAAACTCTGAAGGATATAGGAGTTTAGGTTTAAATTGTGTTGTAGAGGTACATACACCCTCAGCCGTAACAAGACTGAGCTAAAGAGGAGAACTTAGTGTTTCTCACTCTGATCCGGGGAAGGATTTGTATAATTGGTGTATGAACCCTCGGTGGTAGCAGACCGAGTAATACAGAGGGAGGCTTAGTGTCTCTCCCTCTGTCCCAGAGTGGGTTAAAAACATAAGATGCAGATCTTGTTCTGTTAAATCAAACTCTGAAGGATATAGGAGTTTGGGCAGTGTATTGTGGTTTATGTTTTTTTGTTTTGTTTTGTTTTTTGTAAGTAATATTGTGGTAATTTCACAATTTTGAAGAAAATGTTTAAGGAACGGGACCAGGAAGGGTGGGGGCTAGTTGAAAAGCCCACCCTCCTTGCTAAATTGGTAGTGGAACAAGGCTTGTGCCCATGAAAAGAAACTGTTTATTGGAAAAAGCAGGATTGGGCCCAGGCAAGCAACAGATAAAGAAACTGAAAAACAGGTTGGGTACAGAGAGTTAAAACAGCACTCTCAAATCTTACAGCAGCAGTAACATCAGGAGAAGAAACATTTAAGACCCCAGAAGGGGGCAGACCTTTGGGACCCCTCTGGAGATTGGGAAGGGGGATATTTGGGATATTTGGGTAAATTCCTCCTCCCAGGGCCAAAATGCCATTGAAACAGTTAACAACAGTGCCTGCTTCTGCCTCAGATCTCCAGGCCATGGCAAAATGGCTGGAGATTCTAAAATAGAATTTTTTTTTTCTAGATGGAGTGTTAACACCCTTTTACTAAAAGAAAGGGAGGATTTACACTCACAAGAAATGCACCACTTAATTAGCATTTGTGCAGCCCCAAGTACCAAACACACTGTGGCAGAGACTAAGCAGGTTCTGCCAGGGTGAAAGCACTGTGCTAATTTGTTTCCAAGCTTCTATCTTTCAGGCTCTGAACCAGAACATCAGGAGAGCTGGTACCAGCTGAAGAGTTATAAAATACCATGGTTATAGTGTCATGACAAAGTCTGTGTTCAGTGTTCTGTGTTGCATGTTCTGTGTCTGTCTCTAGTGGTGTCCTGTGTTAGCATTGGTTCCAGAGAGAGAGGGGATACTACACTAGACAGGGTAAATGTCTTTTCCTCTCTCTACTTCCCCCATCTCCATCCAACTTATCAATCACCACTTGTGTCCAAAAGACTTTGGTCCCCAATGCATCAGGGTTATTTTGTTTTGTTTTGTCAGGTTCTCTAATAATCATTTTGTTGTTAATTTTTGTTCTTGATACATTTGTATTGTTAGTTACATTTGCTTGATTTATATGGTGACCACTCAAGAATTGTTCTTAAGAGGTCAAAAGGGGGACAATGTAGATCAATCTCTGATAATTTTCATATGTCTTTACATTGTGCCTCTTCATATAACCTTGTGGTGGGTCTACCCACGTGTGACCTCTGCTTTCATGGGACTTTGTATCAAAACCTCATTTAGAAACTTTGCATTGCCCTTGGTATAATATTATAGCCCCTAAGGATAAAATAAGATAGAAGAAAAATTTCTGTTTGCTGGGAGTAGAACAAGAGCTCTCCCCCCCCCCCCTCTTAATCAATTGCCCTGTTGAATGAATGAGGTGTGGATGAGCAAGGCATGAAAGGCAGCACCTCCAGACAGCCTCAACTGTTGGAGAGGGGCTGGGAGCCAGACCCAAGGACAATAAAACGTGTCAAGTGGGCTCATTGAAAACAAGCAGACATACTGACGGCCTCGGGGGTTAGAAGCAAGCACCTTCTTTTGGAAACACCCTCTTTGCAGTATTGGGACAACACTCAAAAGAAAGCCGCACAAAGGACCAATGGACACAGACACAGAGTTTGAATCTGGTATAGATTTGCATAAGAGGAAAGCTGCTATAAAAGAGAGGTGTCTTGCAGAGGACCCCGGGTCTTGTCTTGTCAACACGGGAGCATCGATCCGGATCGGCAGAAGCCCGGCTCCACCCCCTCCCCCATCTAACTCACCTGGCCAGTGAAGTTAAGGGGAGCAACTAATTGGTAACAACAAGACGGAGTGTGTTTGTGTGTGTGTGTGAGTGTAATATATTATATGCATATAATACAGTGTTAGTGAATACATGTATTACTAATAAATGTGGCGTTTTGCCTTATTCCCCCTGAAAAGATCCTGTGCAGTACTTTAAGTACAACACAGTGTTCTGTTCTGTGTATCACGCGACCTCTGGGAAGCCCTCGTCTGCAATCCTGTGTCCAAATCTGGCCCCCGTCTATTCAGCTTAACGACGAGGAGGTTCAGGGGAACCTGGAGGCCATCTGAACGTACCTACAAGGGGAATAGAAATTAGATCTTAGAGGCCTCGTCCAACTCTTTGGTCTGACGCAACCCGTTGGCTGGAAGTTGAAGCTAGACAAATTCAGACTGGAAATAGGGTGTCAATGTTTAACAGTGCGAGTCACTGCCCATTGGCCCGGCTTACCAAGGGGCGCGGGGGATTCTCCATCACTGACCACTGTTTTTCTAACAGATCTGCTCTAGTTGAACTAGGAATTAGTTCTGGGCCGTTCTCTGGCCCGGCTTATACAGGGAGCTCAGGCTAGGTGATCACAAGGTCCCTTCTGGCCCGGGGATCTGTGACTCTATGTTGCAGCAAGAGGGCTCTGTGCCGGGCCAGGTGCAGAGAGGGGCTGCTGGGATGCTCAGGGGGACGGAGAGAGTTGGTTTCCTAAGAAATAAAGGTAAAATCGCAATCTGAGTTCTATAAACTCGAGAGAATTTGGATCAAGCCGTGTCTCACCCTGATAATATAGTTCCTTAATACAGAGGCTGGGATTCTCCCGTCCAGCCTGGGCCCCCTGCCCCAGTTCAGTCTTTGTTCTCCAGACGTGTTTCCAGGTGTTCAGTTGGGGGTGTGAGGGGGGAGAGTGAGGCCAAGTGCTGATGTCTCTTCCCCACTTGGCGCAGGGACAAGTGTTGGGACGACTGGTCACCTGGGTGGGGAATCTTACCTGAAGATGGCCCTGGATTTATAGCCCCACGACTACAGAACCAATTTTGGGCATAGATTGCTTGCGGGAGGGAGGAATAGTGGTTGATTGTGCTAACAAAGGTTTATGGAGGACCCCAAGGAAAGACTGGATCCCTGAAGTAAGGCAGGGAGATACTGTATTGCGGACGGGTAGTACGCTGTGGGAGGCGGTAGTGACCGGGGTTAGCAGGGAGGAGTGGAGGAAGCACTTTCCCCAGGCATGGGCGGCCCACAAGCTGGACTGTGTCAAATGGACTGGGGAACCAGTGAAAATAGAAGGACCAGCGGTCCCCCCCCAAACAATATCCTATCCTCACTGCGGCACACCGGCCTGTAGCAGAGGGGAGTAGTGAAAAGAACGACTTCCCCCTTTAACTCCCGATGTGGCCTGTGAGGAAAGCTGATGGTGTCTCATGAAGACTGACTGTCGACTATCGGAGAGTCAATGCGATGACCCCCCAGTGGGCGCCAATAGTCGCGAACATGACCCAGGTGTTACAAGACATAACAAGGGAAGCTAGAAGATTTTCTGTACTGGACTTGTCTAACTGCTTCTTTGCTATCCCGCTCGAGGAAGGATCGCAGGATCGATTCGCATTCCACGTGGATGGGGTACAGTATTGCTTGACCCGTGTACGCCGGGGATTTCATAGTGCCCCCGCTATTGCGCATAAGGTAGTGACTCAAATGTTAGAGCATCTCCCTCCAGGGGATAAGGGGTGGGTGGTCTCATATGTGGACGACATCCTGATAATGGGAATAGACGACGCGGATACCCGAGGGAGGACTGAACGAGTACTGGAGGTGATTCAACAGGATGGCATGAAGGCGTCCCTGGAAAAGGCACAATTAATACAACCACAGGTGGAGTACCTGGGGTTACCCTATCAGAAAGAGGAAGGTCTATTAGTGAACAACTATTGTCAGCATTGCAGAATTTACCAGCCCCCCAAGATTTGAGAGGCCTACAGGCCATATTAGGGGCTTTTAATTTTGTAAGAGCCCACATATGGGACTATGCACGTATCACCAAACCCCTCTATAGCCTGTTGAGGAAGGAGGCCCAGTTCCAACGAGGCCCGGAACAGGAAGCTGCTTTCGGCGAGCTAAAGCAATCTTTGTTGCGAGCAGTGACACTGCAACCCGTACAGGTTGGTGAGTCCATATATGTGAGGGGCACCACCAGTCCTGAGGCCTTGGCTGTGGTGTTGTTACAAGCGGACCCCTTGCAGAAAAGTCCCAATAGCAAAAGTTTGGCCCATGTGAAAGGGAATGTCTGGCAGTAATATCGGCACTGGAAGTAGGGGCGGTGGTAGTGGGAGATAATCACGTTATTATTCAGAGCACCCACACCCCCTTAAAATATATATTGTCAGGAAAACCCACCCAAGCAGGAGTAAGTAACCCAAGGATGGCTCAGTGGACCCTGTTTACTCCCTCCCCAGCCCCTTGGACCAGCGGGATCTTGAGAGGTATCTTCCCCAGCTTCCACGTAGACGACCTAGAATTGATTTGAAACTTCTAGCAGTGAGCAATTCCTCCCGGTCCTCTTCTCTTTGGCAGCCACCACCTGCCCATTCTCATCTATCTCCAACTGTGTAGAAAGCCTCCGGGACCTCTTGCCTGTGGGGGTTATGAGCTGCCAGGCCTCCTCTCTGACTTTCTCTCTCTCCCATTCCTTGGTGGCCAGCTTCTTTCTTCCTTAAACCTGGGCTACTGGTGTTTCCCAGACAGGGTGGTCTAGGAACTCCTCAGTTTCTCTGACTCTTAGGGTCTCAGCTTGTCCCTCCTATCCAAGATTCTTGTCCTCCGCCACTTATGTGGACTCCATACACACGTAAGCAGGGGATTTGTCCCACCATAGTAGGAGGCTTTCTTTATGGACACATTATCCCAGCTGAACTGAGCGACAAAAGGATCCAAACCATGCCCCGATTCACTTCACCCTGGTCCCTGCCCCACCCTTGACTTTCCCTCTGGGCTCCATGTGACCAGGACTTGCATTGCACAGGGAGGACAGAACTCAGGGGTTCCTGGGAGTTTATCTCAATCTCTCCATGGTCAACTCTGGCCAGGGAAGGGGGTGCCCCCTACTCCAGGGTGCTCCGAACTCCCGTATCACCCTTTTAATCCATAATCGCCGCAGTTCATGCCAATGTAGCTACAAAGTATTTACACCAAACCAGTTTCTTTGCAGCTTGAAGGGTGAGCCCTGTGAGGAAGTGGTTTGGGTGAGGTTCAGTGCAGCAGTCTCTAAAGTGCAATGAACTTTAGAGTTACAACAAATGTATGACTCTGGTGTCTTCTTCTGGGACCTGGAGGTGCAGCTGCTTGGGGGGGGGGGGAACTGCCAGTCTAAGGAGGCGGTGAAGCTGTGTGGCTCAACCTGGAGGAAAATTGAGACCCCCAAGGGGGTCTGGTACGCTGATGGGTTCCTCCTAGAGATGGTTCGAAAACTGGGGCCAAAGCACAGATACTGTGGATCCGTGACACCGCTGTACTGCCGGTGCCTCCCCCAGCCCCCCAACTCTGGCCTATAGTCCCCTCAACCAGCCACATCCCCCTGAGAGGTGCAGAGCCATTGAGAATGACCTGGAGGGGACGATCCTGCCCCCAGAGGGGGAATCAACTGGAGGGTTCGATTCTGCCCCCTGTAGAGGAGGGAGTAGATGGGAGGGGATGATCACCCCTTGGCGTAGGCCTGGCTTGCCATAAGGAACGTGCCTTAATGGCCGTGCCTGGGAAGGGGACTGGGAGGGTGAGTTGTAACTAGGGGATTGCGAAGCAGCGTGCTGGAGCCAGGGTATCTGTGCTAGCCAAGATAAGCAGCAACACCCTGATACTGAGAATAACGGCAAAGATAAACTAGGTCTGTAGCAATCAGCGTCCATAGGAACGGCGTGGGCAGCGCATACTGTGCAAGGACTGCAACGTAACCCAGCCAGTCCCTAGGGGGTGATGCAATGCCCAGCACATGCAGTGTGAGGTGTAACGGGGTACAAAGGAAGAGGTTTGCTGCGTAACCTGGGATGTCTCTGCCACTTAAGAAAAGTTCATGCTCTGTTCCTAAGTGACCGGGGGTGAAACCTCCCAGGAACTCTGGCCCCTGCCCTAAGTGACCATGACAAGGGTGGGGGTCGAGCCCCGCAGGAATCCTGGGCCCAGCCTTGTCGGGGTTACAAGAACTCTGGCGCATGGGAGCGTGGAAGAGGTGCCCTTGAGGGCAGGCAGGCCTCTACCAGGGATCCATCAACCTCCCTGGAAGCCTGGTCCAGAGCGGAGCTACCCTGAGAGTTAGAAAAGTTTTTCCTAATTCCCAGCCCCTTGCTGCAAGCCAAGCTGCTTCCTTCTGGTCCCCCCTTCGCTGGACACGGAGCACAACCGCTCCCCAGAGTGACCCGTGTTCTCCCGTCCCAGCTCAGCCTTCTCTTCCCCAGGCTGAACACAGCCAGAGCCTGCAGCCGTCCCTCGCTGGCACCTGAACGGGTTTGTCCTGGGACATGGGAGAAGGGAGTGTGCATAAAAGAGATTTATGTCTACACTGAGCCCTGCTAGGCCGTCCCCCCAACCCACTAGACCTCACTTCCCTCCCAGAGCTGGGGACAGAACCCAGGAGTCCTGGCCCCCCGTCCCTCCTGTTCTAACCCCTAGACCTCACTCCCCTCCCAGAGCTGGGGAGAGAACCCAGGAGTCCTGGCTCCCGCCGTTCCCGCTCTAACCACTAGACCCCACTCCCCTCCCAGAGCTCAGGAGAGAACCCAGGGGTCCTGGCTCCCAGGCATTCCCGCTCTAGCCACTAGACCCCACTCCCCTCCCAGAGCTAGGGAGAGAACCCAGGAGTCCTGGCTCCCCTCCCAGCCCCATCTACCAGTGGCTATTAATATCCTCCCCTCCAGCTACACCCCTCCCACGCCCTGGTAGCCAATCTCCTTTGGTGTCAGAGCCCCACTGCCGGGCAGGAGGAAATAGAAACGACCTTATGTTTTACTTTCATTTCTCCAGCAGAAAATTGTACTTGGACACTGACAGAGCGAGCTGTGGGACAGGTAATGGATGGGGGGGAGGGAACTACCATTCCTGGGGGCAGAATTATCCCTTCCAGTCTATCCCCCTTCCAGTGGGGACAGTCGTACCCTGCCCCCTCCCCTCTCTTCTGCCCACCCAGACAACCCACCTGAGATTTGAATTGCTGGTTTCAAACCAGGGACACCAGTAGCCTCTGGGAGGCACCTAAGGGACTTCCCAGCCACTCCCCAGACTGTGGCTTGGTCCCGGCCCCAGCCCAACCAGCGCAGCCCCGCTCCACATCTTGAGCTCTGAGTTCCCCAGTGCTGGGGACACGCCCCATCCCCACTAGCACCCCAAGAAATGAGCAAACCCTCTTTGGCCAGCGCCTCATGCCACAGCCCCACTGCACCCAGAGCCCAGGGGTTCCAGCTCTCAGCTCCCCTCCCTCCCTGTTCTAACCCCCTCCCCTCCCAGAGCTGGGGAGAGAACCCAGGGGTCCGGGCTCCCTAGTATTACAGCTTTCCAGACCTAAACAGTTTCCCCCTCTGCCAGCCCTCCTGTTTGAGCACAGGGGGTGTGAGGGGGTTAATCCATTCATGTCCTGTTGTCTCAGTTCTCCAGCAGAGTTTGGCTTTAGCCGGAGCCCAGGAGGAGGGGAGTTCGGGCAACTGGAGCCCAGACTGTCACCTGCTGCGTTATGGGAAATGCAAATAATAAAGGGTAAGTGCTCCAGTCTCACCCAATTCAGGTGTAACCTACTCCAGAGCTGGGGCTAGAGTCCACGAATCCTGGCTCCCAGCCCCTCGTGCTCTACCTCCTAGACTCCCCTCCCCTCCCGTCCTAGAGCTGGGATAGAACCCAGGAGTCCTGGCTCACAGGCCCCCTGCTGTGTGTCTCACAGGCCAATCCCACCCCCCTCCTCAAAGCCAACTCCAGAGGGGATGGTGAAGCGACTCCAGGAGGACGTCACCTGCTCCATCTGCCTGGACATCTTGGACAACCCCGTCTCCATCGAGTGCGGCCACAACTTCTGCCGGGGCTGCCTCTCTGCTCACTGGAGCGGGGTCTCAGCCTGGGGATCCCAGTGCCCCGAGTGCCGAGCTCCCTGCTCCAGGGACAGGATGATCCCAGACACACGCGTCAAAAGCCTGGTGGAGAAAATCAGAGACCTGCCACGCGAAGAGACGCTGACAGCAACAGGGACAGTGAGCCCTGAGGTGGGTGCAGCCATGGCTGGTCCAGAGATGCAGCCACCTCTGGGGTGGGGCAGCCAGGGAACAGCTGCACGGCCACTCCCTGCAGCACAGTGTCTCCTAACTCCACGCTGGGGCCCTGGGGTCAGAGGGAAGGCCGGCTAACGGGATTCCTGTGTCCCTTTAGCAACTGGTCAGGTCCCTGGGCTGATAAGGGGGGAGCTGGACCTCAGGGCTCAGACCTCCTGATAAGAAATTAACCCCCAAGCAAACAGCCTGTGACTCCATACAGGGGACCCCGGTGAGTGGACTAGCTGGCTGGAAGGTTGGGTGTGGGGGGGAGAGGATGGGACATGGGGCCTTTCCCCTCTAGGGGGCACTGGCTTGGATCTGGCCCAGGGCGGGACTGGTTGGTTCAGGGGATGGGAATGGGGTACTGGGCTCTGATCCAGGGGACAGGGGACTCACCATCTCAGAGGTGGGGTCCCAGCTCTGACCCTGCTCTGTCCCTGCAGCAGGGGCTGGGGGCTCAGCTGGGATCAGGGCGCCCGGTGCAGCTGGTGCGTCTGGATGACAAAGGGGGCCTGACCCTGGACGAGGAGGCCCTGAGCCGCTGCCTGGAGCAGGGTGGGGTGGGGAACGCCCCCGTCTGCCTGGTGTCCATCATCGGGGAGCAGCGCCGGGGCAAATCCTTCCTGCTGAACTACCTGCTGCGCCGGCTCCGGAGCCCGGTGAGTGTGAATGGGAGTGCAGTGTGTGTGAGTGAGTGCAGCCCTGATCCCCTCCCAGAGCTGGGGAGAGAACCCAGGAGTCCGGGCTCTCAGCTCCCCCTGCTCTAACCCACTAGACCCCACTCCCTTCCCAGAGCTCAGATAAAACCCAGGAATCCTGGCTCCCGGCCCCCGCTGCCCTAACCCACCAGCCCCCACTCCCCTCCCACAGGGCAGTGCATGGGGATGGGAGCCCTAGGGTGGCTGGTACCTCACCCCTCCCCATCTCATGCTGTCCGACCAGTGGTATGAACTGCTGCCCCCTGCTGGTGGGGCTCAGACCAGCACAGATCTGTTTCCTTTGTCCCCTGGCCACATCCGGTCAGCTGTGTCAGGGGAGTGGGGAGCTGTGTGTCCGTCTAGACCCTCGTCTGTGTGTCCGTCTAGACCCTCGTCTGTGTGTCTGTGTCAAGAGTGTTTGTTTAGACCTCACCGAGCTTGTCTGGGTGTCTGTCTTAGCCTGAGTCTGCCAGTCCCACCCTGGGCCAGATGTTTCCAACGCGCCGGTCCCCACACTACCTGCCTGCTAATAAAATACCCACAGTCCCCCTGCCCCCCTGCATTAATTGTCCCTCCCCCTGTGTCTCCCTGCCCCCAGGAAGTGAAGGATGGATCCTGGATGGGCCGGGAGGAGGAGCCCCTGGAGGGGTTCGAGTGGCGAGTTGGCGCCCGCAGCGTCACCAAGGGGGTGTGGGCGTGGAGTCAGCCCTTCTGGGTCCCCACCGAGTGGGGGAAGGTGAGTGGGAAGGGCGGGAAAATGGGGTGGGGAGATGAGTGACCCCAGCAGATCTCTACTTGGGGGAGCAGAGCCGACAGAGGCCTGGGAGGGGAGGCAGGGAACCCAGTGCTGGGGCATCCGGGGGACAGAATGGGGAACTCGCTTGTGACCCCGGCCTGTGGCTCCCCCCCAGGTGGCCGTGCTGCTGGTCGACACCGAGGGCTCCATGGACATTCTCAGAGACACAGAGACCAGCGTCAAACTCTCCGCCGTCTCCATGCTGCTTGGCTCCTACCAGGTTGGCACTAGGGGGCGCTGTGCTGTGGGGGGAGGGTCGTGCTGGTTTCTGTATCTAACCCTGTCCTCTCTGATTACTTGCAGATCCTGAATGTTTCCAGCCAGATAAAGGACCCTGATCTAGCATATCTGGAGGTGAAGCAGGGAGAGGGCAGGATGTGGCGCCGTTCTCAGACAGCCTCTCAGGGTTCCCTCTCCACTCTGGGGTACAGCTGTGGGGACCCGCATGAAAGACCCCCCTAAGCTTATTTCTACTAGCTTAGGTTAAAAACTTCCCCAAGGCACAAATCCTTCCTTGTCTTTGGATGGGTATTGCTGCCACCACCAAGTGAGTTAGACAAAGATTAAGGAAAAGGACCACTTGGAGTTCCTGTTTCCCCAGAATATCCCCCCAAGCCCCTTCATTCCCCTTCCTGGAGAGGCTTGAGAATCATATACCAACCGAATAGGTTAACAAGGTGAGCACAGACCAGACCCTTGGGTTTTTAGGACACTTGAAAAAACAGAACTTTGTTATAAAGAAAAAAGTAAAAGAAGCACCTCTGTAAAATCAGGACAGAAAGTAATTTTACAGGGTAATAAGATTCAAAACACAGAGGATTTCCCCTCTAGGCAAAACTTTAAAGTTACAAAAAACCAGAAATAAACCTCCCTCTTAGCATAGGGGCAATTCACAAGCTAAAACAAAGGTAATCTAACGCATTTCCTTCCTATTACTTACAATTTGTAATCTTAGATGCTTAGTTTAGATCTGGCGTTAGGAGATGTATTTTTCCTGTCCTGATTCCTCGCTGACCTGGAGAGAACACACAGAGAGAGACAAAACAAAAACCTTCCCCCACAGATTTGAAAGTATCTTCTCCCCTTATTGGTCCTTTTGGTCAGGTGCCAACCAGGTTATTTGAGCTTCTTAACCCTTTAGAGGTAAAGGAGGGATTTTATGCTACCCTTAGCTGTATGTTCATGACACAGCCCCAATGGGGTAGCCCGCCCATTCTACAGCTGGGGAAACTGAGGCCCAGAGAGAATCAGTGACTTGCTGAGGTCAATGGGGAGACTGTGGAACAGCCAGAGATAGAATCCAGGAGTCCTGGCTCCCAGCCCCGCTCCTGCTCTAACCCACTAGACCCCACTCCCCTCCCAGAGCTGGGGCGAGAACCCAGGAGTCTTGGGGCTGTATTCAGCAGGGCCCAGCTTGTGTGCTGGTGCAGGGGCTAGAGCTCGCCCCTGCCTGAGCTCCAGGCTTACTGAGAACATGGGTGTTGCCAGGACTCTGGGAACGTCTCAGTATTTGGTATCTTGGTCTATTCTGTTCCTACCGTTGGTGGGCATGGGGGGCAAACAGAGCCCCTGGCATGGGGCAGGGGAGCGGGGAACCTTGACCTGCAGTTCTGCTCTTTGGCCACTAGGTGTCTCTGCACCACAGGGGGAAAGCCGTGGGACCCTGGTAACAGACCGAGACCAAGCTGGAGTTGCAGCTTGTGTGTCTGTGTGTGTGTGTGTGGGGGGCTGTTTGTTGGTAAGATTTCCACTCCCACCCACCCCCAGGGCACACGCTGCCTCCCCGCCCCAGAGATCCCAGCCCCAGACTCACCCCCCTGCTCTCTCTGCTCTGCAGATGTTTCTGCACATGGCCGAAGAGGTGGGAAAGGAATACGGGCTGGAGTCCATTCAGGTGAGATGACATTTCCCCCCCCCCCACCGTGCCCCATGCAACCCCCTCACCCCACTGCATGGGATGTTCCTGCCCCAGCCACCTCCTGCCCCACACCCGAGGGGTTCAGCCTTCCCCTCCTGACATCATCCCGTCTCCCCTGCAGCACCTAGACCTGCTGGTGCGGGATTGGAGCAACTCCACGGTCCTTGGAACTGACGGTGGGAAGGAGCATCTGAGAGACGTCCGACAGGTGAGTGTGGGGAATGGGACGTGGGGCCTTTCCCCTCTGGGGGGTGTTGGCTCTGATCCGGCCCCAGGGCAAGGGCCTGGCTGGCTCTGGGGAGCCGGGAATGGGTCCCGGGGTATTTCCCTCTGTTGATGTCTCACTTTGCTGATTTCCCCTGGCTCCGGCAGATGCTGGCAGCGAGGTCCCCTTGCAAACACCCCAAGGCCCTGGAAGCGCTGAGCAGAAGCAGCAGCCGCTGTTACCTGATGCCCTTTCCTGGCAGGCGGATCATGACTGGGAGCCAGGGAAGCCTGAGAGGTAACGGACGCGGGACAGCGGCTCTGAGCCTGCGCGATGGGGCATCTCTGTTTCTGCCGGGGAACGGGCCATGTTGGGATGCTCCGGCTCCGGGTTCATTGCCATGTCCCTCCCCTTCGCAGACATGGATGAGGATTTCCGGGACAGCCTGAGGGAGTATGTCACCACCCTGGTGGGCTCGGCCGGTCAACACGCGTGGAGAGACCGGCATGGGGCGCTGCTGACCGGGACACATCTTGCTGCTGGCATAAAGGTGGGGACTGGCCAGCTGGGGATGGGGTCTCAGTAGGGGGCGCTTTACCCTGGCTGTCAGTGCTGGCCCCATGCCCCCATGTGGCACTAAGGGGGCTGCGCTGCAGGGAGCGGGGTGGGGTTCTGTAGGGACGCTCTCCCCAGCAGTCAGGGCTGTACCCAGTACCCCTGGTGGCACTAGGGGGCGCTGTGCTGCAGGGAGTGGGGTGGGGTTCTGTAGGGACGCTCTCCCCAGCAGTCAGGGCTGTACCCAGTACCCCTGGTGGCACTAGGGGGCGCTGTGCTGCAGGGAGTGGGCTTAGCCCTTTTTGCTGAATTTCTGTTAATTAAGAATTAGGGTTGTATTTATATCCTAGCAGAATCCCAGCTTGGATGGTTCTACTGAGCCTTCCTACATCATCCAGGGAAGTTCTTCATTTCCCCGCCAAACTGATTCCCACCGTTGTCTTATGGCCGTTCCCCAGCTGCCCTGCCCCAGAGGTGGCTGCATCTCAGTGCCGGGCGAACCATCCCCATGTTCACGGTTTTCTAAGCCCTGTGGAGTCTGCGTTGTGATTTCTTGTGCTTTCTTTGCAGAAATTCTCTGATCTGATGAAGAAACATCACTGTGGCTTCTCCTCTCCCGCTCAGGTACCTTCTCTGCCTGTCTCTGCCTCTGACCTGATCTAGGGGTGTGTCCCACCTCCTGAATTCACTTCCGATGTAAAACTGCTTCTTACTTTTGTCTTACTGCTGCTGCCTCACCTGAAAGGTGGCTGCATCTCATGTCTGGCAAGTCATCCCCGTGTGGGGTTGCTGTGAGGCTATTCCCCAGCTGCCCCACCCCAGAAGTGGCTGCATCTCAGCACTGGGTGAGCCATCCCTCTGCAGTGTTGTGTGTGGCTGTTCCCAGATGCTCCGACCCAGAGGTGGGTGCATCTCAGGAGTATGTTTGTTTTTTTTCCCCACGCAGCTAAATTTTAGTTATCGGCGAAATATCAAAAGCCGAAATACTTCGATTTGGAAATGCCACTGTGGTGTCTCATGGGAATTATAGCTTGGCTCTGCCTGCTCCCTTTTCTTCCCATAAATCAATTCTGGTCAGACTTCAGCTCCCATGATGCACCACAGAGGAGGGAGATGATGCATCATGGGAGTTCGTGGCTGTGGAGCATCATGGGGCTTGTAGTTTGGGTGCCTGGCGTCAGGCAGAGCTGCCGCAGTGGCTCATGGGAGTTGTAGTTTCACACTGGCTAGTGGCGTCGCTCTGTTACATGAGGTTGCTGTGGTGGAAGCAGCAGTCGCTAGGTGGAGACAGGGCCCCATAAACTGTGGCTGACCCCAGCCTTGTCCTCCCTGTGCAGATGGCCATCACCTTCCACAACCAGAGAGTCCTGGACACGGCCAGCGCAGACCACGCTCTTTTCCTGAAGGAGAAGGTGAGTCTGGGGGGGTGTCTGTGCCGCAGCCAGGGGAACCCCAGGGAACCATCCCAGCGAATGCCACTGGCTGTGGGCTTGGGGGTAGGAGACGGGACCTCGTATCGCTATAGCCACCCTGGGAGCTGGAGATGAGAGGCTCAAACTCCTGCACCAGGGTTGTGGGGGCGGATACGTTTACCCTGTGGCCTTCTGCAGTAGTGGAGGAGTCATGGCCCAGGTGGTTAATGGACTGGACCAGGACTAGGAACTCCTGGATTTTGTCCACTGCAATGCTGCAGACTCCACTGGGTGAGTCACAGAGTCTCTCTGGACCTCAGTTTCCCCATCTAGCAAAGGGGGAGAATGATCCTGCATTCGGGGGTTTTAGCCTGTGAGCTTTTTGGGGCAGGGATGGTCTCTCACTGAGTTTGTGTGCCGGACCCAGCGTGAGGGGGGCCCACCATGTCAGTCTGGGTTCCCCCCAGCGCGAGGGTGGAACCTCAGCCCAGGTCGGTGCTGTGCCTTGTGCGAGGGTGTCCCCCATCTCAGTCCCGGTGTGTGCTGTGCCTGGCGCGAGGGGGGCCCCCATCTCGGTCCCGGTGTGTGCTGTGCCTGGCGTGAGAGGGTGGCCCCATCTCAGTCCCGGTGTGTGCTGTGCCTGGCGCGAGGGGGGCCCCCATCTCGGTCCCGGTGTGTGCTGTGCCTGGCGCGAGGGGGGCCCCCATCTCAGTCCCGGTGTGTGCTGTGCCTGGCGCGAGGGGGGCCCCCATCTCGGTCCCGGTGTGTGCTGTGCCTGGCGCGAGGGGGGCCCCCATCTCAGTCCCGGTGTGTGCTGTGCCTGGCGTGAGGGGGCCCCCATCTCGGTCCCGGTGTGTGCTGTGCCTGGCGCGAGGGGGGCCCCCATCTCGGTCCCGGTGTGTGCTGTGCCTGGCGCGAGGGGGGCCCCCATCTCGGTTGGGTGGGTGGGGTCTGTGCTGCGCTTTCCCTTTCTAATGCTCTTGGCCGTCTCCTCTCCCGGCGGGCACAGGACGGCGACTCCCGGAACATGATCGACTGCCTGAAGGTGCGGCCGAGCAAGATGGTGGAGCTGTTGGCGGAGCGGCGCGGGCACTTGCTGTGGCGGTGCCGGACTGACATGCGGGAGCCGGCGCCGGAGACAGAGGCCCGGCTGACAGAGCTGGAGGAGGAGCTGACGCGGGAGGCTGAGACCTTCCTGGAGATCTACGGGAAGCGCTTTATGAAATTTGCCATTTTGGCAGGCGTGGGGATGGTGGTCCTGGGACCGGTGGGCGGAGCTGTCAGTGCCGGGATCGCCGCTGCTGCCGCCACTGCCGAGGCCATTTGGGCTGGGACGTGCACCGCGGCCGGTATCACCGTGGGTGGAGGCGTGGGCGGGGGCGTGGGTGGGAACGTCGCCCGGAGGGATAGGCAGAGGGCTGAGGCCGCTGGTGGTGGGAGGGAGGAGGGGGACGGAACTGAGGATCTATCTGACGACAAACCCCTGATCTGATCGGTGTCTCCCCCTCCCCCCAATCTGATCGGTGTCTCCCCCTCCCCCCAATCTGGGCTGACGAATGGGGTGACGGGGCTGCAGCATAGCCCAGATACGTCCCCCAGAAGCCACCCCAGAGCAGGGAGCCATCGCCCACAGATTCTAAGAAGGGACATTTAGATCCTCTCGTCTGGCCTGCTGTGCCACCCAGGCTGGAGAACGCCACCCACTTCCCCCTGCGTTGGGCCCGATATCTCCCCTTGGACTAAATCATCTCCCGGAAAGGCGGCCAGTCTGGCTCGGAAGCCAGAAGAGATGGAGACCCCACCGCTTTCCCACTGGTGAATCACCCACGCTGTGAAAAATCCGGTGCCTCATTTCCGATTGGAGTTTGTCTGACTTTAACTTCCAGCCCTCGGTCCTCGCTCTGCCTTCCTCTGACATTGCAGGGCCACTCCGGCTGCAACGCGAAGCGCTTGGAAATGCCCGGCCGATGGTCCTGTCCTGAGATCGCCCACTGGGGGTGACAATGGGCGCCTGGCTTACTTCCTATATGAACAGTCCTGTGGTCCGCTCCTGGGGGATAGATCTCCAGTTGCCCCTCTGAGCGGGAAGACGTGTCCAGGGGAGACGGCACAGGGAGACGTGGGTTTCTTGCTCTACCATGGACTTCCTCTGTGACCTTGGCCAAGTCCCTTAGTTTCTCCATGCCTCAGTTTCCCATCTGTATAATGAGGGTAATAATGCACTGAAAGATGGTGAGGGGTTTGAGCTCTACTGAGAGAAAACACTATCCAAGAAACCAGCATCCTTCTTTATTCCGGGGGAGGGCTATAAAACCATCCGAAGCTAAAGGGAATTGGTTCCACACCCATCAATGCACGTTGAGCAGGGGACACTGTCTGGCCAACTCCACAGGAAGTCTCAGCTCCGACCCTTCAGCGCTGGTGAAAGGGCAGGACTTGGGCTTGGGGATTTCCAATCAATGGGGTCTCGGGCTAACGGGACTCTCCAGCTGTTCCACCCCAGCCTCCGCTGGTGCCTATGATCCGATAGACCGCTGTAGCATGAGGTAGGGGGTCAGCTCCATCCTGGCCTGGGCTTGGTGAGTCGGGAGCGCCCCTTCCCCTCACAGATTCCAGGGCCTGGATAACAATGGCCAGTGATGGAGAATCTGTTCCAATTGTTCTCACTGTTAAAAATGTCTGCCTTACTTCCAGTCTGAGTTTAGTCTACACTTTTCTGTGCTAGACCGAAGGACCTATTGTCAAATATTTGTTCCCCAGGTGGTTATGTATGGACTGGGGTCTAGTCACCCTTTAACCTGCTCTTTGTTGAGTCCTATCTCCCTAAGAACTCCTTGGAAACCTGATATCAGGGCTGCGGGTTTTCAGAGGCTGCACCTCTCGGGACAGAGCAAGACAAAGCAGAAGTCACTTGAGACTATGGTCTGCAAAGTGGTTCTGCTGGAAGGTGGCCAGTCAACGGGTCCTGGGTGCAGGACAGTCTCAGAGCAATGGAAGCATTTAAGCAATTTCCTTTGTGCGCAACAGGAGGAAAGATATTTGGGGCACTGGGTTAGGGTGTCAATGTACGGATGAGTGCGTGTATGTGTCTGTGAGCACCTGTAAATGACCGCCCTGGGGAGTGCTAAAGAGAAATCTCCCACAGTAAATAACTGTGAAGTTCTGACTCATCAAACCTTGAATGGCGAGTTCCTAGTTTTGGGACAAATCTCCACAGAAACCATCAGCTCTAATTTGGTTAGGGGAAGATACAGCTGTTGCTTATCGGAAGTGCTTTGTTAACGTGTATTCCTGTGGTTGCGGGGGGGGGGAGGGGCGGACACAGAAGGGGAAACAGATTAGCCATTAAACGAACAGGAGTACTTGTGGCACCTTAGAGACTAACACATTTATTTGAGCATAAGCTTTTGTGGGCTACAGTCCACTTCACTGGATGCATAGAATGGAACATATAGTGAGGAGATATATATAATACAGAGAACATGAAAAGGTGGGAGTTGTCCTACCAACTCTAAGAGGCTAATTAATTAAGATGAGCTATTGTCAGCAGGAGAAAATAACCTTTGTAGTGATCATCAAGATAGCCCATTTAAGACAGTTTGAGAAGAAGGTGTGAGGATACTTAACATGGGGAAATAGATTCAAGGAAATGCAGTGATGAAAACTGGAAATAGGATGTGAGCCGAAGCCTCACCAGTGCTGAGTAGAGCGGGACAATTACCTCCTGTGTCTTACATACGACCTTCCAGTTAATACACCCAACATGACATTTCCCATTTTTACTCCCCATCACACTCTTGTCTTTGGTGATTTGACTGCGTTGATGACTTGATTCTAATATTGCTGCTGCTAATTTGATTACTTGATCTTATTTTCACCTCCACTGGAGAATGGCCGAGTCAGTTGGGTAGAGTTTGTACTGGCTTGGTCTTAGCGATCTGTTTTCTTGATTTTGTATTCAGGGTTGTTGTTTTACTTGTAACAAAATGGCTAGAAAGCACACTGGGTCTTTTTTTTTTTTTTTTTCAATCAGCAACTTGGGCCGGAACCATAGAGAATCTTTGGCTGGTACCAGCCAAGCCGCTGAGGAAAGCCATTAGCTTCCCCTAAACTAACTGTGGTTCTCATAGGGGTCTGTCTGGTGCCTGGCATGAGAGAACCCTGATCCCAGCTGCAGAGGAAACCCTAACCCTTAACAGCGCCTCATAACCTTAACCCCCGACTGGGTATGTGTCACTTAAATCAATTCCCTGCCTTTGCAGGGGCCGTGGTCATGGTGCACCTCAGTTCCTCCTGTTCTCTGCCTGTGGCACATGACAGTTCAGTCTCCTGAGGGCTGTAATGTTTGGGTCTAATTCTAGCTGTTGGCTTGGTGTGGGGGCGGCTGGGGGGTGTTGGGGGGCCTGTGATATACACCTCAAAGTAGCTGGTCTGGCCAGCTGGCCATGAACCCTAACCCTGCCTAACCCAAGCAGCCCCCATATCTAACCCATAAATCTAACCCTCACCTTTAGCCCTACCTCTAACTCCCACCCTCCAACCCTGCCACTAACCCATCTAACATCCAACCCCTGCCTTTGGCCCAACCTCTAAAAAGGCACCCGGCTCTCGGAGCGGAAGGTAGGGAGGTTTGGGATGGTCCTTAGATCCTGGGGGAGGTCATTCCACTATGTGGACCAGGCCCCGGAGAAACGTCTGTCTCCCACAGCGATGAGCTTCACCCTTATTGTCGAGAACTCCATTGGACCAGCAGGTCAACCATGGTCTTCATCCTGGATCTCTCAGCTCTTTCAGACACGGTGGACCCAGGACATGAAGTGCCTTGAAGATAAGCCTGAGACCATAAACTTGATTCAATATTGTAGCACAGACGTGGGCATATGGCCCCTGTGTCCGCCATCTTCTCAATATTTCACCGAAGGGGGTCATGTGTGGGCTCTGCCGAATGCTGGGAAGCAGCCGCTTGTCACGGTTATTGCCAGATGTTTGTATGAGCAACGGTTTTAGAGCCAGGTCCCAGGTAGGACATTGAGTTCTGAATCTTCTGGGAGTCAAACCTGAGGCAGGGGGAGGCTGGGAGCCAACCCCGTCAACGTGAGAACAATGCACGTGGACTCAGCCTCTGTTTGCTGGCTGGACGAGATGCAGGCTGGCCATCTACAGAGACAAACCGACCCCAAGGGAATGCTCAGGCGAGGGGGCCCCTGGGCTCGGAGACAATAGCTTGTGACTGGATCAGAGCAGAGGAAATGGCCCATTACAGAGGAGTGACTCTGCCAGTGGGGGGAACAAGGGATCCCAGACTGGACAAGCGCTGTGAGAACCAACCAGCGGGAGAGACACCTCAGCAGACAGGAAAGGAACTTGTTAGGAAGGACGGGCTCTAGCTGGCATTAGATGTTTTCCTTTTACCTGTAACCTCAGGTTTCCAAAGCCTGTTCCTTGCTTTTTATTTGAATCTCTATCTGAGGCTCTGTTAAATGAACTTCAATTTGATTTGACTGTAAACCTGTAAGGGACAGGGGGACTGTCATGAATAGGGGGGATTTATGTATCCTTGGCAACTGTACTGAATTGCCTTACCTGTAAGGGATTAAGTAGTTCAAATAACCTAGTCGGCACCTGACCAGAAGGACCAATAAGAAAAGAAAATACTTTCAAATCTGGCGGAGGATTTGTTTGTTGTTGTTGTTGTTCCTTCTCCGGATGGAGGGAGAAGCCAAGCGGGTACAACATCTCCTGAAAATATACCTGGAATAATCCATCTAAAGCCACAGAAATTGTAAGCAAGGGAAGGAAATGCATTCGGTTATCTTTGGTTTAGCTTGTGAATTTTCCTGTGCTACAGAGGTAGTTTTATTCCTCTTTTTGTGACTGTGAAACTGAGTCCAGAGGGGAATCCTCTCTCTTTTAAATCTTTTTATTACCCTGTAAAGTTACCTTCCATCCTGATTTTGCAGGTGTGATTTTTTTTTCTTTATAAATAAAGTTCTTCTTTTAAGAACCCGATTGATTTTCAGTGTCCTGAAGCCAAAGGGTCTGGTCTGTGCTCACATTGCTAAAGCAATTGGTTGGTATTTTATTCTCAAGTCTCCCCAGGAAAGGGGGTGAAGAGGCTTGGGGGGATATTTTGGGGAAATAGGGATTCCAACTGACCCTTGAATTTTTGTGTAAATCACTTCGTGGTGGCAGCAATACTGTCCAAGGACAAGGAAAGGAATTTGTGCCTTGGGGAAGTTTTTAACCTAAGCTGGTAGAAGATAAGCTTAGGGGGTCTTTCATGCAGGTCCCCACATCTGTACCCCAGAATTCAGAGTGTGTAGATGTGAATCCTGACAGCGGCGTAGGTGGTCTGGTCTAGCCGTCACAGCGGGGCTGAGGCCTGCCCACCAGGGACGGGTGTCGCCATTCAGGAGTTGGAGGAATCACACGGCCAGGTCCCGTAAACCGGAGTCGGGCTCAGAGTCAGGCTGGAGCCCGAGACCGGAGAGCGGGAGACAAACTGGACTCTGGCATTGCAGCAGGTGAAGGTCTGTGGTTGCCCAGCCAATTTCCTGGCCCTCTCCTGCAGGTTAAGTAGGGGCAGCTGGCCAATCAGAGGGCGGCAGGGTACTGTCACGCTGGGTCTTGTGGGCGGGACTTCCTGTGGTGCCAACTTCCCACAGTGCTCCCTGGCTGTGCCTCCGCCTGGCCCCCGGTGGCACTGTGGGAATATCAGCTGCCCCAGGCTCTGCAGACCTGGGTTCTAGTCCCCAGGTCCTTACAAAACCTGCCTGAGGACGAGGTGTGCAGGAGAGCATGGAACTGAAGTGGAGCAGGGGAGCTCTGTTTCCATGGAGGCAGCAGATTGGCGCATATTGTGGGTGTGCCGAAGGCAGGTGACTGGGCACTGGAGTGTAATGGAATCAGGTGTGTAAATGGCTAGCCTGCAGTGGGATACAGAGGGGTTTGCAGAGCACCTGGTGTGAGAGGGTGCCTCGATTGTAACCTGGAACTGGGGTACCGCTGAGTCCCTCCAACCGGGGCTTTCTCTCACACTGATGCTGTTGCTAAGTCACAAACCTCTGTCACATACGGCACTCACAGACATCCACAGGCAAGGGCACACGCTGCTGAGTTATAGGGATGCTTCTCCCAGTTCACTCATGAACTAACAATAAAGAGGCTCCCTCCAGTTCCCCAGGGCTGTACGTCTTCCCTGCTCAGAAACCTGGCCGGTGCGAGTTCATTATCCAGTCCACCCCTCCCTCAATGTGGAGAGGACATGCACCAGCTCTGGTTCCGGAGCAGATCTCCCAAGCACTTCAAGCAAAGCCCACTGCTTTAGGTAAAATATAAAACTGGTTTATCAACTACAGACAGACGGGTGTGAAGTGATTATTGGGAGTTGACTGTATCCTGTTGCAAAGAATGAAACTACATGAGTCAGCCCGTATTTCTCTCGGACTGTAAAAAGGATGATAGCTAAAGTGAGAAGTGGTTCAACTTGATTGGCCTCGTGTTATTAAATATGAAAGTTTGTCACCTGCCTTGCCCTCAAAGACGCATCCTGAGACCCTTGAAGGAAACTTGTGCCGAAATCTAATAAGAACCGTACAGCTGCTCCCAGCATCAGCTCAAGTGTAGAGGAACCCAGCGGAACTAAAGCTCCATCTAGGTCTAGAGGTTGGGTTGGAAAATCCACATCTATCTCACAGACAGGTACCAACGGCTTGTTTTCTGCATGTAATTCCCTTCTGCTCCAGTGCTCTATGGGATACACTCTGTTTAACTACTTACATTTTTAGGCTGCGAAGTCTTAAGATGATTTAAGGGCACAATGGGTTTGTACTTTGCCAGCCAAACGCTATCCTAAATGTCAAGAAATAATTTGAGAGCGGGTTGAGAACTTTTTGTCAAACATTTTTTGGAGAAAAAAGGGCTTTTGGGCCAAATTGAAAATGTTTGTTTTGGTCCAAAAAAATTGTTTTGACAAAAATAAAACCTCATATGAAACAATTTTTGTTTTTACAAAATTATGTTCCTTTTCTCTCATACGCAAAAAGTGTGTGTGTGTGTGTGTGTGTGTGTGTGTGTGTGTGTGTGTGTGTGTGTGTCAGAGAGAGAGAGAGAAGTGGAGGAGGTTAATTTAAAAAGTGGGAGAATGAAGAGAAACAGAATGATTTTGAAAGAAAATGAAAATTGTCATGTCACCATCTTTGTGCTGACGAGGTGACTGAGGCATTTGTTGAGAGAGGGCAGCACAACGTTCTCCGAAGAGGAGCACACGGGACACCCAGCCGGTCGACAGAGAGTCTGTATCCACCGAAAGCAAAGCTATTTCCTCTAATGTAGCTTCCGTATAAAGAAGAGAAACCTTCTGGCTGGGAATGGGTTGGACGGGATTTCTGAGTGCTGTTGTACAGCGTTCTGTTCTGTCTATCACACGACCTCTGGGAAGCCCTCGTCTGCAATCCTGTGTCCAAATCTGATTATTCAGAGCACCCACACCCCCTTAAAATATATATTGTCAGGAAAACCCACCCAAGCAGGAGTAAGTAACCCAAGGATGGCTCAGTGGACCCTGTTTACCCCCTACCCCCGGCCCCTCCCTTGCTCCAGGGACCAACCTTAGCTCCCGCCCCGCTGTGCTTCTGCCCCCGGTTCCTGCCTTGCTCCAGTCATCAGGGACTAATCTTCCCCCCATGCCCCACTGTGCTCATCTTGCCCCTGGCCCCAGCCTCACTCCAGCTGGGGACCAATCCTTCTCCCCCCGCATGCCCCGCTGTCAGGGGGGATAACAATCAATCATTTTTAAAAAAAGAATAAAATAGATAGTTTTAATTAAGATACATTATATCTCATCATGGAATAGGGATTATAAATTCTAATTCTATAGTAGGAGACAATATATTAATGTCATGTTTAAGAAAAGTTTTGTAAAGGAGTTCCAATAGTTCATGGATTAGGGATCCAATTTTATGGGGTTCCACAGGCTTCTATAGAGATTATTTAGGTTAATCTTTCTACCTACCCAATGGGACCCAGTGCTCAGTCTAGAAGATACCAGCAGAGATGCTTAGTTTTGCAGGTCTCAAAATGTGCATTTGTGTCTCCAGAGGTAACATGCTTGTTAACAGCAAAAATGTTTTTAAATAAATAAATAAATAATATATAGAGGTGAGAAATAACAGACCTCAACGCTATTGTCCCTCTACAAATGTGTGTACACAGAGTCAATCCCTTACCTCTCTTTAAAAGTGCAAAGTTTCAAAAAGTTCAATGAATAGAAGATTGTTGGGGGTGGAATAGATCTGGACAAGGAGAAGAAGTCTGGAGATTAATGTGAGAAGCGAGGGACATATGCTTTTTTTGTTAAAATATTATATGTTTGCTGCTGAAGAAAAAATTCCAGAATACTTAACGTTGTTGTTTTAGTTAAATAAAACAATTTAAATGTCTGTCTGGTGATGTTCTCCTCCTAATACAGCCTGGCAAGAAAATCCTCCAAATATTAATGATTATCCTGTTGAACTGGAGATACTGCACCCCCCAATGACTTCATAAATATCTGCTTCAATTATCTTTGGTACATGAAATAACCAAACAATCATTCATTGTCTGATATCGCTGTAAAACTCATCTGAAAAGTTTTCAAAATAAATCAGTGTTTAAAAATGGATAGTGTGTACCTTCTAAAAATGAAACCTACATCTATCTCGGAGTTGTGAAGAATATGTATTACGGTTATAACAACCAACAAGAACATAAAAGTCTAGAAAACCATGATTAAATTGAGTCTTCCTGACACGTGATTTAAATCACGATTTAAATCAGATCCACCCTGCCCGCTGTGCTCTTGCCCCTGGCCCCTTCATTCCCTAGGGGGGCCCACAAATATGTTTGGCGCCAGGCCCACAAAAAGTTAATCCGGCCTTGCCTTGGCCAGTTGGAGAACTGTTTGTGGGTGAGCTTGATTTCTTTAAAGTTTGGGCCAAGCTGCCTTCTTGTCCATCTCTCCATTCCCTTGGACCAGCAGGATCTCGAGAGGTATTTTAGAATTGATTTGAAACTTCTAGCAGTGAGCAATTCCTCCTGGTCCTCTTCTCTTTGGCAGCCACCACCTGCCCATTCTCATCTATCTCCAACTGTGTAGAAAGCCTCCGGGACCTCTTGCCTGTGGGGGTTATGAGCTGCCAGGCCTCCTCTCTGACTTTCTCTCTCTCCCGTTCCTTGGTGGCCAGCTCCTTTCTTCCTTAAACCTGGGCTACTGGTGTTTCCCAGACAGGGTGGTCTAGGAACTCCTCAGTTTCTCTGAGTCTTAGGGTCTCAGCTTGTCCCTCCAATCCAAGATTCTTGTCCTCCGCCACCAATGTGGACTCCATGCACACGTAAGCAGGGGATTTGTCCCACCATAGTAGGAGGCTTTCTTTATGGACACATTATCCCAGCTGAACTGAGCGACAAAAGGATCCAAACCGTGCCCCGATTCACTTCACCCTGGTCCCTGCCCCACCCTTGACTTTCCCTCTGGGCTCCATGTGACCAGGACTTGCATTGCACAGGGAGGACAGAACTCAGGGGTTCCTGGGAGTTTATCTCAATCTCTCCATGGTCAACTCTGGCCAGGGAAGGCGGTGCCCCCTACTCCAGGGTGCTCCGAACTCCCGTATCACCCTTTTAATCCATAATCGCCGCAGTTCATGCAAATGTAGCTAGAAAGTATTTACACCAAACCAGTTTCTTTGCAGCTTGAAGGGTGAGTCCTGTGAGGAAGTGGTTTGGGTGAGGTTCAGTGCAGCAATCTCTAAAGTGCAATGAACTTTAGAGTTACAACAAATGTATGAGTCTGGTGTCTTCTTCTGGGACCTGGAGGTGCAGCTGCTGGGGGGAACTGCCAGTCTAAGGAGGCGGTGAAGCTGTGTGGCTCAACCTGGAGGAAAATTGAGACCCCCAAGGGGGTCTGGTACGCTGATGGGTTCCTCCTAGAGATGGTTCGAAAACTGGGGCCAAAGCACAGATACTGTGGATCCGTGACACCGCTGTACTGTCGGTGCCTCCCCCAGCCCCCCAACTCTGGCCTATAGTCCCCTCAACCAGCCACATCCCCCTGAGAGGTGCAGAGCCATTGAGAATGACCTGGAGGGGACGATCCTGCCCCCAGAGGGGGAATCAACTGGAGGGTTCGATTCTGCCCCCTGTAGAGGAGGGAGTAGACGGGAGGGGATGATCATACCCCTTGGCGTAGGCCTGGCTTGCCATAAGGAACGTGCCTTAATGGCCGTGCCTGGGAAGGGGACTGGGAGGGTGAGTTGTAACTAGGGGATTGCGAAGCAGCGTGCTGGAGTCAGGGTGTCTGTGCTAGCTAAGATAAGCAGCAACACCCTGATACTGAGAATAACGGCAAAGATAAACTAGGTCTGTAGAAATCAGCGTCCATAGGAACGGCGTGGGCAGCGCATACTGTGCAAGGACTGCAACGTAACCCAGCCAGTCCCTAGGGGGTGATGCAATGCCCAGCACATGCAGTGTGAGGTGTAACGGGGTACAAAGGAAGAGGTTTGCTGCGTAACCTGGGATGTCTCTGCCACTTAAGAAAAGTTCATGCTCTGTTCCTAAGTGACCGGGGGTGAAACCTCCCAGTAACTCTGGCCCCTGCCCTAAGTGACCATGACAAGGTTGGGGGTCGAGCCCCGCAGGAATTCTGGGCCCAGCCTTGTCGGGGTTACAAGAACTCTGGCGCATGGGAGCGTGGAAGAGGTGCCCTTGAGGGCAGGCAGGCCTCTACCAGGGATCCATCAACCTCCCTGGAAGCCTGGTCCCGAGCGGAGCTACCCTGAGAGTTAGAAAAGTTTTTCCTAATTCCCAGCCCCTTGCTGCAAGCCAAGCTGCTTCCTTCTGGACCCCCTTCGCTGGACACGGAGCACAACCGCTCCCCAGAGTGACCCGTGTTCTCCCGTCCCAGCTCAGCCTTCTCTTCCCCAGGCTGAACACAGCCAGGGCCTGCAGCCGTCCCTCGCTGGCACCTGAACGGGTTTGTCCTGGGACATGGGAGAAGGGAGTGTGCAGAAAAGAGATTTATGTCTATACTGAGCCCTGCTAGGCCCTCCCCCCAACCCACTAGACCTCACTTCCCTCCCAGAGCTGGGGACAGAACCCAGGAGTCCTGGCCCCCCGTCCCTCCTGTTCTAACCCCTAGACCTCACTCCCCTCCCAGAGCTGGGGAGAGAACCCAGGAGTCCTGGCTCCCGCCGTTCCCGCTCTAACCACTAGACCCCACTCCCCTCCCAGAGCTCAGGAGAGAACCCAGGGGTCCTGGCTCCCAGGCATTCCCGCTCTAGCCACTAGACCCCACTCCCCTCCCAGAGCTAGGGAGAGAACCCAGGAGTCCTGGCTCCCCTCCCAGCCCCATCTACCAGTGGCTATTAATATCCTCCCCTCCAGCTACACCCCTCCCACGCCCTGGTAGCCAATCTCCTTTGGTGTCAGAGCCCCACTGCCGGGCAGGAGGAAATAGAAACGACCTTATGTTTTACTTTCATTTCTCCAGCAGAAAATTGTACTTGGACACTGACAGAGCGAGCTGTGGGACAGGTAATGGATGGGGGGGAGGGAACTACCGTTCCTGGGGGCAGAATTGTCCCTTCCAGTCTATCCCCTTCCAGCGGGGACAGTCGTACCCTGCCCCCTCCCCTCTCTTCTGCCCACCCAGACAACCCACCTGAGGTTTGAATTGCTGGTTTCAAACCAGGGACACCAGTAGCCTCTGGGAGGCACCTAAGGGACTTCCCAGCCACTCCCCAGACTGTGGCTTGGTCCCGGCCCCAGCCCAACCAGCGCAGCCCCGCTCCACATCTTGAGCTCTGAGTTCCCCAGTGCTGGGGACACGCCCCATCCCCACTAGCACCCCAAGAAATGAGCAAACCCTCTTTGGCCAGAGCCTCATGACACAGCCCCACTGCACCCAGAGCCCAGGGGTTCCAGCTCTCAGCTCCCCTCCCTCCCTGTTCTAACCCCCTCCCCTCCCAGAGCTGGGGAGAGAATCCAGGGGTCCGGGCTCCCTAGTATTACAGCTTTCCAGACCTAAACAGTTTCCCCCTCTGCCAGCCCTCCTGTTTGAGCACAGGGGGTGTGAGGGGGTTAATCCATTCATGTCCTGTTGTCTCAGTTCTCCAGCAGAGTTTGGCTTTAGCCGGAGCCCAGGAGGAGGGGAGTTCGGGCAACTGGAGCCCAGACTGTCACCTGCTGCGTTATGGGAAATGCAAATAATAAAGGGTAAGTGCTCCAGTCCCACCCAATTCAGGTGTAACCTACTCCAGAGCTGGGGCTAGAACCCATGAATCCTGGCTCCCAGCCCCTCGTGCTCTACCTCCTAGACTCCCCTCCCCTCCCGTCCTAGAGCTGGGATAGAACCCAGGAGTCCTGGCTCACAGGCCCCCTGCTGTGTGTCTCCCAGGCCAATCCCACTCCCCTCCTCAAAGCCAACTCCAGAGGGGATGGTGAAGCGACTCCAGGAGGACGTCACCTGCTCCATGTGCCTGGACATCTTGGAGGACCCCGTCTCCATCGAGTGTGGCCACAACGTCTGCCGGGGCTGCCTCTCCGCTCACTGGAGCGGGGTCTCAGCCTGGGAGTCCCAGTGCCCCGAGTGCCGGGCTCCCTGCTCCAGGGACAGGATGATCCCAGACACACATGTCAAAAGCCTGGTGGAGAAAATCAGAGACCTGCCACGCGAAGAGACGCTGACAGCAACAGGGACAGTGAGCCCTGAGGTACGTGCAGCCATGGCTGGTCCAGAGATGCAGCCACCTCTGGGGTGGGGCAGCCAGGGAACAGCTGCACGGCCACTCCCTGCAGCACAGTGTCTCCTAACTCCACGCTGGGGCCCTGGGGTCAGAGGGAAGGCCGGCTAACGGGATTCCTGTGTCCCTTTAGCAACTGGTCAGGTCCCTGGTCTGATAAGCGGGGAGCTGGACCTCAGGGCTCAGACCTCCTGATAAGAAATTAACCCCCAAGCAAACAGCCTGTGACTCCATACAGGGGACCCCGGTGAGGGGACTAGCTGGCTGGAAGGTTGGGTGTGGGGGGGAGAGGATGGGACATGGGGCCTTTCCCCTCTAGGGGGCACTGGCTTGGATCTGGCCCAGGGCGGGACTGGTTGGTTCAGGGGATGGGAATGGGGTACTGGGCTCTGATCCAGGGGACTCACCATCTCAGAGGTGGGGTCCCAGCTCTGACCCTGCTCTGTCCCTGCAGCAGGGGCTGGGGGCTCAGCTGGGATCAGGGCGCCCGGTGCAGCTGGTGCGTCTGGATGACAAAGGGGGCCTGACCCTGGACGAGGAGGCCCTGAGCCGCTGCCTGGAGCAGGGTGGGGTGGGGAACGCCCCCGTCTGCCTGGTGTCCATCATCGGGGAGCAGCGCCGGGGCAAATCCTTCCTGCTGAACTACCTGCTGCGCCGGCTCCGGAGCCCGGTGAGTGAGAATGGGAGTGCAGTGTGTGTGAGTGAGTGCAGCCCTGATCCCCTCCCAGAGCCGGGGAGAGAACCCAGGAGTCCGGGCTCTCAGCTCCCCCTGCTCTAACCCACTAGACCCCACTCCCTTCCCAGAGCTCGGATAGAACCCAGGAATCCTGGCTCCCGGCCCCCGCTGCCCTAACCCACCAGCCCCCACTCCCCTCCCACAGGGCAGTGCATGGGGATGGGAGCCCTAGGGTGGCTGGTACCTCACCCCTCCCCATCTCATGCTGTCCGACCAGTGGTATGAACTGCTGCCCCCTGCTGGTGGGGCTCAGACCAGCACAGATCTGTTTCCTTTGTCCCCTGGCCACATCCGGTCAGCTGTGTCAGGGGAGTGGGGAGCTGTGTGTCCGTCTAGACCCTCGTCTGTGTGTCCGTCTAGACCCTCGTCTGTGTGTCTGTGTCAAGAGTGTTTGTTTAGACCTCACCGAGCTTGTCTGTGTGTCTGTCTCAGCCTGAGTCTGCCAGTCCCACCCTGGGCCAGATGTTTCCAGTGCGCCGGTCCCCACACTACCTGCCTGCTAATAAAATACCCACAGTCCCCCTGCCCCCCTGCATTAATTGTCCCTCCCCCTGTGTCTCCCTCCCCCCAGGAAGTGAAGGATGGATCCTGGATGGGCCGGGAGGAGGAGCCCCTGGAGGGGTTCGAGTGGCGAGTTGGCGCCCGCAGCGTCACCAAGGGGGTGTGGGCGTGGAGTCAGCCCTTCTGGGTCCCCACTGAGTGGGGGAAGGTGAGTGGGAAGGGCGGGAAAATGGGGTGGGGGGATGAGTGACCCCAGCAGATCTCTACTTGGGGGAGCAGAGCCGACAGAGGCCTGGGAGGGGAGGCAGGGAACCCAGTGCTGGGGCATCCGGGGGACAGAATGGGGAACTCGCTTGTGACCCCGGCCTGTGGCTCCCCCCCAGGTGGCCGTGCTGCTGGTCGACACCGAGGGCTCCATGGACATTGTCAGAGACACAGAGACCAGCGTCAAACTCTCCGCCCTCTCCATGCTGCTTGGCTCCTACCAGGTTGGCACTAGGGGGCGCTGTGCTGTGGGGGGAGGGTCATGCTGGTTTCTGTATCTAACCCTGTCCTCTCTGATTACTTGCAGATCCTGAATGTTTCCAGCCAGATAAAGGACCCTGATCTAGCATATCTGGAGGTGAAGCAGGGAGAGGGCAGGATGTGGCGCCGTTCTCAGGCAGCCTCTCAGGGTTCCCTCTCCACTCTGGGGTACAGCTGTGGGGACCCGCATGAAAGACCCCCCTAAGCTTATTTCTACTAGCTTAGGTTAAAAACTTCCCCAAGGCACAACTCCTTCCTTGTCTTTGGATGGGTATTGCTGCCACCACCAAGTGAGTTAGACAAAGATTAAGGAAAAGGACCACTTGGAGTTCCTGTTTCCCCAGAATATCCCCCCAAGTCCCTTCATCCCCCTTCCTGGAGAGGCTTGAGAATCATATACCAACCGAATAGGTTAACAAGGTGAGCACAGACCAGACCCTTGGGTTTTTAGGACACTTGAAAAAACAGAACTTTGTTATAAAGAAAAAAGTAAAAGAAGCACCTCTGTAAAATCAGGACAGAAAGTAATTTTACAGGGTAATAAGATTCAAAACACAGAGGATTTCCCCTCTAGGCAAAACTTTAAAGTTACAAAAAACCAGAAATAAACCTCCCTCTTAGCATAGGGGCAATTCACAAGCTAAAACAAAAGATAATCTAACGCATTTCCTTCCTATTACTTACAATTTGTAATCTTAGATGCTTAGTTCAGATCTGGCTTTAGGAGATGTATTTTTCCTGTCCTGATTCCTCGCTGACCCGGAGAGAACACAGAGAGAGAGACAAAACAAAAACCTTCCCCCACAGATTTGAAAGTATCTTCTCCCCTTATTGGTCCTTTTGGTCAGGTGCCAACCAGGTTATTTGAGCTTCTTAACCCTTTAGAGGTAAAGGAGGGATTTTATGCTACCCTTAGCTGTATGTTCATGACACAGCCCCAATGGGGTAGCCCGCCCATTCTACAGCTGGGGAAACTGAGGCCCAGAGAGAATCAGTGACTTGCTGAGGTCAATGGGGAGTCTGTGGAACAGCCAGAGATAGAACCCAGGAGTCCTGGCTCCCAGCCCCGCTCCCGCTCTAACCCACTAGACCCCACTCCCCTCCCAGAGCTGGGGAGAGAACCCAGGAGTCCTGGCTCCCAGCCCCCCCTGCTCTAACCCACCAGCCCCCACTACCCTCCCAGAGCTAGGGAGAGAACGCAGGAGTCCTGGCTCCCAGCCCCCCCTGCTCTAACCCACCAGCCCCCACTACCCTCCCAGAGCTGGGGAGAGAACCCAGGAGTCTTGGGGCTGTATCCAGCAGGGCCCAGCTTCTGTGCTGGTGCAGGGGCTGGAGTTCGCCCCTGCCTGAGCTCCAGGCTTACTGAGAACATGGGTGTTGCCAGGACTCTGGGAACGTCTCAGTATTTGATATCTTGGTCTATTCTGTTCCTACCGTTGGTGGGCATGGGGGACAAACAGAGCCCCTGGCATGGGGCAGGGGAGCGGGGAACCTTGACCTGCAGTTCTGCTCTTTGGCCACTAGGTGTCTCTGCACCACAAGGGGAAAACCGTGGGACCCTGGTAACAGACCGAGACCAAGCTGGAGCTGCAACTTGGGAAGGTGGTGGTGGTGGGGGGGGGCGGCTGTTGGTAGGATTTCCATCCCCACCCTCCCCCAGGGCACACGCTGCCTCCCCGCCCCAGAGATCCCAGCCCCAGACTCACCCCCCTGCTCTCTCTGCTCTGCAGATGTTTCTGCACGTGGCCGAAGAGGTGGGAAAGGAATACGGGCTGGAGTCCATTCAGGTGAGATGACATTTTCCCCTCTCCACCCTGCCCCATGCAACCCTCTCACCCCACTGCATGGGATGTTCCTGCCCCAGCCACCCCCTGCCCCGCACCCGAGGGGTTCAGCCTTCCCCTCCTGACATCGTCCCATCTCCCCTGCAGCACCTAGACCTGCTGGTGCGGGATTGGAGCAACTCCACGGTCCTTGGAAGTGACGGTGGGAAGGAGCATCTGAGAGACGTCCGACAGGTGAGTGTGGGGAATGGGACGTGGGGCCTTTCCCCTCTGGGGGGTGTTGGCTCTGATCCGGCCCCAGGGCAAGGGCCTGGCTGGCTCTGGGGAGCCGGGAATGGGTCCCGGGGTATTTCCCTCTGTTGATGTCTCACTTTGCTGATTTCCCCTGGCTCGGGCAGATGCTGGCAGCGAGGTCCCCTTGCAAACACCCCAAGGCCCTGGAAGCGCTGAGCAGAAGCAGCAGCCGCTGTTACCTGATGCCCTTCCCTGGCAGGCGGATCATGACTGGAAACCAGGGAAGCCTGAGAGGTAACGGACGCGGGACAGCGGCTCTGAGCCTGCGCGATGGGGCATCTCCGTCTCTGCCAGGAACGGGCCATGTTGGGATGCTCCGGCTCCGGGTTCATTGCCATGTCCCTCCCCTTCGCAGACATGGATGAGGATTTCCGGGACAGCCTGAGGGACTATGTCACCGCCCTGGTGGGCTCGGCCGGTCAACACGCGTGGAGAGACCGGCATGGGGCGCTGCTGACCGGGACACAGCTTGCTGCTCGCATAAAGGTGGGGCTTGGCCAGCTGGGGATGGGGTCTCAGTAGGGGGCGCTCTACCCTGGCAGTCAGTGCTGGCCCCATGCCCCCATGTGGCACTAAGGGGGCTGCGCTGCAGGGAGCGGTGTGGGGGTTCTGTAGGGACGCTCTCCCCAGCAGTCAGGGCTGTACCCAGTACCCCTGGTGACACTAGGGGGCGCTGTGCTGCAGGGAGCGGGGTGGGGGTTCTGTAGGGATGCTCTCCCCAGCAGTCAGGGCTGTACCCAGTACTCCTGGTGGCACTAGGGGGCGCTGTCCTGCGGGGAGTGGGCTTAGCCCTTTTTGCTGAATTTCTGTTAATTAAGAATTAGGGTTGTATTTATATCCTAGCAGAATCCCAGCTTGGATGGTTCTACTGAGCCTTCCTACATCATCCAGGGAAGTTCTTCATTTCCCCGCCAAACTGATTCCCACCGTTGTCTTATGGCTGTTCCCCAGCTGCCCTGCCCCAGAGGTGGCTGCATCTCAGCGCCGGGCGAACCATCCCCATGTTCACGGTTTTCTAAGCCCTGTGGAGTCTGTATTGTGATTTCTTGTGCTTTCTTTGCAGAAATTCTCTGATCTGATGAAGAAACATCACTGTGGCTTCTCCTCTCCCGCTCAGGTACCTTCTCTGCTGTCTCTGCCTCTGACCTGATCTAGGGGTGTGTCCCACCTCCTGAATTCACTTCCGATGTAAAACTGCCTCCTACTTTTGTCTTATTGCTGCTGCCTTGCCCGAAAGGTGGCTGCATCTCTTGTCTGGCAAGTCATCCCCGTGTGGGGTTGCTGTGAGGCTATTCCCCATCTGCCCCACCCCAGCAGTGGCTGCATCTTGGCACTGGGTGAGCCATCCCTCTGCAGTGTTGTGTGTGGCTGTTCCCAGATGCTCCGACCCAGAGGTGGCTGCATCTCAGGAGTATGTTTGGTTTTTTTCCGCACGCAGCTAAATTTTAGTTATCGGCGAAATATCAAAAGCCGAAATACTTCGATTTGGAAATGCCACTGTGGTGTCTCATGGGAATTATAGCTTGGCTCTGCCTGCTCCCTTTTCTTCCCATAAATCAATTCTGGTCAGACTGCAGCTCCCATGATGCACCACAGAGGAGGGAGATGATGCATCATGGGAGTTCGTGGCTGTGGAGCATCATGGGGCTTGTAGTTTGGGTGCCTGGCGTCAGGCAGAGCTGCCGCAGTGGCTCATGGGAGTTGTAGTTTCACACTGGCTAGTGACGTCGCTCTGTTAGATGAGGTTGCTGTGGTGGAAACTGCAGTCGCTAGGTGGAGACGGGGCCCCATAAACTGTGGCTGACCCCAGCCTTGTCCTCACTGTGCAGATGGCCGTCACCTTCCACAACCAGAGAGTCCTGGACAGGGCCAGCGCAGACCACGCTCTTTTCCTGAAGGAGAAGGTGAGTCTGGGGGCGTGTCTGTGCCCCAGCCAGGGGAACCCCAGGGAACCATCCCAGCGAATGCCACTGGCTGTGGGCTTGGGGGTAGGAGACGGGACCTCGTATCGCTATAGCCACCCTGGGAGCTGGAGATGAGAGGCTCAAACTCCTGCACCAGGGTTGTGGGGGCGGATACGTTTACCCTGTGGCCTTCTGCAGTAGTGGAGGAGTCATGGCCCAGGTGGTTAATGGACTGGACCAGGACTAGGAACTCCTGGATTTTGTCCACTGCAATGCTGCAGACTCCACTGGGTGAGTCACAGAGTCTCTCTGGACCTCAGTTTCCCCTCTAGCAAAGGGGGAGAATGATCCTGCATACGGGGGTTTTAGCCTGTGAGCTTTTTGGGGCAGGGATGGTCTCTCACTGAGTTTGTGTGCCGGACCCAGCGTGAGGGGGGCCCACCATGTCAGGCTGGGTCTGTGCCACGCCCAGCGCGAGGGGGGAACCTCAGCCCAGGTCTGTGCTGTGCCTGGCGCGAGGGGGTCCCCCATCTCAGTCCCGGTGTGTGCTGTGCCTGGCGCGAGGGGGGCCCCCATCTCGGTCCCAGTGTGTGCTGTGCCTGGCGCGAGGGGGGTCCCCATCTCGGTCCCGGTGTGTGCTGTGCCTGGCGCGAGGGGGGCCCCCATCTCGGTCCCGGTGTGTGCTGTGCCTGGCGCGAGGGGGGCCCCCATCTCGGTCCCGGTGTGTGCTGTGCCTGGCGCGAGGGGGGCCCCCATCTCGGTCCCGGTGTGTGCTGTGCCTGGCGCGAGGGGGGCCCCCATCTCGGTCCCGGTGTGTGCTGTGCCTGGCACAAGGGGGCCCCCATCTCGGTCCCGGTGTGTGCTGTGCCTGGCACAAGGGGGCCCCCATCTCGGTCCCGGTGTGTGCTGTGCCTGGCGCGAGGGGGTCCCCCATCTCGGTCCCGGTGTGTGCTGTGCCTGGCCTGAGGGGGTCCCCCATCTCGGTCCCGGTGTGTGCTGTGCCTGGCGCGAGGGGGGCCCCCATCTCGGTCCCGGTGTGTGCTGTGCCTGGCGCGAGGGGGGCCCCCATCTCCGTCCCGGTGTGTGCTGTGCCTGGCGCGAGGGGGCCCCCATCTCGGTCCCGGTGTGTGCTGTGCCTGGCGCGAGGGGGGCCCCCATCTCGGTCCCGGTGTGTGCTGTGCCTGGCGCGAGGGGGGCCCCCATCTCGGTCCCGGTGTGTGCTGTGCCTGGCGCGAGGGGGGCCCCCATCTCGGTCCCGGTGTGTGCTGTGCCTGGCGCGAGGGGGGCCCCCATCTCCGTCCCGGTGTGTGCTGTGCCTGGCGCGAGGGGGGCCCCATCTCGGTCCCGGTGTGTGCTGTGCCTGGCGCGAGGGGGCCCCCATCTCGGTCCCGGTGTGTGCTTTGCCTGGCCTGAGGGGGCCCCCATCTCGGTCCCGGTGTGTGCTTTGCCTGGCCTGAGGGGAGCCCCCATCTCGGTCCCGGTGTGTGCTGTGCCTGGCGCGAGGGGGCCCCCATCTCGGTCCCGGTGTGTGCTGTGCCTGGCGCGAGGGGGCCCCCGTCTCGGTCCCGGTGTGTGCTGTGCCTGGCGCGAGGGGGCCCCCGTCTCCGTCCCGGTGTGTGCTGTGCCTGGCGCGAGGGGGCCCCCGTCTCGGACCCGGTGTGTGCTGTGCCTGGCGCGAGGGGGCCCCCGTCTCGGTCCCGGTGTGTGCTGTGCCTGGCGCGAGGGGGCCCCCGTCTCGGTCCCGGTGTGTGCTGTGCCTGGCGCGAGGGGGGCCCCCGTCTCGGTCCCGGTGTGTGCTGTGCCTGGCGCGAGGGGGGCCCCCGTCTCGGTCCCGGTGTGTGCTGTGCCTGGCGCGAGGGGGGCCCCCGTCTCGGTCCCGGTGTGTGCTGTGCCTGGCGCGAGGGGGGCCCCCGTCTCGGTCCCGGTGTGTGCTGTGCCTGGCGCGAGGGGGGCCCCCGTCTCGGTCCCGGTGTGTGCTGTGCCTGGCGCGAGGGGGGCCCCCGTCTCGGTCCCGGTGTGTGCTGTGCCTGGCGCGAGGGGGGCCCCCGTCTCGGTCCCGGTGTGTGCTGTGCCTGGCGCGAGGGGGGCCCCCGTCTCGGTCCCGGTGTGTGCTGTGCCTGGCGCGAGGGGGGCCCCCGTCTCGGTCCCGGTGTGTGCTGTGCCTGGCCCGAGGGGGGCCCCCGTCTCGGTCCCGGTGTGTGCTGTGCCTGGCCCGAGGGGGGCCCCCGTCTCGGTCCCGGTGTGTGCTGTGCCTGGCGCGAGGGGGGCCCCCATCTCGCTCGGGTGGGTGGGGTCTGTGCTGCGCTTTCCCTTTCTAATGCTCTTGGCCATCTCCTCTCCCGGCGGGCGCAGGACGGCGACTCCCGGAACATGATCGACTGCCTGAAGGTGCGGCCGAGCAAGATGGCGAAGTTGTTGGCGGAGCGGCGCGGGCAGTTGCTGTGCCGGTGCTGGATCGACATGCGGGAGCCGGTGCCGGAGACAGAGGCTCGGCTGACGGAGATTGAGGAGGATCTGACACAGGAGGCTGAGATGTTCCTGGAGATCTACGGGAAGCGCTTCAAGAAATTCGCCATTTGGGCAGGCGTGGGTGCGGGGGTGGTGGTCCTGGGCCCGGTGGGCGGAGCTGTCGGTGCCGGGATCGCCGCCGTTGCCGAGGCCATTTGGGTTGGGACGTGTGCCGCGGCCGGTATCGTCGTGGGTGGGGGCGTGGGCGGGGGCGTGAGTGGGAACGTCGCCCGGAGGGATAGGCAGAGGGCTGAGGCCGCTGGTGGTTGGAGGGAGGAGGGGGACGGAACTGAGGATCTATCCGACGACAAACCCCTGATCTGATCGGTGTCTCCCCCTCCCCCCAATCTGATCGGTGTCTCCCCCTCCCCCCAATCTGGGCTGACGAATGGGGTGACGGGGCTGCAGCATAGCCCAGATACATCCCCCAGAAGCCACCCCAGAGCGGGGAGCCATCGCCCACAGATTCTAAGAAGGGACATTTAGATCCTCTCGTCTGACCTGCTGTGCCACCCAGGCTGGAGAACGCGGCCCACTTCTTTCTGCGTTAAGCCCCATATCTCCCATTAGACTAAATCATCTCCTGGAAAGGTGGCCAGTCTGGCTCGGAAGACAGAAGAGATGGAGACCCCACCGCTTTCCCACTGGTGAATCACCCACGCTGTGAAAAATCCGGTGCCTCATTTCCGATTGGAGTTTGTCTGACTTTAACTTCCAGCCCTCAATCCTCGCTCTGCCTTCCTCTGACATTGCAGAGCCACTCTGGCTGCAACGCGAAGCGCTTGGAAATGCCCGGCCGACGGTCCTGTCCTGAGATCGCCCTCTGGGGGTGACAACGGGCGCCTGGCTTACTTCCTACATGAACAGTCCTGTGGTCCGCTCCTGGGGGATAGATCTCCAGCTGCCCCTCTGAGCGGGAAGGCGGGTCCAGGGGAGAGGGCACAGGAAGACGCTGTGGATTCCCTGCTCAACCATGGACTTCCTCTGTGACCTTGGCCAAGTCACTTAGTTTCTCCGTGCCTCAGTTTCCCATCTGTATAATGAGGGTAATAATGCATTGAAAGATGGTGAGGGGTTTGAGCTCTACTGAGAGAAAACACTATCCAAGAAACCAGCATCATTCTTTATTCCGGGGGAGGGCTATAAAACCATCCGAAGCTAAAGGGAATCGGTTCCACACCCATCAATGCACGCCAAGCAGGGGACACCGTCTGGCCAACTCCACAGGAAGTCTCAACTCTGACCCTTCAGCGCTGGTGAAAGGGCAGGACTTGGGCTTGGGGATTTCGAATCAATGGGGGCTCGGGCTAACGGGACTCTCCAGCTGTTCCACCGCAGCCTCTGCTGGTGCCTATGATCCGATAGACGCTCTAGCGTGAGGTAGGGGGTCAGCTCCATCCTGGCCTGGGCTTGGTGAGTCGGGAGCGCCCCTTCCCCTCATAGATTCCAAGGCCTGGATAACAATGGCCAGTGATGGAGAATCTGTTCCAATTGTTCTCACTGTTAAAAATGTCTGCCTTACTTCCAGTCTGAGTTTAGTCTACGCTTTTCTGTGCTAGACTGAAGGACCTATTATCAAATATTAGTTCCCCAGGTGGGTACGTATGGACTGGGATCTAGTCACCCCTTAACCTGCTCTTTGAGTCCTATCTCCCTAAGAACTCCTTGGAAACCTGATATCAGGGCTGCGGGTTTTCAGAGGCTGCACCTCTCGGGACAGAGCAAGAGAAAGCAGAAGTCACTTGAGACTACGGACTGCAAAGTGGTTCTGCTGGAAGGTGGCCAGTCAACGGTCCTGGGTGCAGGACAGTCTCAAAGCAATGGAGGCATTTAAGCAATTTCCTTTGTGCGCAACAGGAGGAAAGATATTTGGGGTACTGTGTTAAGGCGTCAAGGAGTGCGTGTGTGTGTGTGTGTGTGTCTGTAAATGACCACCATGGGGGAGTGCTAAAGAGTAATCTCCCAGATGTGAAGTTCTGATTCATTGAGCCCTGAATGGCGAGTTCCTAGTTTTGGGACAAGTCTCCGCAGAAACCTCCAGCTCTAATTCGGTTAGGGGAAGATACAGCTGTTGCTTATCGGAAGTGCTTTGTTAACGTGTATTCCTGTGGTTGCGGGGGGGGGGGGGGGCGGACACAGAAGGGGAAACAGATTAGCCATTAAACGAACAGGAGTACTTGTGGCACCTTAGAGACTAACAAATTTATTTGAGCATAAGCTTTCGTGGGCTACAGCCCACTTCACTGGATGCATAGAATGGAACATATAGTGAGGAGATCTATAAACATACAGAGAACATGAAAAGGTGGGAGTTGTCCTACCAACTCTAAGAGGCTAATTAATTAAGATGAGCTATTGTCAGCAGGAGAAAATAACCTTTGTAGTGATCATCAAGATAGCCCATTTAAGACAGTTTGACAAGAAGGTGTGAGGATACTTAACATGGGGAAATAGATTTAAGGAAAATCAGTGATGAAAACTGGAAATAGGATGTGAGCCGAAGCCTCACCAGTGCTGAGAAGAGCGGGACAATTACCTCCCGTGTCTCACATACGACCTTCCACTTAATACACCCCACATGACATTTCCCATTTTTACTCCCCATCACACTCTTGTCTTTAGTGATTTGACTGCGTTGATTACTTGATTCTAATATTGCTGCTGCTAATTTGATTACTTGATCTTATTTTCACCTCCACTGGAGAATGGCCGAGTCAGGTGGGTAGAGTTTGTACTGGCTTGGTCTTAGCGATCTGTTTTCTTGATTTTGTATTCAGGGTTGTTTTACTTGTAACAAAATGGCTAGAAAGCACACTGGGTCTTTTTTTTTTTTTTTTTCAATCAGCAACTTGGGCCGGAACCATAGAGAATCTTTGGCTGGTACCAGCCAAGCCGCTGAGGAAAGCCATTAGCTTCCCCTAAACTAACTGTGGTTCTCATAGGGTCTGTCTGGTGCCTGGCATGAGAGAACCCTGATCCCAGCTGCAGAGGAAACCCTAACCCTTAACAGCGCCTCATAACCTTAATCCCCGACTGGGTATGTGTCACTTAAATCAATTCCCTGCCTTTGCAGGGGCCATGGTCATGGTGCACCTCAGCCTCTCCTGTTCTCTGCCCGTGGCACAAGACAGTTTAGTCTCCTGAGGGCTGTAATGTTTGGGTCTAATTCTAGCTGTTGGCTTGGTGTGGGGGTGGCTGGGGGATGTTGGGGCGGGGGGGGGAAGCTGTGATATACAGCTCAGAGTAGCTGGTCTGGCCATGAACCCTAACCCAAGCAGCCCCCATATCTAACCCATAAATCTAACCCTCACCTTTAACCCTACCTCTAACTCCGACCCTCCAACCCTGCCACTAACCCTTGTCTAATGTCTAATCCCTGCCTTTACACTAACCTCTAAAAAGAGACCCAGCTCTCGGAGCGGAAGGTGGGGAGTTTTGGGATTGTCCTTAGATTTTGGGGGAGGTCATTCCACCATCTGGACCAGGCCCCAGAGAAACGTCTGTCTCCCGCACCGATGAGCTTCACCTTTATTGCCGAGAGCGCCACTGGGACAGCAAGTCAACCATGGTCTTCATTCTGGATCTCTCAGCTCTTTCAGACACGGAGGGCCAAGGGCATGAAGTGCCTTGAAGATAAGGCTGAGACCATGAACTTGATTCAATATTGTAGCGCAGATGTGGGCATATGGCCCCTGTGTCCGGCCTTCTTCTCAATATTTCACCGAAGGGGGTCATGTGTGGGCTCTGCCGAATGCTGGGAAGCAGCCGCTTGTCACGGTTGTTGCCAGATCTTTGTATGAGCCACGGTTTTAGAGCCAGGTCCCAGGTAGGATATTGAGTTCTGAATCTGCTGGGAGTCAAACATGAGGCAGGGGGAGGCTGGGAGCCAACCCGGTCAATGTGAGAACAATGCTCATCCGTGGACTCAGCCTCTGTTTGCTGGCTGGACGAGATGCAGGCTGGCCATCTACAGAGACAAACCGACCCCAAGGGAATGCTCAGGCGAGGGGGCCCCTGGGCTCAGAGACAATAGCTTGTGCCTGGATCAGAGCAGAGGAAATGGCCCATTACAGAGAAGTGACTTTGCCAGCGGTGGGAACGGGGGATCCCAGACTGGACAAGCGCTGTGAAACCCTCCAACGGGAGAGAAACACCTCAGCAGACAGGAAAGGAACCTGTTAGTCTTTAAGGTGCCACCAGACTCCTTGTTGTTTTTGTTAGCAAGGACGGGCTCTAGACGGCATCTGATGTTTTCCTTTTACCTGTCACCTCAGGTTTCCAAAGCCTGTTCCTTACTTTTTATTTGAATCTCTATCTGAGGCTCTGTTACATGAACTTCAATTTGATCTGATTGTAAACCTGTAAGGGACAGGGGCACTGTCATGAATAGGGGGAAGGGTAGCAACCTTTATGTATCCTTGGCAACTGTACTGAATTGCTTTACCTGTAAGGGGTTAAATAGTTCAAATAACCTAGTCGGCACCTGACCAGAAGGACCAATAAGAAAAGAAAATACTTTCAAATCTGGGGGAGGATTTGTTTGTTGTTGTTGTTGTTCCCTCTCCAGACGGAGGGAGAAGCCAAGCGGGTACAACATCTCCTGAAAATATACCTGGAATAATCCATCTAAAGCCACAGAAATTGTAAGCAAGGGAAGGAAATGCATTAGGTTATCTTTTGATTTAGCTTGTGAATTTTCCTGTGCTACAGAGGTAGTTTTATTCTTCTTTTTGTAACTGTGAACCTGAGCCCAGAGGGGAATCCTCTGTCTTTTAAATCTTTTTATTATCCTGTAAAGTTACCTTCTATCCTGATTTTGCAGGTGTGATTTTTATTTTTTTTCTTTATAAAGTTCTTCTTTTAAGAACCTGACTGATTTTCAGTGTCCTGAAGCCAAAGGGTCTGGTCTGTGCTCACATTGCTAAAACAATTGGTTAATATTTTATTCTCAAGTCTCCCCAGGAAAGGGGGTGAAGAGGCTTGGGGGGATATTTTGGGGAAATGGGGATTCCAAGTGACTCCTGAATGTTTGTGTAAATCACTTGGTGGTGGTAGGAATACCGTCCAAGGACAAGGAAAGGAATTTATGCCTTGGGGAAGTTTTTAACCTAAGCTGGTAAAGTATTAGGGGGTCTTTCATGCGGGTCCCCACATCTGTACCCCAGAGTTCAGTGTGTGGATGTGAACCCCGACAGGGGCATAGGTGGTTTGGCCTAGCCGTCACAGCGGGGCTGAGGCCTGACCACAAGGGACGGGTGTCGCTATTCAGGAGTTGGAGGAATCACACGGCCAGGTCCCGTAGACCGGAGTCCGGCTCAGAGTCAGGCTGGAGTCAGAGACCGGAGAGCGGGAGACAAACTGGAGTCTGACGTTGCAGCAGGTGAAGGTCTCTGGTTGCCCAGCCAATTTCCTGGCCCTCCCCTGCAGGTTAAGTAGGGGCAGCTGGCCAATCAGAGGGCGGCAGGGTACTGTCATGCTGGGTCTTGTGGGCGGCACTTCCTGTGGCACCAACTTCCCACAGTGCTCCCTGGCTGTGCCTCCGCCTGGCCCCCGGTGGCACTGTAGGAATATCAGCTGCCCCAGGCTCTGCAGACCTGGGTTCTAGTCCCCAGGTCCTTACAAAACCTGCCTGAGGACGAGGTGTGCAGGGAGCATGGAACTGAAGTGGAGCAGGGGAGCTCTGTTTCCATGGAGGCAGCAGATTGGCGCATATTGCGGGTGTGCCGAAGGCAGGTGAATGGGCACTGGAGTGTAATGGAATCAGGTGTGTAAATGGCCAGCCTGCAGTGGGATACAGAGGGGTTTGCAGAGCACCTGGTGTGAGAGGGTGCCTCGAATGTAACCTGGACGTGGGGTACCGCTGAGTCCCTCCAACCGGGGCTTTCTCTCACACTGATGCTGTTGCTAAGTCACAAACCTCTGTCACATACGGCACTCACACAGACATCCACAGGCAAGGGCACGCCCTGCTGAGTTATAGGGATGCTTCTCCCAGTTCACTCATGAACTAACAATAAAGAGGTTCCCTCCACTTCCCCAGGGCTGTACGTCTTCCCTGCTCAGAAGCCTGGCCGGTGCGAGTTCATTACCCAGTCCACCCCTCCCTCAATGCGGAGAGGACATGCACCAGCTCTGGTTCCGGAGCAGATCTCCCAAGCACTTCAAGCAAAGCCCACTGCTTTAGGTAAAATATAAAACCGGTTTATTAACTACAGACAGGCGGGTGTGAAGTGATTATTGGGAGTTGACTGTATCCTGTTGCAAAGAATGAATCTACATGAGTCAGCCCGTATTTTTCTCGGACTGTAAAAAGGATGATAGCTAAAGTGAAAAGTGGTTCAACTTGATTGGCCACGTGTTATTAAATATGAAAGTTTGTCACCTGACTTGCCCTTGAAGATGCAGCCTGAGACCCTTGAAGGAAACTTGTGCCGAAATCTAATAAGAACCGTACAGGTGCTCCCAGCATCAGCTCAAGTGTAGAGGAACCCAGCGGAACTAAAGCTCCATCTAGGTCTAGAGGCTGGGTTGGAAAATCCACATCTATCTCACAGACAGGTACCAACGGCTTGTTTTCTGCATGTAATTCCCTTCTGCTCCAGTGCTGTATGGGATAGACTCTGTTTAACTACTTACATTTTTAGGCTGCGAAGTCTTAAGATGACTTAAGGGCATAATGGGTTTGTACTTTGCCAGCCAAACGCTGTCCTAAATGTCAAGAAATAATTTAAGGAGAGCGGGTTGAGAACTTTTTGTCAAACATTTTTTGGAGAAAAAAGGGCTTTTGGGCCAAATTGAAAATGTTTGTTTTGGTCCAAAAAATTGTTGTCTTGACAAAAATAAAACCTAATATGAAACAATTTTTGTTTTTACAAAATTATGTTCCTTTTCTCTCATACGCAAAAAGTGTGTGTGTGTGTGTGTGTGTGTGTGTGAGAGAGAGAGAGAGAGAGAGAAGTGGAGGAGGTTAATTTAAAAAGTGGGGGAATGGAGAGAAACGGAATGATTTTGAAAGGAAATGGAAATTGTCATGTCACCATCTTTGTGCTGACGAGGTGACTGAGGCATTTGTTGAGAGAGAGCAGTACAATGTTCTCCGAAGACGAACACACGGGACATCCAGCCGGTCGACAGAGAGTCTGTATCCACCGAAAGCAAAGCTATTTCCTCTAATGTAGCTTCCGTATAAAGAAGTGAAACCTTCTTGCTGGGAATGGGTTGGACGGGATTTCTGAGTGCCGTTGCACAGCGTTCTGTTCTGTGTATCACACGACCTCTGGGAAGCCCTCGTCTGCAATCCTGTGTCCAAATCTGGCCCCCGTCTATTCAGCTTAATGACGAGGAGGTTCAGGGGAACCTGGAGCCCATCCGAACATACCTACAAGGGGAATAGAAATTAGATCTTAGAGGCCTCGTCCAACTCTTTGGTCTGACGCAACCCGTTGGCTGGAAGTTGAAGCTAGACAAATTCAGACTGGAAATAGGGTGTCAATGTTTAACAGTGTGAGTCACTGCCCATTGGCCCGGCTTACCAAGGGGCGCGGGGGATTCTCCATCACTGACCACTGTTTTTCTAACAGATCTGCTCTAGTTGAACTAGGAATTAGTTCTGGGCCGTTCTCTGGCCCGGCTTATACAGGGAGCTCAGGCTAGGTGATCACAAGGTCCCTTCTGGCCCGGGGATCTGTGACTCTATGTTGCAGCAAGAGGGCTCTGTGCCGGGCCAGGTGCAGAGAGGGGCTGCTGGGATGCTCAGGGGGACGGAGAGAGTTGGTTTCCTAAGAAATAAAGGTAAAATCGCAATCCGAGTTCTATAAACTCGAGAGAATTTGGATCAAGCCATGTCTCACCCTGATAATATAGTTCCTTAATACAGAGGCTGGGATTCTCCCGTCCAGCCTGGGCCCCCTGCCCCAGTTCACTCTTTGTTCTCCAGACGTGTTTCCAGGTGTTCAGTTGGGGGTGTGAGGGGGGAGAGTGAGGCCAAGTGCTGATGTCTCTTCCCCACTTGGCGCAGGGACAAGTGTTGGGACGCCTGGTCACCTGGGTGGGGAATCTTACCTGAAGATGGCCCTGGATTTATAGCCCCACGACTACAGAACCAATTTTGGGCATAGATTGCTTGCGGGAGGGAGGAATAGTGGTTGATTGTGCTAACAAAGGTTTATGGAGGACGCCAAGGAAAGACTGGATCCCTGAAGTAAGGCAGGGAGATACTGTATTGCGGACGGGTAGTACGCTGGGGGTGGCGGTAGTGACCGGGGTTAGCAGGGAGGAGTGGAGGAAGCACTTTCCCCAGGCATGGGCGGCCCACAAGCTGGACTGTGTCAAATGGACTGGGGAACCAGTGAAAATAGAAGGACCAGCGGTCCCCCCCCCAAACAATATCCTATCCTCACTGCGGCACGCCGGCCTGTAGCAGAGGGGAGTAGTGAAAAGAACAACTTCCCCCTTTAACTCCCCGATGTGGCCTGTGAGGAAAGCTGATGGTGTCTCATGAAGACTGACTGTCGACTATCGGAGAGTCAATGCGATGACCCCCCAGTGGGCGCCAATAGTCGCGAACATGACCCAGGTGTTACAAGACATAACAAGGGAAGCTAGAAGATTTTCTGTACTGGACTTGTCTAACTGCTTCTTTGCTATCCCGCTCGAGGAAGGATCGCAGGATCGATTCGCATTCCACGTGGATGGGGTACAGTATTGCTTGACCCGTGTACGCCGGGGATTTCATAGTGCCCCCGCTATTGCACATAAGGTAGTGACTCAAATGTTAGAGCATCTCCCTCCAGGGGATAAGGGGTGGGTGGTCTCATATGTGGACGACATCCTGATAATGGGAATAGACGACGCGGATACCCGAGGGAGGACTGAACGAGTACTGGAGGTGATTCAACAGTATGGCATGAAGGCGTCCCTGGAAAAGGCACAATTAATACAACCACAGGTGGAGTACCTGGGGTTACCCTATCAGAAAGAGGAAGGTTTATTAGTGAACAACAATTGTCAGCATTGCAGAATTTACCAGCCCCCCAAGATTTGAGAGGCCTACAGGCCATATTAGGGGCTTTTAATTTTGTAAGAGCCCACATATGGGCCTATGCACGTATCACCAAACCCCTCTATAGCCTGTTGAGGAAGGAGGCCCAGTTCCAAGGAGGCCCGGAACAGGAAGCAGCTTTCGGCGAGCTAAAGCAATCTTTGTTGCGAGCAGCGACACTGCAACCCGTACAGGTTGGCGAGTCCATATATGTGAGGGTCGCCACCAGTCCTGAGGCCTTGGCTGTGGTGTTGTTACAAGCGGACCCCTTGCAGAAAAGTCCCGATAGCAAAAGTTTGGCCCATGTGAAAGGGAATGTCTGGCAGTAATATGGGCACTGGAAGTAGGGGCGGTGGTAGTGGGAGATAATCACGTTATTATTCAGAGCACCCACACCCCCTTAAAATATATATTGTCAGGAAAACCCACCCAAGCAGGAGTAAGTAACCCAAGGATGGCTCAGTGGACCCTGTTTACCCCCTCCCCAGCCCTGCTGCACTTGCAGTTTACCCCCGGCCCCTCCCTTGCTCCAGGGACCAACCTTAGCTCCCGCCCCGCTGTGCTTCTGCCCCCGGTTCCTGCCTTGCCCCAGTCATCAGGGACTAATCTTCCCCCCATACCCCACTGTGCTCATCTTGCCCCTGGCCCCTGCCTCACTCCAGCTGGGGACCAATCCTTCTCCCCCACCATGCCCCGTGTCAGGGGGGGATAACAATCAATCATTTTTAAAAAAAGAATAAAATAGATAGTTTTAGTTAAGATACATTATATCTCATCATGGAATAGGGATTATAAATTCTAATTCTATAGTAGGATACAATATATTCATGTCATGTTTAAGAAAAGTTTTGAAAATGAGTTCCAATAGTTCATGGATTAGGGATCCAATCTTATGGGGTTCCACAGGCTTCTGTAGAGATTATTTAGGTTAATCTTTCTACCTACCCAATGGGACCCAGTGCTCAGTCTAGAAGATACCAGCAGAGATGCTTAGTTTTGCAGGTCTCAAAATGTGCATTTGTGTCTCCAGAGGTAACATGCTTGTTAACAGCAAAAATGTTTTTAAATAAATAAATAATATATAGAGGTGAGACATAACAGACCTCAACGCTATTGTCCCTCTACAAATGTGTGTACACAGAGTCAATCCCTTACCTCTCTTTAAAAGTGCAAAGTTTCAAAAAGTTCAATGAATAGAAGATTGTTGGGGGTGGAATAGATCTGGACAAGGAGAAGAAGTCTGGAGATTAATGTGAGAAGCGAGGGACATATGCTTTTTTTGTTAAAATATTATATGTTTGCTGCTGAAGAAAAAATTCCAGAATACTTAACGTTGTTGTTTTAGTTAAATAAAACAATTTAAATGTCTGTCTGGTGATGTTCTCCTCCTAATACAGCCTGGCAAGAAAATCCTCCAAATATTAATGATTATCCTGTTGAACTGGAGATACTGCACCCCCAATGACTTCATAAATATCTGCTTCAATTATCTTTGGTACATGAAATAACCAAACAATCATTCATTTTCTGATATCGCTGTAAAACTCATCTGAAAAGTTTTCAAAATAAATCAGTGTTTAAAAATGTATAGTGTGTACCTTCTAAAAATGAAACCTCCATCTATCTCGGAGTTAGGGTGACCAGACAGCAAGTGTGAAAAATCGGGACAGGGGGTGGGGGTAATAGGAGTCTACATAAGAAAAAGACCCAAAAATCAGGACTGTCCCTATAAAATCGGGACATCTGGTCACCCTACTCGGAGTTGTGAAGAATATGTATTACAGTTATAACAACCAACAAGAACATAAAAGTCTAGAAAACCATGATTAAATTGAGTCTTCCTGACACGTGATTTAAATTGCGATTTAAAACAGATCCACCCTGCCCGCTGTGCTCTTGCCCCTGGCCCCTTCATTCCCTAGGGGGGCCCACAAATATGTTTGGCGCCAGGCCCACAAAAAGTTAATCCGGCCTTGCCTTGGCCAGTTGGAGAACTGTTTGTGGGTGAGCTTGATTTCTTTAAAGTTTGGGCCAAGCTGCCTTCTTGTCCATCTCTCCGTTCCCTTGGACCAGCGGGATCTCGAGAGGTATCTTCCCCAGCTTCCACATAGACGACCTAGAATTGATTTGAAACTTCTAGCAGTGAGCAATTCTTCCCGGTCCTCTTCTCTTTGGCAGCCACCGTCTGCCCATTCTCATCTATCTCCAACTGTGTAGAAAGCCTCTGGGACCTCTTGCCTGTGGGGGTTATGAGCTGCCAGGCCTCCTCTCTGACTTTCTCTCTCTCCCGTTCCTTGGTGGCCAGCTCCTTTCTTCCTTAAACCTGGGCTACTGGTGTTTCCCAGACAGGGTGGTCTAGGAACTCCTCAGTTTCTCTGAGTCTTAGGGTCTCAGCTTGTCCCTCCAATCCAAGATTCTTGTCCTCCGCCACCAATGTGGACTCCATGCACACGTAAGCAGGGGATTTGTCCCACCATAGTAGGAAGCTTTCTCTATGGACACATTATCCCAGCTGAACTGAGCGACAAAAGGATCCAAACCGTGCCCCGATTCACTTCACCCCAGTCCCTGCCCCACCCTTGACTTTCCCTCTGGGCTCCATGTGACCAGGACTTGCACTGCACAGGGAGGACAGAACTCAGGGGTTCCTGGGAGTTTATCTCAATCTCTCCATGGTCAACTCTGGCCAGGGAAGGGGGTGCCCCCTACTCCAGGGTGCTCCGAACTCCCGTATCACCCTTTTAATCCATAATCGCTGCAGTTCATGCAAATGTAGCTACAAAGTATTTACACCAAACCAGTTTCTTTGCAGCTTGAAGGGTGAGTCCTGTGAGGAAGTGGTTTGGGTGAGGTTCAGTGCAGCAATCTCTAAAGTGCAATGAACTTTAGAGTTACAACAAATGTATGAGTCTGGTGTCTTCTTCTGGGACCTGGAGGTGCAGCTGCTGGGGGGAACTGCCAGTCGAAGGAGGCTGTGAAGCTGTGTGGCTCAACCTGGAGGAAAATTGAGACCCCCAAGGGGGTCTGGTACGCTGATGGGTTCCTCCTAGAGATGGTTCAAAAACTGGGGCCAAAGCACAGATACTGTGGATCCGTGACACCGCTGTACTGCCGGTGCCTCCCCCAGCCCCCCAACTCTGGCCTATAGTCCCCTCAACCAGCCACATCCCCCTGAGAGGTGCAGAGCCATTGAGAATGAACTGGAGGGGACGATCCTGCCCCCAGAGGGGGAATCAACTGGAGGGTTCGATTCTGCCCCCTGTAGAGGAGGGAGTAGACGGGAGGGGATGATCACCCCTTGGCGTAGGCCTGGCTTGCCATAAGGAACATGCCTTAATGGCCGTGCCTGGGAAGGGGACTGGGAGGGTGAGTTGTAACTAGGGGATTGCGAAGCAGCGTGCTGGAGCCAGGGTATCTGTGCTAGCCAAGATAAGCAGCAACACCCTGATACTGAGAATAACGGCAAAGATAAACTAGGTCTGTAGAAATCAGCGTCCATAGGAACGGCGTGGGCAGCGCATACTGTGCAAGGACTGCAACGTAACCCAGCCAGTCCCTAGGGGGTGATGCAATGCCCAGCACATGCAGTGTGAGGTGTAACGGGGTACAAAGGAAGAGGTTTGCTGCGTAACCTGGGATGTCTCTGCCACTTAAGAAAAGTTCATGCTCTGTTCCTAAGTGACCGGGGATGAAACCTCCCAGGAACTCTGGCCCCTGCCCTAAGTGACCATGACAAGGGTGGGGGTCGAGCCCCGCAGGAATCCTGGGCCCAGCCTTGTTGGGGTTACAAGAACTCTGGCGCATGGGAGTGTGGAAGAGGTGCCCTTGAGGGCAGGCAGGCCTCTACCAGGGATCCATCAACCTCCCTGGAAGCCTGGTCCCGAGCGGAGCTACCCTGAGAGTTAGAAAAGTTTTTCCTAATTCCCAGCCCCTTGCTGCAAGCCAAGCTGCTTCCTTCTGGTCCCCCCTTCGCTGGACACGGAGCACAACCGCTCCCCAGAGTGACCCGTGTTCTCCCGTCCCAGCTCAGCCTTCTCTTCCCCAGGCTGAACACAGCCAGAGCCTGCAGCCGTCCCTCGCTGGCACCTGAACGGGTTTGTCCTGGGACATGGGAGAAGGGAGTGTGCAGAAAAGAGATTTATGTCTACACTGAGCCCTGCTAGGCCCTCCCCCCAACCCACTAGACCTCACTTCCCTCCCAGAGCTGGGGACAGAACCCAGGAGTCCTGGCCCCCCGTCCCTCCTGTTCTAACCCCTAGACCTCACTCCCCTCCCAGAGCCTGGATAGAACCCAGGAGTCCTGGCTCCCAGCCCTCCCCGCTCTAACCACTAGAGTCCACTTCCCTCCCAGAGCTGGGGACAGAACCCAGGAGTCCTGGCTCCCGCCGTTCCCGCTCTAACCACTAGACCCCACTCCCCTCCCAGAGCTAGGGAGAGAACCCAGGAGTCCTGGCTCCCAGGCATTCCCGCTCTAGCCACTAGACCCCACTCCCCTCCCAGAGCTAGGGAGAGAACCCAGGAGTCCTGGCTCCCCTCCCAGCCCCATCTACCAGTGGCTATTAATATCCTCCCCTCCAGCTACACCCCTCCCACGCCCTGGTAGCCAATCTCCTTTGGTGTCAGAGCCCCACTGCCGGGCAGGAGGAAATAGAAACGACCTTATGTTTTACTTTCATTTCTCCAGCAGAAAATTGTACTTGGACACTGACAGAGCGAGCTGTGGGACAGGTAATGGATGGGGGGGAGGGAACTACAATTCCTGGGGGCAGAATTATCCCTTCCAGTCTATCCCCCTTCCAGCGGGGACAGTCGTACCCTGCCCCCTCCCCTCTCTTCTGCCCACCCAGACAACCCACCTGAGGTTTGAATTGCTGGTTTCAAACCAGGGACACCAGTAGCCTCTGGGAGGCACCTAAGGGACTTCCCAGCCACTCCCCAGACTGTGGCTTGGTCCCGGCCCCAGCCCAACCAGCGCAGCCCCGCTCCACATCTTGAGCTCTGAGTTCCCCAGTGCTGGGGACACCCCCCATCCCCACTAGCACCCCAAGAAATGAGCAAACCCTCTTTGGCCAGCGCCTCATGCCACAGCCCCACTGCACCCAGAGCCCAGGGGTTCCAGCTCTCAGCTCCCCTCCCTCCCTGTTCTAACCCCCTCCCCTCCCAGAGCTGGGGAGAGAACCCAGGGGTCCGGGCTCCCTAGTATTACAGCTTTCCAGACCTAAACAGTTTCCCCCTCTGCCAGCCCTCCTGTTTGAGCACAGGGGGTGTGAGGGGGTTAATCCATTCATGTCCTGTTGTCTCAGTTCTCCAGCAGAGTTTGGCTTTAGCCCGAGCCCAGGAGGAGGGGAGTTCGGGCAACTGGAGCCCAGACTGTCACCTGCTGCGTTATGGGAAATGCAAATAATAAAGGGTAAGTGCTCCAGTCCCACCCAATTCAGGTGTAACCTTCTCCAGAGCTGGGGCTAGAGTCCACAAATCCTGGCTCCCAGCCCCTCGTGCTCTACCTCCTAGACTCCCCTCCCCTCCCGTCCTAGAGCTGGGATAGAACCCAGGAGTCCTGGCTCACAGGCCCCCTGCTGTGTGTCTCCCAGGCCAATCCCACCCCCCTCCTCAAAGCCAACTCCAGAGGGGATGGTGAAGCGACTCCAGGAGGACGTCACCTGCTCCATCTGCCTGGACATCTTGGACAACCCCGTCTCCATCGAGTGCGGCCACAACTTCTGCCGGGGCTGCCTCTCTGCTCACTGGAGCGGGGTCTCAGCCTGGGGATCCCAGTGCCCCGAGTGCCGAGCTCCCTGCTCCAGGGACAGGATGATCCCAGACACACGCGTCAAAAGCCTGGTGGAGAAAATCAGAGACCTGCCACGCGAAGAGACGCTGACAGCAACAGGGACAGTGAGCCCTGAGGTGGGGGCAGCCATGGCTGGTCCAGAGATGCAGCCACCTCTGGGGTGGGGCAGCCAGGGAACAGCTGCACGGCCACTCCCTGCAGCACAGTGTCTCCTAACTCCACGCTGGGGCCCTGGGGTCAGAGGGAAGGCCGGCTAACGGGATTCCTGTGTCCCTTTAGCAACTGGTCAGGTCCCTGGGCTGATAAGAGGGGAGCTGGACCTCAGGGCTCAGACCTCCTGATAAGAAATTAACCCCCAAGCAAACAGCCTGTGACTCCATACAGGGGACCCCAGTGGGGGGGCTAGCTGGCTGGAAGGTTGGGTGTGGGGGGGAGAGGATGGGACATGGGGCCTTTCCCCTCTAGGGGGCACTGGCTTGGATCTGGCCCAGGGCGGGACTGGTTGGTTCAGGGGATGGGAATGGGGTACTGGGCTCTGATCCAGGGCACAGGGGACTCACCATCTCAGAGGTGGGGTCCCAGCTCTGACCCTGCTCTGTCCCTGCAGCAGGGGCTGGGGGCTCAGCTGGGATCAGGGCGCCCGGTGCAGCTGGTGCGTCTGGATGACAAAGGGGGCCTGACCCTGGACGAGGAGGCCCTGAGCCGCTGCCTGGAGCAGGGTGGGGTGGGGAACGCCCCCGTCTGCCTGGTGTCCATCATCGGGGAGCAGCGCCGGGGCAAATCCTTCCTGCTGAACTACCTGCTGCGCCGGCTCCGGAGCCCGGTGAGTGTGAATGGGAGTGCAGTGTGTGTGAGTGAGTGCAGCCCTGATCCCCTCCCAGAGCTGGGGAGAGAACCCAGGAGTCCGGGCTCTCAGCTCCCCCTGCTCTAACCCACTAGACCCCACTCCCTTCCCAGAGCTCAGATAGAACCCAGGAATCCTGGCTTCCGGCCCCCGCTGCCCTAACCCACTAGACCCCACTCCCCTCCCACAGGGCAGTGCATGGGGATGGGAGCCCTAGGGTGGCTGGTACCTCACCCCTCCCCATCTCATGCTGTCCGACCAGTGGTATGAACTGCTGCCCCCTGCTGGTGGGGCTCAGACCAGCACAGATCTGTGACCTTTGTCCCCTGGCCACATCCGGTCAGCTGTGTCAGGGGAGTGGGGAGCTGTGTGTCCGTCTAGACCCTCGTCTGTGTGTCCGTCTAGACCCTCGTCTGTGTGTCTGTGTCAAGAGTGTTTGTTTAGACCTCACCGAGCTTGTCTGTGTGTCTGTCTCAGCCTGAGTCTGCCAGTCCCACCCTGGGCCAGATGTTTCCAACGCGCCGGTCCCCACACTACCTGCCTGCTAATAAAATACCCACAGTCCCCCTGCCCCCCTGCATTAATTGTCCCTCCCCCTGTGTCTCCCTCCCCCCCAGGAAGTGAAGGACGGATCCTGGATGGGCCGAGAGGAGGAGCCCTTGGAGGGGTTCGAGTGGCAAGTTGGCGCCCGCAGCGTCACCAAGGGGGTGTGGGCGTGGAGTCAGCCCTTCTGGGTCCCCACCGAGTGGGGGAAGGTGAGTGGGAAGGGCGGGAAAATGGGGTGGGGGGATGAGTGACCCCAGCAGATCTCTACTTGGGGGAGCAGAGCCGACAGAGGCCTGGGAGGGGAGGCAGGGAACCCAGTGCTGGGGCATCCGGGGGACAGAATGGGGAACTCACTTGTGACCCCGGCCTGTGGCTCCCCCCAGGTGGCCGTGCTGCTGGTCGACACAGAGGGCTCCATGGACATTGTCAGAGACACAGAGACCAGCGTCAAACTCTCCGCCCTCTCCATGCTGCTTGGCTCCTACCAGGTTGGCACTAGGGGGCGCTGTGCTGTGGGGGGAGGGTCGTGCTGGTTTCTGTATCTAACCCTGTCCTCTCTGATTACTTGCAGATCCTGAATGTTTCCAGCCAGATAAAGGACCCTGATCTAGCATATCTGGAGGTGAAGCAGGGAGAGGGCAGGATGTGGCGCCGTTCTCAGACAGCCTCTCAGGGTTCCCTCTCCACTCTGGGGTACAGCTGTGGGGACCCGCATGAAAGACCCCCCTAAGCTTATTTCTACTAGCTTAGGTTAAAAACTTCCCCAAGGCACAACTCCTTCCTTGTCTTTGGATGGGTATTGCTGCCACCACCAAGTGAGTTAGACAAAGATTAAGGAAAAGGACCACTTGGAGTTCCTGTTTCCCCAGAATATCCCCCCAAGTCCCTTCATCCCCCTTCCTGGAGAGGCTTGAGAATCATATACCAACCGAATAGGTTAACAAGGTGAGCACAGACCAGACCCTTGGGTTTTTAGGACACTTGAAAAAACAGAACTTTGTTATAAAGAAAAAAGTAAAAGAAGCACCTCTGTAAAATCAGGACAGAAAGTAATTTTACAGGGTAATAAGATTCAAAACACAGAGGATTTCCCCTCTAGGCAAAACTTTAAAGTTACAAAAAACCAGAAATAAACCTCCCTCTTAGCATAGGGGCAATTCACAAGCTAAAACAAAAGATAATCTAACGCATTTCCTTCCTATTACTTACAATTTGTAATCTTAGATGCTTAGTTCAGGTATGGCTTTAGGAGATGTATTTTTCCTGTCCTGATTCCTCGCTGACCTGGAGAGAACACACAGAGAGAGACAAAACAAAAACCTTCCCCCACAGATTTGAAAGTATCTTCTCCCCTTATTGGTCCTTTTGGTCAGGTGCCAACCAGGTTATTTGAGCTTCTTAACCCTTTAGAGGTAAAGGAGGGATTTTATGCTTCCCTTAGCTGTATGTTCATGACACAGCCCCAATGGGGTAGCCCGCCCATTCTACAGCTGGGGAAACTGAGGCCCAGAGAGAATCAGTGACTTGCTGAGGTCAATGGGGAGTCTGTGGAACAGCCAGAGATAGAACCCACTAGACCCTGCTCCCCTCCCAGAGCTGGGGAGAGAACCCAGGAGTCTTGGGGCTGTATCCAGCAGGGCCCAGCTTCTGTGCTGGTGCAGGGGCTGGAGCTCGCCCCTGCCTGAGCTCCAGGCTTACTGAGAACATGGGTGTTGCCAGGACTCTGGGAACGTCTCAGTATTTGGTATCTTGCTCTATTCTGTTCCTACCGTTGGTGGGCATGGTGGGCAAGCAGAGCCCCTGGCATGGGGCAGGGGAGCGGGGAACCTTGACCCGCAGTTCTGCTCTTTGGCCACTAGGTGTCTCTGCACCACAGGGGGAAAGCCGTGGGACCCTGGTAACAGACCGAGACCAAGCTGGAGCTGCAACTTGTGTGTGTGTGTGTGTGTGTGTGGGGGGGCTATTTGTTGGTAGGATTTCCACTCCCACACACCCCCAGGGCACACACTGCCTCCCCGCCCCAGAGATCCCAGCCCCAGACTCACCCCCCTGCTCTCTCTGCTCTGCAGATGTTTCTGCACGTGGCCGAAGAGGTGGGAAAGGAATACGGGCTGGAGTCCATTCAGGTGAGATTACATTTCCCACCCCGCACCCTGCCCCATGCAACCCTCTCACCCCACTGCATGGGATGTTCCTGCCCCAGCCACCCCCTGCCCCACACCCGAGGGGTTCAGCCTTCCCCTCCTGACATCGTCCCATCTCCCCTGCAGCACCTAGACCTGCTGGTGCGGGATTGGAGCAACTCCACGGTCCTTGGAAGTGACGGTGGGAAGGAGCATCTGAGAGACGTCCGACAGGTGAGTGTGGGGAATGGGACGTGGGGCCTTTCCCCTCTGGAGGGTGTTGGCTCTGATCCGGCCCCAGGGCAAAGGCCTGGCTGGCTCTAAGGAGCCTGGAATGGGTCCCAGGGTATTTCCCTCTGTTGATGTCTCACTTTGCTGATTTCCCCTGGCTCTGACAGATGCTGGCGGCGAGGTCCCCTTGCAAACACCCCAAGGCCCTGGAAGCGCTGAGCAGAAGCAGCAGCCGCTGTTACCTGATGCCCTTCCCTGGCAGGCGGATCATGACTGGAAACCAGGGAAGCCTGAGAGGTAACGGACGCGGGACAGCGGCTCTGAGCCTGTGCGACGGGGAGTCTCCGTCTCTCCCAGCAACGGGCCGTGGGGGGATGCTCTGGCTCCGGGTTCATTGCCATGTCCCTCCCCTTCGCAGACATGGATGAGGATTTCCGGGACAGCCTGAGGGAGTATGTCACCACCCTGGTGGGCTCGGCCGGTCAACACGCGTGGAGAGACCGGCATGGGGCGCTGCTGACCGGGACACAGCTTGCTGCTCGCATAAAGGTGGGGACTGGCCAGCTGGGGATGGGGTCTCAGTAGGGGGCGCTCTACCCTGGCTGGCAGTGCTGGCCCCATGCCCCCATGTGGCGCTAAGGGGGCTGCGCTGCAGGGAGCGGGGTGGGGTTCTGTAGGGACGCTCTCCCCAGCAGTCAGGGCTGTCCCCAGTACCCCTGGTGGCACTAGGGGGCGCTGTGCTGCAGGGAGTGGGGTGGGGGTTCTGTAGGGACGCTCTCCCCAGCAGTCAGGGCTGTACCCAGTACCCCTGGTGGCACTAAGGGGGCTGCGCTGCAGGGAGCGGGGTGGGGGTTCTGTAGGGACGCTCTCCCCAGCAGTCAGGGCTGTACCCAGTACCCCTGGTGGCACTAGGGGGCGCTGTCCTGTGGGGAGTGGGCTTAGCCCTTTTTGCTGAATTTCTGTTAATTAAGAATTAGGGTTGTATTTATATCCTAGCAGAATCCCAGCTTGGATGGTTCTACTGAGCCTTCCTACATCATCCAGGGAACTTCTTCATTTCCCCGCCAAACTGATTCCCACCGTTGTCTTATGGCCGTTCCCCAGCTGCCCTGCCCCAGAGGTGGCTGTATCTCAGTGCCGGGCGAACCATCCCCATGTTCATGGTTTTCTAAGCCCTGTGGAGTCTGTATTGTGATTTCTTGTGCTTTCTTTGCAGAAATTCTCTGATCTGATGAAGAAACATCACTGTGGCTTCTCCTCTCCCGCTCAGGTACCTTCTCTGCTGTCTCTGCCTCTGACCTGATCTAGGGGTGTGTCCCGCCTCCTGAATTCACTTCCGATGTAAAACTGCTTCCTACTTTTGTCTTACTGCTGCTGCCTTGCCCGAAAGGTGGCTGCATCTCATGTCTGGCAAGTCATCCTCGTGTGGGGTTGCTGTGAGGCTATTCCCCAGCTGCCCCACCCCAGAAGTGGCTGCATCTCGGCACTGGGTGAGCCATCCCTCTGCAGTGTTGTGTGTGGCTGTTCCCAGATGCTCCGACCCAGAGGTGGCTGCATCTCAGGAGTATGTTTGTTTTTTTTCCCCACGCAGCTAAATTTTAGTTATCGGCGAAATATCAAAAGCCGAAATACTTCGATTTGGAAATGCCACTGTGGTGTCTCATGGGAATTATAGCTTGGCTCTGCATGCTCCCTTTTCTTCCCATAAATCAATTCTGGTCAGACTTCAGCTCCCATGATGCACCACAGAGGAGGGAGATGATGCATCATGGGAGTCCGTGGCTGTGGAGCATCATGGGGCTTGTAGTTTGGGTGCCTGGCATCAGGCAGAGCTGCCACAGTGGCTCATGGGAGTTGTAGTTTCACACTGGCTAGTGACGTCGCTCTGTTAGATGAGGTTGCTGTGGTGGAAACTGCAGTCGCTAGGTGGAGACAGGGCCCCATAAACTGTGGCTGACCCCAGCCATGTCCTCCCTGTGCAGATGGCCATCACCTTCCACAACCAGAGAGTCCTGGACAGGGCCAGTGCAGACCACGCTCTCTTTCTGAAGGAGAAGGTGAGTCTGGGGGTGTGTCTGTGCCGCAGCCAGGGGAACCCCAGGGAACCATCCCAGCGAATGCCACTGGCTGTGGGCTTGGGGGTAGGAGACGGGACCTCGTATCGCTATAGCCACCCTGGGAGCTGGAGATGAGAGGCTCAAACTCCTGCACCAGGGTTGTGGGGGCGGATACGTTTACCCTGTGGCCTTCTGCAGTAGTGGAGGAGTCATGGCCCAGGTGGTTAATGGACTGGACCAGGACTAGGAACTCCTGGATTTTGTCCACTGCAATGCTGCAGACTCCACTGGGTGAGTCACAGAGTCTCTCTGGACCTCAGTTTCCCCATCTAGCAAAGGGGGAGAATGATCCTGCATTCGGGGGTTTTAGCCTGTGAGCTTTTTGGGGCAGGGATGGTCTCTCACTGAGTTTGTGTGCCGGACCCAGCGTGAGGGGGGCCCACCATGTCAGTCTGGGTCTATGCCGTGCCCGGCGTGGGCGGGGGGGGGCCATGTCAGGCTGGGTCTGTGCCGCGGCCAGCGCGAGGGGGGAACCTCAGCCCAGGTCTGTGTTGTGCCTGGTGTGAGGGGGGCCCCCATCTCAGTCCCGGTGTGTGCTGTGCCTGGCGCGAGGCGGGCCCCCATCTCGGTCGGGTGGGTGGGGTCTGTGCTGCGCTTTCCCATTCTAATGCTCTTGGCCGTCTCCTCTCCCGGCGGGCGCAGGACGGCGACTCCCGGAACATGATCGACTGCCTGAAGGTGCGGCCGAGCAAGATGGTGGAGCTGTTGGCGGAGCGGCGCGGGCACTTGCTGTGGCGGTGCCGGACCGACATGCGGGAGCCGGCGCTGGAGAAAGAGGCCCGGCTGACAGAGCTGGAGGAGGAGCTGACACAGGAGGCTGAGACCTTCCTGGAGATCTACGGGAAGCGCTTCAAGAAATTCGCCATTTTGGCAGGCGTGGGTGCGGGGGCGCTGGCTCTGGCCCCGGTGGGCGGAGCTGTCGGTGCCGGGATCGGTGCCGGGATTGCCGCTGCTGCCATCGCCGCCGAGGTGGCTGTGGCCATTGGGGCTGGGACGGGCGCCGCGGCCGGTATCATCGTGGGTGGGGGCGTGGGCGGGGGCGTGGGTGGGAATGTCGCCCGGAGGGATAGGCAGAGGGCTGAGGCCGCTGGTGGTGGGAGGGAGGAGGGGGATGGCACTGAGGATCTATCCGATGACAAACCTCTGATCTGATCGGTGTCTCCCCCTCCCCCCAATCTGGACTGACGAATGGGGTGACGGGGCTGCAGCATAGCCCAGATACATCCCCCAGAAGCCACCCCAGAGCGGGGAGCCATCACCCACAGATTCTAAGAAGGGACATTTAGATCCTCTCATCTGACCTGTTGTGCCACCCAGGCTGCAGAACGCCGCCCACTTCCCCCTGCGTTGGGCCCGATATCTCCCATTAGACTAAATCATCTCCCGGAAGGGCGGCCAGTCTGGCTCGGAAGACAGAAGAGATGGAGACCCCACCGCTTTCCCACTGGTGAATCACCCACGCTGTGAAAAATCCGGTGCCTCATTTCCGATTGGAGTTTGTCTGACTTTAACTTCCAGCCCTCAATCCTCGCTCTGCCTTCCTCTGACATTGCAGGGCCACTCCGGCTGCAACACGAAGCGCTTGGAAATGCCCGGCCGACGGTCCTGTCCCGAGATCACCCACTGGGGGTGACAACGGGTGCCTGGCTTACTTCCTACATGAACAGTCCTGTGGTCCGCTCCTGGGGGATAGATCTCCAGTCGCCCCTCTGAGCGGGAAGACGTGTCCAGGGGAGACGGCACAGGGAGACGTGGGTTTCTTGCTCTACCATGGACTTCCTCTCTGACTTTGGCCAAGTCACTTAGTTTTTCCATGCCTCAGTTTCCCATCTGTATAATGAGGGTAATAATGCACTGAAAGATGGTGAGGGGTTTGAGCTCTACTGAGAGAAAACACTATCCAAGAAACCAGCATCATTCTTTATTCCGGGGGAGGGCTATAAAACCATCCGAAGCTAAAGGGAATCAGTTCCACACGCATCAATGCACGCCGAGCACTGGACACCATCTGGCCAACTCCACAGGAAGTCTCAGCTCCCACCCTTCAGTGCTCGTGAAAGGCCAGGACTTGGGCTTGGGGATTTCCAACCAATGGGGGCTCGGGCTAGCGGGACTCTCCAGCTGTTCCACGCCAGCCTCCGCTGGTGCCTATGATCCGATAGACGCTCTAGCGTGAGGTAGGGGGTCAGCTCCATCCTGGCCTGGGCTTGGTGAGTCGGGAGCGCCCCTTCCCCTCACAGATTCCAGGGCCTGGATAACAATGTCCAGTGATGGAGAATCTGTTCCAATTGTTCTCACTGTTAAAAATGTCTGCCTTACTTCCAGTCTGAGTTTAGTCTAGACCTTTCTGTGCTAGACCGAAGGACCTATTGTCAAATATTTGTTCCCCGGATGGGTACGTATGGACTGGGATCTAGTCACCCCTTAACCTGCTCTTTGAGTCCTATCTCCCTAAGAACTCCTTGGAAACCTGATATCAGGGCTGCGGGTTTTCAGAGGCTGCACCTCTCGGGACAGAGCAAGAGAAAGCAGAAGTCACTTGAGACTATGGACTGTAAAGTGGTTCTGCTGGAAGGTGGCCAGTCAACGGGTCCTGGGTGCAGGACAGTCTCAGAGCAATGGAGGCATTTAAGCAATTTCCTTTGTGCGAAACAGGAGGTAAGGTATTTGGGGCACTGGGTTAGGGTGTCAATGTACGGATGAGTGCGTGTGTGTGTCTGTGAGCACCTGTAAATAACCGCCCTGGGGAGTGCTAAAGAGTAATCTCCCAGATGTAAATAACTGTGAAGTTTTGACTCATCAAACCTTGAATGGCGAGTTCCTAGTTTTGGGACAAGTCTCCACAGAAACCATCAGCTGTAATTTGGTTAGGGGAAGATACAGCTGCTGCTAATCGGAAGTGCTTTGTTAACGTGTATTCCTGTGGTTGCGGGGAGGGGGGGGGGGCGGACACAGAAGGGGAAACAGATTAGCCATTAAACGAACAGGAGTACTTGTGGCACCTTAGAGACTAACAAATTTATTTGAGCATAAGCTTTCGTGGGCTACAGTCTACTTCATCGGATGCATAGAATGGAACATATAGTGAGGAGATCTATAAACATACAGAGAACGTGAAAAGGTGGGAGTTGTCCTACCAACTCTAAGAGGCTAATTAATTAAGATGAGCTATTGTCAGCAGGAGAAAATAACCTTTGTAGTGATCATCAAGATAGCCCATTTAAGACAGTTTGAGAAGAAGGTGTGAGGATACTTAACATGGGGAAATAGATTCAAGGAAATGCAGTGATGAAAACTGGAAATAGGATGTGAGCCGAAGCCTCACCAGTGCTGAGTAGAGTGGGACAGTTACCTCCCGTGTCTCACATACGACCTTCCAGTTAATACACCCAACATGACATTTCCCATTTTTACTCCCCATCACACTCTTGTCTTTAGTGATTTGTCTGCGTTGATGACTTGATTCTAATATTGCTGCTGCTAATTTGATTACTTGATCTTATTTTCACCTCAACTGGAGAATGGCCGAGTCAGTTGGGTAGAGTTTGTGTTGGCTTGGTCTTAGCGATCTGTTTTCTTGATTTTGTATTCAGGGTTGTTTTACTTGTAACAAAATGGCTAGAAAGCACACTGGGTCTTTTTTTTTTTTTTTCTTTCAATCAGCAACTTGGGCCAGAACCATAGAGAATCTTTGGCTGGTACCAGCCAAGCCGCTGAGGAAAGCCATTAGCTTCCCGTAAAGTAACTGTGGTTCTCATAGGGTCTGTCTGGTGCCTGGCATGAGAGAACCCTGATCCCAGCTGCAGAGGAAACCCTAACCCTTAACAGCGCCTCATAACCTTAACCCCCGACTGGGTATGTGTCACTTAAATCAATTCCCTGCCTTTGCAGGGGCCGTGGTCATGGTGCACCTCAGCCTCTCCTGTTCTCTGCCCGTGGCACAAGCCAGTCAGTCTCCTGAGGGCTGTAATGCTTGGGTCTAATTCTAGCTGTTGGCTTGGTGTGGGGGCGTCTGGGGGGTGTTGGGGGGCCTGTGATATACACCTCAGAGTAGCTGGTCTGGCCATCTGGCCATGAACCCTAACCCTGCCTAACCCAAGCAGCCCCCATATCTAACCCATAAATCTAACCCTCACCTTTAACCCTACCTCTAACTCCCACCCTCCAACCCTGCCACTAACCCATCTAACATCCAACCCCTGCCTTTGCCCCAACCTCTAAAAAGGCACCCAACTCTCGAAGCGGAAGGTAGGGAGGTTTGGGATGGTCCTTAGATCCTGGGGGAGGTCATTCCACCATCTGGACCAGGCCCCGGAGAAACGTCTGTCTCCCACAGCGATGAGCTTCACCCTTATTGTCGAGAACTCCATTGGACCAGCAGGTCAACCATGGTCTTCATCCTGGATCTCTCAGCTCTTTCAGACACAGTGGACCCAGGACATGAAGTGCCTTGAAGATAAGCCTGAGACCATGAACTTGATTCAATATTGTAGCACAGATGTGGGCATATGGCCCCTGTGTCCGGCCTTCTTCTCAATATTTCACCGAAGGGGGTCATGTGTGGGCTCTGCTGAATGCTGGGAAGCAGCTGCTTGTCACGGTTGTTGCCAGATGTTTGTATGAGCAACGGTTTTAGAGCCAGGTCCCAGGTAGGACATTGAGTTCTGAATCTTCTGGGAGTCAATCCTGAGGCGGGGGGAGGCTGGGAGCCAACCCGGTCAATGTGAGAACAATGCACATCCGTGGAGGCAGCCTCTGTCTGCTGGCTGGACGAGATGCAGGCTGGCCATCTACAGAGACAAACCGACCCCAAGGGAATGCTCAGGCAAGGGGGCCCCTGGGCTCAGAGATAATAGCTTGTGCCTGGATCAGAGCAGAAGAAATGGCCCATTACAGAGGAGTGACTCTGCCAGTGGGGGGAACAAGGGATCCCAGACTGGACAAGCGCTGTGAGAACCAACCAGCGGGAGAGAAACACCTCAGCAGACAGGAAAGGAATCTGTTAGCAAGGACGGGATCTAGACGGCATCTGATGTTTTCCTTTTACCTGTAACCTCAGGTTTCCAAAGCCTGTTCCTTGCTTTTTATTTGAATCTCTATCTGAGGCTCTGTTAAATGAACTTCAATTTGATCTGATTGTAAACCTGTAAGGGACAGGGGGACTGTCATGAATAGGGGGGATTTATGTACCCTTGGCAACTGTACTGAATTGCCTTACCTGTAAGGGATTAAGTAGTTCAAATAACCTAGTCGGCACCTGACCAGAAGGACCAATAAGAAAAGAAAATACTTTCAAATCTGGCGGAGGATTTGTTTGTTGTTGTTGTTCCTTCTCTGGATGGAGGGAGAAGCCAAGCGGGTACAACATCTCCTGAAAATATACCTGGAATAATCCATCTAAATCCACAGAAATTGTAAGCAAGGGAAGGAAATGCATTCGGTTATCTTTGGTCTAGCTTGTGAATTTTCCTGTGCTACAGAGGTAGTTTTATTACTCTTTTTGTGACTGTGAAACTGAGTCCAGAGGGGAATCCTCTGTCTTTTAAATCTTTTTATTACCCTGTAAAGTTACCTTCCATCCTGATTTTGCAGGTGTGATTTTTTTTCTTTATAAATAAAGTTCTTCTTTTAAGAACCCGATTGATTTTCAGTGTCCTGAAGCCAAAGGGTCTGGTCTGTGCTCACATTGCTAAAGCAATTGGTTGGTATTTTATTCTCAAGTCTCCCCAGGAAAGGGGGTGAAGAGGCTTGGGGGGATATTTTGGGGAAATAGGGATTCCAACTGACCCCTGAATTTTTGTGTAAATCACTTCGTGGTGGCAGCAATACCGTCCAAGGACAAGGAAAGGAATTTGTGCCTTGGGGAAGTTTTTAACCTAAGCTGGTAGAAGATAAGCTTAGGGGGTCTTTCATGCAGGTCCCCACATCTGTACCCCAGAGTTCAGTGTGTGGATGTGAACCCAGACAGGGGCATAGGTGGTTTGGCCTAGCTGTCACAGCGGGGCTGAGGCCTGCCCACCAGGGACGGGTGTCGCCATTCAGGAGTTGGAGGAATCACACGGCCAGGTCCTGTAGACTGGAGTCGGGCTCAGAGTCAGGCTGGAGTCAGAGACCGGAGAGCGGGAGACATACTGGACTCTGGCATTGCAGCAGGTGAAGGTCTGTGGTTGCCCAGCCAATTTCCTGGCCCTCCCCTGCAGGTTAAGTAGGGGCAGCTGGCCAATCAGAGGGCGGCAGGGTACTGTCACGCTGGGTCTTGTGGGCGGCACTTCCTGTGGTGCCAATTTCCCACAGTGCTCCCTGGCTGTGCCTCCGCCTGGCCCCCGGTGGCACTGTGGGAATATCAGCTGCCCCAGGCTCTGCAGACCTGGGTTCTAGTCCCCAGCTCCTTACAAAACCTGCCTGAGGACGAGGTGTGCAGGGAGCATGGAACTGAAGTGGAGCAGTGGAGCTCTGTTTCCATGGAGGCAGCAGATTGGCGCATATTGCGGGTGTGCCGAAGGCAGGTGACTGGGCACTGGAGTGTAATGGAATCAGGTGTGTAAATGGCCAGCCTGCAGTGGGATACAGAGGGGTTTGCAGAGCACCTGGTGTGAGAGGGTGCCTCGAATGTAACCTGGAACTGGGGTACCACTGAGTCCCTCCAAGTGGGGCTTTCTCTCACACTGTGATGCTCTTGCTAAGCCACAAACCTCTGTCACATACGGTGTTTCCACAGGCAAGGGCACACCCTGCTGAGTTATAGGGATGCTTCTCCCAGTTCACTCAGGAACTAACAATAAAGAGGTTCCAGCCAATTCCCCCCAGTTCCCCAGCCTACAACCCCAGGGCTGTACCATCTTGCCCTGACCATTGTAAGTTTATAACCAGTCCACCCCTCCCTCAATGCAGAGAGGACATGCACCAGCTCTTGTTCCTAAGCAGATTTCCCAAACACTTCAACCAAAATCCACTGTTTTAGGTAAAATATAAAACTAGTTTATCAACTATAGAAAGACAGGTTTGATGAGATTATAAGTAATAAGCGCACAGATCAAAATTGGTTTAAAAGTAATTGAAATAAAAGTAAAATTCCGATCTGAGTTCTATAAACTAGACAGGATTTGAAACAAGCCGTGTCTCACCCTGATGGTCTAGTTCCTTACTACACAGGCTGGGATTCTCCTGTCCAGCCTGGGACCCCCTCCCCAGTTCAGTCTTTGTTCTCCAGATGTTCAGTTGGAGGTGAGGGGGGGAGTGAGGCCCAATGATGATGTCACTTCCCCTCTTTTATAGCTTCTTCCAGCTTGCTGGAAAGAGCCTTTGCTACGATGTGAGTCAATCAGCCTCCATTGTCCATGTGCTCTCTCTGAGAAGTCTCCATTGTATACAGCTCCTACGACATCCTTGGGAGTGTGGATTCCTTTAATGGACCACCAGCGTGTCTGGCTCCTCCATTGATATGCACTGAGTTTAAAAGCCTGAAAGATCAGAAAGTTCCTAAATGGACACCTGTGTAAAGAGGGAAAATAGCAACTAGAAAGGTCAGTCTGGCGTTTCTTGGGTGATGGACACGACCCCCAATAGAAAGCCTCAAGACGTTTGTGTAGAGAACCCTAGATGACAAATCATGGCAGTTAGCCAACCTTCTCCCAGCTGCAAAGTTCTGAAAGGTAGAATCTAGGGACGTCTGTAACCCATGACTGATCCTGAAGTTAACCCCCACAATAATAGATATACGGTGTACTTCTATTTATCTGAAACCCTGTTATCCAAACTCTGCATTATCCGAGTCCCTTCCTTGTCCCCCAGCATGAAACACTTGTCCTCTGCAGCATGGTCTCATGTATCTCATGCTACGGGACCAGGAAGGGATTTGGACAATGTGGAGGTCCAGATAATAGAGCAGAGACCCCCCGGCCAGGAATAGGAGGAGGACGATGACCCCCTCCAGATGAGTGAGAGCCCCCCCGTTGCTGAATGGCTCCTGCCCTCTGGATTATCCAAACTTCCAATCATCTGAATAAAAATCCATGTCCCCCCCAAGCTATTTGGATAATCGGGAGTTGATTGTATCCTATTGCAAACAACGAAACTACATGAGTCAGCCCGTATTTCTCTTAGACTGTAAAAATGATGATAGCTAAAGTGAGAAGTGGTTCAACTTGATGGGCCATGTGTTATTAAATATGAAAGTTTGTTACCTGACTTGCCCTCAAAGACGCATCCAGAGACTCTTGAAGGAAACTTGTGCTGAAATCTAGTAAGAACCGTACAGCTGCTCCCAGCATCAAGTCAATTGTAGATGAACCCAGTGGAACTAAATCCTCGAGGTCTAGAGGCTGGGTTGGAAAATCCATGTCTATCTCATAGGGTATGTCTACACTACGGGATTAATCCGAATTCACTGAATTCGAATTTTGGAAACAGATTGTATAAAGTCGAATGTATGCGGCCACACTAAGCACATTAATTTGGCGGTGTGGATCCATGTACCGGGGCTAGCGTTGATTTCCAGAGCATTGCACTGTGGGTAGTTATCCCATAGCTATCCCATAGTTCCCGCAGTCTCCCTCACCCATTGGAATTCTGGGTTGAGATCCCAGTGCCTGATGGGGCAAAAAACATTGTCGCAGATGGTTCTGGGTACAGCCTCACCCCATGAAAGCAACGGCAGACAACCGTTTTGCACCTTTTTTCATGGGTGAACACTGCAGACTCCATACCATGGCAAGCATGGAGCCCGCTCAGCTCAAGACAGCAGTCAAGAAACTTGTAAACACCTCGCACATTATCGTGCAGTTTATGCTGAACTAGGACCAGAAAAACGAGGCGAGGAGGAGGCGGCGACGGCAGCGCGGCGACGGGAGTGATGAGGACATGGACATGGACACAGAATTCTCTCAAACCGTGGGTCCCGGCGCTTTGGAGATCATGTTGTTAATGGGGCAGGTTCTATCCGTGGAACGCCGATTCTGGGCCCGGGAAACAAGCACAGACTGGTGGGACCGCATAGTGTTGCAGGTGTGGGATGATTCCCAGTGGCTGCGAAACTTTCGCATGTGTAAGGGCACTTTCATGGAACTTTGTGACTTGCTTTCCCCTGCCCTGAAGCACCAGAATACCAAGATGAGAGCAGCCCTCACAGTTGAGAAGCGCGTGGCGATAGCCCTGTGGAAGCTTGCAACGCCAGACAGCTACCGGTCAGTCGGGAATCAATTTGGAGTGGGCAAATCTACTGTGGGGGCTGCTGTCATACAAGTAGCCAAAGCAATCACTCAGGTGCTGCTACGAAAGGTAGTGACTCTGGGAAATGTGCAGGTCATAGTGGATGGCTTTGCTGCAATGGGATTCCCTAACTGTGCTGGGGCGATAGATGGAACTCATATCCCTATCTTGGCACCGGAGCACTAGGGAACCCAGTACATAAACCGCAAGGGGTACTTTTCAATGGTGCTGCAAACACTGGTGGATCACAAGGGACATTTCACCAACATCAACGCGGGCTGGGCGGGAAGGGTTCATGACGCTCGCGTCTTCGCGAACACTACTCTGTTTAAACGGCTGCAGCAAGGGACTTACTTCCCGGACCAGAAAATAACCATTGGGGATGTTGAAATGCCAATAGTTATTCTTGGGGACCCAGCCTACCCCTTAATGCCATGGCTCATGAAGCCGTACACAGGCAGCCTGGACAGGAGTCAGGAGCTGTTTAACTACAGGCTGAGCAAGTGCAGAATGGTGGTAGAATGTGCATTTGGCCGTTTAAAAGGTCGCTGGCGATCGTTACTGACTCGGTCAGACCTCAGCCAAACCAATATCCCCATTGTTATTTCTGCTTGCTGTGTGCTCCACAATCTCTGTGAAAGTAAGGGGGAGACCTTTATGGCGGGGTGGGAAGCTGAGGCAAATTGCCTGGCTGCTGATTACATGCAGCCAGACACCAGGGCGCTTAGAAGAGCACACCAGGAAGTGCTGTGCATCAGAGAAGCTTTGAAAACCAGTTTCATGACTGGCCAGGCTACAGTGTGAAATTTCTGTTTGTTTCTCCTTGATGAAAACCCGCCCCCTTTATTGATTCATTCTCTGTAAGGAACCCACCCTCCCACTTCGATCACAGCTTGCTTTCAAAGGAAATAAAGTCACTATCGTTTACAAATAATTTATTCTTTATTAATTGATTATAAAAAGAGGGAGAGAACCCGGGTGGGGTTTGGGAGGAGGATCGGAGGGAAGGAAAAGGCCACTAAAAAAGGGATAAAAAAATGACAGCCTTTTGCTTGGGCTGTCCACTGGGGTGGAGTGGGAGGGTGCACGGAGCCTCCCCCTCCACGTTCTTACATGTCTGGGTGAGGAGGCTATGGAACATGGTGAGGGGAAAGGGGGGTTATACAGGGGCTGTAGCGCCAGTCTGTGATCCTGCTGCCGTTCCTGAAGCTCCACCAGATGCCGGAGCATGTCTGTTTGCTCACGCAGCAGCCCCAGCGTTGCATCCTGCCTCCTCTGATCTTCCTGCCACCACCTCTCATCTCGAGCGTCTCTCCTCTCCTCATGTTGGTCCCTCCTGTCCTCATGTTCACTGGCATCTTTCCGATACTTTGAAACCGTGTCCTTCCACTCATTCAGATAAGCTCTTTCACTGCGGGTGGATTCCATGATTTCCGTGAACATCTCGTCTCACGTCCTCTTTTTCCGACGCCTTATCTGAGATAGCCTTCGGGACGGAGGAGGGAGGCTTGAAAAATTTGCAGCTGCTGGAGGGAGGGAAAAAAGAGAGAATTTTTTACAAAGATACATTTTGCAGAACAATGCTTATACTCTTTCACGGTGAACAACACTATTCACATTACATAGCACATGTGATTTCTGTGCAAGGTCGCATTTTGCCTCTTAATATTGAGTGCCTGTGGCTTTGCTGCTAGAGATCACAGACGCAGGTCCGGGCAACAGAATTCGGCTTGCATGCAGCCATGGTAAGCCATTGTCTTTTGGCTTCTGCGCCCTCCTTTCCCACATACCAAGCAAAGCCCATTGAGTGCTGCGGTTTTCCTGTTAACCTTCAGCAGCAGAAAACAAACTAACCCCCCCCCGATCCAATTCTCTGGATGATCGCTTTATCTCTCCCCCCACCACGTGGCTGGTATCAGGGAAGATCCCTGCTAGCCAAATGCGAAAAGCTCAGGGCCAATTCCCCTCACCCCCCGCGCGCTTGGCTAACTGCAGGGAAGGATTTCTTTTCAGCCACAGGCAAACAGCCCAGTAGGAAGGGCCACCTCTGTCTCCTTAATTAAATTCCCGTATTTCAACCAGGTTACCATGAGTGATATCACTCTTCTGAGGATTACACAGCGAGATAAAGAACGAATGTTGCTTGAATGCCAGTAAACACTGGGACCATACACTGCCAGGCTTTGTCATGCAATGATACCAGATTACTTGCTACTAGCATGGCGTGGTCAAGTGTCCTACCATGGAGGACGGAATAAGGCTGCACTGCCCAGAAACTTTGTAGCAAGGCTTTTGGAGTACCTCCAGGAAAGCTTCATGGAGATGTCCCTGGAGGATTTCCGCTCCATCCCCAGACATGTTAACAGACTTTTCCAGTAGCTGTACTGGCCGTGAATGCAGCCCAAGTCCTCAGGGCAAAGTAATCATTAAACAATGCTTGCTTTTAAAACAAGTTTTATATTTTAAAAGGTAAACTCACCTGAGGTCCCTTCCATGGGTTCATGGTCTTGGATACTGGCTTGGGAGGCTTGGGAGGGTACTTCAGTCAGGCTGAGAAAAAGATCCTGGCTGTTGGGGAGAACGGAGTGCTGTGTGCTCTCTGCAAGCTTGTCCTCCTCCTCCTCCTCCTCCTCTTCCCCGTCCGCAGAATCCTCAGGTGTGGCTGATGAGATTACCCCCGCCTCGGAATCCACGGTCACAGGTGAGGTAGTGGTGGCGGCCCCCCCTAGAATTGCATGCAGCTCAGCGTAGAAGTGGCATGTCCGCGGCTCTGATCCGGAGCGACCGTTTGCCTCCTTTGTTTTTTGATAGGCTTGTTTGAGCTCCTTGACTTTCATGCGGCACTGATCTGAGTCCCTATTGTGGCCTCTCTCCATCATGCCCTTGGAGATTTTTTCAAAAGTTTTGGCATTTCGTCTTTTTGAACGAAGTTCTGCTAGCACTGAATCCTCTCCCCATATAGCGATCAGATCCAGTACCTCCCGTACGGTCCATGCTGGTGCTCTTTTTCGATTATCGGCCTGCATGGTTACCTGTGCTGATGAGCTCTTTGTGGTCACCTGTGCTGTCCTGTGCTGGGCAAACAGGAAATGAAATTCAAATGTTCGCGGGGCTTTTCCTGTCTATCTGGCCAGTGCATCCAAGTTCAGATTGCTGTCCAGAGCGGTCACAATGGTGCACTGTGGGATAGCTCCCCGAGGTCAATACCATCGAATTGTGGCCACACTAACCCTAATTCGGTATGGCAATATCGATTTTGGCACTACTCCGCTCGTCGGGGAGGAGTACAGAAATCGATTTTAAGAGCCCTTTATTTCGAAATAAATGGCTTCGTTGTGTGGACGGGTGCAGGGTTAATTCAATTTAACGTTGCTAAATTCGAATTAAACTCATAGTGTAGACCAGACCATAGGCAGGTACCGACAGCTTGTTTTCTGCATGTAATTCCCTTCTGCTCCAACACTGTATGGTCTATACTCTGTTTAACTATTTACATTTATAGGCTGTGAAGTCTGAGGATGACTTAAGGGCATAATGGGTTTGTACTTCGCCAGCCAAACACTGTCCTAAATGTCAAGAAATAATTTAAGGAGAGTGGATTGAGAACTTTTTGGGCTTTTGGACCAAATTGAGAATGTATGTTCTGGTCCAAAAAAATTGTTTTCTTGACAAAAATAAATCCTAATATGAAACAATTTTCATTTTTACAAAATTATGTTCCTTTTCTCTCATACTCAAAAAGTGTGTGTGTGTGTGTGTGTGTGTCAGAGAGCTGGAGAGGTGGGGAGAGGTTAATTTAAAAAGTCGGGGTATGGAGAGAAATGAAATGAAAATTGTCATGTCACCATCTTTGTGCTGACGAGGTGCCTGAGGCATTTGTTGAGAGAGGGCAGCACAATGTTCTCCGAAGAGGAGCACACGGGACACCCAGACGGTGGACAGAGAGTCTGTATCCACCGAAAGCAAAGCTATTTCCTCTAATGGAGCTTCCGTATAAAGAAGTGAAACCTTCTAACTAGGAATGGGTTGGATGGGATTTCTGAGTGCTGTTGCACAGCGTTCTGTTCTGTGTATCACGCGACCACTGGGAAGCCCTCGTCTGCAATCCTGTGTCCAAATCTGGCACCCATCTATTCAGCTTAGCAACGAGGAGGTTCAGGGGAGCCTAGAGCCCATCTGAACGTACCTACAAGGGGAATAGAAATTAGATCTTAGAGACCTCGTCCATTTCTTTGGTCTGATGCAACCCATTGACTGGAAGTTGAAGCTACTCAAATTCAGATTGGAAATAATGTGTCAACGTTTAACAGTAAGAGTCACTGCCCATTGGCATGGCTTACCAAGAGGCGCGGGGGATTCTCCATCACTGACCACTGTTTTTCTAACAGATCTGCTCTAGTTGAACTAGGAATTAGTTCTGGGCCGTTCTCTGGCCCGGGTTATACAGGGAGCTCAGGCTAGGTGATCACAAGGTCCCTTCTGGCCCGGGGATCTGTCACTCTATGTCGCAGCAAGAGGGCTCTGTGCCGGGCCAGGTGCAGAGAGGGGCTGCTGGGGTGATCAGGGGGACGGAGAGAGTTGGTTTCCTAAGAAATAAAGTTAAAATCACAATCTGAGTTCTATAAACTAGACAGGATTTGAATCAAGCAGTGTCTCACCCTGATGGTCTAGTTCCTTAATACATAGGCTGGGATTCTTCTGTCCAGCCTGGTCCCCCTCCCCAGTTCAGTCTTTGTTCTCCAGACGTGTTTCCAGGTGTTCAATTAGGGGTGGCGGGGAGTAAGGCTAAGTGATGATGTCACTTCCCCTCTTTTATAGCTTCTTCCAGCTCGCCGGAAAGGCTCTTTGCTATGACGTGAGTCAAGCAGCCTCCATTGGCTACATGCTTCTCTCTGAGAAGTCTCCATTGTATCCAGCTCCTATGACAGTCCTTGGGAGTGTGGATTCCTTTAATGGGCCACCAGCACGTCTGGCTGCTCTATTGTTGCACCTGAAAGGCTGGTTGTGGGTGTTCCCAACCTCACAATATATTTCAGTGACACACACAGAGCAAAACTTTATACCTTCCCATCCAGTGACAGCTCACACCATCCAACAGGGTGTTAATGTTCAACAGATCAAGACTTTTAAAGTGATGCCTCACAAGACAGACTTTGTACAAAACACACCATAATTAGATGACCGCGGTGATTATGGGGGTGCCAGGGTGTTGCTTTGAGGCCCAGCATGTCACACCGGGTCTGCCAGCGCCAGTGGCAGGCGAGAGTATCCCCTGGTGGGCACAGACAGGGCTCCATCCTGCTGGGAGCAGAGGGTGGTGGTTGCCCCGGACACCCCGGGAAACCCAAACCAGCATCGCAGGTATTCCATGGGAAGTCGGTGTGGGCAGTCGAGGGCTGGTTGATACACTCATGGAGATGCTCTGCTGCATTGTGGAACAGCTGAAGTTTCCTGAGTAGCGCAGCCTTGGGGTGTCACATTGCTGTCACCCAGGGGAGAGGCGATGGTGTAAATAACCAAAGCTAAGTCATCATCGGCCAGGAGGGGCGAAGTCTTGTAGGCAGCCGGAGATCACTGACAGTGTAACTCGCAGGTGCTGCTATGCAGTTCAGATGGTACCCGGGGTATGTCTCATATACATCTAGGAACAAAGAATGCAGGCCCTACTTACAGGCTGGGGACTCGATCCAGCAGGGCGGTGACTCTGAAAAACATTTGTGGGGTTGTGGTGAACAATCAGCTGAACATGAGCTCCCAGTGTGACGCTGTAGCCAAAAAGGCGAATGCGATCCTGGGATGCATTATTATCCTGGGATATTATTATGATATGATTATGACCACATTCTGGGATGTATTAGCAGGAGTGTTGTAAGCAAGACATGAGAAATAATTCTTCCGCTCTGCTCCGCACTGATTAGGCCTCAACTGGAGTATTGTGTGCACTTCAGGGCACCACATTTCAGAAATTGGAGAAAGTCCAGAGAAGAGCAACAAAAATATTAAAGGTCTAGAAAACATCACCTATGAGGGAAGATTGAAAAAAATGGGTTTGTTTAGTGTGGAAAAGAGAAGATTGAGAGGGGACATGAGAACAGTTTTCAAGTATATGAAAGGTTGTTACAAGGAGGAGGGAGAAAATTTGTTCTTCTTAACCTCTGAGGACAGGACAAGAAGCAATGGGTTTAAATTGCAGCAAGGGCGGTTTAGATTGGACATTAGGAAAAACTTCCTGTCAGGGTGGTTAAGCACTGGAATAAATTGCCTAGGGAGGCTGTAGAATTTCCACCATGGGGATTTTTAAGAGCAGGTTGGACAAACACCTGTCAGGGATGGTCTAGATAATACTTAGTCCTGCCATGAGTGCAGGGGATGGGACTAGATGACCTCTCGAGGTCCCTTTCAGTTCTGTGATTCTATGATTCTATAATGTTTTTTATGCAAGAAAAGTCATGCGAGGTGTCATTGGAAAGGTTATGCTTTGCTGAATATGATGATCCTATTTGTATTCATGTATCATTTCTGTATCTGAAGTCAGGGCAATGGTACATTAAGAGAAGAACAGGCCTTAGGAGAAGCTTTTCTCCCACCTGGGGAGCCTTCCTGAGGACCCTACAGACAGCCTCCGAGTAATGGCTGCTGTGACCACAGGGACATGTGACCAGGTCACCTGGTGCTGGACTCCATCTTGGGATGTCAGTATTTTTCCATTGACTGGCGTGGGAACCAAGCTGTGAAACAAAAGGTTCCCACCATATGCAAAAGCTGTATAAGGCAGGGGAGTGACAAAATTGTGGTTCTTCACTGACTCCCCCACCCAAGGAGACTCCTGGAAACACCTGAGGAACAAAGACTGAAGTGGGGGAAGTGCTGGCCCCAGGCTAAAGGGATTTCTAGCCTGTGAATGGAACACCTGGGGATTCCAAGCTGTGAGCAAGTGCAGCTGGCCCCTTAAGAATCTGCAGCCTGCTTGTATTGTCACCGAGGGTGAGAATTTGCAATTCATCTCCTAACTATTTAGTGTATTAAGCTTTAGTTTGGAGTTTTTGTTTATTTGCTGGGTAATCTGCTTTGATCTGTTTGCCATCTCCTATAATCGCTTAAAATCTATCTTCTGTAGTTGTTAAACTTGTTTTTGCTTTATCTAAAACCAGTGAGTGGGAGTCATAACTTGAGGCAGAAAGCTGTTGCATATTCCTCTCCACACCGAGGGAGGGGGCAAATTTCATGAGTTTATGCTGTACAGTTCCCTGCATTTTGCATTTATACTCCAGAGGGGGCGTGCCTTAGAACTGGGAGATGCTCTAGCTGTTGCCTTCCCATGCAGGGGCTGGTCAGAGTCTGCATGTAATTTCAGCTGGACTTGTCCTTACCTGTATGTGTGCTGGTAAAAACGCAGGCTGAAGCCTGGAGAGGGCTTGGCAGTTTGTCACAGCGGTACAGTGTAGAAGGGAGCCCAGGCAGGTGGGTCAGGGGGGCTCAGTGGTACCCCAGGTCCAGGTGGCACCCTGAGGAGGGGAACCTGTCACAGATCCTACATGATTGATATGCACTGAGTTTAAAAGCCTGAAAGATCAGAAAGTTCCAAAATGGACCCCTGTGTAAAGAGGGAAAATAGAGACTGGTGAGGCCTCAGCTGGCATCCTATATCCAGTTTTCATCATCGCATTTTAAGACAGATGGACAAATTGGAGAGAGTCCAGAGGAGAGTGACAAAGATGATCGGAGGTTTAGAAGACAGGGCCTATGAGGAATGATTGAAAGAACTGGGTATGTTTAGAGAAGAGATGGCTGGGGAGGGACCTGAGAACAGTTGTCCGATAAGTCAAAGATTGTTCTAAAGAGGAAGGTGGTCGATTGTTCCCCACGTCCTCCACGGCGAGGACGAGAACGAAACAGCTTAGTGTGCAGCAAGGGAGTCGTGGGTTGGACATTGTAAAAAGTGTGTAGCCCTAAAGCTAGCCAAGCATTGCACTAGGTTACCGAGGGAGGGAATCTCCGTCATTAGAGGCTTTTAAGAGCAGGTGGGACAAACCCCTGTCAGGGCTGGTCTAGGATGACTTGGTCCTGCCTCAGCACTGAGGACTGGGCTTAAGGACTTCTCAAGGTCCCTTCCAGGCCCACATTTCTACCAAATTAAAGCAGTGAGACTCAATCCTTACATCAGAAAAGAGGAAATCTAAAGAGGAGGTCGTCCCTTTAGTTATAAACCCCGTTTAGCACTTAACCAGCTCAGCTGGCTGGATCGTTTAGGACTGAAGCCAAATTATCTTTTACCTCATGCCCTGAGGAGTCAAATGAAATTCCTGTTCAGATGGCCCTGTTATATATTTATGTATAGTAGCTAAACTGTTTCCCCTTCTGTGTCCCCCCCACCCGTCCTCCCCAGGAATAAAGATGTTCAGAAAGCCTACTCCTGGGGGAATTCAGTGCCACTACGCACAACAGAATTTTGCAAAAATTAAGGTTGTGCACACAGATTTTCATTTCCCCCCACCCAGAAACGGGCTGCAGGGATATTGGCCACTGCTAGGGGGTGCTGGACCCAGCACCACTAGTTCCAGCACCTATGGGCATGCAGGAAAGTCTGTGCCAGCCCCAGACCTACCATCAGGCTGTTTCTCCCTCTGGACCCCTGGGCTCTCGGAGGGTAGGGTCTGTGAGTGTCTGGTCCGGGGGGGCAGTGGCTGGGATCTGGGGGGAGGGGGTGTCAGTGTTTGGCCCCCGGCTGGGCTCTGGGGGGGGAGAGGGCAGAGAAGCAGGAACTGAGTTGTCAGGGTTTCTTTAACTTTCTACTCCTGGGGAAATTTTTGAGTGTATCTGTACTGTTACAGAAATACTTGCTGACAGGTATTTTGAAATAAATTACCAAAATAATTGAAACTGGTATGATTATATAGTGTTATTTTGACAAATAAAATTTTCAGAATTTCGCATAATTTTAAGATGTGCGCAGGATTTTTAATTTTTTTGGTGCAGAATTCCCCCAGGAGTAATTTAAAGCCCTTCCATTAGGTAGAAATTGCATCTTTCCCTAATTGAATTACAGCTGATGGTTTCTGTGGAGACTTGTCCCAAAACTAGGAACTCGCCATTCAAGGTTTGATGAGTCAGAACTTCACAGTTATTTACATCTGGGAGATTACTCTTTAGCACTCCCGGTGGAGGTCATTTACAGGTGCTCACAGAGAAACGCACGCACTTATCGGTACATTGACACCCTAACACAGTACCCCAAATACCGTTCCTCCTGTTGTGCACAAAGGAAATTGCTTAAATGCCTCCATTGCTCTGAGACTGTCCTGCACCCAGGACCCATTGACTGGCCACCTTCCAGCAGAACCACTTTGCAGACCACAGTCTCAAGTGACTTCTGCTTTCTCTTGCTATGTCCCGAGAAGTGCAGCCTTTGAAAACCTGCAGCCCTGATATCAGGTTTCCAAGGAGTTCTTAGGGAGATAGGACTCAAAGAGCAGGTTAAGGGGTGACTAGATCCCAGTCCATAAGTACCCACTGTTAGAGGGCTTCCCCTTCACCCTCCCACTTCCCTGGTTCTTGTCACGCAGACAGCAAGCAGCAAAAGAACCAGAAGTCCAAAGCACAGACAATGCAATGTTTATTGGGGTTAGTTTCAAAGCAAACATATTCCAAAGCCCTTCACACCAGCCGGGCTTATCTCTACTCACCGATAGAGTCTGTTCCCCAGTGTTCCCTTCCCAGCTCCGACGCTGCAGAGCATTTACCCCGTGTCCCCCTTCCCGGCCTCGACGCCGCAGAGTGTTTACCCTGCATCCCCCTTCCCGGCTCCGATGCTGCAGAGCATTTACCCTGCGTCCCCCTTCCTGTCTCTGACACCGCAGAACCTTTACCCCACATCCCCATTCCCGACTCCAACACTGCACAGCGTTTACCCCGCGTCCCCCTTCCCATTTCTGACACCACAGAGTGTTTACCCCGCGTTCCCCTTCCCGGCTCCAACGCTGCAGAGCATTTACCCTGCATCCCCCTTCCCGGCTCCGATGCTGCAGAACGTTTACCCCGCATCCCGCTTCCTGGCTCCGACGCCGCGGAGCCGTTACCCCGTGTCCCCCTTCCCAGCTCTAAACACTGCAGAGCCTTGCCTGTGTTCCTTAGCAAACATGATTCCAATTTCCCTTCCACTTCCTGTTTGACCACAGTTTATATAGTAATATTCTCAGCTATATGTTAACCAATCATTTTATTGAAATTTAACTAATCAATCCTAACATAGTGTAACATAATTCTCTAACCAATTATATCCCACTACCCTAATTAACTTACCCCTAGCAAAATGAATTATACAGCAGCCAGAAACAATTCGAGAACCAGACAGATTAACACTAGAAAAGTGGGGGCCATAAAGCTAAAACAGACAGAAATGAGGGTTTCACAAGCACAACCATTGAGAAGTGATTTCTTGCCAGACAGGATGTTATCAAACGAAGTGTTCTTTAACCATCTTTATCTGGTGGTGATGGGCATTATCAGGACAGGGTTGTATTTCTAATAGCCCAATAGCACCTTATGTCAGTGTGATTGGTTTGGGATGTGAGGATGTGACCCTTCATTTCCCGGTTTATGGCTTCCCCTGCTGCTTAGCCAAAGGCCTTAACCTAAGAACAGGGCCTCAGACTGTCCTAGGGAGAGAAGGTCCAGACACAGGCAGACTGTGATTTTGATTCTCTGTTTTTATACCCCTGTAACTAGCTAAGTGATAAAAATACACCTAAGTTCTTGAACTATAGGCCTTTACAGACAGGACTGAATATCTATATTCACTCACCTGGGGAACAAATATTTGATAATGGGTCCTTCAGTCTAGCACAGAAAGGTCTAACATGCTCCAATGGCTGGATGTTAAAGGTAGACTAAACTCAGACTGGAAGTCAGGCAGAAATTTTTACCAGTGAGAACAATTGAAACAATTCCCCGAGGGTCGTGGCAGATTCTCCATCTCCGGCCATTTTTAAATTGAGATGGGAAGTTTCTCTAACAGATCGCTCTAGTTCAAGCAGGAATTAATTCAGGGCAGGGTCATGCCTGTATTACCCAGGCCTTGGAATCTGTGAGGGGAAGGGGCGCTCCTGACTCACCAAGCCCAGGCCAGGATGGAGCTGACCCCGTACCTCACCCTAGAGTGGTCTATCGGATCGTAGGCGCCAGCGGAGGCTGGCGTGGAACAGCTGGAGAGTCCCGCTAGCCCGAGCCCCCATTGGTTAGAAATCCCCAAACCCAAGTCCTGGCCTCTCACCAGCGCTGAAGGGTGGGAGCTGAGACTTCCTGTGGAGTTGGCCAGATGGTGTCCAGTGCTCGGCGTGCATTGATGGGTGTGGAACCGATTCCTTTTAGCTTTGGATGGTTTTATAACCCTCCCCCGGAATAAAGAATGATGCTGGTTTCTTGGATAGTGTTTTCTCTCAGTAGAGCTCGACCCCCTGACCATCTTTCAGTGCATTATTACCCTCATTATACAGATGGGAAACTGAGGCACGGAGAAACTAAGGGACTTGGCCAAGGTCACAGAGGAAGTCCCTGATAGAGCAGGGAACCCACAGGGTCTTCCTGTGCCCTCTCCCCTGGACCAGCCTTCCCGCTCAGAGGGGCGGCTGGAGATCTATCCCCCAGGACCGGACCACAGGACTGCCGACATTGGAACTCAGCCAGGCACCCATGGTCACCCCCAGCGGGCGATCTCGGGACAGGACCGTTGGCCGGGCGTTTCCAAGCACTTCGCGTTGCAGCCGGAGTGGCCCTGCAATGTCAGAGGAAGGCAGAGCGAGGATTGAGGGCTGGAAGTTAAAGTCAGACAAACTCCAATCGGAAATGAGGCGCCGGATTTTTCACAGCGTGGGTGATTCACCAGTGGGAAAGCGGTGGGGTCTCCATCTCTTCCGGCTTCCGAGCCAGACTGGCCGCCCTTCCGGGAGATGATTTAGTCCAAGGGGAGATATCGGGCCTAACACAGAAGGAAGTGGGCGGCGTTCTCCAGCCTGGGTGCCACAGCAGGTCAGACGAGAGGATCTAAATGTCCCTTCTTAGAATCTGTGGGCGATGGCTCCTCGCTCTGGGGTGGCTTCTTGGGGACGTATCTGGGCTATGCTGCAGCCCCGTCACCCCATTCGTCAGCCCAGATTGGGGGGAGGGGGAGACACCGATCAGATCAGGGGTTTGTCGTCAGATAGATCCTCAGTGCCATCCCCCTCCTCCCTCCCACCAGCGGCCTCAGCCCTCTGCCTATCCCTCCGGGCGATGTTCCCACCCACGCCCACGCCCACGCCCACGCCCACGACGATACCGGCCGCGGCGCCCGTCCCAGCCCCAATGGCCACAGCCGCCTCGGCGGCGACGGCAGCAGCGGCGATCCCAGCACCGATCCCGGCACCGACAGCTCCGCCCACCGGGGCCAGGACCACCATCCCCGCACCCATGCCTGCCAAAATGGCGAATTTCTTGAAGGACTTCTTGTAGGTCTCCAGGAAGGTCTCAGCCTCCTGTGTCAGCTCCTCCTCCAGCTCTGTCAGCCGGGCCTCTTTCTCCGGCGCCGGCTCCCGCATGTCGATCCGGCACCGCCACAGCAACTGCCCACGCCGCTCCGCCAACAGCTCCACCATCTTTCTCGGCCGCACCTTCAGGCAGTCGATCATGTTCCGGGAGTCGCCGTCCTGCGTCCGCCGGGAGAGGAGACGGCCAAGAGCATTAAAAGGGGCGAGACAGCACAACTCCACCCTAAGATTGGGGTCCACTTCACATGGGGCATTGCACAGACCCCCTCACCAACTGAGATCAGAGCCCTGGTCATTAGGGTGACCAGATCACAGGGATGAAATATCGGGACGCGGGGCGGAGCAAAAAAAAAAATGGCGGCGGAGCAAAAAAAAAAAAAAACAGTTTCGCAGGGGCGGGGGGCATTAGCAGGCCCCAGCCGCGCTGGGCGCACGTGCTGCCCCGATGCAGAAGGGGCTCGGGATAGTAGCAAAGTCCGGGGCTGGCCGCGGCGCGGGCGTGCAAGGGGCCAGGGCTGGCACAGCCGAGCCACAGCAGCGGCCGGTCACCTGAGGGGCTCCAGGCTGGGCAACGGGCAGGAGCCAGGGCTTTTCCCAGCCCTGCAGAGCCTCCTGCCCCCCAGCCCGCCGTGGGCACATGCGGCGCGTCCCGCCGCCGGCAGGGAGCCCCGCGCCTCTCCTGCTCGGCTGCGCTCCAGCGGCTCCTTCCAGGCGGGGCGAGCCGCTGGAGTGCAGCCGAGCAAGAGAGGCGCGGGGCTCCCTGGCAGCGGCGGGGAAGTTTATGGGGACCCCGGCTGGCCCCTCACCCCTGTCCGCCGGCCTCCCTGCCTGGGACAAGTCTCGCCCCCGCAGCCTCTCTTCGCCGCATGTCTCCGGCGGCCCACGCTGCCCACCCGGGCCAGAGCCAGCCCCGGCTGCTGCCTCCACAGTAGCGGCCGGTCTCCTGAGGGGCTCCCCGGGGCTCCAGGCTGGGCAACGGGCAGGAGCCAGGGCTTTTCCCAGCCCTGCAGAGCCTCCCGCTCCCCAGCCCGCCATGGGCACATGCGGCGCGTCCCGCCGCCGGCAGGGAGCCCCGCGCCTCTCCCGCTCGGCTGCGCTCCAGCGGCTCCTTCCCGGCGGGGCCGCGGCAACTTTCCCTTCCCCTCCCAGGCTCCTAGTAGTTGCCCGACCCTCCTCCTAACCTCCTCCCTCCATTGAGAGATCCAATGGGGGAAGGAGGGGGCGGAGTCGGGGTTGGGGGGGCGTGAGCGCCGGAGCGGAGGGCAAATTTGCTTTTTTGTCCAGTGTCCTGACCGAACATCGGACGGGACGCGGAACAAAGAAGGAAATATCGGGACTGTCCCGATAAAATCGGGACGTCTGGTCACCCTACTGGTCATACAGACAACCCTTAACTGAGATCAGAGCTCCCATCACGCCGGGCCCCGTCATGCAAGTTGCTGCACAGGCCTCAGGTTCGAGACTGGGCCCCCTCTTGTGCCAGGTTTGGACTCTCCCATCTGTGCAGCCACCCTGGGAGCTAGAGGTATGAACTCCTATCTCTTGCCCCAAAGCCCAGAGCCTGCAGGACTGGCTAGGAAGTTTCCCTGGGGTTCCCCTGGCTGGGGACACAGCTGCCCCCTTGGACTCACCTTCTCCTTCAGAAAGAGAGCGTGGTCTGCGTGGGCTCTGTCCAGGACATTCTGGTTGTGGAAGGTGATGGTCATCTGTGCAGGGAGGACAAGGCCGGGGTGAGCTGCAGTTTATGGGGACCTGTTTCTACCTAGTGGCTGCAGCTTCCACCGCAGCAGCCTCATGTAACAGAGCGACGCCGCTAGCTGGGGTGGCAGCTGCTTGGGACTTCCGGTGCCGCCGGTCTCCAGTTTGTTCCTCATGGCAACCCAGTCTCAGCTCCCTTCCCCGCCCCGACCTGCACTTTGCACTTGCAGCACAGTCCTGGAGCCAAGGACTCTGCAAACCCCTGTCCCAGCCGGGCTCGGCCTGAAGCTGACCCCTGACAGCACATCAGTGACACCGGCTCTCACGGGTCTGGTGGTATTTGGGGGCTTTTATCAATCTGCAGGAGGCAGGTGGTTTGGGTGTGAATCTCAGCTCTTTTTTTGGTTGGGGGGAAGGGGCTTTGGGCTGGGTTAACTCTTGTTGTGGAGGAGCAATTGTTGGCCTGAGACCTGATCAACCCCCCCATATTAAACCACCTCAGGAATGTCCCTAACGAGAGTTATAACCACCAAGGTGGTAAAGTAGAGACGCCCAGGCACTGGGAAATTAGGGCGGATACAGAAAGAGACTCAACAAATGGGAAGATAAGCTCTGACCAGTGTTTTATGCTGACCATCTGCACAAACAGAGAAGGTCACAAACAAGTTACCATTTGGGGACGAAAGAGAAAATGTAAAGAACTTGGGCAGGAAGAAGGACACCTAGGTGCCAGTGCGTAATTGGTTAAAATTTCTGTCATTTAGGAGTGTGGGATAATGTGATAGGTTTAATACATTGGAAGGAGGGAGCTAATTTTACCTATAGAATGTAAATGAAAAACTATGCTCTTTGGGAATCAACTCCGGACTGCAGGGGAACATCAAACTGCAAAACATCCGACCCCCTGCATGATCGTGACGTGTGTGGGCACCAGGAACCCCCGGATGAGTGGATCCTGACTGGCCATTGGGTGAAATGTGTCTGGATGTTGGGAGCGGTGAGCATAAGGGATTTGCTTGGTATATGTATTCTGTGTGTGTTTCTAATAAACAGATGTTTAGAGCACAACTGTGTAAGTCTCTTTCGCTGGGAAAAGGTTCTGCAGACCCGTACAGCCCCGAGCCCCGAGGGGAAGGGCGGGTACTTAAATTGACCAGGTTTATTCCTCAGTCCTGTGGGTAAGGATAGGTTTGCCAGAAACTGGGAATGGGCGACAGGGGATGGATCACCTCCCTGTTCTGTTCATTCCCTCTCGGACATCTGGCACTGGCAACTGTCGGCAGACAGGATACTGGGCTAGATGGATCTTTGGTCTGACCCAGTCTGGCCGTTCTTATGCACTTATGTGTCTTACCCCCCAAGCCCTCAGTCAGGAAAGGGTGAGGGTGCCTTAAATTGACTGGGTCACACTTTGAGTCCTAGGCAGGGTATAGGCTGGGGGCCCTAAATTGACCGGGTAACACAATGACTCTGGGACAGTCTCTGCTGTGGTGCTATTCTGGAGTGGTTATTGGGGTGTAGTTATTCTGGAATAGTTAGGCTGGTCTATTCCCCCCATGTACATAAACTGAGTCCCCCCATTCTCCTCTAGAAGAGGGCCCAGCAGGGCCGGCGCAACCTATTAGGTGACCTAGGCAGTTGCCTAGGGTGCTAACATTTGGGGGGCGGCGACCGCGGCGGCCGGTTCTTCGGCTGCCCCAGTCGTCGTCGGCATTTTGGGGGCAGGACCTTCCGCCGCCTGGGGCGGCAAAAAAGCTGGTGGCGCTCCTGGGGCCTGGATAGCACCTCTCCCAGCGGATCTGAGGCTGACACCCAAGAGAACTTTACAGTCCATGGCTATGGTTCTGTCTACAGTGAGATGTAAGCCCAGAGTGAGTAGGAATCGAGTTAGCAGCCCCTGGGGTTGCTAACCTAGGACTGGAGCGTCTACACTCATTTGTAACCCCAGGTTAGGACTCGTTGAACCCTGGGTTCCAGCTCGGAGCTCCAGCATCTACACTGCATTATGCAGGCCTGAGTGCAATCACCTGTATCCCAGACTTCCTAGCGCCTGCCCCCTAAGAAGGGGGCAAGTTTAGTTTTGGAGCCTGAGAAGGGAGCTAGAGTTTAAACAGGCCCAGAGATGAGGCTCCAGAGCCCAGAGAGGCCAACCGTTTGTTGGACTGTGTTACCCGGGAAGGGGTTCCTTCGTGTGTCTTTAGACTGTGTGTGACTTAGCCGGAGGGCTGAGGTACCCCTGACAATGAGAACCGCCAACAGGGGGCACCAGGATGAGAAAAAGGGAAGAGTGCAGGATCGCACCCAGCTGACAGGAGCCGCTCATGAGAGGTGAGTGTCCCCCCATCACACCAACCCATAGAGAAGTATGAGGCATGTGAGAAACATGATCTACAGTTCCTAGGAGCCACCTCGGCAGCATTGCCAAATGGGGAGGTTTGTAGGAAACTCAACGGGTTCTGCACAAAAAACCTAAACAAAAATCCCCACTTTTGGGCCAGCTCTGATAAATGTCTGTCATTTACATGCCAAAACACATAGGGCAGGTATGTCCCCATGCCCGGGGACAGGCATGTTGATGTTTTGGGCCCAATGAACTGGAGACGCATCCGTACACTGAGCAAACCCTCCAGCATCAGCCACCCTCTAGTCTAGTCAAATTCTTCTACCTTGGAGTCCAAGAACCTGAGACCCTTTCCCGGTCACTTCCAGTAGCATGGCCTGAGTTCCCAGCACCTCACCAGCGCTGGTATGGACGTGAGAGAGGAGACACCCCATGATCAGGTCAGAGACAGAGACGGTACCTGACAGGGAGAGGAGAAGCCGGAGCGATGTTTCTTCATCACATCAGATAAATTCTGCAAAGGAACCAAAAGAAATCATCACATCACAGACTCCACAGGGCTTAGAAAGGCTGTGAACATGGGGACGGCTCGCCTGGCGCTGAGATGCAGCCACCTCTGGGGTGGGGCAGCTGGGGATTTGGGGGTATTGGGGTCATCACTGACTGCAAGGAGAGAGCATCCCCTTCCTGCTCCCTCCAGCACAGCTGGCCGGTCCCCACCTTTATCTTGGTAGCGAGCTGTGTCCCGGTGAGCAGCTCCCCATGCCGGTCCGTCCGGATGTGTTGACCGGCCGAGCTCCCCAGGGTGGTGATGTATTCCCTCAGGCTCTCCCGGAAATTCTCACCCATGTCTGCAAAGGGGCGAGAGATGGACAATCGTGGGGGATAATATAGGGCCTGTCTGATCCCCCTTCTCTCTACCTTCCACGTGTAGGCATGATCAGCGCCCCAGTTGCATTGCTCTGCACATGGCAGGGGGCTCAGAGACACTGTCCTGGGACCGTTACCTCTCAGCCTTCCCTCGCTTCCACTCACGATCCGCTCGCCAGGGGAGGGCATCAAGTAACAGCAGCTGCTGCTTCTGCTCAGCGCTTCCAGGGTCTTGGGGTGTTTGCAAGGGGACGTCGCCGCCAGCTTCTGCCGGAGCCGGGGGAATCGTTACATTGACACACAAACACCTGTTAACATCAGCCCGACCTGCCGGGCAGTCAGAGAGGGGCTGGAGGGGCCCAGCCTCGTTTGTGGTAGGCATTGGAAGGGATGCAGTGAATGAAGTAGGGGATGGCAGGAAGAGACAGGAGTGAGTCCCAGGTCTCAACCTCCCCCACCCTGTACCCAGTCTATCCAGATGTCTTGTCCCAGCCTGCTCCTCTCCCTCCCCCTGGTCTGGCTTTTCTCCCCTCCACACTGCAATCAAGCAGCTTCCTTCTCCACCCCACCTGGGCTCATTGAGAGCGTGGGAGAGACAGGAAATCCCCTCTCAGATCTGGTGCCCGGCCTGGAGCAGCAAGTGCGGGGGAAGTCCAGCTTTGCTACTGCAACCCCCGGCTGGAGCACACTGGGTCGCTCTGTGGGGACGGAGCACGCTCAGTCTGGGCACCATGTGGAGCTGTGAGGGGCTGGAGCATGGTCAGTGTGGACGGACTCTGGCGTCTCTCTGACACACTGGCCACCCCACCCCCTGCCAAATGTACAGTCCTTACTCCAAAGTAGGGAGGGCCGGGGCCCGGGGGGGCTAGAGTTGTTAAAAAAAAGGAACATCAGAATTTTCTTTCAATATTGCTAAACAATGTGTTTTTCTTTAGCCTCATTCTCAGAAACAGCTAGAGGAAGCACGAATCCAGCAGGAGGCAGAGAACAAGCATGGAAAATTTCAGCCCAAACATTTAAAGTTTGGCAAAGTTATAAGTAACTTTAAAGGGGTCTTATAATGGGATTTGTCAGGAAACCTTCATAAAGGGTGAGGCTACCATCCCCCTAGCCAGCCAGTCCCCAACACTGGGTCTGGATCGCAGCTGGTTCCCCCAGAGGGGACAGACCCTAGGTCCCATTCCCCCCCCCGAAGTCCCACACTCACCTGTCTGACGCGTCTCAGATACTGCTCCCCACCCTGGGCTCCGAGGACCCCGGGGATATTCGAATCTCGCACCAGCAGGTCTAGATGCTGCAGGGGAGACAGGTGGGGAGTGGGGGTCACTGAGGGTGGGGGAGGCTGGGACATGAAGAAGGACGGTGTCGGCTGGGGTAACCTCAACCCCTCGGGAGTGGGGCAGGGAGTGCATGGGGCAGGAGCATGCTGTGGAGTGGGGGAGGGGTGCAATGTGGGGATACATGGGGCAGGGCGGGTGATTGGGGGGGAAGCCATTTCACCTGAATGGGCTCCAGTCTGTATTCCTTTCCAACCACTTCGGCCACCTGCACAAACATCTGTGGAGAGAGAAGAGGGACGGGGTGAGTCTGGGACCTGGGAGCTGTTTAGTCTGGGGGCAGGTAATCCTGCCTGTGGACAGAAAGGGGCCTGATCACCCTCCATCCCCACATGTGAGCGTCTCCCTCTGCCCAGGGCCAAGAGCGAGGCCCAGCGAGTGCGAAACGAATCGTGCGATGGACAGAGAGGATTTCAGCGGCGCAGAGAGAAAGAGGCTGCACCCGGCCATGGGAGTGGCAGGGGGAGGCCATGGGACAAAGGGTCTGGTGGTGTTGGGGGACGACTGTCAGTGCACACCCCTCCTCTGTCCAGTTTCAGGGCTTTCTCCTTCTCTCCAGGGCGCTCCATAGAGGTGTGTGGGGGGGTGTCAGTGATCGAAATTTGGGGTCCTTTTACCAAGGAGTCCCACTCCACAAACATCCCATTGCCTTAGGCTGATGGACGCTACCAACTTTCTTAGTGCAGCCCCAGGGGTCAAATCACGGCTCTGCTCACGCCTGGAACAATCTCGGCCACACGGCATTTCCCTGAGCTCTGCCTGGGCCTCCGTATCTCTGCATGAGCCAGGTATTTGCCAGTGACAGAACCCAGGGCAGCGAGGGCAGATAAACCCCTCCCAAGCCAACCCCTCCCCTGCACAGAGAATCCCCCCGGGGTGCGGTACAGGGGCAGGACACGACATATGCCGCAGGCGGCAGTGACGTCACTAAGGGCGTGACTGACAAAGGCTCAGTCTGGCAGGGGTGGGGCTGGGTAAGAGCCTGGAGAGAGGAGCAGAGCAGAGCAGAGCAGGGGGCAGAGCGACCGCCCCAGGCCCTGGCCCCAGCAGCTTCCCACCAACGGAGCTGGGCTGGAGGGGAGGGAGGGGTCCGAACTTTGGCCCAGTGGCTGATGCCGGACACCTGGGAGCAGAGAGCCAGGCTGGGCCGTGCAGTGACAGCGCTGACTCCAGAGGCCAATGTGACCGTGGGAGAGTCAGCTTCTCTCTCTGGGCCTCAGTTTCCCCACAGGAGCTATGGGGAGGGATAATAACCCTGTGGGGCTAATGGGAGGACCTGGCCCGGCCACGTTCTGCATCGCGCTGCCCGGCCTCACCTCCAGGTATTCGAAATCCGGGTCCTTCACCCGACGGCCAATGTTCAGTATCTGCAAATAGTCAGGAGATAGACAGAGCTACAGCAACGAGCAGTGATGGCCGCTCCAGGCCACTTCCCAACCACGTCACCCGCCCCGAGCACAGCGCCCCCTAGTGCCGCGTGGGGCATCGGGGGCAGCCCTGACTGCCAGTGGAGAGCGCCCCCTACTGAGCCCCTGGTACACTCCCTGCAGCACAGCGCCCCCTAGTGCCACATGGGGCATCGGGGACAGCCCTGAGTGCCAGGGGAGAGCGCCCCCTGCTGTGCCCCACCCCGCTCCCTGCAGCACAGCGCCCCCTGGTGCCGCATGGGGCATCGGGGCCAGCTCTGATTGCTGGGGAGAGCGCCCCCTACTGAGCCCCTGCCCCGCTCCCTGCAGCACAGCGCCCCCTGGGGAACCCCCCAACCTGGTAGGAGCTGAGCAGCATGGACATGGCGGAGAGTTTGATGCAGGTCTCCTTGTTCCTTTCAATGTCCATGGTGCCCTCGGTGTCGACCAGCAGCACGGCCACCTGTGGGGGGGGGCAAGAGTGAGAGCCCCAGGTCAGCTCCCGGCTTTGTCCAGTCACCCACGGCCCCTCTGCCCCCAGAGCCTGCCCCCTGCTCCACCCCCATGGCACCTGGCATCTCATTCTTGCCTTCCCCAGAAATCCCCCAGTGTTAGCTCCCTATTTCTGTCTCTTCTCCGTTCCCCCTGTTCTCTCTCCACTGGTTCCCTGGGGCCTCCTTCCCCACGTCTCTGTCCATCCCTCCCTGTTTCCCCCATTCCCTCTGTTCCCAGCCCTCTACCCTGTTCCCCTTTCCTTCTCCCAGCCCCCCATGGCCTCCTCCCCCTTCCCTATGCACCCCCAGCAACCCCACTTACCTTTCCCCCCTTGGACGGGACCCAGAAGGGCTGACTCCATGCCCACACCCCCTTGGTGACTCGGTCCTCATCCGCACGCCACTCAAACCCCTCCAGGGGCTCGTCCTCCTGGCCCATCCATGACCCGTCCCTCGCGTCCTGCGTGGAGGAATCATGGGGGGGAGGTCAGTGCAGGGTGGGGGAGGAGAGTGACTGGTCCCCTCCTCCTATCTCAGGCTGCAAACCCTGAGAGGGGACGGGGTTAATTGTACTAGTGTGGGGCGGGGAGGATACATGGTGATGGGTGTACTCATAATCTGATAGACAAACCGACTCACTGCTGTGTAGACACAGAGAGAGACACTCTGTGTTCCAGACAGGCAGACAGACACCTTAGGGTCCAGCCATGGCCCGAGCTAACCGGACATGTTTGGGGATGGGATGTTCACAGACACGTGTGCAGCTCTGACCCACCAGCAGGGGGCAGGATGGGGCTGTTCACACCCCAGCTCACTCCTGCTCCCGTCCCCACTCACCGGGCTCCGGAGCCGGCGCAGCAGGTAGTTCAGCAGGAAGGATTTGCCCCAGCGCTGCTCCCCGATGATGGACACCAGGCAGACTGGAGCGTTCCCCACCCCACCCTGCTCCAGGCAGCGGCTCAGGGCCTCCTCGTCCAGGATCAGGCCCCCTTCCTCGTCCAGCTGCATCAGCTGCACCGGGCGCCCCATCTCCGGTGCAGCCCCCGGCCCCTGCTGCAGGAAGAGAGCAGGGTCAGAGCTCGGACTCCACCCCCCAAGAGAGCCTGTCCCACGGCTCCGTGATCAGAGCTCCGTGCCCCATTCTCACCCCCCTGAGATAGACAGTCCCCTGCATCAGAGCCCCATGCCCCATTCCCAACCCCCAACACAGCCAGTGCCCGAGATCAGAGCCCCGTGCCCCATTCCCACCCTCTCAAGCCAGCCAATCCCCCTGCCCTGGGGCTGGATCAGAGCCAGAACTCTCTGGAGGGGAAAGCCCCTAGATTCTTGCTGGAACACATCAAGGGAGACTGCGCCAGGCTGGGGAAGACCCTTAAAGAAATGGAGGCTTGGGTGATCTTCAGTGGGAGGAGGAGAGTGAAGGGGAGACAAGATGCTGATGATCACCAGGTGGCTCAGGCAGTGGGGCTAAGGAGGCCTTGGGGAAGTTCGACCACCGGACTGAGCGGGAGGCAAATCAAGTAGGACAGGGCACAGCAGTGGAGAAAGGAAGGACAGAGGGCGGGAGAATGGACGACAAGAGGAACTACAGTGCCAAGAGCACCGACACTAACAGTCAGGTGGCCGATACTGGCAGTAAAATGACTGTACCTACCCGGGTGAGAAATCTGAGCAAAGCCAAGCGGAAGCAGTGAGTTGTCTGCTCAGCAACGCCAGGCGCCGGGTGACAAAATGGAGGAAGTAGAACTACGGGTGTGGGATGGGAAACCAGATATTATTGGGAGAACAGAACCATGGGGCAGTACAGCCATGGCTGGATTACAGGAAAGAAAGGAAAAGGGCAAAGGTTGTGGAGTAACATTGTATGTTCATGACGAGGTGGGGTGGAAAGAAATGAGAAGGGCTGGAATGGGTAAAACAGAATCTGTTTGGGTCATAATCACTGTGGGGAAGAAAACTACCAGAGGCTCCCCTGGGATAGTTCTTGGGGTCTGCTACAGACCCATGGGTCCAGTTTGGGTGTGGATAGAGACCCCTTTAATAGATTGAATGAAATAATTACCACTTGGAATTGTGTGATCATGAGAGACTTTAGTTTTCCAGACAGAGATTGGGGGAGAAGTGCTACTAATAATGGTAGGGCCCGGATATTCCTGGATGTGACAGCCGACAGATTTCTTCACTAAATAGTCACTGAACCAACAAGCGGTGATGCCAGTTTAGATTTAGCACTGGTAAGTAGTGAGGACCTCACTGAAGACCTGGCTGTAGAGAACAGCCTTGGTTTGAGTGACCAGGAGCTAATTCAGTTTAACTAAATGGAAGGATGAACCAAAACAGGTCGGCAGCTGCTGGTCCTGGATTTCAAACAGGCAAACTGCAAAAAATTAAGGGAATTAGGGAGGGAAGTGACCCGGCCTGCAAAGCTGAAGGATCTGAATATGGAGGGGGCTTGTCAAAGATGCAGGAACTCTCTGGAGTCTGCGTCCAGGAAAAAGCCAGTAGGGAGGGGTTGCTGACCAAACTGGACGAACAAGGATCTCACATTGGTGATGAAGAGAAAGCAGAAAGCCTACAAGGAATGGAAAATGGGAGGAATCCGTATAGGGATAAAGTGAGAACTGCCAAAAGCCAAGCAGAATTGAGCTTGCAAAAAAAATTAAAACCAACAGTAAAAAGTTCTTCAGCCTTATAAAGAAAAAGAAAACAAGGAAAGAAGAAGTGGGACCGTCAAGCGCTCAGGATGGGGTGGAGATAAAAGCGACAGGTTGCATGGGCCAACACCTAAAGATATAGGCAGGGACTCTGTTAGCAGGAAAAGGAGCAGGTTGACCCAGAGGTGGATATGAGTACAGGCTTCTTTATTGCGATACTTGTTCCTGTCAACCAAATTGTCGAGTAAGCGCTGGATTAGTTACAGCACACTCTTTATCTAAGTTAGTGTGTAAACGCCTACATCTGTTACAACCCCCCAAACCCTTATTGAGTAATAGAAACACCCATCCTGTTAGTGTACCCACCCCATCTATTAGTCACAGCATTACCCATGTCACACAGACATTTTTATCTTGGAAATACAGTTCTTTGCAACAATCTGTTGCTACAAATGTCCCTAGTCAGCGGTTCTCAGGGGAGGGAGGAAGGGGCCATGAGCATTTCTCAAATTGAGGGTCCTGACCCATAAGGGAATTGTGGGGGGGGTCGCAATTTTATTTTAGGGGGGGTCACAGTATTGCCACCCTGAATTCTGCGCTGCCTTCAGAGCTGTGTGTCTGGAGAGCGGCAGCTGGTGGCCGGGCACCCAGTTCTGAAGGTAGCGCCCTGCCAGCAGCAGCGCAGAAGTAGGGGTGGCAGTATCATACCCTGACATCCTTCCTTCTGCGCTGCTGCTGGCACCGGCTCTGCCTTCAGAGCTGGGCTCCCAGCCAGCCGCCGCCGCTCTCCAGCCGCACAGCTCTGAAGCTTCACGGCTGAGCTTGATAAGTTTATGGAGGGGATGGGATGACGAGACTGCCCACCATGGCATGTAGCCGATCTGTAACTGCTAGTAGCAAATATCTCCAATGGCTGGAGATGGGACACTAGATGAGGAGGGCTGTGAGTTACTACAGAGAATTCTTTCCCAGGGGTCTGGCTGGTGGGACTCACCCACATGCTGAGGGTCTAATTGATCGTCATATTTGGGGTCAGGAAGGAATCCCCCCCCGGTCGGATGGGCAGAGACCTGGGGGGTTTCACCTTCCCCTGCAGCATGGGGCACAGGTCACTTGCCGGTTTGAACTAGTGTAAATGGTGGATTCTCTGTAACTTGAAGTCTTTAAACCAGGGGTGGGCAAACTACAGCCCGCAGGCCACATCCGGCCCATCAGGGCTTTGGATCCATCCCAGGGGATTGCCACTCCCATGGGGCTGTGGGGCTAAGGCAGGCTCCCTGCCTGCCCTGTCCCGCGCTGCTTCCAGAAGCGGCAGGCACCATGTCCCTGCGTGCTGCTGCCACCCCAGAGCTGCTCAAGGTAAGCAGCGCTGGGCCGGAGACGGCACCCCAACCCCCCTGCACCCCACACCCCAACCTCCTGCCCTGAGCTCCCGTCACACACCGCACTCCTCCTGCGCCCCAACTCCCTGCCCTGAGACCCCTGCTGCACCCCTCCTGAACCCCAACCCCCTGCCCTGAGCCCCCTGCCTCACTCCGCACCCCTCCTGAACCCCAACCCCCTGCCCTGAGCCCCCTGCCTCACTCCGCACCCCTCCCTGCACCCCAACTCCCTGCCCTGAGCCCCCATCGCACACCGCACTCCTCCTGCACACCAACCTCCTGCCCTGAGCTCCCGTCGCACACTGCACCCCTCCTGCGCCCCAACTCCCTGCCCTGAGCCCCCGTCGCACACCGCACTCCTCCTGCACCCCAACCTCCTGCCCTGAGCTCCCGTCGTACACTGCACCCCTCCTGCGCCCCAACTCCCTGCCCTGAGCCCCCGTCGCACACCGCACCCCTCCTGCGCCCCAACTCCCTGCCCTGAGCCCCCGTCGCACACCGCACTCCTCCTGCGCCCCAACTCCCTGCCCTGAGCTCCCGTCGCACACCGCACTCCTCCTGCGCCCCAACTCCCTGCCCTGAGCCCCCGTCGCACACCGCACTCCTCCTGCACCCCAACCTCCTGCCCTGAGCTCCCGTCGCACACTGCACCCCTCCTGCACCCCAACTGCCTGCCCTGAGTCCCCGTCGCACACCGCACTCCTCCTGCATCCCAACTCCCTGCCCTGAGCCCCCATCGCACACCGCACTCCTCCTGCATCCCAACTCCCTGCCCTGAGCCCCCATCGCACACCGCACTCCTCCTGCATCCCAACTCCCTGCCCTGAGCCCCCGTCGCACACCGCACTCCTCCTGCACCCCAACCTCCTGCCCTGAGCTCCCGTCGCACACCGCACTCCTCCTGCGCCCCAACTCCCTGCCCTGAGCCCCCGTCGCACACTGCACCCCTCCTGCGCCCCAACTCCCTGCCCTGAGCCCCCATCGCACACCACACTCCTCCTGCACCCCAACTCCCTGCCCTGAGCCCCCATCGCACACCGCACTCCTCCTGCATCCCAACTCCCTGCCCTGAGCCCCCATCGCACACCGCACTCCTCCTGCGCCCCAACTCCCTGCCCTGAGCCCCCGTCGCACACCGCACTCCTCCTGCGCCCCAACTCCCTGCCCTGAGCCCCCGTCGCACACCGCACTCCTCCTGCACCCCAACCTCCTGCCCTGAGCTCCCGTCGTACACTGCACCCCTCCTGCGCCCCAACTCCCTGCCCTGAGCCCCCGTCGCACACCGCACTCCTCCTGCATCCCAACTCCCTGCCCTGAGCCCCCGTCGCACACCGCACTCCTCCTGCGCCCCAACTCCCTGCCCTGAGCCCCCGTCGCACACCGCACTCCTCCTGCACCCCAACCTCCTGCCCTGAGCTCCCGTCGTACACTGCACCCCTCCTGCGCCCCAACTCCCTGCCCTGAGCCCCCATCGCACACCGCACTCCTCCTGCACCCCAACTCCCTGCCCTGAGCCCCCATCGCACACCGCACTCCTCCTGCACCCCAACCTCCTGCCCTGAGCTCCCGTCGCACACTGCACCCCTCCTGCGCCCCAACTCCCTGCCCTGAGCCCCCGTCGCACACCGCACTCCTCCTGCACCCCAACTCCCTGCCCTGAGCCCCCATCGCACACCGCACTCCTCCTGCACCCCAACCTCCTGCCCTGAGCTCCCGTCGCACACTGCACCCCTCCTGCGCCCCAACTCCCTGCCCTGAGCCCCCATCGCACACTGCACTCCTCCTGCGCCCCAACTCCCTGCCCTGAGCCCCCGTCGCACACCGCACTCCTCCTGCGCCCCAACTCCCTGCCCTGAGCCCCCATCGCACACCGCGCTCCTCCTGCACCCCAACTCCCTGCCCTGAGCCCCCGTCGCACACCGCACTCCTCCTGCACCCCAACCTCCTGCCCTGAGCCCCCATCGCACACCGCACTCCTCCTGCACCCCAACTCCCTGCCCTGAGCCCCCGTCGCACACCGCACTCCTCCTGCACCCCAACCTCCTGCCCTGAGCTCCCATCGCACACCGCACCCCTCCTGCGCCCCAACTCCCTGCCCTGAGCCCCCGTCGCACACCGCACCCCTCCTGCGCCCCAACTCCCTGCCCTGAGCCCCCGTCGTACACTGCACCCCTCCTGCGCCCCAACTCCCTGCCCTGAGCCCCCGTCGCACACCGCACCCCTCCTGCACCCCAACTCCCTGCCCTGAGCTCCCGTCGCACACCGCACCCCTCCTGCACCCCAACTCCCTGCCCTGAGCCCCCTTCGCACACCGCACCCCTCCTGCGCCCCAACCTCCTGCCCTCAGCCCCCGTCGCACACCGCACTCCTCCTGCGCCCCAACTCCCTGCCCTGAGCCCCCGTCGCACACCACACCCCTCCTGCGCCCCAACTCCCTGCCCTGAGCTCCCGTCGCACACTGCACCCCTCCTGCGCCCCAACTCCCTGCCCTGAGCCCCCGTCGCACACCGCACTCCTCCTGCGCCCCAACTCCCTGCCCTGAGCCCCCTTCGCACACCGCACTCCTCCTGCACCCCAACCTCCTGCCCTGAGCTCCCGTCGTACACTGCACCCCTCCTGCGCCCCAACTCCCTGCCCTGAGCCCCCATCGCACACTGCACTCCTCCTGCACCCCAACTCCCTGCCCTGAGCTCCCGTCGTACACTGCACCCCTCCTGCGCCCCAACTCCCTGCCCTGAGCCCCCGTCGTACACTGCACTCCTCCTGCACCCCAACTCCCTGCCCTGAGCCCCCGTCGCACACCGCACTCCTCCTGCATCCCAACTCCCTGCCCTGAGCCCCCATCGCACACCGCACTCCTCCTGCATCCCAACTCCCTGCCCTGAGCCCCCGTCGCACACCGCACTCCTCCTGCACCCCAACCTCCTGCCCTGAGCCCCCGTCGCACACCGCACTCCTCCTGCACCCCAACTCCCTGCCCTGAGCCCCCGTCGCACACCGCACTCCTCCTGCACCCCAACCTCCTGCCCTGAGCTCCCGTCGCACACCGCACTCCTCCTGCACCCCAACTCCCTGCCCTGAGCCCCCGTCGCACACCGCACTCCTCCTGCACCCCAACTCCCTGCCCTGAGCCCCCGTCGCACACCGCACTCCTCCTGCATCCCAACTCCCTGCCCTGAGCCCCCATCGCACACCGCACTCCTCCTGCATCCCAACTCCCTGCCCTGAGCCCCCATCGCACACCGCACTCCTCCTGCACCACAACTCCCTGCCCTGAGCTCCCGTCGCACACTGCACCCCTCCTGCACCCCAACTCCCTGCCCTGAGCTCCCATCGCACACCGCACTCCTCCTGCACCCCAACCTCCTGCCCTGAGCTCCCGTCGCACACTGCACCCCTCCTGCGCCCCAACTCCCTGCCCTGAGCCCCCGTTGCACACCGCACTCCTCCTGCACCCCAACTCCCTGCCCTGAGCCCCCATCGCACACCGCACTCCTCCTGCACCCCAACTCCCTGCCCTGAGACCCCTGCCTCACTCCGCACCCCTCCCTGCACCCCAATCCCTGGCCCTTAGACCCCTCCCGCACTCCGAACCCTCTCTTGCACCCCAACGCCTTGCCCTGAGCCCCTTCCTGCACACCACCACCCCTCCCACACATCACACTCCCTGTCACATCCCAGCCCCCTGCCCCAGCCCTACATTCTTGTCCCAGCATGCAATTTCATCACCCAGATGTGGCCCTCGGGCCATAAAGTTTGCCCACCCCTGCTTTAAACCATGATGTGAAGATGTCAGTAACTCAGCCAGAGGTTTGGGGTCTATTACAAGAGCGGGTGGGGGGGGGGGAGGTTCTGTGGCCTGCGATGTGCAGAAGGTCAGACTAGATGATCATGATGGTCCCTCCTGGCCGACCAGTCTGAGTCTGTGTGTCCCATTCCCCACCCCCTGAGCCAGCCAGTCCCCACTCTGGGGCTGGATCAGGGCTGGCGCCCTCTAAAGGGGACAGGCCCCGTGTCCCATTCCCTGCTCCCCTGAGCCAGGCAGTCCCTGCCCTGGAGATGGATTGGGCCCAGCATCCCCCACAGGAGAAAGCTCCTTTTCCTCTTATCTGGCCCATCTGGTCTCACCGGCTCCGGCTCTTCCCGCAAGAGCTCGGTGAATTTCTCCACCAGGCTTTTGACACGTGTGTCTGGGATCATCCTGCCCCCGGAGCAGGGAGCTCGGCACTCCGGGCAGCGGCGCCCTTGGGCTGAGACCTCGCTCCAGTGAATGGAGAGGCAGCCCCGGCAGAAGTTGTGGCCGCACTCGATGGAGACGGGATCATTCAAGACGTCCAGGCAGATGGAGCAGGTGACGTCCTCCCGGAGTTGTTCCATCCCTCTGATCCTGCAGGCCTGGGGAAATCCACTGGGTCAGGAGCTGGCACATGGGAACACCAGGGCTGACATGCTAGAGCAAGGGGGCTGGGAACCAGGACTCCCGGGCTCCATTGTTAATTTTCATGACTTTGCTCCTAAGTTTCCATTCACTGCTGTGAGCTGGGCCACTCCCATTTTTGGGCAGGGCTGGCAAACGCCTCTCTGCTTGTGGGGTTTTGGGTTGCCTGGGGGTCTGGGAGCACAGCCCCCTGAACTCCGATGGGGATGACAAGCCGTTCCCGCCCCCTGAGCTCACCCCACTAGAAACACCCGACCTGCCACGACATGGACTCAGCCGTGGGGTGAGACTCTCAGAGCCCCCTGGGCGTCTGCCAGCCAAGGGGCCTCGGAAACGCCTGCTGCTTTTGCTCCTGTCGTTATTAAATGGGGGCTGCCAGGGGCATCCTGAATCCCCCCCCCAGCTCACAGGGCGCCGGGGCTCCTGGAAAAGCAGAAGTGGCCAGAGCAAACCGCACCCCCAGGCGGTAGCCGCAGGCAGGGGGAGGGGATTGAAGGAAGGTCACTGGAGAGGATCTGGGCACCGAGCCCAGCAGCCCTGATGGCCAGAGTCAGCCCTGCTCTGCCACGTGGTGAGTCTTGGAGCGTCCTGCCGCTGAGATACCCTCAGCCCTGGACCTTAGCTCTGCCGGTGCCTAACCCTGGGGTTGGGCCCTGGGATCTGAGGTTCACATGAGACAGAAAGTTGTGTCAGGGGCTTTGGGACAGGAAGTGGCTCCCGCCCTGAAAATCAGACGGCTTCCTGGAGATAAAGGGGTTTTCATCAGGTGGAGGAGGGTGGGGCAGATTTTGGGGACCCCCAGCAGTGGGAAGAACTCAGGCATCCTGGATCCCACACCTCCCCCGCTCTAACCCACCAGACCCTACTCCCTTCCCAGAGCTGGGAGAGAACCCAGGAGTCCTGAGCCCCAGGATGTGAGCCCTGTCCCACAGGGGCCCCTGAGCAGTGGGATGGGGCTTATGCTCTTGTGATGCAGTCTATATGATTTTATAAAAATATGCTAATGAGGGTGAATATAATGTAACTGGAATATGCTTCATGCAAAACGTCTCTTGTAAGGTATCATTACAAAGCTTATCATCTACTGAGTGTGGTCATCTTATTTGTATAAATTTATCACTCTTGTATCTGAAACTAGAAATATAAAATATAACTCTGAGGGCCTATTGTAATTATGCAAAGTGTGGGCCATTAATTGTGGTTTGGAATCTTGATGACTCCCATTAACCAGGACCATTGTCTGTAGATGGCTCTGTTTCACTTGTAAGTCTTCCTGTATACCTGTGTGCTGGCAAGTGGGTAATGAAGTTCTACAGTGACGTGTGATCATGTCACTGGAACTGGAATCCATCTTTAACCTGGTGCTTTTCCATTGAGAAGGAGGAGGTGGGAACCCAGAGAGGGACAAAGGATTCCCACCTTATGCAAAAGATATATAAGTGGGTGGAGCAGAGAAAAGCGGGAGCCATCATGAAAAATCCCCTAACTACCATCTGAGTTGGAACAGGGGCTGTACCAGGGGAAACGACTGTGCCCAGACTAACAAGGCATCCAGTCTGTGAAAGAAACTTATTGAAACATCTCTGAGGGTGAGATTTTATCTCTATTCAGTTTTATTACTGTACTAGGCATAGATTTGCGTGTTTTATTTTATTTTGCTTGGCAATTCACTTTGTTCTGTCTGTTACTACTTGGAACCACTTAAATCCTACTTTCTGTATTTAATAAGATAACCTATTACTTATTAATTAACCAGGAATATGTATTAATACCTGGCCGGGGCGGGGGGGGGGGGGAACGACAGCTGTGCATATCTCTCTATCAGTGCTATAGAGGGTGAACAATTTATGAGTTTACCCTGCATAAGCTTTATACAGGGTAAAATGGATTTATTTGGGGTTTGGACCCCACTGGGAGTTGGGCATCTGAGTGTCAAAGACAGGCACACTTCTTAAATTGTTTTCAGTTAAGTCTGCAGCTTTGGGGCACGTGGTTCAGACCCTGGGTCTGTGTTGGAGCAGACGGGCGTGTCTGGCTCAGCAAGACAGGGTGCTGGGGTCCCGAGCTGGCAGGGAAAGCAGGGGCAGATGTAGTCTTGGCACATTAGTTGGCAGCTCCAAGGGGGTTTCTGTGATCCAACCCGTCACAGCCCTTACATGGGTACAAGTGGCCCCAGGGGGGAGGAGCCACCCCTCCACCCCCCCAGCAGAGGCGCCAGCATGTGGCCGAGCTGTGACTTCTGCTATTTTCAGGGCCTTGGTTGGCAGGTGCCCAGGGGGGCTGCAGGGGACGGATGGGGGAGGAGAAGGAGGGGCTCTCGGGGGGGCAGAGAATTGGATGGGGCTGCAGAGGTGGGGGAGGGGGCCGTGGTGTGGGGGTGTTTGTCCCCCAGTGTCTGGGTTCGAGTACATGGTGTCCTGGGATCACCCCCTTCAATGAGCCCTGACCTCTCTCCCTGCCACCTGCCCCCCCAGGCCCCAGAGACGCTGGCTGGTGCACGAGGCAGGAAATACGCCCAGCCCCAGCCTCCCCCATCCCCTATTCCCTCCACTGGGGGAAACATTGCCCCCCCCACAGGGAACATCCCGACCGTGCCCCCCCCCACTCCCAGTCCCAGCTCCTCTCCCCCCCGAGGACACACAGGCGCAGGGCAGCTGGAAGAACCACACAGCCCCTCCCCCCTGCTCTGGACGTTTCCATGACTCAGCTGATTCGAAGCTGCGCCCATCGGACCCCCCACCCCCGGCACGGCGCTGCCGCCTGCCCCAAACCACAGAGCAGTACCAAGAGAGCCGGAAACTCAGCCCTGCAAACATAGAAACAGCCCCAGCCCCACCCAGCTCTGCCGGTGCCCCTCACTCCCGACCCGCAGCCCCTGCCAGCCCAGCCCAGCCCAGCCCTGCCCCCCCCAGCTCTGCCGGTGCCCCTCACTCCCGACCTGCAGCCCTGCCAGCCCATCCCTGGGCTCCCCCCAGCTCTGCCGGTGCCCCTCACTCCCGACCCGCAGCCCCTGCCAGTCCAGCCCTGAGCTTCCCACCCCAGCTCTACTGGTGCCCCTCACTCCTGACCCGCAGCCCCTGTTAGCCCAGTCCTGGGCTTCCTCCCACTCCAGCTCTGTTCTTATAACTCACCCTGGTGAAGAGACTCGAGCACCTATCCTGAGGTTAGTTTTACGTTTGTCTCTGATGTTTCCCCTCTGCCTCCCTCGCTCTCTGCCTGTCTGTCTGCATAGAGTGATGGGCTGTCTCCTTCCCCCTCAGTTTTACTTTCAGTCTCTGGGTTTGGTCACTGGATGCTGTGGGTGCGGCTGAGGGGGGGCTCTTGGCTCCTTTCTCTAGAGCCCTTTGCAGAGGGGGTGATTGTGTAAGCGGGGGATAGTCCCACGATTGTGGGGAACTTTCCTGGTTTCTGCACGTCCCCAGTGGAATCATTTAGCAAAAGGCTCCGAATCCTCGCTCCAACGCCCTTTACCCAGAAGCCGGCCTGACCTCAAAAACTCCCCTTCCCCTCTCTGACCAGGGTGGGTCCAGGGCTCCTGCGGTGCTTGACCCCCCAATCATGTCATGATCACTCAGGACAGGGACCCGGCCAGGTGTCCCCACTCCAGGTTGCTTTGTCCACACTGGACGCTTCCCTGACCCACTGACCGCTGCAATCAGTTAAAACTAAATACAATTTATTAAACAGCAACTATAAGAAAGGGAAAACTGGGACAGGTTAAAGGAAAAAAGGACCCCACCCTGTGGAAACGGGGACACCACACACATCCGTCTCTGGGGCATAAGGAAAGCTCACAATGTGTTCCTCACCCATCCCAGGCCTCCCGCCCAGGCCCTGGTTGTGCTGCAGAGACACCGTGGGTCAGACACCTGCTCTGGTGGTGGCCACAAGCCCTCAGGCACTAGGAGGCAGGACCCTTCTCCCCAGTGCCCCCCTACTCCCTCCAGAGTCCGGCCTGCAAGGCCTCTTGTGTGGTGACAGCTCCCTGTGCTGGATTCTCTACCCAGGACCCCTGTTGCTCTCCCCAGCCACTTACTGATCCCCTTAGCTCTGCCCAGTTCACATGGAGGATGGGCCCCCGGGCTCCTGACTCCCTCATTGGCCTGCCTGCCCTGTCAATCAGGCTAACTTGGGGCACTGCCCACTCCACATTGGCCCTGGGGACTGTCAGTTTCAGGATCCTGCTTTCTCTTTGGCCCTTCCTTCCTTTTTTTTTGCTATTGGATCAGGGCCAGCCAAAAAAAACCCTATACATTTCAGTGAGGGGCTCCTGTTGTGCCGGGTGCTGCACACACCCTAACTGAGATTGGGAACTGAGATGTTATTGACATGAAGTGTGACCGTATAGATCATTGTTGCAACCAAGCTGCACCAAATCTTGTACAAAGGAGGTCAAGTGAGGTGTCTATGAAAAGGTTGTAATTTGCTGGTTATGATTATGCTATCTGTATGTGTGTATCATTTTTGTGTTTGAAGTTATGAATATTGGCTATGTGCTTGTATCTCAATGTGTTTGATTCTAAACAGCACCAGTGAAGCATTTGGCCAGCTTCTTGAGAAGGGACTCTTCAGATTAAGTGCCCAATCAAGAAAATGGACCTTGGGAGACTCCAAACACTTAACTGACAATGGACCTTGAGAGATGCCAATCCACATATGCGAAGCCTTCCTGGGAACGTTCAAGGTAGCATGTGAGCAATGGCTACTCTACCTGTAAAGAACTGAGTCATGCATGGCCATGTGACTTGCCCATGTGACTCCAAACTTCATCTTGCTGCTGGGATTTTACACAGTAAGAACAAAGAGGTGTCCTTCCACATGGCAGAGGATATAAAAGGCCCTGGAAACCCCTCCATTTTGTCTTCACTCCTGCTTCTGACCTCTGGAAGAACTTTGCTACAAACTGAAGTTCTGAGCAATGGACTGAGTGACCCATCCAAGCTGGGGATGTTCCAGAGACTTAACTTAAGCCAGCAGTTTATTCCATCACTGCTACAAGCCTGAACCAAGAACTTTGCCATTACTGTATGTACTTAATCCCATTTAACCAATTTTAGCTCTCATCTGTATTTCTTTCTTTTTATCAATAAATCTTGAAATTTTAGATTCTAAAGGATTGGCAACAGCGTGATTTGTGGGTAAGATCGGACTGGTATATGACCTGGGTCTGGGGCTTGGTCCTTTGGGATCCGGAGAACCTCTTCTTCTTTTACTGGGGTATTGGTTTTCATAACCATTCATCCCCACAAGGAGCTGTGCTGGTGGTGATACTGGGAAACTGGAGTGTCTGAGGAAATTGCTTGTGTGACTTGTGGTTAGCCAGTGGAGTGAAACTGAAGTCCCCTCTGTTTGGCTTAAACCCCCCAGCCTTGAGCTGTAACTGCCCTGTTCTAAGTAATTTGTCCTGAATTGATACTCTCAGTAGTGTCCCGTCAAGGGCCGCATTGTTACAGAGACACATTGTGCCAGGCAATACACAGCTGCCACGGAGATCAGGTCCCCATTGGGCGGGCACAGGACAGACCCCGACTGAGCACTTGCAATCTAAGGAGAGGGAGAAAAGTTTTTTGCCAATACCACAAAATGCTTTACATTCAACTGACCAGCACTGCCCTGTTTGGATGTTTCTCTCTTTGTCTGTACGTGGTAGCTTTTGAATGCTGCATCCAATCTATCCCCGGCTCTGGGGCATAACCCTGTTCAAACCCAAAGAACTCTCCAGAGCAGTGAAGAACCTGAGCCAGGAAAATGTACTTAGGTGTGCTGGTTATTTTGTCTAGAGCTGTGTATTTCTTGTGCTAGTCAGCACAGCTGAGTGACATCGTTTGGAGGGATAGTTTATTCGCTGAAATATGCAGTTTGGGGTCGACCAGAACAATTGACAAATACAGATTGAATTTTGCAAATAGTTTCTGGTGAAAAAAAATTAAGAAAAGTGGAACTGTTTCTTTGCCATATTCCAAAAAAACAATTGGACTTTTTTTGCTTTGAAATGTAAGAAGAGTCAGGATGAGCTCTACCCTGACATCTGGTGGTGAATTGTGTCGAGTTGTGGAACAGAACTTCAGGGGCTGATCTTGTTTGCATAGGCACACCCACCCCGCCTAGCATGAGCCCACAGCAACCGAATGGTCACTTTGGCTGCTGTGGGATCCCCAGTTTCTCTGTTATTGGGGCAGGAAGAATAAAGTGTTGTTACCCTGATTATGTGAATCCAGAACAGTGGAACTGTTTTATGACAGAGGGACTCACCATCAACGAAGTAGCACTCGCTAGACAAGGGCCATGGGTTCCAAAACCCAGTGACTGGGGAGGGGCAGGTGCCAGGCATTTATATCTGGTGGGATGGGGGCTCTGAAACATCAAGTGTACTGCTTTTTCTTTCTCTACTGTGGAATATCAGAGCAAATTTTGATTCTATTAGGAGTTTAGTTATAGGCTGCTGAGCTGAATTCACCTTGTGCCCATGGTGCATAAGCACTGAGGTTCTCCTACTACAAGCCAAAATTACTAAAGAGTTAAAATTACTAAGAGCTGAAATCACTGAGTGTTGTGTTAAGTAACGGGGAGCCTGAAGATATATGGCTGAGCAGCTGGCGGAGCGGAGCAGTTCATGGGACAGTTGGAGCGGCTCACAGGATGGCAGGTGGAGTGGAGTGGCTGGCGGAGTGGCTCATGGTGAAGGCTGCAGCAGAACCCCATGGAGAGGTGCCCCCCCCCTGCATTTCTGCCCAGGCTGGGAGGTAAAACTGCAGGTAAACTTTTGAACTCTGGGGCTGCACTGACCAGGGACAGAGACTTTTGGGGGTGTTGGACTTTTGGAATGTAGGCTGATTTTTTGGGTTGCTGGACTTAAGACCCTGAGGGGAAAAGAACACTGCCAAACTTACTTGGGGGTGGGTCTTTTGCTCATGCTTTGTGTTATGAATCCTGTTTGTGGTGTTTCCCCAACATAATGCCGCATTGTTTCCCTCCTTTATTAAAAGGCTTTTGCTACACTCAGACTCTATGCTTGCGAGAGGGGAAGTATTGCCTCTTAGAGTCGCCCGGGGGGTGGTATGTAATTGTCCCAGGTCCCTGGGTGGGGGCTCAAGCCAGTTTTGCATTGTGTTATTGAAACGGAACCCTAGATACTGAACCCGGCCCTTGTTGCTGCCAACTCAGATGGGCAGAAGGGTTACAGAAACAATGCTTTATTCTGAAATGTAGCTAGACTTGATTTTAAAAAAATCGTAATAAAAGGGGATTGAGAAAGAAAGAATTGGAAATAAAACTAAATGAAAACTTCAATACCAATGCCCAAGACACCCTATGATAACCTCAGCCCCAACCCCCATGATGCCATTATCATGAAATCCATAATAACCTTAGCCCCAATCCTCATGATGCCCTTAACCCCATGATACCTTTAACCCCATAATAATTACATTCCTGACCCGGGTACTATCTTTGCCTGGCTCTCTCTCTTCTTGGTGTATTCATTGGGCAATAACATGGGGAAGTGAAAATCACCATAGGCCTCCACGCCATCACCTGGGCCATCACTTGTTTTCATTTGGTTTTCAAGGAACCCTGTACCGGGGTGACATCAGGCAGAGCAGAATGAAAGCGGTCACACCCTCTTCAGCACGTTGAAATTAGCAGCACTTATTTCTTTGCTTAGGTTCCCAGGAAATCAGTCCCCATTATTAGAGAATAATAGATCCAGGGAGGGGCAGACAGGTGCCCATGAAAATCTGCCCCAGCATTTTTATTACTCAGATGAATTTTGATTGGAGGAATAGGGGCAGCCTCGTTTGGCCAAGACAGGCCTGGAGAAGGCAGAACCATGGGGCATCTCTGCTCCCCACTGGCCCCACCACTGCTGGCGATGACCCTATTGCAGAGTGAGTGTGGGGTGGGGATGTAGTGACCAGCCTCTACCTTCCAGGGGGAGGGGAGCAAGATACAGACTGTGGGGGAGGGAATTGGGCTAGTGAATAACAGGGGACTCCAACCCTTGGCCCTCAATAGAGCCCCCCAGCCCATCCAGCCTGGATTGGTACATTCAATACTGAGCTGCCCCTCTCCGATCAATGGGGAGTGTTGATTCTTGAACCTACTGGTGGTAAATCAAATAGAAACACTGCTAAGAATTTTGACTGGCGCTGAGGATGGCAGGGCTGTTCTGGAGATAATGCACAGAGCTTGGGGATTATGGGTGGAGCTACCGGCACTCATTCCCCTCCACACACCTTCTCAGGTCCCAGCAATGCCTGTGCATAAACCCCCGCCACCCAACACACACATTAATATCTGTGCCTTCTCTTTCTTCACTCGCTGGGTACTCAGAGGATTTGGAATCAGACAGGTAAGACACCCACTGCAGAATGCCAGCCTGACTTGCCCTGGACACGTGCAATGAGAATGAGGCTGGGAGCCAGGACTCCTGGGTTCTCTCCCCAGCTCTGAGAGGGGAGTGGGGTCTAGTGAGTTAGAGTGTTACAGTAAAATAGCCCCATGGGAATGTTTTAGTTTCCTGGGGAGGCAGATTAGCATTGTATGTTGCTAACGCTGTTGCAGGCATTGCAAGGCAGTTTGGGAAAACGGGTTCAGAGGTAGTCTCAGCACATCATGTGGCAGCTCCCAAGGGGTCTTCTGTGACCCAACCTATCACAGTGGTGTAGTCGACCAGGGTCTGTGCACAGCTGATTGCTTTGAGTTTTGGGTTTGGTGGCTGGAGAACAGATAAAGTGGTTACTGGTGTGTTATTTTCTGTTTGCTTTTTTCAGGGAAGGGAATAGAGGCAGGAAAATCAGCAACAGGAGTGAGAGCGAGGCTCAGAAAAAGCTAGAACTGCACAGGCTTAAAATGGCTGAGAAAGAGAATAAACAGAAAAGCGAGATGGAATTAAACCAAATGGAAATTAATGGAGAGGCAGCCAGGGAGGAGGCTGCCCACAAGAAGGCTTTGGAAGCAGAAGCAGCCAAGGACAAAAGAGCTCTGGAGTTAAGAGACAGAGAAATAAAGGTCCAGATTGAGGCCCAGAAGCGTGAACTGGCTGTTAGGGAGGGGAAGAGACAAAACCCTCCAGCTGCTGGCTCCACTTCCCCAAAAATCCACAAATGGGAGCGACTGTGTCCACAGTATGATGAATCCAACGATATTGCTGAATATTTCATCACCTTTGAGAGACTGTGCATGCTCCATGAAATTCCTGATGATCAAAAAATGACTATGTTTATGGCAAAATTGACTGGAAGAGCTCAGGACATATTCAATAAGATGCCTAGTGATGATGCTTCAAACTATGGTAAATTTAAGGAACTGGTTTTGAAACAGTTTCAGATTACACCTGAAACCTACTGGGTTAAATTTAGCAGTCTTAAAAGGAGATCTGGATTGCGTAATGTGGCTTATGTAAATGAAATGAGAGATTTGTTAGACAAGTGGGTAAGGGGGAAAGGATTACAAGCTGGGAAGAAATGTGTGATTTGCTTACTCAGGAACAATTCCTGAATTTGTGCAGTGATGATGTAAAACAGTATTTGTGGGACAAAAACGTGGATGCATTGCGTGGATTGGCTGAGTTCCTCTTTTGAGCAGTCACAAACTGCAATTAAACATAAACCACTGGCAGAGGGGTACAGGGTTGGTGGAAAGCAGAATCACCGTTTTACCCCTGGGAAAAAGGAGGCTGAGCATTTACTTCCCCATTCCCCTGTTACTCATCCCAAATCTCCTGCACAAGCAGGGGGAGCGCAAGAGGTGCCATCATTGTAAATCCACTGAGCAGCTGAGGAATAGATGTCCTTGGCTGAGTGGAAACAGGCAGCAAGTAACACATGAAGCTGCTATTTTTCAGAGCACGGGCGTAGCCCAGGCTGCGGTCTCTTTCCACACAGGATTTGTAAAGGTTGCTTCTTCCCCACCAAGCAGTGAGCATGTGCATGTGGTTAAACTTACTGGTAAATTACTCGTTGGATTGAGAGATACGGGTGCCGAGATTTCTGTGGTCAGGAGGGACCTGATCCAGGAGAAGGATTTGTTGCAGGGAAAATGGCAGATAGAACTGGTGGGAGGTTACAAAGCCCTTGCACCTTTAGCTAAGGTACACCTGGAAACGGGTGAGTTGCAGGCTGAGCTGACTGTTGCAACAGTGGCACACAATTTTGCACTGTTTCTACTGGGGAATGATTTTTTTGATGTGGCAGAATCTGTCCCAGGATTGGTTAGCAGCAAGAAGGAATCTTGCCCTGGAAGCTCCAGAGGGAGGGTGAAGTCACATGTTCTGCTGGGGAAATAAGAGAATGTCTCTTTAATTCCTCTGTAACAGTGGAAAATGCAGCTTTGGGGGAAGGGGCGGTTGAAAGCGGTTCCTGTAGCCCCGGGGCTCAAGGCAAGTCCCTGATGGAGGGGCTGGATAGAGTCAGCTCCTGTCCTGTTATCTTCTCCCCGGGGGAGGGGGATGTACCACCTTGTAGCAAGGAGGCCATCCCAGCTGCTTACTGCCAGGAAGTTACAGGTCAGCAGGGGACAGGTCCTGTCCTGGGGGGCACAGAGACATGTATCCCGGAGATGGAAGTTGGGGTCCTAGTGACAGCTGCACTGGGAACAGGCCCCATGGACTCTGTAGCTGGAAGCAAGCCCAACCTGAGGGAAAGGGGGCGGGATTTTGCGGGCCAGTGAGGGGTCTGTCATAGCTGGTAGCTGTGAGCCCACAGCTGGACTAGGGTCATCTTCCCTTTTGGGGGACACGGGAGTGTCTGACCCAGATGGGAGCCCAGAGAGGGAAGTCCCGATGGAAAGTGAAGTAGGACAGGGAGATCTGCCCACCTTTTGTAAGGAGGGTGAAAAATCTGTATCTAAAATGCCAGATCCCTCTCCTGTGGATCAGGTGTTAAGGGAAGACTGGAGGGGAGAGCCGACCCAGCTGATCTGTTGGGGGCAGAGAGTCGGGTAACCGAGGGAATCTTACCAATTCAAAGCACTCCATTAAAGAATGTTATTCCGCCTTCCCTGTCTTTTCAAGGCTGGGGGAAGAAAAACTTTGCATTTGGGAAGCTTCACAAGGGGGTGGGGTCCAACCCAAAGAAATTCCAGAGGGAGGGGCCGAGGGCAGGCATGGTTGCAGTGCACCCGTTCCTTAACAAAGCCTCAGCACAGGCCTGAATGGAAAGCCTTCTCCAAAGAGGCAGAAGAATCTGTATCAAAGCACCTACCATGGTACACAAAGGAATTGGGAAATGCAGTAGACACCAAACAAGCTAAATTGTGTGACCAAAGCCTGTCCGCCGTCCATTTCCTCTTAATCTTGTGTCTTTTGCTACTTCATCTATGGGTCAAGACAAAGGAGTTAATCCTAGTGGTTAACACTTTAAAAACGTGGGACATACCTGCTTTGTGAAAAAAACTTTTGTAAAGACTTGGATCTGTGTTTGCAGCAGGCTGGCGTGTCTGGCTCAAACAAGGCAGGGTACTGAAGTCCCAAGCTGGCAGGGAAAATGGGCTCAGAGGTAGTCTAGGCACTTCAGATAGTTGAAAGCAGCTATCAAATCCCCCCTCACTCTTCTCTTCTGCAGACTAAATAACCCCAGTGACCTCAGCCTCTCCTCGTAAGTCATGTGCCCCAGCCCCCTGCTCATTTTCGTTGCCCTCTGCTGGACTCTCTCCAATTTGTCCACATCCTTCTTGTAGTGGGGGAACCAAAACTGGACGCAATACTCCAGATGTGACCTCACCAGTGCCGAATAGAGGGGAATAATCACTTCCCTCGATCTGCTGGCAATGCCCCTACTTATACAGCCCAATATGCCGTCGCCCTTCTTGGCAACAAGGGCACACTGCTGACTCATATCCAGCTTCTCGTCCACTGTAATCCCCCAGTCCTTTTCTTCAGAACTGTCACTTAGCCAGTCGGTCCCCAGCCTGTAGCAGTGCATGGGATTCTTCCATCCTAAGTGCAGAACTCTGCACTTGTCCTTGTTGAACCTCATCTGATTTCTTTTGGCCCAATTTTTCAATTTGTCTAGGTCACTCTGGACCCTATCCCTACCCTCCAGCTGCAGGAGGCAGCGAGTCTGTGCACATTGCAGCTGTCTCGATAATGAAAGATGGGGCACTCGCGTGCCGCAGAGAGGGGTATGTAAGTTGCTCACTGGCAGAGGAAAGTGCAGGGGTTGGGGAGCTCAGAGCGGCGTGTCAATGCTGTCAGTATCCGGCAGTTGAGGGTGAATTTCCCCCAACTGACCACAGGCACGTCTCTCCCACACTGTGAGCAGGTGATAGTGGTTCACCCTGGACACCTTGGGTAAACCCGCAATGTCACAGGCAGATTCCACCTCGCCGAGTGATGGGCTCAGGCTCTCTGCAGACTCAGGCAGTGACGCTGTGTCAGTTACACTTGGTGCAGTTCACACCTCTCCGAGCTGCGGTTTCAGGCTCTCTGCAGACGCAGGCAGACATTGCTGCTCTGATTGCCCTAAAAGGGGAAGAAGGAGCAGGATACTGGTCAAGCAACCAGGGAACTGGAGCAGTTTCTTACCCAATGGCAGTGAAAAGCTCGAAAAAGGAGATGCTCCTGGAGCCCTCTACAGCTGTCAGCTTAGGATGACCAGAGAGCAAATGTGAAAAATCAGGCCAGGGGGTGGGGGGTAATATATAGGATTTTAAGAAAAAAAAACCCAAAATCAGGACTGTCCCTATAAAATCAGGACATCTGGTCACCCTATGTCAGCTTCAGAACAACCTCTAGTGACAGCAAGGTCCTCACTGAGAAAACTGCAGTGTGACTCTGCAGCTGTCACCCAGCCACCCCACCCCAGCATCAGCTGCAGCTCCGTGCTGGTTGTACGTCCCCTGAGAAGCATTGCAATGATGCAGGGCTTTCGAGGGGTTTGTTTGCTATCTGGTTTTGCAGCCAGTATGAATTCTGCTAACCCTCTTGTTTCTCTGAAAGAGCAGTTCCCACACTGCTTTCGCTTTCCACCTGCGAGAGACAGGAAACAAACCTAAGGAAGGGTGGAGGGTGTTATGGCCAACTACTGATATACATCAATGCAACCTGACAGCTCTCACCGATGTCTCTGCAGCTCGTAATAATGTGATCGCTGGCCTCTGGCCTCAAAGCCTGGGATCCACAGTGAAGCCATTGGGATGTGGAGAAGTGAGTCGCCCTTAGCAGGGATCAGAGTTAGCACCACATTGAGGTGTATTGGGGCCAGCTTGCACCCCTCTCACAGCCGTTGTGTCAGGCTCTCTGCAGAGGTTAAGGAGTGGTTCACCCCATCTTTAAAGAACCAGAAACTGGGAAATACCAGACAGGAGACCATCAAACAGGAGGTGTCATAACTATAAAGGGAAGGGTAACAGCCCTCCTGTGTACAATACTATAATCCCTCCTGGCCAGAGACACCAAAATCCTTTTCCCTGTAAAGGGTTAAGAAGCTCAGGTAACCTGGCTGGCATCTGACCCAAAGGACCAATAAGGGGACGAGATACTTTCAAATCTGAGGGGGGGGGGGCAGACTTTTGTTTGTGGGGTTGCTCACTCTTGGGACTGAGAGGGACCAGACATCAATCCAGGCTCTCCAAATCTTTCTGAACAAGTCTCTCATATTTCAAACTTGTAAGTAATCAGCCAGGTAAGGCGTGTTAGGTTTATCTTTGTTTTCTCAACTTGTAAATGTTCCTTCTCCTGAGAGGATTTTACCTCTGGTTGCTGTAACTTTGAACCTAAGGCTAGAGGGGGTTCCTCTGGGCTCTTTAAATTGGATTACCCTGTAAAGTTATTTTCCATCCTGATTTTACAGAGATGATTTTTACCATTCTTTCTTTAATTAAAGTCTTCTTTTTAAGAACCTGATTGATTTTTCCTTGTTTTAAGATCCAAGGGGATTGATCTGGACTCACCAGGAACTGGTGGGGGGAAAAGGAAAGGGAGGGAATGATTAAGTTTTGGAGCAGTGTTCACCAGGGAATTGGTGAAGAGTTTCTCAAGGCTACCCAGGGAAGGGAGTTAGCACATTGAGAGTGGTGGAAGCAAAAGCAGATCTAAGCTGGTAGAGAAGCTTAGAGGTTTTCATGCAGGTCCCTACATCTGTACCCTAAAGTTCAGAGTGGGGAAGGAACCTTGGCAGGAGGGTTCATACCCAATGGCAGTAAAAAGCCCGAGCAAAGAGATGCAGCCTACAGAACACTCTGAACAGAGCGGGGCTCATATGGCAGAGAGTTCCAAACATAAAAGATCCATTCATAAATATATGAAGAACCCACCCCAGAGGTGGCTGCATCTCAGCATCAGGCGAGGCAACCCTAGGCAGCATTATAAGCAATTGTTCCCCAGCTGCCCCACCCCAGAGGTGGCTGCATTGCTGTGGTAGGAGGTTTTTTTTTTTTTAAGATCTAAGAAACACCTCGTTCCTTTGAAGAGGCACCTGCCAGATTATCAAAACAAGAAATAGACCAGATTTGTTTTGTATTCATTTGCTTCCCCCCTCCCTGCCTCCCTCCCTGAAATCAATGGCCTGCTAAACCCAGGGTTTGACTTCAGTGCTTGAGGGGGCCATTCTGTGTGACAGTTGTTCGTGTTTCTCCTTGATGCAAAGCCACCCCCTTTGTTGATTTTAATTTCCTGTAAGCCATGTCATCAGTTGCCCTTCCCTCCGTCACAGCAACCAACAGCAGACAATCGTTTCGCGCCTTTTTCCAGCCCAGACGCCATAGCACCGGGATCATGGAGCCCACTCAGATCACCGCAGCAATTATGAGCACTATAAGCACCACGTGCATTATCCTGGAATATATGCAGAACGAGAACCTGCCAAAGCAAAACCAGGCGAGGAGGCAACTGCAGCGCGGTGACGAGAGTGATGAGGACATAGACATAGACATAGACTTCTCACAAAGTACGGGCCCCAGCAATGTGCACATCATGTTGTTGATGGGGCAGGTTCTACCCATGGAACGCCGATTCTGGGCCCGGGAAACAAGCACAGACTGGTGGGACCGCATAATTTTGCAGGTCTGGGATGATTCCCAGTGGCTGCGGAACTTTCGCATGCGTAAGGGCACTTTCATGGAACTTTGTGAGTTGCTTTCCCCTGCCCTGAAGCACCAGAATACCAAAATGAGAGCAGCCCTCACAGTGAAGAAGTGTGTGGCGATAGCCCTGTGGAAGCTTGCAATGCCAGACAGCTACCGGTCAGTCAGGCATCAATTTGGAGTGGGCAAATCTACTGTGGGGGCTGCTGTGATGCAAGTAGCCAACGCAATCAAAGAGCTGCTGATATCAAAGGTAGTGACTCTGGGAAATGTGCAGGTCATAGTGGATGACTTTGCTGCAATGGGATTCCCTAACTGTGGTGGGGCGATAGACGGAACCCATATCCCTATCTTGGCACCGGATCACCAGGGTACCCAGTACATAAACCGCAAGGGGTACTTTTCAATGCTGCTGCAAGCACTGGTGGATCACAAGGGATGTTTCACCAACATTAACGTGGGATGTCCGGGAAAGGTGCATGACGCTCGAGTCTTCAGGAACTCTGGTCTGTTTCAAAAGCTGCAGTAAGGGACTTTCTTCCCAGACCAGAAAATAACCGTTGGGGATGTTGAAATGCCTATAGTTATCCTTGGGGACCCAGCCTACCCCTTAATGCCATGGCTCATGAAGCCATACACAGGCAGCCTGGACAGTAGTCAGGACCTGTCAACTATAGGCTGGGCAAGTGCCGAATGGTGGTGGAATGTGCATTTGGATGTTTAAAAGCGCGCTGGCGCAGTTTACTGACTCGGTTAGACCTCAGCGAAACCAATATTCCCATTGTTATTACCACTTGCTGTGCGCTCCACAATATCTGTGAGAGTAAGGGGGAGATATTTATGGCGGGGTGGGAGGTTGAGGCACATTGCCTGGCTGCTGATTATGCACAGCCAGAGATCAGGGCAGTTAGAAGAGTACAGGAGGGCGCGCTGAGCATCGGAGAAGCTTTGAAAACCAGTTTCATGACTGGCCAGGCTACGGTGTGAAAGTTCTGTTTGTTTCTCCTTTATGACCCCCCCGCCTTGGTTCACTCTACTTCCCTGTAAGCTAACCACCCTCCCCTCCCCGCTTCGATCAACGCTTGCAGAGGCAATAAAGTCATTGTTACTTCACATTCATGCATTCTTTATTAATTCATCACACAAACAGGGGGATAACTGCCAAGGTAGCCCAGAAGGGGTGGGGGAGGAGGGAAGGTCAAGGACACAGTGCACTTTAAAATTTTTAAAACTTATTGAAGGCCAGCCTTCTGTTGCTTGGGCAATCCTCTGGGGTGGAGTGACTGGGTGGCCGGAGGCCCCCCCCCTGCGGTCTTGGGCATCTGGTGGGTGAGGCTATGGGACTTGGGGAGGAGGGCTGTTGGCTACACAGGGGCTGTAGCGGCGGTCTCTGCTCCTGCTGCCTTTCCTGCAGCTCAACCATACGCTGGAGCATATCAGTTTGATGCTCCAGCAGGCAGAGCATCGACTCTTGCCTTCTGTCAGCAAGCTGACGCCACCTATCCTCTTCAGCCTGCCACTTGCTCTGTTCAGTCTGCGATTCAGCCCGCCACCTCTTCTCTCATTCATATTGTGCTTTTCTGCACTCTGACATTGACTGCCTCCATGCATTCTGCTATGCTCTGTCAGCGTGGGAGGACAGCAGAAAGTCTGAGAACATTTCATCCCGAGTCCTCTTTTTTCACCTTCTAATCTTCGCCAGCCTCTGCGAAGGAGAAACATTTGCAGCTAGTGGGGGAAAAGGGAGATTGGTAGTTTAAAAGACACATTTTAGAGAACAATAGGATCACTCTTTCCCGTTAAACCTTGCTGTTCACAAGGTTGCATTTTTCCTCTTACATTGAAGATCTGCCGGTTTGGTGTGAGAGATCACTCACGCAGGGCCAGGCAACAGAATTCGGCTTGCAGGCAGCCATGGTAAGCCACAGTCTTTTGACTTCTTTAACCTTCATAACATGTGGGAATGGTTTCAAACAGCAGCGCCCTCATGTCCCATACCAAGCGGATGCTGGGTTGGCCATTTAAAATGGGTTGGCAATTTAAAAGGAGGGGCTGGGGTTTGCAGGGTACCATGCAGCACAAACCCAAATAACCCCCCAACACACACACACACACACACACACACACACACACACACACACACACACACACACACACACACACACACACAATTCTCTGGGATGATCACTTCACCCCTCCCCCCACCGCGTGGCTAACAGCAGGGAACATTTCTGTTCAGCCACACAGCCAAACAGCCGAGCAGGAACGGGCACCTCTGAATGTCCCATCAATAAAAGCACCCTATTTCAACCAGGTGACCATGAATGATACCACTCTCCTGAGGATAACACAGAGAGATAAGGAATGGATGTTGTTTGAATGCCAGCAAACACCAGGACCATACGCTGCCATGCTTTGTTATGCAATGATTTCAGACTACGTGCTACTGGCCTGGCGGGGTAAAGTGTCCTACCATGGTGGATGGGATAAGGCAGCCCTCCCCAGAAACCTTCTGCAAAGGCTTTGGGAGTACATCCAGGAGAGCTTTATGGCGATGTCCCTGGAGGATTTCCGCTCCATCCCCATACACGTTAACAGACTTTTCCAGTAGCTGTATTGGCAGTGAATGCCAGGGCAAATTAATCATTAAACATGCTTGCTGTTAAACCATGTGTAATATTAACAAAGGTACACTCACCAGAGGTCCCTTGTACGCCCTCAGGGTCTGGGAGCACGCCTTGGGTGGGTTTGGGGGTTACTAGCTCCAGGTCCAGGGTGAAAAACGTATCTTAGCTGTTGGGGAAATAGGTTTCTTCGCTTCCTTGCTGTGAGCTATCTTCATGCTCTTCATCATCATCTTCCTCACCCCCAAAACCTGATTCCCTGTTGCGTGATTCTCCATTGATGGAGTCAAAGCACACGGTTGGGGTAGTGGTGGGTGCACCCCCTAGCATGGCATGCAGCTCCGCGTAGAAGCAGCATGTCTGTGGCTCTGCCCCGGACCTTCCGTTTGCCTCTTTGGTTTTGTGGTAGGCTTGCCTTAACTCCTTAACTTTCACACGGCACTGCTGTGCGTCCCTGTTATGGTCTCTGTTCTTCATGGCCTTTGAGACTTTTTCAAATGTATTGGCATTTTGTTTACCAGAACGGAGTTCAGCTAGCACTGATTCATCTCCTCATAGGGCGAGTAGATCCCGTACCTCCCGTTCAGTCCATGCTGGAGCTCTTTTGCGATCCTGGGACTCCCTCATGGTTGCCTCTGCTGATCAGATCTGCACTCACCTGCACCTTGCCACGCTGGCCAAACAGGATATGAGATTCAAAAGTTCGCGGGTCTTTTCCTGTCTACCTGGCCAGTGCATCTGAGTTGAGAGCGCTGTCCAGAGCGGTCACAATGGAGCACTCTGGGATAGCTCCTGGAGGCCAATACCGTCGAATTCTGTCCACACTACCCCAAATTCGACCCGGCAAGGCCGATTTCAGCGCTAATCCCCTCATCAGAGGTGGAGTAAAGAAATCGATTTTAAGAGCCCTTTATGTCGAATTAAATGGCTTTGTTGTGTGGACGGGTGCAGGGTTAATTCGATTTAATGCTGCTAAATTTGACCTAAACTCATAGTGTAGACCAGGGCTGAGTCTGCCTTTTTCATTGGTTAGGGGCTGGGGCGGGAGTTTGGGCCCAAAAGTTTCAGCAGCTCCAATGTTAGAGGAACAATGCCAGAGTTATTAGCTTTGGTTCTGGTTCTGGTTCTGGTTCTGGTCTCCCTCCAGCCTACAAAACTGGGAATGGCCAATGCCTGTGAATTCAGGCGAAAAAAGGACCCTAGAGGAGTTAAATGTGGCCACACTTTTGGTGGAGGAGCAATGTGCCGGACCTACCTGGGCTAATATCAGTGGATGGTAGGATTCTAGGTAGACAGACATGCATATAGGCTGTTGTTTTAACAACTTTTTCTCTAATGCTACGTTCCTGCTGCTAAATAAACAGTGCTTTGATTGTTTGGTCACTGGATACCACTCATAAGGGCAGGACAGCGCGTTTTGGCCTTGTCGGTCCTGCTAGGACACAAACAATGGATCCATGAGGGGCTTGGTCTGAGAGCAGGCCAAAGGTACGACTCCACCACAGGAGAGGGAATAGGGATGATCTCTGCATGGATGCACTGAGGCACAGCTAGCCCTGTACCCCACATATCCAGGCGGGGAACCCCATGGGGGAATCCCTCTTTTGCCTTCTCCTAACGGTTGCCCACCATGTCCCCTGCCTAATCTCCAGCAGCTCCCCTCACTCCATAAAGGGCTTTGGGATCTTCCTGGAGAAAAGGTCACAGAACGACCTTTGAATAGTCAGGTTCCCAGGGATGTGATGCTGGACATGTCAGCCAGGATGCTGTGGGGCAGGGTCCTGGGGAGGTGAATGACCAGGCCTTGTGAGATCGGCTGGGATCCACCTCTGCAAAAAGCTAGTGCAAAGTGCCAGGCCCCTCTGGTGAGTGGAAACCCAGAGCTGTCCCTCCCAGCCAGTGAAAGGAAGGGCAGGCTGTGTGTCTGTCTGTGCTAATAATGGCCCATGACATGGTGCACCCAAAGGCAGTGTCAGAGGAGCAGCGAGAGCCCTGTAGCCATGAAAAATGGAAAAACAATGTATTTTCCCCTCCTAGCCTCATTCTCAGCTACCACTGACCCATTTTAGGGAAACTTTCCCCAAAACTTCAGCTGGCGGTGGAAGGCGTTAAACTGTAAATATACGTCCCCAGTTCAACCCGGCCTTTCCCTTTTCTTTCCTGCTGCCAGCAAAGTTTATTCCTTCAAACCTCGGCGCTGGCAAGTGGGTACAGACTTGCCTGGCAAAGGCGCCCAGCGTGGTTACAGGTTCCCAGACAACTGGGGGGCTAGAGCCAAAAGTTAAGAAATTGTAGAGAATCCCCTAAAATAAGGACCTGGCCCTTGTTGATGGTAAAAAGGGGAGCACGTACGCAGCAAAAGTGTAACATGCTTCCTAGAGTGCAAACGTAAGAGGGTAAAGTAGTTTACCTCCCCTAAACCAAGCTCCTTGCATCTCGGACCAATCCCCGGGCCCCCCTCTTGCCAAATTGCTGTCCTTTTGCTTCGGTGGTGAAGAATACAGGGGCTTCCTTTTACCTTCTCCTTCTATCCAGCCTCCCAAAGTCTGTTTGGCCCCAAAGTCAGGAGGATGTTCTCCCCCCCCATGGTTTATTTTCCAGTGTGGTGACCCCACATCTTCGTGTTATCTTTGTATGTAAGTGGGGCATCCATGGGGCTGGCTTACAATGATTAATTTACACGTCCCCAAAGGCAGATGGGCGAATGTACGTCCTTTGTCTGGCAGAAACTTGTCTGTTGATCCTGCCTTTATTCAGACTTGAAAACAAGTTTTTCACATGTACATATTCGTGTAACCCCTCCCTGCCTGACACTTACACATTTCACATGGATATTAATGCCCAGTGCGCTCCCAGTTTGCGTTTGATACATGACAAGACACTGTTTATGGCTAAATACCAGCGGTGTGTTAGGTGCAGCGAGTTTGTCAGGCCTATTAGGTATTGCTGACACAGGGCACTGAACCCTCTGCCAGCTGGTATTGATGAACCTGGGTCTCACACAGTTATTGGAGGTTTTCAAGAGCGGGTTGGACCAATGTCCCTACTTAGAATCTGTGAGAGACGACTGCCCCATTCTGCCATGGGGGGTGGGTGGGTGGCGTGTCTGGGCCATGCTGCAGCCCCGTCACCTTAGTCGTCACCAGGGCCGGCTCCAGGCACCAGCCCAGCAAGCAGGTGCTTGGGGTGGCCAAGGGGAAGGGGCGGCATGTCGGGCTGTTGGGCGGCAATTCGGGGGCAGGTCCCTCTCGGAGGGAAGCACCTGCCGCCGAATTCCCGCAGAAGAAGAAAGCGGCGCGGTGGAGCTGCCGCCGGAGTGCCGCCGATCGCAATTGTGATCGCAGCTTTTTTTTTTTTCCCCCCTGCCGCTTGGGGCGGCAAAAACCCTGGAGCCGGTCCTGGTCATCACCCCAGACTGGGGTGGAGGGGAGGCACCAATCAGATCAGGGGAGCCTCATCAGACTGCTCCTCAGTGTCATCCCCCTGCTCCCTTTGGCCGGTGGTGGCCTCAGCCCTCGTTGTATCCCTCTGAGCGATATTCCCACCGACTCCCCCACCCACGCCCACGCCTACACACATCCCAGCCACAGCGCCCACTCCAGCACCAATGGCTGCCGCCTTAGCCATACCAAGGGCAGCAGCGGCGATCCCAACTCCAACAGCTCCGCTCACCGGTGCCAGGACCACCACCCCCGCGCCAACGCCCGCCAAAATGGCAAATTTCTTGAAGTGCTTCCCGTAGGTCTCCAGGAAGGTCTCAGCCTCCTGTGTCAGCTCCTCCTCCAGCTCTGTCAGCCGGGCCTCTTTCTCCAGCGCCGGCTGCTGCATGTCCGTCCGGCACCGCCGCAGCAACTGCTTGCGCCGCTCCGCGAACTGCTCCACCATCTTGCTGGGCTGCACCTTCAGGCAGTCGATCATATTCTTGGAGTTGTCGTCCTGCGCCCGCCGGGAGAGGAGATGGCCAAGAGCGTTAGCTGTGGGAAGGGCTGTACAGACCTGACCTGAGATTGGGGCTCACATCACACTGGGCGCTGCACAGACCCGGCCTGAGTCTGGGATCATGTCACAGCGGGCGCTGCACAGACCCTCACCAAGTGAGATCAGGGCTCCCATCGTGCTGGGCACAGCACAGATTCCCTGACTGAAATTGGGCCCCAGTCATGCGAAGTGCTGCACAGTCCATCCCCCCGCCCCCGACTGACACGGGGGCCCCCATTATGCTGGGTGCTGCACATGCCTCCTGATCGAGATCGGGCTGCGATGGCGCTGGGTGCTGCGCAGACCCTCCGACTGAGATTGGGCTCTCCCTTGTGTGAGGGTTGGAGTCTCCCATCTCTGCAGCCACCCTGGGAGCTGGCGATATGAACTCCCATCTCCTGCTCCAAAGCCCAGAGCCCGTGGGGCTGGCCAGGAAGTTTCCCTGGGGTTCCCCTGGCTGGGGACACAGCTGCCCCCTTGGACTCACTTTCTCCTTCAGAAACACAGCGTGGTCTGAGCGGGCTCTGTCCAGGACATTCTGGTTGTGGAAGGTGATGGCCATCTGTGCAGGGAGGACAAGGCCGGGGTGAGCTGCAGTTTATGGGGACCTGTTTCCACCTAGTGGCTGCAGCTTCTACCGCAGCAGCCTCACGTAACAGAGCAACGCCGCTAGCTGGGGTGGCAGCTGCTTGGGACTTCCGGTGCCGCTGGTCTCCAGTTTGTTCCTCACGGCAACCCAGCCTCAGCTCCCTTCCCCGCCCCGACCTGCACTTTGCACTTGCAGCACAGTCCTGGAGCCGAGGACTCTGCAAACCCCTGTCCCAGCCGGGCTCAGCCTGAGGCTGACCACTGACAGCGCATCAGTGACACCGGCTCTCACGGGTCTGGTGGTATTTGGGTTTTTTTTGGATCTCCAGGAGGCAGGTGGTTTGGGTGTGAATCTCAGCCCTTTTTTTGGTGCGGGGGAGGAGTATTGCTCTGGGCTGGGTTAACTCTTGTGGAGGAGCAACTGTTGGCCTGAGACCTGATCAACCTCCCATATTAAACCAGCCTTGGGTGAAACTCAGGGATATCACCACTAAATCTAAAAAAAAAAAAAAAGAAAAAGAATGTTCTGCTGCTGCTAAAGCACCCCCCCCTCAGGAATGTCCCTAACGAGAGTTATAACCACCAAGGTGGTGAAGTAGAGACGCTCAGGCACTGGGAAATTAGGGAGGATACAGAAGGAGACTCAGTAAATAGTAAGATAAGCTCTGACCAGTGTTTTATGCTGACCCTCTGCACAAACAGAGAAGGTCACAACCAAGTTACCATTTGGGGACGAAAGAGAAAATGTAAAGAACTTGGGCAGGGAGAAGGACACCTAGGTGCCAGTGCGGAATTGGTTAAAATGTCTGTCATTTAGGGGTGTGGGATATTGTGATAGGTTCCGTACATGTGAAGGAGGGAGTTTGTTTTACCTATAGAATGTAAATGAAAAACAATGCTCTTTGGGAATCAACTCCGGACTGCAGGGGAACATCAAACTGCAAAACATCCGACCCCCTGCATGACTGTGATGTGTGTGGGTGCTGGGAACCCCCGGATGAGAGGATCCCGACTGGCCATTGGGTGAAATGTGTCTGGATGTTGGGAGCGGTGAGCATAAGGGATTTGCTTGGTATATGTATTCTGTTCGTGTTTCTAATAAACAGATGTTTAGAGCACAACTGTGTAAGTCTCTTTCGCTGGGAAAAGGTTCTGCAGACCCGTACAGCCCCGAGCCCCGAGGGGAAGGGCGGGTACTTAAATTGACCAGGTTTATTCCTGAGCCCCGTGGGTAAGGATAGGTTTACCAGAAGCTGGGAATGGGCGACAGGGGATGGATCACCTCCCTGGTCTGTTCATTCCCTCTCGGACATCTGACACTGGCAACTGTCGGCAGACAGGATACTGGGCTAGATGGACCTTTGGTCTGACCCAATCTGGCCGCTCTTATGCACTTATGTGTCTTGCCCCCCAAGCCCTCAGTCAGGAAAGGGTGAGGGTGCCTTAAATTGACTGGGTCACACCTTGAGCCCTAGGCAGGGTATAGGCTGGGGGCCCTAAATTGACCAGGTAACACAATGACTCTGGGACAGTCTCTGCTGTGGTGCTATTTTGGAGTGGTTATTGCAGAGGAGTTATTCCAGAATAGCTAGGCCGGTCTATTCCCCCCACGTACATAAGATGAGCCTCCCCACAATTCTCCCCTAGAAGAGGGCCTGGGTAGCACCTGTCCCAGCCGATCTGAGGCTGACGCCCAAGAGAACCTTACAGTCCATGCCTCTGGTTATGTCTACACTGCAATGTAAGCCCAGAGTTAGTAGGAATGGAGTTAGCAGCCCCTGGGGTTGCTAACCTAGCGCTGGAGCATCTACACACATTTGTAACCCCAGGTTAGGAAAGGTTGAACCCTGGGTTCCAGCTCAGAGCTCCAGCATCTACACTGCATTATGCAGGCCTGAGTGCAACCGCCTGTATCCCAGACTTCCTAGCGCCTGCCCCAGCTGCGGCTGCCCTTTTCCCCTTCGGTGGTGGTGCAGCCTGGGAAAACTGAACTGTCCAGAAAACTTGACTGGCCAGAGGAGAAAGAAAGTCAGCCCTGTGGGATTGTGGGATACTTTGGGCAGCCTCCAAGAGCACAAGTCCAGCAGGGCTAAGGCTATGCTGCAAAGCGACAGGACTTGAACCCTGGCTCCCAGCTTGACTCAGGCTCGGGCCCTCGATCCCTGGGCGGTCCTGGGACCCTGAATTCAGGATCACAATAGTGGCTTTAAAGCCACATCTTGCCACATGTGCCTCCCATGATGCTCTACAGCCATGATGCCTGGCTTCCCCTCACCAAAATAAGATACTGTGGTGCATTGTGGGAAATGTAGTTTGAGTGCCTCATTCTCCTCTATATGCCCAGCTCCATGGTCGGACTAGAATAGGATTACCATTCGTCCGGATTTACCCGGACATGTCCTCCTTTTTGTACTAAAAATAGCATCCGGGGGGAATTTGTAAAGCACTCACAATGTCCGGGATTTCCCCCCTCCCCCGGCAGAGCAGACCGAGCGGCTGGGAGGGCTGCAGGAAAGTCCCAGGCTGGACTCCGGAGCAGCTGTAGAGGAGCCGGATCCGCCCTGCATTCTGAGCAAGTGTCTCAGCACAAAGTGCAGCCCTCCCCTTTTGCAACTGGGAGCGGTTTCTGCCATGCAGCGTAGCAAAACGGGAGCGAGAGCACTTTGTGCTGATACAAGGGCAGCTCTCCCCTGCAGCCCGGTCCGGGCCTGGGACCGGGTTTTGTTGTGCAGGGCCAGGGACCGGGTTTTGTTGTGCTGGGGAGCGCAGCCACATGTCCGGCTCGGCTCGCACAGAGCCCAACACCCTTTTCTGAGCAGCAGGATAAGGGGGTCAGGGGGCAGGAGAAGGGGCAGGGAGGTTCTGGAGGGGGCAGTCAAGAAACGGGGGGGGGGCTTTTTGGGGGGAGTGGAGAAAGTTTTGGGCAGTCAGGGTACAGGTAGGGGGTAGGGTCCTGGGGGACAGTTGGGGGGGTCTTAGGAGGGGGCAGTTAGGGGACAAGGAACAGGGAGTCTTAGGTAGGGGGTGGGGTTCTGGAGGGCAGTTAGGAGCAGGGGTCCCAGGAGGGGGCAGTCAGGGGACAAGGAGAGGGGTGGGGGGCTGAGAGTTCTGGGGGGGAGCTGTCAGGGGGCAGGAGTGGGGAGAGCGATCGGAGCAGTCAGGGGACAGGGAGCAGAGGGGTTTAGATGGGTTGGGAGTTCTGGGGGGGGGGCTGTCAGGGGGCAGAAGTGCGGAGAGGGATCGGAGCAGTCAGGGGACAGGGAGCAGAGGGGTTTAGATGGGTTGGGAGTTCTGGGGGGGCTGTCAGGGGGTGGGGAGTGGTTGGATGGGGCGTGGGAGTCCCAGGGGTCTGTCTGGGGGTGGGGGTGTGGATAAGGGTTGGGGCAGTCAGGGGACAAGAGGCAGGGAGGCTTAGATAGGGAGTGGAGTCCTGGGGGGCAGTTAGGGGCAGGGGTCCCAGGAGGGGGCAGTCAGGGGACAAGGAACGGGGGGAGGGTTGGGGATTCTGGGGGGGCGGGAAGTGGGAGGGGCAGGGGCGGGGCTAGGGCGGGGCTCCTCCCGTCCTCGTTTTTGCTTGCTGAAATATGGTAACCCTAGACTAGAATTCCCATGGTGCACTGGGGCCATGATGCCTGGCTTCCCCTCACCAAGCAAGGAGATGCTGGTGCACCATGGGATATGAAATCTAATTGCCCCATTGTCCTCTGAGGCCAGGTTCATGGGAGGTGCCGTCCAACCAGGATGCTCAACGGTGATGGGGTGAACCAGGCCCTTTAGGGCCCCCTGCTGGAGGTCCTGCCGTCCTAGCACACCCCATCCCAGGAAAAGGAGCAATGAGGGTGGGTCCTCCAGGCCTGCCTAGAAAGGCTGCAGGGGAGCAGCCAATCAGGGTGCAGCAGGCTCAGTTAAAAGGAGCTACAGGGGCTGAGCAGGGCAGTCACTGCCTGGGACCAGAAGGGTTAAAAAGGACTAAAGGGCTGTGAGACTCCACAGGGAAAGAGACTGGGGAGAAGCTCTGCTCACACAGGGACAGGACTGGGATGCTGTCCAGGCACAGAGGTCTGAGAAAAAACCCTGAGAAATGAGGACAGAGACAGAGAAACTCTCAGGCAAGGAGGCCTGGGGGAGACCCTGCTCAGACAGGGACCAGACAGAGAACCCAAGAAGGTGGTGGGACAGAATGAGAAGAACCCCAGAAAATGCAGCAGTAGCAACTAGGAAAGAAAGCAGCAGGTGACTGCTTCTTGCAGGGTCCCTGGGTTGGGACCCAGAGTACTGAGTGAGCCCAGGTCCCCACTGGCGCAGTGGCCAAAGCCCTAAGAAGGGGGCAAGTTTAGTTTTGGAGCCTGAGAAGGGAGCTAGAGTTTAAACAGGCCCAGAGATGAGGCTCCAGAGCCCAGAGAGGCCAACCGTTTGTTGGACTGTGTTACCCGGGAAGGGGTTCCTTCGTGTGTCTTTAGACTGCGTGTGACTTAGCCGGAGGGCTGAGGTACCCCTGACAATGAGAACCGCCAACAGGGGGCACCAGGATGAGAAAAAGGGAAGAGTGCAGGATCACACCCAGCTGACAGGAGCCGCTCATGAGAGGTGAGTGTCCCCCCATCACACCAACCCATAGAGAAGTATGAGGCATGTGAGAAACATGATCTACAGTTCCTAGGAGCCACCTCGGCAGCATTGCCAAATGGGGGGGTTTGTAGGAAACTCAATGGGTTCTGCACAAAAAACCTAAACAAAAATCCCCACTTTTGGGCCAGCTCTGATAAATGTCTGCATTTACATGCCAAAACACATAGGGCAGGTATGTCCCCATGCCCGGGGACAGGCATGTTGTTGTTATGGGCCTCATGAACTGGAGACGCATCCGTACACTGGGCAAACCCTCCAGCATCAGCCACCTTCTAGTCTAGTCAAATTCTTCTACCTTGGAGTCCAAGAACCTGAGACCTTTTCCCAGTCACCTCCAGTAGCATAGCCCCAGTTCCCAGCACCTCACCAGCCCTGGTATGGATGGGAGAGGGGAGACACCCCATGATCAGGTCAGAGACAGAGACAGTACCTGACAGGGTGAGGAGAAGCCGGAGCGATGTTTCTTCATTACATGAGATAAATTCTGCAAAGGAACCAAAAGAAATCATCGTGTCACAGACTCCACAGGGCTTAGAAAGGCTGTGAACATGGGGAGGGCTCGCCTGGCGCTGAGATGCAGCCACCTCTGGGGTGGGGCAGCTGGGAAATTGGGGGTATTGGGGTCATCACTGACTGCAAGGAGAGAGCATCCCCTTCCTGCTCCCTCCAGCACAGCTGGCCGGTCCCCACCTTTATCTTGGTAGCGAGCTGTGTCCCGGTGAGCAGCTTCCCATGCCGGTCCGTCCGGATGTGTTGACCGGCCGAGCTCCCCAGGGTGGTGATGTAGTCCCTCAGGCTCTCCCGGAAATTCTCACCCATGTCTGCAAAGGGGAGAGAGATGGACAATGGTAGGGGATTATAGAGCCCATCGGATCCCCCTTCTCTCTACTGTCCACATGTAGGCATGATCAGCGCCCCAGTCACATTACTCTGCACATGGCCGGGGGCTCAGAGCCGCTGTCCCGCGTCCGTTACCTCTCAGCCTTCCCTCGCTCCCCATCGTGATCCGCTCGCCAGGGAAGGGCATCAGGTAACAGCGGCTGCTGCTTCTGCTCAGCGCTTCCAGGGCCTTGGGGTGTTTGCAAGGGGACGTCGCCGCCAGCTTCTGCCGGAGCCAGGGGGAATCGTTACATTGACACACAAACACCTGTTAACATCAGCCCGACCTGCCGGGCAGTCAGAGAGGGGCTGGAGGGGCCCAGCCTCGTTTGTGGTAGGCATTGGAAGGGATGCAGTGAATGAAGTAGGGGATGGCAGGAAGAGACAGGAGTGAGTCCCAGGTCTCAACCTCCCCCACCCTGTTCCCAGTCTATCCAGATGTCTTGTCCCAGCCTGCTCCTCTCCCTCCCCCTGGTCTGGCTTTTCTCCCCTCCACACTGCAATCAAGCAGCTTCCTTCTCCACCCCACCTGGGCTCATTGAGAGCGTGGGAGAGACAGGAAATCCCCTCTCAGGTCTGGTGCCCGGCCTGGAGCAGCAAGTGCGGGGGAAGTCCAGCTTTGCTACTGCAACCCCCGGCTGGAGCACACTGGGTCGCTCTGTGGGGACGGAGCACGCTCAGTCTGGGCACCATGTGGAGCTGTGAGGGGCTGGAGCATGGTCAGTGTGGACGGACTCTGGCATCTCTCTGACATCTCTCTGACACACTGACCACCCCACCCCCCACCAAATGTACAGTCCTTACTCCAAAGTAGGGAGGGCCGGGGCCCGGGGGGGCTAGAGTTGTTAAAAAAAGGAACATCAGAATTTTCTTTCAATATTGCTAAACAATGTGTATTTCTTTAGCCTCATTCTCAGAAACAGCTGGAGGAAGCACGAATCCAGCAGGAGGCAGAGAACAAGCATGGAAAATTTCAGCCCAAACATTTAAAGTTTGGCAAAGTTATAAGCAACTTTAAAGGGGTCTTATAATGGGGTTTGTCAGGAAACCTTCATAAAGGGTGGGGCTACCAGCCCCCTGGAGTGGAAAGGCCCCGTGTCCCATTCCCCATCCCCTGAGCCAGCCAGTCCCCAACACTGGGTCTGGATCGCAGCTGGTGCCCCCCAGAGGGGACAGACCCTAGGTCCCATTCCCCCCACCCAACCAAGCCCCACAGTCACCTGTCTGACGTATCTCAGATGCTGCTCCCCACCCTGGGCTCCAAGGACCAGGGAGCTGCTCCAATCCCGCACCAGCAGGTCTAGATGCTGCAGGGGAGACAGGCGGGGAGTGGGGGTCACTGAGGGTGGGGGAGGCTGGGACGGGGGGAAGGACAGTGTCTGCTGGGGAAACCTCAACCCCTTGGGAGTGGGGCAAGGGGTGCATGGAGCAGGTGCATGCTGTGGAGTGGGGGAGGGGTGCAATGTGGGGACACATGGGGCAGGGCAGGTGATTGGGGGGGCAGCCATCTCACCTGTATGGGCTCCAGTTCGTATTCCTTTCCAACCACTTTGGCCACCTGCACAAACATCTGTGAAGAGAGAAGAGGGACGGGGCGAGTCTGGGACCTGGGAGGTGTTTGGTCTGGGGGGAAGTGATCCTGCCTGTGGACAGAAAGGGGCCTGATCACTCCCTAATCCCCACATCTGAGCTTCTCCCTCTGCCCAGGGCCGAGAGCGAGGCCCAGCGAGTGCGAAACGAATATTGATATGGACAGAGACAATTTCAGTGGGGCAGAGAGAATAAGGCTGCACCCGGCCATGGGACGGGGAGGGAGGCCGTGGGACACAGGGGTCTGACACCCCTCTTCTGTCTGGTTTCAAGACTTTCTCCTTCTCTCCAGGGCGCTCCAGAGAGGTGTGGGTGGGTCAGTGATCCAAATTTGGGGTCCATTTACCGAGGGGTTCCACTCCACAAACACCCCATTGCCTCAGGCTGATGGATGCTGTCAACTTTCTTTGCACAGCCCCAGGGGTTATATCACGGCTCTGCTCACGCCTGGAACAGTCTCGGCCACGCGGCATTTCCCTGAGCTCTGCGTGAACCATGTTTTTGCCAGTGACATAACCCAGGGCAGCGAGGGCAGATAAAACCCGCCCAAGCTGACCCCTCCCCCGCACAGAGAATCCCCCCAGGGTGCGGTACAGGGGTAGGAGTCCAGGGCACGCCGTATGCCACAGGCGGCAGTGATATCGCTAAGGGCACGACTGCCAGAGGCTCGACTCGGCAGGGCTGGGTAAGACCCTGGAGAGAGGAGCAGAACAGCGCAGGGGGCAGAGCGACTGCCCCAGGTGCTGCCCCAGCAGCTTCCTACCAATGGTGGAGCTGGGCTGGAGGGGAGGGAGGGGTCCTAACTTTGGCCCAGTGGCCCACGCCAGACAGCCAGGCTGGGCCATGCGCAGGGGTGAAAGTAACTTACAGGACTTACTGGTATGGCCGGAGTTCTGAGGGGGGCGTGGCCTCATCTGGAAGAGGCGGGGCCTCTCAAGATTTAAAGGCCCTGGGGCACCGGCTGTGGCCTTTAAATCACCCCGGGGCTCCCAGCTGCAGAGGTGGCAGGAAGAGACAGGAGTGAGTCCCTGGTGCTCAGGGGCGAATTAAAGGGCCCGGGGCTCTGACCACCACGGGGATCCCCGAGCCCTTTAAATCCCCGCCGCGGAAGCCGGTGCAGTCTGGCACGGCGTACTGGCTTACTTTCCCCTCTGGCCGTGCGGTGACAGCGCTGACTCCAGAGGCCCACGTGACTGTGGGAGAGTCATTTTCTCTCTCTGGGCCTCAGTTTCCCTCCAGGAGCTATGGGGAGGGATAATAACCCTGTGCGGCTAACGGGAGAACCTGGCCTGGCCACGTCCTGCATCGCGCTGCCCGGCCTCACCTCCAGGTATTCGAGATCCGTGTCCTTCACTCGACAGCCAATGTTCAGTATCTGCAGATAACCAGGAGACAGACAGAGCTACAGCAACGGGCAGCAATAGCCGGCCCAGGCCACTTCCCAGCCACATCACCTGCCCCGAGCACAGCGCCCCCTAGCGCCACATGGGGCATCGGGGTCAGCCCTGACTGCCAGGGGAGAGCGCCCCCTGCTGAGCCCTGCCCCACTCCCTGCAGCACAGCGCCCCCTAGCTCCGCACTAGGGCATTGGGGCCTGCCCTGAGTGCCAGGGGAGAGTGCCCCGTGCTGAGCTCCCCGACCTGGTAGGAGCTGAGCAGCATGGACATGGCGGAGAGTTTGATGCAGGTCTCCTTGTTCCTTTCAATGTCCATGGAGCCCTCGGTGTCGACCAGCAGCACGGCCACCTGTGGGGGGGCAAGAGTGAGAGCCCCAGGTCAGCTCCCGGCTTTGTCCAGCCACCCACGGCCCCTCTGCCCCCAGAGCCTGCCCCCTGCTCCACCCCCATGGCACCTGGCATCTCATTCTCGCCTTCCCCAGAAGTTCCCCAGTGTTAGCTCCCTACTTCTGTCTCTTCTCCATTCCCCCTTATTCTCTCTCCAGCTGGTTCCCCTGGGGCCTCCTTCCCCATGTCTCTGTCCATCCCTCCCTGTTTCCCCCATTCCCTCTGGTCCCAGCCCTCTACCCTGTTCCCCTTTCCCTTCTCCCACTCCCATGGCCTCCTCCCCCTTCTCTGTGCACCCCCAATGCCTCCACTTACCTTCCCCCCCTCGGCAGGGACCCAGAAGGGCTGACTCCAGGCCCACACCCCCTCGGTGACTCGCTGCTCATCCGCACACCACTCGAAACCCTCCAGGAGTTCATCCTCCCGGCCCATCCATGACCCGTCCCTCGTGTCCTGCCGGGAGGGAACATGCCGGGTGGAGGTCAGTGAAGGGTGGGGGAGGTCAGTACTGGTACCCCCTTTTTACCCCAGGCTGCAAACCCTGAGAGGGGACAGGGGTTAATTGTACTAGTGTGGGGTGGGGAGGATACATGGTGACGGGTGTACTCGTAATCTCATAGACAAACAGACCCACTGCTGTCTAGACACACAGAGAGACACGTTGTGTTCCAGACAGTCAGACAGACATGTTCGTGCCCAGCCATGGCCCGAGCTAACTGGACCTGGTGGGGGTCGGGCTGCTCACAGACACATTTGCAGCTCTGAACCTGCCAGCAGGGAGTAGGATTGAGTCGTTCACACCCCAGCTCACTCCTGCTCCCGTTCACACTCACCGGGCTCCGGAGCCGGCGCAGCAGGTAGTTCAGCAGGAAGGATTTGCCCCAGCGCTGCTCCCCGATGATGGACACCAGGCAGACGGGGGCGTCCCCCACCCCACCCTGCTCCAGGCAGCGGCTCAGGGCCTCCTCCTCCAGGATCGGGTTCTCTTCCTCATCCAGACGCACCAGCTGCACCGGGTGCCCCGGTTCTGGCTGAGCCCCCGGCCCCTGCTGCAGGGAGAGAGCAGGGTCAGATCTTGGACCCCCAAGCCCCAAGTAAGCCTGTCCCATGGCCCCCGATCACAGCCCCTTGCCCCATTCCCAACCCCCAACGCAGCCAGTGCCTGAGATCAGAGCCCTGGGCCCCATTCCCACCCTCCTCAGGCAGCTAGTCCCCCTGCCGTGGGGCTGGATCAGAGGCAGCACTCCCTGGAGGGGAAAGCCCCTAGATTCTTGCTGGAATACATCAAGGGAGACTGCGCCAGGCTGGGGAATAGGGTGACCAGATGTCCTGATTTTATAGGGATAGTCCTGATTTTTGAGTCTTTTTCTTATATAGGCTCTTATTACCCCTTCACCCCCGTCCCGATTTTTCACACTTGCTGTCTGGTCACCCTACTGGGGAAGATCCTAAAAGAAATGGAGGCTCAGGGAATCTTCAGTGGGAGGAGGAGAGTGAAGGGGAGACAAGATGCTGATGATCACCAGGTGGCTCAGGCAGTGGGGCTAAGGAGGCTTTGGGGATGTTCGACCACCGGGAGGCGCTCACGGACAGCTGACTGGTCTCATGGGACGGAAGCCACCTGAACAGGGTGCGGGATAGACTTCCAGGATGGAGGTTGGCACAGCTGATGAAAAGGGCTTTAAACTAGGAACCCTGGGAGATGCTCTTGGAATCTCCAGGCCCGATTCTCACACTGAGCGGGAGGAAAATCAAGTAGGACAGGGCCCAGCAGTGGAGAAAGGAAGGACAGAGGGCGGGAGAATGGACGACAAGAGGAACAATAGTGCCAAGAGCACTGACACCAGTCAGGTGGCCGATACTGGCAGTAAAACGACTGAACCTACCCGGGTGAGAAATCTGAGCAAAGCCAAGCGGAAGCAGTGACTTGTCTGCTCAGCAACTCCAGGAGCCGGGTGACAAAATGGAGGAAGTAGGACTACGGGTGCAAGATGGGGAACCAGAGATTATCGGGAGAACAGAACCATGGGGCAGTAGCAGCCATGGCTGGATTACAGGAAAGAAAGGAAAAAGGCAGAGGTTGTGGAGTAGCATTGTGTGTTCATGACGAGGTGCAGTTGTAAGAAATGAGAAGGGCTGGAATGGGTAAAACAGAATCTGTTTGGGTCATAATCACTGTGGGGAAGAAAGTTACCAGAGGCTCCCCTGGGATAGTTCTTGTGGTCTGCTAGAGACCCAAGGGTCCAGTTTGGGTGTGGATAGAGACCCCCTTTCATAGTGTCAGTGAAATAAATATCACTGGGAATTGTGTGATCATGGGAGACTTTAATTTTCCAGACAGAGATTGGGGGAGAAGTGCTACTAATAATGGTAGGGCCCGGATATTCCTGGATGTGACAGCCAACAGATTTCTTCAGCAAATAGTCACTGAACCAACAAGAGGTGATGCCAGTTTAGATTTGGTATTGATAAGTAGCGAGGACCTCACTGAAGATCTGGCTGTAGAGGACAGCCTTGGTTCGAGTTACCAGGAGCTAATTCAGGTTAAATTAAATGGAAGGATAAACCAAAACAGGTCGGCAGCTGGGGGTCCTGGATTTCAAAAGGGCAAACTGTAAAAAATTAGTTAGGTAGGAACTGGATGACCTGCAAATCTCAAAGATCTGGATGTGGAGAAGGCTTGGAATTACTTTAAGTCTAAGTTGCAGAAACTCTTTGGAGTCTGCATCCAGGAAGAAGCCGGTAGGGAAGGGCTGCCGACCAAACTGGATGAACCAGGATCTCAAAGAGGTGATTAAGAGAAAGCAGAAAGCCTACGAGGAATGGAAGATGGGATGGATCAGCAAGGAAAGGTATCTATTGGAGGCCAGAAAGTGGGGGGGGGGAAGTGAGAACTGCCAAAAGCTGAGCAGAGTTGGACCTTGCAAAGGGAATGAAAACCAACACTAAAAGGTTCTTTAGCCTTAAAAATAAAAAGAAAACAAGGAAAGAAGAAGTGGGAGTGCTAAGCACTGAGGGTGGGGTGGAGATGAAAGATATAGGTGTCAGCAGAGTCTGAAGGAGCTCTCCCCCCCGACATCTGGTGGTGAGCTGTGGAAAAGGACTTCAGGAGCTGATCTCGTTTGCATGGGCACACCCACCCTGCCTAGGTGCTCAGCATGATGGGATTGGTTGCCCAAATGGTCACTTGTGCCTGGTGTTGGATCCCCAGTCTACTCGTTATTGGGGCAGGAGTAATAATGGGTTGTTATCTTTGTTGTGTGAACCAAGGGCAGCAGAACTGTACCTGGCATATCCCAATGGAACACACACACACACACACACACACACCCAAGAGACCCAAACACCACTTTCCCCTTCCTCTCTCCACTGTAGAATAACAGAGCTAATTTATACTCAACTGAGAGTCTTGTTACATGCTGCAGAGCTGAAATCATTGATATTAGACCTGTTTTGGGACAGTGTCTCTGATGCAAGAGACTGCCCAGTGTGCACCAGCAGTGAGGCTCCCCCACTAACAGCTGAAATCACTGAGAGCTGTGTGAAGTAGGGGCCCCAGAAGACACCTTGGTATGGCCAGCCAGGCGGCTGGCAGAGACTGTCAGAGCAGAGCCCTGCAGAGAGGGTTGGCGAATGAGTGCTCCAGCAGTGGACGAGTAAAGTGCCTCCGCTCCCCACCCCCATTTTCACCCAGGGTGGGAGGTGAACTCTGCAGATGCACCTCTGAACTCTGGGGCTGCACTGTCCAAGGACAGCAACAGTGAGTGGGGTGCAGAGAAGGGATGGGCACGTTAAACTGACTTTGGGGTTGCTGGACCTAAGAACCTGAGGAGAAAAGGACCCTGTCCAGCCTACCTGGGGGTGTAACTTTTGCTCATGGTTTATGTTTATGAATCCTGCTTCTGGTGTTTTCCCAAATTAACTCCGAGTTACTTACCTCCTTTTATTAAAAGGGTTTTTTCTACACTCAGACTCTGTGCTTGTGAGAGGAGAAGTATTGCCTCTGAGAGGTGCCCAAGGTGTGGTGTGTAAATGTCCCAGGTTAGTGGGTGGGGGCTCAAGCCGGTTCTGTGTTGGATCAATGGAAAAGAACCCCTAGATATTGAAGCTGGCCCCGGTTACGTAGGTACTGCCCAACAACTAAACGAATACCTTGCCTCAGTTTATAATAACCGTAATGAGAAGCTTGTGGAAAGATGGCTAATGAGAACAAGAATATGGAAGTAGAAATTGTCTCTGAATGGGCTGAAATGGAAGCCAAATTCAAACAGCGTAATGGGATCAAACTGGAGGGCCTGGACCATCTCCACTGAAGAATATTAAAGAAACTGGCACATGACATTGCAAGCCCAATAGCAAGGATTTGTTATTAATCTGTAAAAGTCAGGGCTCTTATCCCATGACTGGAGAATGGCTAATATAGGACCTATATTTAAGAAAGGGAAAAAAAATGTGATCCAGGAAACCACAGGTCCATTAGTTTGACCTCAATTGTATGCAGGGTCTTGGGAAAAGCTTTGAAAGAGACAGTAGTTAAGGACATAGAGATAAATTGTAATTGGGATAAAATACAATCTGGCTTTACAAAAGGTAGATCGTGCCAAACCAACCTGATCTCTTCCCTTGAGAAGAAGAACAGGAGTACTTGTGGCACCTTAGAGACTAACAAATTTATTAGAGCATAAGCTTTCGTGGACTACAGCCCACTTCTTCGGATGATTTTCTAGACAAAGGAAATGCAGCTGATCTAATCTGTCTGGATTTCAGTAAGGTATTCATGGGAAATTAAATTGGAGAAGATGGTAATTAATTTGAAAATTGAGAGATGGATATGGAACTGGGTAAAGGGGAGACTACAACAGGTCAAACTGAAAGGGGAACTGTCAGGCTGGAGGGAGGTTACTAGTGGAGTTCCTCGGGGATCGGTCATGGGACCAATCTTATTTAATCTTTTTTTACTGACCTTGGCACAAAAAGTGGGAGTGCGCTAATCAAATTTGCAGATGACACACAGTTGGGAGGTATTGCTAATATGGGGGAGGACTGGAATATCATACAAGAAGATCGGTACAACCTTGAAAACTGGAGTAATAAAAATGGGATGAAACTGAATAGTGAAAAGTGCAAAGTTATGCATATAGGGACTAACAACAAGAATTTGTACTACAAGGTGGGGACATATCAGTTGGAAGTGACAGAGGAGGAGAAAGACCTGGGTTTATTGGCCGATTACTGGATGACTATGAGCCGCCAGTGTGATGTGGCCGTGACAAGGCTGATGCAATTCTAGGCCGTACCCACTGCATTTCCATCAGAGACAGGAAAGTGTTATTGCCATTATACAAGGCGCTGGTGAGATCTCATCTGGAGCAGAGTGTGCAGTTCTGGTCTCCCAAGTTTAAGAAAAATGAATTCAAACTGGAACAGATACAGAGAAGGGCTACTAGGGTGATCAGAGGAATGGAAAACCTGCCTTAGGAGAGGAGACTCAAAGAGCTTGGCTTGTTTAGCCAAATCAAAAGAAAGGTGAGGGGAGCTATGATTTTACTGTAGAAACACAACAGAGGGATAAATACCAGGGAGGGTGAGGAGTTATTTAAGTTAAGCACCAACATTGACACAAGAACAAATGGCTATAAATTGTCCAGCAACAAGTTTAGCCTTGAAATTAGACAACGATTTCCAACCATCGGAGGAATGAAGTTCTGGAACAGCCTCCCACGGGGAACAAAAAACCTAACTGGATTCAAGACTGAGCGTGACAATTTCATGGAGGGGATGGTATGATAAGGGTGTCTACAGTGGCACATGGCTCATGTGCGAAGGCTCGTACCAAATATCCCCAACGGCCAGTGATGGGACACTAGCTGGGGGGGCTCTGAGTTATTACAGAGAATTCTTTCCCAGGTGTCTGGCTGGTGGGTCTCACCCACATGCTCAGGGTCTGACTGATTGTCATATATGGGATTGGGAAGGAATTTTCCCGCAGATCGGATTGGCAGAGACCTGGGGGGGGTTCACCTTCCTCTGCAGCATGGGGCACGGGTCACTAGCAGGCCTGAACTAGTGTCAATGGTGGAGTCTCTGTAACTTGAAGTCTTTAGATCATGATTTGAGGACATCAGTAACTCAGCCAGAGGTTCTGGGTCTATTACAGGAGCGGGTGAGTGAGGTTCTGTGGCCCACAATGTGGAGAAGGTCAAACTAGAAGATCATGATGGTCCCTGCTGGACTTCAAGTCTGTGAGTCTGTGTGTCCCATTCCCCACCTCTCTGAGCCAGCCAGTCCCCACTCTGGGGCCAGATCAGGGCTGGCGCCCTCTAAAGGGGACAGGCCCCATGTCCCATTCCCTGCCCCCCTGAGCCAGCCAGTCCCTGGCCAGGGGCTGGGTTGGGCCGAGTATCCCTGACAGGAGAAAGCTCGTTTCCCCCTTACCCGGCCTGTCTGGTCTCACCGGCTCTGGCTCTTCCTGCAGGTGCTCGGTGATTTTCTCCACTAGGTTTTTGACGCGTGTGTCTGGGATCATCCTGTCCCCGGAGCAGGGAGCCCGGCACTCCGGGCAGCGGCACCCTTGGGCTGAGACCTCGCTCCAGTGAATGGAGAGGCAGCCCCGGCAGAAGTTGTGGCCGCACTCGATGGAGACGGGGTCATCCAAAATGTCCAGGCAGATGGAGCAGGTGACGTCCTCCCGGAGTTGTTCCATCCCTCTGACCCTGCAGGCCTGGGGAGATCGACTGGGTCAGGAGCTGGCACATGGGAACACCAGGGCTGACATGCTAGAGCAGGGGGGCTGGGAGCCAGGACTCCTGGGCTCCATTGTTAGTTTTCACCACTTTGCTTGTAAGTTTCCGTTCACTGCTGTGAGCTGGCCACTCCCACTTTTGGGCAGGGCTGGCAAGTGTCTCTCTGCTCGTGGGGTTTTGGGTTGCCTGGGGGTCTGGGAGCACAGCGCCCTGAACTCCGATGGGGATGACACAGCCATTGCTGCCCCCTAAGCTCATCACACTGGAAACGCCCAACCCGCCAGGACATGGGCTTGGCCGTGGGGTGAGACTCTCAGAGCCCCCCGGGCGCCTGCCAGCCCAGCTGGTGAAGGGGTCTTGGGGCTGCCATCACTCCTGTTATTATTGCATGGGGGCTGCCTTGGGCATCCTGAATCCCGGCTCCAGCTCACAGGGCCCTGGGGCTCCTGGACAAAGCACAATCAGCCATAGCAAACCACCCCGCCCCCAGGTGCTAGCTACAGGCAGGGAGAGGGGATTGAAGAAAGGTCACTGGAGAGGATCTGGGCACCGAGCCCGGCAGCCCTGATGGCTGGAGCCAGCCCTGCTCTGCCTCCTGGCAGATTTCGGACTGTCCTGCTCTGAGATACCCTCAGCCATGGATCTTAGATCTGCCGGTGCCCCTCAGTCCCGATCCCAGCCCTGAGCCTCACCCCCCGAGCACTGCCAGTGCCCCTCAATTCCAATCCACAGCCCTCTGCTAGCATAGCCTGTAGCTCACCCTGGTGAACAGACTCGAGTGCAGATCTTGAGGTTAATTTTCCATTTGTCTCTGATTTTTTTCCCTCTGCCTCCTTTGCTCTCTGCGTGTCTCTCTGCACAGAGTGACGGGCTGGCCGCTCCCCACTCAGCTTGTCTTTTAGCTTCTGGGTTTGGTCACTGGATGCCGTGGGTGTGGCTGAGGGCTCTTGGCTCCTTTCCCTAGAGCCCTTTGCAGAGAGGGCGCTTGTGTAAGCGGGAGATGGTCCTGCGATTGTGGGGAACTTTCCTGGTTTCTGCATGGCCCCGGTGAATCATTTAACCAAAGGCGCCGAGTCCTCGCTCCAACTCCCTTTACCCAGAAGCCTGCACCTCGACAACTCCCCTTCCCCTCTCCGACAAGGCTGGGCTCAGGGCTCCTGTGGTGCTCGACCCCCCAGTCATGTTGTGATTGCTCAGGACAGGGACCCGGCCAGGTGTCCCCACTCCAGGGTGCTCTGTCCACACTGGACGCTTCCCTGATCCACTGATCGCTGCAATCAGTTAAAACCTAATACAATTATTAAACAGCAACTTTAAGAAAACTCAGGGAAAACTGGGAAAGGTTAAAGGAAACAATGAGCCCCATTGTGTGGGCATGGGGACACCACACACAGCCGTCTCTGGGGTGTCAGGAAAGGTCACAGTGTGTTCCTCACCCGTCCCAGGCCTCCCGCCCAGGCCCTGGCTGGGCTGCGGTGACACCGTGGGTCAGACACTTGCTTTGGCGGTGGCCACATGTCCTCAGGCACTAGGAGGCAGGACCCTTCTTCCCAGTGCCTCCTTCAAGGCCTCTTGTCTGGCAACATCTCCCTGCACTGGGTCCTCTGCCAGGACCCCCTTGCTCTCCTCGGCTGCTCTCTGCTCCCCTTAGCTCTGCCCAGCTCACATAGAGGAGGGCCACCCCGGCTCCTGACTGCCTCATTGGCCTGCCTTCCCTGTCAATCAGGCTGACTTGGAGCACTGGCCTCTCTGCATTGGCCCTGGGGCCTGTCCGTCTCAGGATCCTGCTTTTCCTTTGGTCCATCCTCTTTCTTTTGCTGTTGGGACAGGGCCAGCCAAAAACCCCAGCAGGTTTCAGTGAGGGGCCCTGTTGTGCCGGGTGCTGCACAGACCCCAATTGAGATCGGGGAGCCATTGTGCCAGGCAATAAACAACTGCCAACTGAGATCCCCATTGGGACGGGCACAGCAAAGATCCCAAATGAGCTCTTGCAATCTAAGCAGAGAAAGAACTTTTTTTGCTGAATCTGCAAGTGGCTTACATTCAACTGACCAGCACTGCCTGTTTGGACGTTTGTCTCTTCATCTGTAACATGGTAGCTTTTGAATGCTGCATCCAATCTATCCCCAGCTCTGCGGCATGACCCTGTTCAAACCCAGAGCACTCTCCCCAGCAGTGAGGAACCTGAGCTAGGGAGATGTGTGGTAAAATAAGGCCTTGAACCATAAACCCTTGCATCAGAGGCCTGGTATGAGGCCTAAGGCCTGAGCTAAAGTAATGGTCAAGTCCTTGCTAACATAAAGCAAAGTTAAGCGGTGAGCCAGAGGCAGGCCCTGCTCACAGAATCTGGCATGAAGAGGGCTGATGCTGCAAAAATACACACACCTAAAAGGTACTGGGAACAAGTTATGTAAACATGTAACAGGATGGTACCAGAGCACTCCAGTACTAGCACATTCCCCACAGAGAACAGGAACAAGCTGACCCATCCTAAAGGCAGGGTGTGACGTTCTGAGTATAATATAATATTTCATTGGAAGGTGACAGGGCCAGAAAGACTCAGACTGACCTGACCCATGGGTAAACCTAGACTGGTTAGGAAGGTATGTAAATTTGAAATGTAAGTCTGCATTGTTAGAAGTAAAAGGGGAGATTTTGCTCAGGGCTTGTGATGTAAGCAAACCATTCTTGTGTATTGCTATAGTTTTAAATTCAAAGATCAAAAAAGAAATATTAACATTTATAATGATACTTGAGTGAAATAGTATTATTGTCTCTATGTCTCTTTGAAGGTTGTGGTAACCTGTATCTGAATTGTTTAATGGATAAATTATCCTGTGCTAATTGCCAGGATATTTGGGAGAAGGAGAGTTAGGCCTATTGTTTTCTCAGGCCGAAAGGCTGCTGGAAATGTATAAGACCCTGGGACATGATCCTTCTTCAACTCAGATCTGCTTTGGGTTTCAAGGGGGGGAAACCTTAAGCCACAAGGATTGAGATCCCCAGTCACTGACTGGAGCCACCTTGAATATGGACATTGGACTATAACCTCTGGACTATTTCTAAAAGGACTTTTGGCAACGACAAGCTCATCTCTGCTGTGTCTGAACCTCAAGAATTGAATTCAAGTCTGTCTGTATATTGATCTTTTAACCAACACTCTCTCCCTTTTCTTTTTAATACATTTTAGCTTAGTTAATAAGAATTGACTATAGGGTGTATTTTGGGTAAGATCTAAGTTATAATTGAACCTGGGTGTGTGGCTGACCCTTTGGGGTTGGAAGAACCTTGTCTTTTATATGATGAGATAAGATTGTCAGTAATCATCATCATATCTGACAGGTGTGTCTGGACGGAGGCCGGACGCTGGGCACTTTAAGGGAACTGCGTTGGTTGGACTCTGAGTAACCAGTGAGGTAATACAGAAGCTGTTTTGGGCTGGTCGGTAAATCTAAGTATTGGAAGATCCACCAGCTTTTGGGGTTTGTCTGCCCCGTTCTGTTTGCAGTTCACCCTGATTGAGTGACCTCAGCCAGCTCCCACAGGCAGCACCGTCACACAGGGGCAAAAGGATAATATGATGGATAGAGTTGTTTTGCCCAAACCAACATGTGCAAGGTAATAGGCGGCACCTTGACACGTACAAGGGTCACACCTCAATACGTCAGGAGTGATGTGTAACTTGTTTGTACCTGTGTATAAAGATGTACCTCTGAGGGGCTGTCTTCGTCCAGCCTAGGGGGCAGTGGAGAGTCTCACCACTGACTGAGCCGGTCCATTGTCTGGGAGCACATATGTACTAGCAGAACTGTAGACATCTGATCTGGGGAGCTAGAGACTGTATTTCGTTTGACAATAAACCTGGCCGGGGGCCTTCATACCTTATCGGAGTCTGTGGCCATTGGGGTTCTCTCAGGGTCTGCTGTGCCAGCGATCTGCGCAGAGCTGGGGCAGCACACAGAGGGAACACACGCATGCAGTCGAACAGTTATCAACATTTGACAGAGCAGAGCACCACACCGGTGACATCTGACCACAAGATGCACTTAGGTGTGTTGGCTATTTTGTCTAGAGCTGTGTATTTCTTGTGCTAGTCAGCACAGCTGAGTGACATCTTTTGGAGGAAGAGTTTATTCGCTGAAATATGCAGTTTGGGGTTGACCAAAACAATTGACAAATTCCGACGGAATTCGGCAAATAGTTTCGGGTGAAATATAAATTAAGAAAAGTGGAACCGTTTCTTTGACATATTCCAAACAAAACATTTGGACTTTGAAACAATGCTTTATTCTGAAATGTAGCTAGATTTAATTTTTTTTTAAAATCATAATAAAAAAGGTGATTGAGAAAGAAAGAAAGAAAGAAAGAAAGAAAGAAAGAAAGAAAGAAAGAAAGAAAATGAAAACTGCAATACCAACCCCCAAGACACCATATGATAACCTCCACCCCAACCCCCATGATTCCCTTAGCCTGATCTCCATAACCTTAACCCCAGTCCCCATGGTGTCCTTAACCCCATTGTACCCATAACCACCTGATAATTACACCCCTGACCTGGATACTATCTTTGACTTTCTCTTCTTGGCACATTGAGTTGGCAATAAAACGGGGAAGTGAAAATCACCATAGGCCTGGACTCAATGACCTGGATCATGGCTTGTTTTCATTTGGTTTTCAATGAAGCCTGTACTGGGGTGACACCAGGCAGAGCAAAACGAAAGTGGTCACACCCTCTTCAGCACTTTGAATTTAGCAGCACTTATTTCCTTGATTGGGTTACCAGGAAATCAGTCCCCATTATTAGAGAATAAAAGATCCAGGGAGGGGCAGACAGGTGCCCATGAAAACCTCCCACTTTTATTGTCCAGCCGAGTTTTGATTGGAGCAATGGGGCAGCCTCATCTGGCCAAGACAGGCCTGGGGAAGGCTGAACCATGGGGTGTCTCTGCTCCCCACTGGCCCTAGCACTGCTGGCGATGACCCTGCTGCAGGGTGAGAGTGGTGGGCAGGGGGGATGTAGGGACCAGCCTGTACTTCCCAGGGGGAGGGGAATGATATACGGGTTGCGGGGGAAGGAATAGGGCTAGTGAATAACAGGGGGATCGAACCCTTTGGCCCTTCATAAATCCCCCTAGCCTTCCAGAATGAATATTTCCATTCAATCCTGAGTTGCTCCATTCAGATCAATGGGGGATGTTGATTCTTGAACCTACTGGTGGTAAATCAAATAGAAACACTGCTAAGAGTTTTCACTAGCACTGAGGATGGCAGGGCTGTTCTGGGGCAATGGGTGGAGCTTGGGAATTGTGGGTGGAGCTACTGGCACTCATTCAGATGTGTTCTCAGGTCCCAACAATGCCTGTGGATGCCTCCACCCCCGCAATATACACACATATTGATATCTTTCCCGTCTCTTCCTTCACTCCCTAAGTGCTCAGGGAAGTTGGAACCAGACAGGTAAGACAACCACTGCAAAACTCCAGCCTTACCTGCCCTGGACACCTGCCATGAGAATGAGGCTGGGAGCCAGGACGCCTGGGTTCTATCTCCAGCTCTGGAAGGAGAGTGGGGTCTAGGAGGTTAAAGGGGGTGGGGGTGGGGCTGAAAGTCAGGACTCCTGATTATATGCTCATCCCATGTCAAAGCTGTTCCCCTCCAGCATTCTTGGGGGCAGGGACATCTCTTGGGGCCGGTGGCCGTGGCAGGTCAGCATCCAGTACAATAAACACCACTGTTGTGGCGGGTCCCTCATCTCAGCCCAGTGGGTTGTGTCAGCAGCTCACTGCTTCCAATTGTGAGTAACTGGGGCGGGTAGAGACCAGTGCTGCACAGAGAGACGTCCTGCCTAGATCTAGGCCAGGCAAACCATGCCATGCGGTGTTGCTGTGTGGCTGGTCCCCAGATGCCCCACCCCAGACCCTGCTGCATTTTTGGCCAAGTTTTCAACCCAATTGATCTTCTTTTTTCCCATTTCTAGCTCTCACCTTCTCTCTTCCTATCGTATGAACCTGGGGGAGTACCAGCTCTCCTATCCCTTCCCGTGCCTGTCTGATCCCCTGTGTCAAGGCTGGATTCCCACTTTGAACTTTAGGGTACAAATGTAGGGGCCTGCATGAAAACTTTTAAGCTTAACTACCAGCTTAGCTTTGGTTTGGCTGCCACCATTTTAATGGATTTTATTTTTGGGAAACCTTGAAAAACCTTTACCAAATTTCTGGTAAATACAAACCCAAACCCCTTGGAATTTAAAACAAGGAGAAATTAACCATTCCCCTCCTTCCTCCCACCAACTTTTGGTGACTTAAGATCCAAACCCCTTGGATCTAAAACAAGGAGAAATTAACCATTCCCCTCCTTTTTTCCACCAACTTCTGGTGAATCAAGATCCAAACCCCTTGGATCTTGAACAAGGAAAAATTAATCAGGTTTTTAAAAAGAAGGCTTTTAATTAAAAAAAAGGTAAAAATTATCTTTGTAAAATCAGTATGAAAATTAACCTTACAGGGTAATTAAACTTAAAAAGCTCAGAGGACTCCCCTCTAGTCTCAGGTTTAAAGTACAGCAAACAAAAATAAACACTTTAGTAAAAGGTACATTTACAAGTTAAAAAAACAAAGAAAAACTAACACGCCTTGCCTGGCTATTTACTTACAAGTTTAAAATAAAAAAAACTTGTTTAAAAAAATGTGGAGAACCTGAATTAATGTTTGGTCCCTCTTAGTCCCGAGAACGAACACTCCCAAACAAAAAACACAAACAAAAGCCCCCCCCCCCCAAGATTTAAAAGTATCTTGTCCCCTTATTGGTCCTTTAGGTTAAATGCCAGCCAGGTTACCTGAGCTTTTTAACACTTTACAGGGAAAAGAATTTTGGAGTCTCTGGCCAGAAGGGGTTTTTATAGTACTGTACACAGGACAGCTATTACCCTTTTCTTTATAGTTAGAACACCCCGTGAGCCAGATCTTTGTCCATTCCAACTCCAACAGCATCTGGAGGTTTGCTGGCATTGCCCTAGTTTAGCTGACAGAGCCAGTGCGATACACCGATGAAATCTGCCCTGTCTGCTTGCCAGGCCCCTCCAACTCCTCCTCTGACAACCACAACTGGGTCACCGGTTGGGGGACAATAGACTCTGAGGGTAAGACCATGCCCTACGGGGAGGTGCTATCACTCCACTCCACAAACCCCATGTTCCTGGAGCCCTGAGATTCCTGCAGAATCTTGCAATAATCCCCGCCCAGCTCTCTGCTGCCCCCTGCCAGCTGGGTGCCCCCATTCGGCTGTGTCCTTCACACTCACCTATGAGACTGCTCTGCAGGGCTCAGGTGGGAAGCTTGTGTTTTAGATGCAGATGGTCCCTGATTTGATACCCGCAGAGGAAGCCCCCTCTGGGGCAGCACTGCACAGACTGGGTCTGATAGTTGGGGGTCAGGGAGGGTCTGGTACCCGGGTAGAGGTGGGGAATGGATGCAGGGAGGTGGATATGGGTGGAGGGGATGGGAAGTGGGATCTGGGGAGGGGATTGTGTTTGAGGGATGGTCGGAGGGGAGGAGAGTGGATGGAGGAAGTAGATGGGGACAGGAAATTGTCCGGTACAGCGGTGGGTTGCGGGAGGTGATGGGTCCAGTACCCTGGTTCTCTCTCTCCCACCCCAGTCTCTCTCCTGTCCCCCAAGGCGCTGCAGGAGGTTCAGGTGCAGCTGATGGACACTGCATCACCCTCTACAACCTCAACCTGGACCTGAACATCGGCAGTGTTACCGAAATATCGGGTCCACCTAGCTGAGAGCCAATAACAGCCAGACAGGGATAAGGAAGAGTTGCTTTATTCTGCAGAAGAAAGGAGAGCTTTGCACCTTAGTACAAAAACTCTGTCTCACACACATTTTACAGATCATTTATACACATTCAGACCAAGGTCTTTGCAGTGTTAACACTTGATTGGTGGTGGTCAGCCCCGTGCTTTTGCTATCTGGTCAGTGAAAACCGGCTTGGGACCAGCTCCAACTACCTTAAGGCCTTGAAGGGAAGACAGTTGAAAAGTTCAGGCTACTGTGTCCTTAAAGTGTCTGCTTCCCCCTAATGGCCGCTGGCTGACATAACGGCTACTCTGTTAACGGGGCGGGGGGGTCACTAATAACTTTCACAGTCCCCCCTTCGGGCCTGGCAAATTCAAAAATTGTCAGGCCCGTTACGCAATTTGCGATCAAGCTGGAGGGACAGATATTGGGTTTTCTTATGGACAGCAGAGCTTTTGATCATAGCATTACACAGGCATTTGGCACATTGTATCATTGTCCAAATAACACATAGAAGGAAAAGAAAAAAAAGAATCCATTTAACAATTGTTCGAAAGAGCCCTGTAAACCATGACCCAAGGTCTGGGAGGAGGTCCTCAAAACTAAAAGTGTGATCAAGAGATACAGCATGGAAAACAACAGCAGCATTCTTAATGGCTTGTAAATCCTGCTCAATTAAGCCAGAATGATTAACATAGAAACAACATTTTTCCCCGATGCGAGCACAAGCCCCTCCTAATTCAGCATTCATAGCATCTAACACACGTCTATTTTGCAAAGCTATTTCTGCCACCTCATTAATCTCCTGTTTCAACTTCTGCAAAGCGTCTATTGATGCATTGGCTATTTTTTCTAATTCTGCAGAAATATTTACTACTGCTTTTTCTAGCTCGGCTACCCCCAACCCAGGAATGAGCGCATGAACAAAGGAGTGAAACCCCGTTTGCCTGACTACTAGGGGATTGTTGGCACGTTTCGCTCGAGTCCTTATAAGGGGGGGTGTCAAAAACTTATGGGCATAGCTGCCCAGATTAAGAATCTGGCTGGCATCCAATGTGTCGTTTACTTGGACATCTGGTAACACCCGGGCTACACCGCACCGACCTTGCCAACCTGGAGGAAGAGCTTTATAGACATTGTGGCCACAGATAAAATACAAGCCAGGGGTCTCTAAATAGAGGGTAAGGGTATTACCTGCAACTCGATGGCGCCAGGTCACCCTTCTATCCCAGCTCCCGGAGTTACTCACTAGCCGGTCCTGGCACCTCCAATGGGAAACATTTAAGTTTCCTAGGGCATGGGTAGTGTTTAAAATGGCTCCACAATACGTAACCTTAAATATGTTAGCTGTAAAACTTGCAAGTGATCCCATAGGCTCCGGGCATCCAGACATCCTTTCAAGGGATGTGTGGGGCAACAGAATGCCAGAGTAAATATCTATATAATACATATGTGTCTTATTTATGGGGCCTAACGGGAGGAATGAGGGAAACCACTGCCCTTGATAACAAAAGCCTGTTGGTCTCACAGTAATGGCCATGTGTAGGAGACAATGGGGTTTTTGGGCATTCTCAGGGGTATTTAAAGGGTAAAAGGTTCCATTTCTGACCTCAAACCGAAGGATTTGATCACAGGCCTCCAGGGGAAGGTAGCCCACTTCCCTCCCCCTTCCTTCAGCATTCTCCAAACAAAGGGGCATTTTATACCCGATCCCAAGAACTTCAAAAAGAGGGACCCCCTTAGCTGCCCAATAATAATGCCAAACCTCAGACCTTCTCCCATATTTGTCATATTGATATTCCCCAATCCATGCCCATTCAGTTTTCCGTTCTACCTGTAAGGAGAGTACTTCAGAAAGATTTGCTGGTACAGCCCACAATCCTATTCCTTCCTCAGAGCGGGTTTTGTGACACAGCCAACAATCAGATAAGTGTCCCAATGTGGCTATTTGCTGAAGAGATTTAGCGGCTGGGTGTGGATTAGCTTGTACAAGGGGCAAACCCAAAAGCAATAGCCACTGCAGCACCGTCTGAGAACCCATAGTTATAAAGTCTTAGGATTTTGTTCGCCGGAACAGAAGCTTTAGTCCCTCAAGAGGTTCAGCTTTCCAGGTATCGTCTGCTTCTGGCTCTTCCGGGTCGCGGTGGGAAGAGCTGGCGGTGCTCCCTCGAGGTCCGAAGTCGTCTGCTTCTGGCCCCGTCCTAGGGGCTAGCTTGACTCGGGTGTGGTGTATCCAAGTGTCTCGCTCTCTCACTCGAACAGCAGTGTGAGAGGTAAGAAGGACTTGGAAAGGGCCCGCCCACCGGGGTTGGAGAGGCTCGTGTTTCCACTCTTTCACATAGACCCAGTCTCCTGGAGCGATCCGGTGGGCAGGAACATCAGCGGGTAGGGACTGAAATTGAGCCGCATACCTGTTTGGTCTCTTGAACTTTTTCCCTTGTATGATATACTCGGGTGGCCACGCTTACCAGTTCCTCCAGGGATTTTCCTTCAGCACCCTCAAGCTGCTGCAACCGCTTCTTGATGTCCGGGGCTGACTGGGAAATAAAAATAAGCCTGACCGTGGACTGTGTGTCCATGGCCTTGGGATCTATATTAGTATGGATACAAAATGCTTTACAAAGTCTCTCATAAAAGTCAGAAGGGTGTTCTTCTTTCCCTTGCACAGTATTATGAACTTTTGTCCAATCTAAAGTTCTTTCTCCCGCTTGTTTTATGCCTGTCAAAATATAATCTAGGAATTTCTTCAGATCTGCTTGTTGGGTCAAATCATTCGGGTTCCAATGGGGCGGATTGGCGAGCCTTATAAAATTGCGACCGTCATTGGCAGCCTCTGCAGCCTCCCGGGCCCCCCTCAGTACCCGCTCTTTCTCTTCCGTGCGCAATAAGCAATCTAAAAGTTGGCCCACGTCTTGCCAATCAGGACTATGAGACTGGAAAATGGCACGGAATCGCCTGTGAACGACGTCCGGGTCGTCCCTAAGGCGAGGTGTAGTGGTTTGCCAGTTCATAAGGTCAGCAGTGGTAAAGGGGACATGAACATAACGGTCTACAACATTCCCATCCGTTGTAGGGACTGGGATGGTCCGGAGGGGTGCTTGGACATTAATTACCTCGTCCCCATAAAGTGCCCCCTTCCTTGTATGGGACGGACTAAGGCTGGGAACAGACAGGGAGGTAGTGTACCCACTGCTGGTGGCTCCACTAGCTGATTTGCTTGCCTGCATTGTGGTGTCCTCAGTCTTTATTGGTAATATCTGTCTCGGTAGACCTGCTGTCCTGGTCTCCGTTGAGGAGGGTACCGGGTCCCCCCTAATTGGTAATGCTGCCGCCGGGGATGGGCGTGGTCTAGAGCAATATATGGGGGGGATATCCTCCAAATAATCAGCCTCATGAGGGACAGAAGCTTTCGGGAATAGAGGGGCTTGAACCTGTACCTTCTTCATGCGACGATGGGCCTCATCGTCCCACAAAAACCAATAGTCCATTTGCCCCGGCGCTTGGTTTTCCAATGTCAGGCGTAAGGGGGTTAAATGGGTAGGAATATCAAAGGAGCCATACTCGGGCCACGCAGTCCCCAAGGCTGGCCAGTCCTTGGTGCAAAGTTGTAAAAAACGCTTCCTTGACATCCCTTTTTGAACACCGGGTAAGGGCCATTTGCTTAACATATAATCCAAAGGACTATCCTTAGAGGGTTTTACCAGAGACCCACCCATCTGCCTGCTGACACTCTTAAAATAGAATTACACAGAGAACAGAGGGAATTATGGCCTAAACAGAGACCCACCTATCTGCCTGCTGACACTCTAACAGAGAATTACACAGAGAACAGAGGGAATTATGGTCTAAACAGAGACCCACCTATCTGCCTGCTGACACTCTAACAGAGAATTACACAGAGAACAGAAGGAATTATGGTCTAATAGGATCCTATTACAGGAATTTCTACCAATACACACCTAACACCCAATGTATAAGACAGAAATTCATAAACCGGTTAACCAGACCAGAACCAGATAGTGTCTCCTTATCCTATTAGGACTCACCTTATCGGAGCACGAACCCCGGGGGCCGCGGTGAAGCAGAGAAAAGGGGCGAAACACCCCGTTGGCGCCGTTCCCAGTTCGCCGCAGCCGTCCGGAGTCCAATGTCCGAGCTAGGAGGGTCCCATCTGGGGTCGCCAGAAACTGTTACCGAAATATCGGGTCCACCTAGCTGAGAGCCAATAACAGCCAGACAGGGATAAGGAAGAGTTGCTTTATTCTGCAGAAGAAAGGAGAGCTTTGCACCTTAGTACAAAAACTCTGTCTCACACACATTTTACAGATCATTTATACACATTCAGACCAAGGTCTTTGCAGTGTTAACACTTGATTGGTGGTGGTCAGCCCCGTGCTTTTGCTATCTGGTCAGTGAAAACCGGCTTGGGACCAGCTCCAACTACCTTAAGGCCTTGAAGGGAAGACAGTTGAAAAGTTCAGGCTACTGTGTCCTTAAAGTGTCTGCTTCCCCCTAATGGCCGCTGGCTGACATAACGGCTACTCTGTTAACGGGGCGGGGGGGTCACTAATAACTTTCACAGCAGGGACCCCGTCAAACCCGATATGATCTGTGCCGGCTACGCTGAAGGGCAGAGGGACTCCTGCCTGGTGAGAGAGGGCTCTGGGTCGGCGGGATGCACGTGACACCCAGCGTGGCTCCTGTCGCCATCTAGGGCCTGCAGTGAGTAGAACGGCTGCTGCAGCCACAGAGCTCTGGACCCAGCTTCCTTTGAGCAGGCAGGAGCACCTCTGACTTTTAGAGCCATGTGGTGTCACAGCCCCGTGCCTAAGCCCCAGCTCCTGGAGTCCTGTGATTAGGGCAGAGCCCCAACATCTATTTTTGAAAGTAAAAGCCGAGCCTTTACGCTTGGGTAGAAAATAGGGACAATGTGGCTAGAAGGTAACAGAGGCCTGCCTGAGTCTGCAGAGAGCCTGAGACGGGAAAATACCCAATACCTCTTAACCGAGGGTGTGAACTCCTCGACCCACTACTCTGGGGAGTCCTGCGAGCCCCATCCCAGCAATGCTATCTCTGTAGCACAACAGAGGATGAACCCAGTCACCCTCGCTGCTGTGAATGTACTAGAGAACCCCACCTCTGCCACCAATGCCTCCTCCAGAGAAAGGAGGGGGGCAAGGTGCATCATGCTCCTTTCACTTATAATTTTGTTGTGGCCACAATATGTGGGTGTGGCCATAGGGTGGTCCATGCACCTACAGCTCCAAGGGGATGGATTGTTGATGCCTGGAGTGGGGGGAAGCCCCTCAGTAATCCTAATTTCTCTGCCATTCTAGAGTGACTCTGGGGGGCCGCTGACACCCTAGGGACAGGTGACAAACTGAGCTCAAATCCCTGCTTACCTTCTGCGACCGATGTTGCGGCATCTTGAAGGACTCTTGTTTCAACTTCAGAAAGGGTTCTCCAGCCGTGGGAGCCAGCACGGAAACTCCAAAACTCCTATACTGAGGTGGGCCAGATGATATGAGCCTGTGGAATAGTCACCACCCTCTGCTTCAGTGCGAGTTCTATGCATGTGGGTGTTCCTGGCTCACCTGACCCTGGTTCGTCCTTGACCTCGCTATTCGGTTGCTGTCTGTAACCTAGCGCCCTCCCCCAATCTCCTGGTAACCTGACCCTGCCTGACTGTCAGTCTGCCCTCTGACCTGTCTCGGACACTGACCTCCCAGAAGCTGACCCAGCCTGACTCCTGCTCTGACCACTAGGTCAGACCACCCTCCTCCTGGTCATGACAGAAGGGCTGCACAGTGCGGGATGGACGTGTTAGCATGGCTAGTAGACCCGGATCCAGCAACTGCAAGCCCAGGTTTGCACTGAAGTCCAAGCACTAGCTTGGAAACGCAGAGGTGACAAGCCTGGATCCCACAGATGAGAACTTTCATGGGCAGTGTAGAAATGGAAGGGCCAGAACAGGAGGACTGGGAAACCCTCTACGTGCATGAGACCCTTTCTTTTCTTTGTTACATATTCTCTGTCCTGCTTTTGTCCTTAACTAAGTATCTGCTGGAGAGAAGGGGTTGGTCTTTTTGTCAAGTTTTTCGGGATAAATACTGTGAAAGGCAAAGGGACTGTCATTCATGAGGGACATGGTTTGTTCCTCCCTACACAGCAGCGATGGCTGGAGGCCAGAGACCAAAGAGGGCATTCCTGGAGCAGACCATATTCCGAGCAGACCTTGGAATCCGGATAATGAGAAATTGGGATTTCAAGGTGGAACTGGGATTCTGAAGTAGAACTAGGGTTGGATGGGGAATTAAAATACTGAAGGGAAATTTTCCTGAAAAGCATCTGATTCCTGGGGGAAGGTGGGGGCGGATTCAAGTTTTCGGCCCCAATATTTTTGGATTTAGTTTTTTCAACAAGAAGTCAACATTTTCCATAGGAAAAAGACTCCTACATTTTTATCGGCACCCTTGACTAGTTTTTTGTCTTTTTTGTGTTGGTCTCAACAAATTTTTTCCCACAGAAGGCATCTGTTCAGGGAGACAGATTTTATTTTATTGTATTTAGTTTTTTGGAAAACCCAAAAGCTGAAGAAGTTTTGAGTTCCTGACAAAAATGTTGCTTTTTGTTTTATGAGGAGAAATCCAAATTTTTGATGGAAAAAGACCTCTTTTCAGAAGAGTGGATAGGCTGGATTACATGGGTTTTACAGTATCTGCACACATGGATAACCATTACTGATCAAAGTAGCGGTGCGACATTCCTTATAAGCAGACATTTCATTAATCAAAGGAGCAGTGAAAGAGTAGAAGCAACTGAGATTGGGGTTGGGGGGAGACATCGTGACAGAAGCTGAATAGACCCTGAGTGCGATCGGGGCTGTCATTGTCGTGCCAGGTGCTGCACAGACCACGGCCGAGATCAGGGCTCCCGTCATGCCAGGCAATACACAGACCCCGACTTAAACCAGGTCTGTGATTGTCCAGTTTTCCTTTAGTTTCATTTCCAATTTTCTTTCTTTCTTTCTTTCTTTCTTTCTTTCTTTCTTTCTTTCTTTCTTTCTTTCTTTCTTTCTTTCTTTCTTTCTCAATCCCCTTTTTATTAAGATTTTATTTTTTAAAAATATAAATCCAGATAAATTTCAAAAGAAAGTGTTGCTTCGAAGTGAAATGTGCAAATGGTTTGTTTGGAATATGTCAAAGAAATGGTACCACTTTTCTGAAAAAAAAATTTCATCTGAAACTATTTGGCAAATTCAATCTGATTATGTGACGTTTTGGTCGACCCCAAACTGCATATTTCAGCAAATAAACTATTCCTCAAAAAGATGTCAGTCAGCTGTGATTTTTAGCACAAGAAATGCACAGCTCTAGAAAAAATAACCAGGACACCTACGCACATCTCCCTGGCTCAGGTTCCTCACTGCTGGGCAGAGTGCAGTGCTTTGGCTTTGGACTTTTGCCCCATATCCTTTCCCCAGAGCTCGTGGCTTTTCTTCCAAGTCAAGGTGGTTTTCCCACTCAGCTAGCTTTCTCTGGTCTTGCAGTTAGACAGGAATCCCCTCCTGGCTATCAAAGCATGCCCATCTCCTCTCCATCCTTTCTTTCTTTGCCTTTCTTCTGCCCAAAGTTTCCTTCTTCTGTGAGTCTTCCCTCCCGTTAATGTGTCCCCATCCCAGCACCTGGTGTCTTTGCTCCTCCATGGTTGATTTTTCGCTTCCCCCATGTCATGAATATAGGGGAAGGGTAGCAACCTTTATGTATCCTTTGCAGCTGTACTGGATTGCCTTACCTGTAAAGGGTTCAGCAGTTCAAATAACCTAGTTGGCACCTGACCAGATGGACCAATGAGGAAAGAAGATACTTTCAAATCTGGGGGGAGAAGGATTTGTTTTGTTGTTCTGTGGGTTGTTCCCTCTCCGGACGGAGGGAGAAGCCAAGCAGGTACAACATCTCCTGAAAATATACCTGGAATAATCCATCTAAATCCACAGAAACTGTGAGTAGGGCAAGAAAATGCATTAGGTTATCTTTTGTTTTGGCTTGTGAATTTTCCTATGCTACAGAGATAGTGTCATTCCTGTTTTGTAATTGTGAAGCTGAGCCCAGAGGGGAATCCTCTGTGTTTTAAATATTTTTATTTCCCTGTAAAGTTACCTTCCATCCTGATTTTGCAGGTGTGATTCTTTTACTTCCTTCTTTAAAATAAAATAGTTCTTTTAAGAACCTGATTGATTTCAGTGTCCTGAAGACAAAAAGTCTGGTTGAGGTTACATTGCTAAGGCAACTGGTTGGTAGTTCATTCTCAAGCCTCCCCAGGAAAGGGGGTGAAGGGGCTTATGGGGGATATTTTGGGGGGATAGGGATTCCAAGTGACCCTTCCCTAAATATTTTCTGTAAATCACATGGTGGTGGCAGCAATATCAGACTAAGGAATTAGTGTCTTAGAGAAATTTTAACCTAAACTGGTAGTATATAAGCTTAGGGGGTCTTTCATGCAGGTCCCCACATCTATACCCTGATATCCTGCTTCCAGGGGACTTGGAGGGGTGTATCCTGCCAATCTCAGAGAACCCAATTTCCAAGGTGTGTCTGCCTGAATGGGTGGCCATTTAAGATCTAACAAATGAACATTCTCCCTAGTCTTGCTGACCCAGCCCTCCCCGATCAAGAAATGGTGGATTCCACACGAAGGCTCCACAGCCCAACAATTTCATAATATCGACTTTACACGATCAGCTGGAATTCCCGAGCTGGATGGGGCAGATCCCCAAATCGTCACTGGAGTCATGCCAAGAGAAGAGCGACAGGGTCAAAAAAACAGGGTGGAAAATGACACTTAAACCTAAATCCCTCTATGACCTCAACCTCCACTCCCATGATACCCTTAACCTTAACACCATAATAACCTTCATCTTAACCCCATGATACTCTCAAATCCATGATAACCCTAACCCAATGATAACCTTTACCCCACGATATGCACATCCCTGACCTAGGTACTGTCTTTGTAACTCTCTGCTTGTCACACTCAGTTGTCAATAACATGGGGGAAGTGAAAAGCACTGTAGGCCTCCACGCAGTGACCTGGGCCATCACATGTTTTCATTTGGTTTTCCAGGAAGCCCGTACTGGGGTCACAGCAGGCAAAGCAGAATGAAAGAGGTCACAACCTGTTCAGCACTTTGAATTTAGCAGCTGTTATTTCCTTGCTTGGGTGACCAGGAAATCAGTCTCCATTATTCTCTATAGATCCAGGAAAAGGGGAAAAAAGGTGGCCATAAAAACCTGCCCTGGGGCTTGCATTCCCCAGTCAGGCTTTGGTCGGAGCAGTGGAGGCAGCTGCATGCAGCCAAGACAGGCCTGGGGAAGGCTGAACCATGGGGCCTCTCCGCTCCCCACTGGCCCTAGCACTCCTGGCGATAACCCTGCTGCAGGGTGAGTGTGGGGTGGGGATGTAGGGACCAGCCCCTACCTCCTAGGGGGAGGGGAGTGAAGTGCAGGTTGTGGGGGAGAGATTTGGCTAGTAACTATCAGGGTGATCCATCCCCTTCTTGGCCCTTCATAGCTCTCCCCCCCTCCCCAGCCCATCCAGCCTGCATTTGTGCATTCAGTCCTGAGTTTCCCCATTCAGATCAATGGGGATTCTTGAGTCTTGAACCTACTGGTGATAAATCAAATAGAAACACTGCTGAGAATTGTGGCTGGTGCCTAGGACAGCAGGGCTGTTCTGGGGGAATGGGCGGAGCTTGGGAATTATGGGTGGAGCTACTGGCGCTCATTCCCGTCCACAACCTTCTCAGGTCCCAGCAGTACCTGTGAATAACCCTCACCCCACATACATATTAATATCTTTCCCTCTCTTTCTTCACACTCTGGGTGCTCAGGGGAGTTGGAACCAGACAGGTAAGACACCTTCCACAAAACTCCAGGCTTTCCTGCCCTGGACACATGGCATGAGAATGAAGCTGGGAGCCAGGACTCCTGGGTTCTATCCCCAGCTCTGGGAGAGGAGTGGGGTCTAGTGGGTTGGGGGGTGGGAGTGAGGCTGAAAGTCAGGACTATGGCTTCTTTGCTCATCCCATGTCAATGCTATTCCCTTTTAGGGTGTAGCCAGACCAGGCTCTCTGGTCAAATTGTTGGGGGTGGGGATGCCCCAAAGGGCTGGTGGCTGTGGCAGGTCAGCATCCTTTACAATAGATGCCACGTTTGCAGGTCCCTCATCTCAATCCAGTGGGTTGTGTCAGCAGCTCATTACTTCCAATTGTGAGTAACTGGGGCGGGAAGGGACCGGTGCTGCACAGACAGGCATCCTGCCTGGATCTATGCCAGGCAAACCATCCCTGGATGGCATCACTGTGAGGCTGTTCTCCAGCTGGCCTACCCCAGAGGTGGCTACATCTCACTGTCAGGTGGTTCCTTCTGTGTTCCCTGGACCCAAATGCATTTTTGCCCATATTTGCAATCCAGTTTCCCCCACTGATCGTTGCTTTCCCTCTACTCCCCAGCTCTTTCCCCCAGTCTGCCTATCGTGTGAACCTCGGGGAGCACCAGCTGTCCAACCCCTCCCCGAGCTGGGTCTCATCCCCTGTGCGCCAGATCATCGTCCACCCCAATTACAACGGGGGGACCCATTCAGCCGATATTGCCCTAGTGCAGCTCCCGGAGCCAGTGCGATACACCGATGAAATCCTCCCCGTCTGCTTGCCAGGTTTCTCTGACACCTCCCCTGACAGCCACATGTGCTGGGTCACAGGCAGGGGGACAATAGCCTCTGTGGGTAAGACCATCCCCCAGGAGGAGGCGCTATCATTCTGTGACTCAAGCCCTGTGCTCCTGGAGCCCTGTGATTCCTGCAGAATCTTGCAATAATCCCCGCCCAGCGCTCTGCTGCCCCCATTCGGCTGTGTCCCTCACACTCACCTATGAGGCTGCTCTGCAGGGCTCAGGTGGGAAGCTTGTGTTTTAGATGCAGATGGTCCCTGGTTCGAATCCTGCAGAGGAAACCCCCTGTAGGGGCAGCACTGCACAGAGTCCTATGGTGTTGGGGCAGCTCTGGAATCTGGGTGGAGGTGGGGAATGGATGCAGGGGGGGAATATGGGTGTAGGTGATGGGGAGTGGGACATGGGGAGGAGGTGGAGTGGGAGGGATGGCCTGGGGGGCCAGGGAGTAGGTTGGGGAGGTAAATGGGGACAGGGAATTGTCAGGCATGGGGGTTGGTTGCAGGCAGGGCAGTATTAACTTTACTGGGGGCCCAGGGATATTAGATTTTGTGGGGCTCCCTAGGCTTTGGATGTGGCCAAAAATGTGGGTTTCAAAATGCAGGAGGGGGTCGCGGGTTGAGGCAGGGTGTTGGGTGCAGGAGGGGGAGAGACTTCCAACTGGGGGTGTGGGCTCTGGGGTGCATTTGGGGGGTCCAGGCTGGGGCAAAGGGTTTGGAATGCAGGAACCCCACAAAATCTAATATCCCTGGGCCCCAGCACTGAAACCCTTCACTGTCTGTGGACAGTGTGAGATGGAGATGGGAGAGGATCTGAGCTCTAACAGCAATGCCCACATGCCTGAGTCTGCAGAGAGCCTGACCCAATTGCAGTGAGAAGGGAGAGCTGCCCTGAGTGTGACTGAGAGCAACACTGCCTGAGTCTGCAGAGAGCCTGAGCTGATTGCTTGGAGAGGTGTGAACAGTGAATCCCTAGAATCTCACAACTTGTTGAAACACTTTGGAGTCAAAGCTTCACCCATCATCTCTGTGTAACCCACCTGGGAGTCCAGACCTGGTGAAGGATTCATTCCCGGGGACCCCGGCTACTGTCACAGACTCTGGATTTCTTAGGCGCCAGTTTGTGAAGGTGTCCATAGCGACCAGACAATGTTCTCCACTAGAGTCTCTCTGAGGCAAAGTCCAAACCACGTCAGCAGTAACCTGCCCCATTGGTGCCCCACAAGTTACCGCCGCGTCGGGGCTCTGCGTGTTTTAGGGGAGCTCTTTTTGCAAGGAGCATCACATTCCATGTGTCCGTTTTCTACATCCACCCAGCAGAAATTCACCCTCTGCTTGGCTGAGGTTTTACAGCCTGAAATGTCCAGTAATTTTAAGATGATGGCATGACCCTTTTCCGTGTATCTGGTACAACCAGTTGATCCCTGGACTCATCCATCACCACTTTACTCCCATCACTAGATGGCAGCAGAGAGCTCCCCCCCCCCCCCCCCACACACACTTCAGAACAAAAAGAAGAACAGGAGGACTTGTGGCACCTTAGAGACTAACAAATTTATTAGAGCATAAGCTTTCGTGGACTACAGCCCACTTCTTCGGATGCATATAGAATGGAACATATATTGAGGAGATATATATACACACATACAGAGAGCATAAATAGGTGGGAGTTGTCTTACCACCTCTGAGAGGCCAATTAATTAAGAGAAAAAAAACTTTTGAAGTGATAATCAAGCTAGCCGAGTACAGACAGACAGTTAGATAACAAGTGTGAGAGATTCAATGTTTGTAATGGCTCAACCATTCCCAGTCCTTATTTAAACCGGAGTTGATTGTGTCTAGTTTGCATATCAATTCTAGCTCAGCAGTTTCTCGTTGGAGTCTGTTTTTGAAGTTTTTCTGTTGTAATATAGCCACCCGCAGGTCTGTCACTGAATGACCAGACAGGTTAAAGTGTTCTCCCACTGGTTTTTGAGTATTTTGATTCCTGATGTCAGATTTGTGTCCATTAATTCTTTTGCGTAGAGACTGTCCGGTTTGGCCAATGTACATGGCAGAGGGGCATTGCTGGCACATGATGGCATATATCACATTGGTAGATGTGCAGGTGAACGAGCCCCTGATGGTATGGCTGATGTGATTAGGTCCTATGATGATGTCACTGGAATAGATATGTGGACAGAGTTGACATCGGGGTTTGTTACAAGGATAGGTTCCTGGGTTAGTGGTTTTGTTCAGTGATGTGTGGTTGCTGGTGAGTATTTGCTTTAGGTTGGGGGGTTGTCTATTTGCTACCCAAGATCCATAAACCTGGATATCCTGGACGCCCCATCATCTCAGGCATTGGCACCCTAACATCAGGCTTGTCTGGTTATGTAGACTCTCTCCTCAGACCCTACGCTACCAGCACTCCCAGCTATCTTCGAGACACCACTGACTTCCTGAGGAAACTACAATCCATCGGTGATCTTCCAGAAAACACCATCCTGGCCACTATGGACGTAGAAGCCCTCTACACCAATATTCCACACAAAGATGGACTACAAGCTATCAGGAACAGTATCCCTGATAATGTCACAGCTAACCTGGTGGCTGAACTTTGTGATTTTGTCCTCACCCACAACTATTTCACATTTGGGGACAATATATACCTTCAAGTCAGCGGCACTGCTATGGGTACCCGCATGGCCCCACAATATGCCAACATTTTTATGGCTGACTTAGAACAACGCTTCCTTAGCTCTCGTCCCCTAACGCCCCTACTCTACTTGCGCTACATTGATGACATCTTCATCATCTGGACCCATGGAAAAGAAGCCCTTGAGGAATTTCACCATGATTTCAATAATTTCCATCCCACCATCAACCTCAGCCTAGATCAATCCACACAAGCGGTCCATTTCCTGGACACTACTGTGCTAATAAGCGATGGTCACATAAATACCACCCTATACCGGAAACCTACTGACCGCTACACTTACCTACATGCCTCCAGCTTCCATCCAGGACACACCACACGATCCATTGTCTACAGCCAAGCTCTAAGATATAACCGCATTTGCTCCAATCCCTCGGATAGAGACAAGCACCTACAAGATCTCTATCAAGCATTCTTAAAACTACAATACCCACCTGCTGAAGTGAAAAAACAGATTGACAGAGCCAGACGAGTACCCAGAAGTCACCTCCTACAAGACAGGCCCAACAAAGAAAATAACAGAACACCACTAGCTGTCACCTTCAGCCCCCAACTAAAACCTCTCCAGCGCATCATCAGAGATCTACAACCTATCCTGAAAGATGATCCTTTACTCTCACAGATCTTGGGAGACAGACCTGTCCTCGCTTACAGACAACCCCCCAACCTAAAGCAAATACTCACCAGCAACCACACATCACTGAACAAAACCACTAACCCAGGAACCTATCCTTGTAACAAACCCCGATGTCAACTCTGTCCACATATCTATTCCAGTGACATCATCATAGGACCTAATCACATCAGCCATACCATCAGGGGCTCGTTCACCTGCACATCTACCAATGTGATATATGCCATCATGTGCCAGCAATGCCCCTCTGCCATGTACATTGGCCAAACCGGACAGTCTCTACGCAAAAGAATTAATGGACACAAATCTGACATCAGGAATCAAAATACTCAAAAACCAGTGGGAGAACACTTTAACCTGTCTGGTCATTCAGTGACAGACCTGCGGGTGGCTATATTACAACAGAAAAACTTCAAAAACAGACTCCAACGAGAAACTGCTGAGCTAGAATTGATATGCAAACTAGACACAATCAACTCCGGTTTAAATAAGGACTGGGAATGGTTGAGCCATTACAAACATTGAATCTCTCACACTTGTTATCTAACTGTCTGTCTGTACTCGGCTAGCTTGATTATCACTTCAAAAGTTTTTTTTCTCTTAATTAATTGGCCTCTCAGAGGTGGTAAGACAACTCCCACCTATTTATGCTCTCTGTATGTGTGTATATATATCTCCTCAATATATGTTCCATTCTATATGCATCCGAAGAAGTGGGCTGTAGTCCACGAAAGCTTATGCTCTAATAAATTTGTTAGTCTCTAAGGTGCCACAAGTCCTCCTGTTCTTCTTTTTGCGGATACAGACTAACACGGCTGCTACTCTGAAACACTTCAGAACAAGGCGGATGAAAGTTTTCCGGTGACACCTTTTTTCAGCCGAAAAATGGCAATTCTCGGAGCTGTGTCAGCCGGGGAGGGGGGCGGCGGCAGGGGGGGGGGGGGGGGAATCCCACAATTTGCAAAAGGTTTTGACGATCAATTTTACCTCCATTTTATGAAAGAAAGAGCACCAGGAACTCTACACCCCCCACCTCTCCCACTCCCCTCCCAGAGCTGGGGAGAGAACCCAGGAGTCCTGGCTCCCAGCCCCCACCCGCAGTGGCTATTAACAGCCTCCCCTCGGGCTCCGCCCCTCCCACGCCTGGGAGCCCGTCTCCTGCGGGGTCCGAGCCGGCTGCGGGCAGGAGGAAAGAGAAACCAGCCGAGGTTTTACTTTCGTTTTTCCCGGAGAAAATTCCGCTTAGACAGAGCGAGCTGGGGGCAGGTAACGGGGGGGGAACTACCATCCCCGGGAGGGGGCAGGATCTCCCCTTCCAGTCTATTCCCCCCAGGGACAGATTTGTCCCCCCCAGGCTCCCCCCCCCAGATGTCTGTGACTCTCTCTAGACGGGATGCTTTGGTCCCTCTTCGCTTGTAACATGCACCAGCCCCAGCAGCCAGGCCAGCTGGGAGCACCGCCCCCCCACCCCCCTGGGCCAGCCCCACGTGGGCCCTGGGTCCGGACAGCTCGAAGATGGGGGGTGATTTGGGCCGGACCCCGGCTGGGTGACTCGCTGGGTGAGAACAGCCGGACAATGGACCGGACCGACTCCCAGGATGCCTTGGGAGGGTCTGGACGCTCCTTCACTGGAGGGTGTCAGAACGAGGCTGCGTAACCATCTGTCCTGGGTGGTTCAGACACAACAAATCCTGCATCTCGGCAGGGGTGGGACTAGATGACCCTTGGGGTCCCCCCAACCCTGTGGCTCTCTGCTGAGAAGCCCCCTGCACTTCTGATCCGGGCCCTTGTCTCGCCTCCCCTCCACCACGAGGACCAAGATTTGCAGTCGAATCCGCAGCAGAGTGTTTACACCCGTTTCCCCATTTTGGTCCCCGGGTGGTTTATCTGACGTCCGAGCTGTTTCCCTTTGGAGGAGAACTCGGCACTATGAACCCGGCCTGCTGTTTGCTGCAATCCCCTTTCTGTGATCTCTGGGATGCCACCCGGGTCATGTCTGAAAGTTTAGACAAAAACGCATCAATTCTCAAGCCAGACGGGACCGTTGTGATCACCTCGCCTGAGCTCCTGCACTACCAGCCTTGGAAGGGTTGGAGCTGTATCGGTAAATGTCGGTTTCATCGTAGCTGTTTGCAGTGTCGAAGCCGAGGTGGTCCCAGGATATAAGAGATTGGGGGGGGAGGAGGGAATATCGTTTGTTGGACCAGCTTCTGTTGGTGAGAGAGACAAGCTTTCGAGCTACACAGAGCTTCTCTTCTTCAAATCTTCTTCTGGTCTTCTCCAGCCCAGACCTGAACAAGAGCTTTGGGTAGGTCCTGAGCTTGTCTCTTCTTCCAATGGAAGATGGTCTGATAAAAGAGATTGCCTCCCCCACCTTGATTTCACTGCACACACCCAGAGACTGCTGCCCAAATATTCCCATCAGTAAGAATCGAAATGTGCAGACGGGACAGTGAGAAAAGGACGTTTTGAGACCGTGTTAGACTTTGCTTTAAGGCTATTGACTTCGTACTGTTTTGATGGGGGATGTCGACAATTTGTATTTAAATGGTTCTAAAACTTTAGCTTTTAGCATCCATTGTCATTCTCTAATTATTGTCTGATCCCCACATTGTCTGACCCCCCCCCCTCCATAATTTCCCACAACTCTGAACATTTCAATCAATAAAAAAAATGTTTAAAAATACCCAAATCCCACAGTTTTGCACAGGGGCACCTGGGGACCCCGCCAGGGGCCGTGCCTGGACTCTGTTCAGCCACAGGAGGATTAAAGCCCATGGGGCCCGGTGCACTGAGCCCCTCACACCGTAGCCTGGTGAGTGTCCAGCAGGGCAGCTCTACCGGCGCGGTGGGTGAGTGACATTGGGCAGAGAACAAAGCCCGTCACGGTGACCAGCACTGTCTCGTTGTTCCCTGGTGTTTCCCCGTCTGTCTGTCTCCAGCTGGTATCTTTTGTCTTTGATTGTAAGGCCTGGGACTGTCTCATAACGTGTGTCTGGGCAGCATCAGGCAAGATGGGGCCCTGATCTTACTCAGGGTATGTGCAGCGCCTGGCACGATGGGGCACCGATCTCGGTCAAGGAGATCCATGCAGCGCCCGGCGTGATGGGGTTCCCAGTCAGTAGGGAGGGTCTGCACAGTATCCAGTGTGAGGGGAGCCCCATTCTCATTTGGGGGGGGGGTGTATATGCAGCGCCTGGTGTGATGAGAGCCCTGATCTCGATTGGGTGGGTGTGTGGAGCGCCCAGTATGACGGGGGCTCTGATCTCAGTCGGGGGTGTCTGTGAAACGCCCAGCGCGATGGGAGGCCCCTACGCTCTGATAACCCATGGAGCCCGTGGGAGGCTGTTGCTGTGGCAGGACTGGCCCTAGTGAGAGGTGGCACCAGGTGCTGCGGGACAGTTTGCTGCAGGGAGGAGACAGAGTTTGCAAAGCCGATTTATTGATGATTTTCAGAGCACAAGTCATGGGATAAAAGCGGCTGCAGGGCCCGTCCCCGTTGGCTTCCCAGTCACCCCCAGGGGGCGCTGCAGAGCTGTAGGACAGGCTGGATATAACCCCCCCCCCCTCTGCCCTCACCTCCCCATAGCACCCCTGTGCTTCCATCCACCAGCCTCTCCCAGCCACGTCCCACAGACCCCAGCAACGCGGGGCCCACACCCGGTGTCAAAGGGGGGGTATATAGACATCCTGAGGGGGGTCGGCCTGGCAGTCCCAGGGACAGGTCCGTGCGTGGCTCACAGGGCTGTGAGGAGGAGTGTGGCGAGTATCAGCGCGGCTGGAGAAGCGACAGCAGAAGGGCCCACACCATTCACATGCCCCTGGATCCAGCTGTCATAGGCTGTCACCCGGGTGAAGACCCCAGGGAACGTGGGATGAGAACAGACAATTCCATTCACTTCTCTGGTCATAAACCAGCTCACGACTCCAGCCAGATACCAGGTGCCGTCCTGCTGACAGGCCAGAGGCCCCCCAGAGTCGCCCTAGAGAGAGAGAAATGGGGGTCAGGGCCCCAATTCCCATCGCTGTCACCGTGAGAGCGAAGGCTGGATGGGGGTCACAGAACATACCCGGTGAGAGCAACAGGAGCAGCGACCTCTGTCAGAGGGCTTTGGGCATCACCTGGTACTATGGGGTCCTGATCTTGGCCAGGGTCTGTACAGCACCTGGCACAAGGGGGACCCTGATCTCGGCCGGGGTCTGGGCAGCACCTGGCACACTTGGACTATGGTCTCAGTGAGGAGCTGGGCAGCACCTGGCACACTGGGGCCATGGTCTCAGTTGGGGTCTGGGCAGCGGTGTTGTAATACATACAATCAGCTAGGAGGAAAGGCTCTCACATTGCAGAATCCCTTGTGACTGTCCGTGTACCCGGCGCAGATCATGCCACTTTTGATTGGCTCTAGACCCAGAGATGAGTGTGGAATCAGTGTGTTGTAGCGATCGTTGCAGTCTGGTGTACTGATGATGGGAACCTCCAGCTCCTGCAGGGTCTGAGGTCGTGGGAGAGGCTCTGGAGGGGGAGAACCGGGGGGGGGAGGAGGGGGAGGGTTATTCCACTAGCGTCCGGCGCTCCCAGCACCCAGTGCACTGGGGTCCGGACGACCCATTTGTGCTTGTGGGCATCTTCCCCTGTGCCTGTGCCATTCTGGAGACGAGTCTGGCTGTCAAGGCACATTTCTGCTTGTGTGACTATCTCCTATTATGGCCAAGTGCAGGCGTGTCCTTGTGTGTGTCACACACACACACACACACACACACACACACACAATCCCCTCCAGCAGGGAGCAGCGCTGCCCCCACCCCACACACACACATGGCCCTGATCATCCGGGACCCCAGGCCTCTAACTCAGAAGCTCAATCGATTTAACGTAACAGAGAGAAGGTTAAGGGTGAGTAGAGCCCAGTGTCTGGGTATCTACAATGCGAAGAAGGGTTTAGTAACGGGCTCTTCAGTCGAGCAGGGGAAGGTCGAACATGATCCAGTGGCTGGAAGTTGAAGCCAGACAAACTCAGACTGGAAATAAGGTGTCAGTTTTTAACAGTGAGCAATTTGCCAAGGGTTCTCCATCATGGGCAATTTGTAAATCCAATGGGACGGCCATCTAAGAGATCTCGTCTAATTCAAGCATCAGTTCCTTCAGGGACATTCTCTGGCTTGTGCTTTCCAGGATGTCGGCTGAGATGGTCACAGTATCTATGACCACCAGAGCCCTCCCGTCCATAGGAAGGTTCAGGGCAACTGCCCTGGGCCCCACACTTTGGGGGGCTCTGTGGGGCCCAGAGTGGTCCAGTGAGATTAGTGGGGGGCCTGGCACCGGCAGCAGGGGTTGGGCCTGCCTTCCCACACTCACTGGCAGTGGTGGGAAATGGAGCGACATGGCTGGAAGCCAGTGGTTCCACTCCTGCGTCTGGCACCAGGCCCCCTGCTAACTCTACAGGCTGCGTTGCTCAGGGAAGGGGTTTGGGGGGGAGGGGGGGAATGGGGCTCGGGAAGGGGCAGAGCAGGGGTGGGGGCAAGGCCTGGGGTGGAGAGGAGTTGTCCCAGGCCCCACACCCCCCTAGGGATGGCCTTGACGACCACGGCTGCTCCCTGGTGCTGTCCAGATCCTAGATTTATGGGAACTGCTGTCCCCACCCCCATAACAATTATGGCCTCCCAGTGCCTCTCTGAGACCTCTGACACTTACCGGTCACTTCAACGTTTCCCCAGCCGGTGACCCAACACTTCTTCTCCTCAGGGAACTGGCGGGAGGCCCCCGGCAGTGAGATGGGCCGGATGAACTGCGTGGATTTCACCGGCTTCGTCAGCCTCACCAAGGCGATGTCAGCAACTTTGCTCACACTATTGTAACTGGGGTGGGGGATGATCTGCTGCACCTCGGACAGGTTCTGATTCGGGGAGGGCTTGAGGAGCTGGTGCGCTCCCAGCACCAAACGGTACTTGGAATAGGGCACAGAGCTGGAGGAGAGAAAAGGAAAAGGGGAAGACAGCGTGATACTGAGATGCAGCCACCTCTGGGGCGGGCACAGCAGCAGAACAGCTGCGCGGCACCATGGGGATGGCTTGACCAAGAGCAGGGGGTCAATGAGGGGGCAGAGGCCACAAACAGATATTGCTGCAAGTCAAATAAGAGGAACCTGCTCCTCCCCCGCACTCCGGCTGGGTTACTCACGGGTCGAAGCAGTGAGCGGCTGACACCACCCACTGGGCTGAGATGAGGGATCCTCCACAGATGTGGCGGTATTCATCTTTTATATCATTATATTTTTGCACACTGACTTGCCAGGGCCATCGACCCTCCTGTGCATCCTGCCCCCCTATGATACGGCTGAACACTGCACAAAACAGGGGAGCCATGTTAACATGGGACAAAGTGCACATCTCCCACCCAGAGCCAGGGACAGAACCCAGGAGTCCTGGCTCCCACCCTCACCCATAACCCACACCTACACCCACACCCATAACCACTAGACCCCACTCCCCTCCCAGAGCAGGTGATAGAACCCAAGAATCCAGACTCTTTACCTGGCTGGTCTTGACTCTCCTCTGCACCTGCGGAGGAAATGGAAATGTTGGGGAGACATGACAGAGTCAGGGCCATTGGGGGAGGAGCAGCATTAGGGTCCGATTGGGGAGGGTGGAAGGCAGGGAAAAGAGCTGGAATAAAAGCCCCATCCACTGTCCCATAGCTCCTTCCATAATCTACATACTCTGCCTCAAATCATAGGTGGCTACTATACGTCAGTAAGTTTCAGAGTGAACGTTGACATGAGATGAAAGGGGGCTGCTCCCAGCTCTCTCAGGGCCACACGTCCTCCCTCCACCCTGCAAAGCCCAAGGGTGGGAGAGGATTCGGGTGCAGAAGCTGAGAGGGAGCTGGGGCCATGGTTCCTGTGGAGTGAGTCAGAGGGGCTGGAGGGGTCATGCCAGCCCTGGGGGTGGGGGGTGTCTCGGATGTGGGCTTAGGATCCCTTCATTCACCGCGGGGGCTGGGGACTGGCACATCATTTCTGCCCTCAGTGCACAGAACCTGTTTTGCTCATGTCCCCACCCACCCTTGAACCCAGGCCCTGGGAAAGAGACAGAGCCAGTCCACTGGGGCAGGATCTTCCCCCTCAGTCGATTCCACCCCCAGGGGGGCAGGATAGTCTCGTCCAGTCTATTCCCCCCCTCAGATCTATTCCCCACCCCAGGCTGCAGGGTCGTCCCCTCTGCTCTGTTCCCCGCGGCTGTGCATCGCTCTGGCCCCCTTGGTTCCTCTTACCCTGCATTGGGGATGGTACCAGCAGCAGCAGCGCGGCCAGCGGGGAGCAGAGCCCCCCCATCATCCTGCCCCACAGAAGCTCTGGGTCGGGACGGCCCAGCTCAGCCTCCAGCCAGCGGAGCAGACAGCCCCTGGCTTCAAGGCAGCGAGTTATATACCCAGCTGGAGCCGCCCCGTGGGTGTGGGGTGTGATTTCTGCCAGACCGCCAGCCGTGTGCATCAAGAAGCCACAGCACCTCTGAGCCCGTATCTCTGGTGCCGTGGTTCTCTGGCTCGGAGCCCAGCGTTTTCCTGTTTAAATCGCTGATGTACAGGAAAGTGAACGCAGAAGCTCACAGACCCTCGGCTCCCCCCAGCCCCTTGGGCGGCTTAGCCGAGATCTGGTCCTTGCCGGACCATACCCATTTGGAGGAGAAATCAGGGATGTGACTCTCCCTGCCCTGGCTTTCCTGGGACTGTCCCTTTGCATGAGGTAGCCGGGCCAGGCCGTCTGTCCGGTGCTCGGTGCCCACAGCTTGCCACTGCTCTGGGGTCAGGATCCTCCCAGCCGGCTCGTTCTTCCACATGTCCCCCCCCGGCTCCCCTCCACTTCCAGGGACCTGCCTGCACCGCCCTTTCCCCAGGCAGGTATCGCAGAGAGCAGCCTCCCATGCTGCTCTCGCTCATTGGCCTTCAGCAGCCGGGGGCACCAGAGAGATTTCCTGCCCCCACAGCAGTTTGGTGGCAGGGGAGTAAAACACGCCACCACTGAGCTCAGAGCAGCTTTTTTCCTTTACCCTGCCATGGCTGCTTCACTTGTGCCCCATCCCCCAAAACTTCACACCCTCTCTTCCCCCCGCACAGCCCTGGCTGACGTATCCCAGCCGCAAATGCAGTCAGTCTCTGCAGCATCCGGCACAACGGGTCCCCGACCTCAGTCAGGGGGGCCTGGATCTCAGTCGGGGGGGTCTGTGCAGGGCCTAGTGTGATGTTGCACTCCATATGTGTTATGGGAATATGCTAATGAGTGTGAATATAATGTAACTGGAATATGCTTCATGCAAAAGGTCTCTTGTAAGGTATCATTACAAAGCTTATAATCTACTGAGTGTGATTGTCCTATTTGTACAAATGTACCACTCTTGTATCTAAAGCTAGAAATATGAAGTATTACTCTGAAGTCCTATTGTAACTTTGTAAAGTGTGGGCCATTAATAATGGCTTGGAGTCTTGATGGCTCCCATTAACCAGGACAATTGGTTGTAAATGGCTCTGTTTACTTGTAAGCCTTCCTGTGTTCCTGTAAGTCAGGCCGGGAACAATGGAGGCTTGAAGTCTTGCAGGACATGTGAACATGATACTGGAATCCATCTTAAACCTGCTGCTTTTCCATTTAGAAGGAGGGATGGGGACCCAGAGAGAGACAAAGGATTCCCGCCTTGTGCCAAAGCTATAAAAGGGGGTGGAACAGAACAAAGGGGCTGCCAGTCATGAGAAATCCCCGAGTTACCACCTGAGCTGGAACTAACAAGGACTGTACCAGAGGAAAGGATTGGGCCCAGACTAGGAAGGAGTCTAGTCTGTGAAAGAAGCTTATTGGAACATCTCTAAGGTGAGATATTACCTGTAATCAGTTTCTTAATGTGTTAGGCTTAGACTTGCGTGTTTTGTTTTATTTTGCTTGGTAACTTACTTTGTTCTGTCTGTTATTACTTGGAACCACTTAAATCCTACTTTTATACTTAATAAAATCACTTTTGTTTATTAATTAACCCAGAGTAAGTGATTACTACATGGGGGAGCAAACAGCTGTGCATATCTCTCTAGCAGTGTTATAGAGGGTGGACAAATTACGAGTTTACCCTGTATAAGCTTTATACAGAGTAAAACGGATTTATTTTGTGTTTGGATCCCATTGGGAGCTAGCTGTCTGAGTTATGGAGACAGGAGCACTTGCTGAGCTATTTTCAGTTAAGTCTGGAGCTTTGGGGACGTGGTTCAGACCCTGGGTCTGTGTTGCAGCAGGCTTGCGTGTCTGGCTCAACAAGACAGGGGGCTGGAGTCCCAAGCTGGCAGGGAAAACAGACTCAGAGGTAGTTTCAGCACATCAGGTGACAGTCCCAAGGGGGTCTCTGTGACCAAACCCGTCACACATACCTTGTGAGGTATCATTTGAAAAGTCTTGATCTGTTGAACATTAATATCCTGTTGAGTTGTGTGAGCTGTCACTGTATGTGAAGTTATGAAGTTTTGCTCTGTGTGTGTCACTGAAAAATGTTGTGAGGTTGGGAGACACCCACAATGAGCCTTTCAGGTACAACAAAGGAGTCACCATAAACAGCTAGACAGCTGGTTAATGGCTCATCAAAACCCATCAAGGAAAGAATCCACTGTCCCGGGAACTATTTACAATGGAGACTTCTCAGAGGGAACACGTATAAAGTGGAGACTGCTTGATCAATGGAGACTGCCTGATCCCCACGTCACAGCAAGGATGTTTCCAGGAAGCTGGAAGAAACTATAAAAGAGGAGAAGTGGTGGGGTTTCCCAGGACGCATTTGGGGTCTGTGTCACAGAGTGTGGGGGAGTCAGGGCCCTGCACCCCTACTTCCTGCGATTCACCGGGACTCTCAGCCAGCCGGGAACACAGAAGGTTTATTAGACGACAGGAACACAGTCCAAAACAGAGCTTGTAGGTACAGACAGCAGGACCCCCTCAGTCAGGTCCATCTTGGGGACAGGGAGCCTAGACCATGGCCCTGGGTTTCCCTCCGTTTCCCCAGCCAGCTCCAAACTGAAACCTCTCCATCAGTCTCACCCAGCCACACACCCCGGCTCCTTCTCCAGACTTTGTCCAGTTTCCTGGGCAGAAGGTGTCACCTGGCCCCAGCCCCATCCTGGGCTCAGGTTACATGCTCAGCTATTGTCCCTCAAGTGAAGTCATTCCCTGTTATCCCATCACCAATGCAGACAGTCCCAGTAAAACTCCCACGCAACATTCCCAGGTCAGTCCTCCCCACGCCCTACTCCGTCACAGTCTGTGTAATTTAATCCACTTGAACCTTCAGTTCTAGCCTCCTGTCTGGCCCTTAACACCCTCTGAACTGGCTCTGTTCCCATCAGAGAGGTGCACATCTCTGGGGAATGGACTGGAGGGGACGATCCTGCCCCTGGGGAGGGGGGAATAGACAGGAGACGATCCTGTCCCTGGGTGTAGGCCTGGCTTGACATTAGTAACTTGCCTCATTTGTTAGTGGCCGGGCCTGGGAAGGGGACTGGGAGGGAGAGTTGTAACTAGGGGCTTGCCATGCAGGGTGCTGCAGTTGGGGTGGCTGTGCTCGCTAAGATAAGCAGAAACCTCATGCTGGGGACAAGGAATAGGGGACTGTAAAGATCAGGGTCACACGAACAGGACTGGACACCATGCGCTTCAGAGCAGCAGGATCTGGAAATGCACATGCTTTAAAGGGCACTGGAAGTGCCGGGCGTTGTGACTGCCCTGGGGCCGGAGAGTTTTGCCAGAGCCCTGGCAGAGACACAGCCCCCTCGGGAACTACTGGATTTTACCACTTCTTCGCCATACAGAAATAACCTGTCAGGTGCCTCTTCTCAGGAACGAGGTGTTTCTTAGATCTAAAACAAAAACCCTCCTACCAAATATTCGACTCTTTCCAGTGCTGGGTAACAGTCCCGCAGCACTGCAATGCAGCCACCTCTGGGGTGGGGCAGCTGGGGAACAGTTGCTTATAATGCTGCCTAGGGTTGCCTCGCCCAATGCTGAGATGCAGCCACCTCTGGGGTGGGTTCTTCATATATTTATGAATGGATCATTTATGTTTGGAACTCACTGCCACATGAGCCCCGCTCTGTTCAGAGTGTTCTGTAGCCTGCATCTCTTTGCTCGGGCTTTTTACTGCCATTGGGTATGAACCCTCCTGTTTGATGGTCTCCTGTCTGGTATTTCCCAGTTTCTGGTTCTTGGGGTGAACCACTCCTTAACCTCTGCAGAGAGCCTGACACAACGGCTGTGAGAGGGGTGCAAGTTGGCCCCAATACACCTCAATGTGGCGCTAACTCTGATCCCTGCTAAGGGCGACCCACTTCTCCACATCTCAATGGCTTTGCTGTGGATCCCAGGCTTCGAGACCAGACGGCAGCGATCACATTATTACGAGCTGCAGAGACATCGGTGAGAGCTGTCAGGTTGCATTGATGTATATCAGTAGTTGGCCATAACACCCTCCACCCTTCCTTAGGTTTGTTTCCTGTCTCTCGCGGGTGGAAAGCGAAAGCAGTGTGGGAACTGCTCTTTCAGAGAAACAAGGGGGTTAGCAGAATTCATACTGGCTGCAAAACAAGACAGCAAACAAAGCCTGCAAAAAGCCCTGCACCGTTGCAATGCTTCTCAGGCAGGGCCGGCTCCCACCTTTTTACTTCAGCAGCAATTCGGCGACGGGTCCTTCGCTCCGAGAGGAACTGAGGGACCTGCTGCCAAATTGCCGCTGAAGACCCGGACGTGCCGCCCCTTTCCATTGGCTGCCCCAAACACCTGATTCCTGCGCTGGTGCCTGGAGCTGGCCCTGTTCTCAGGTGATGTACAAGCACCACGGAGCTGCAGCTGATGCTGGGGTGGGGTGGCTGGGTGACAGCTGCAGTGTCACACTGCAGTTTTCTCAGTAAGGACCTTGCTGTCACCAGAGGTTGTTCTGAAGCTGACAGCTGTAGAGGGCTCCAGGAGCAGCTCCTTTTTCAGGCTTTTCACTGCTGTTGGGTATGAAACTGCTCCAGTTCACTGGTCGCTTGACCAGTATCCTGCTCCTTCTTCCCCTTTTAGGGCAATCAGAGCAGCAATGTCTGCCTGCATCTGCAGAGAGCCTGAAACCGCAGCTCGGAGAGGTGTGAACTGCACCAAGTGTAACTGACACAGCGTCACTGCCTGAGTCTGCAGAGAGCCTGAGCCCATCGCTCGGAGAGGTGGGATCTGCCTGTGACATTGCAGGTTTACCCAAGGTGTCCAGGGTGAACCACTATCACCTGCTCACAGTGTGGGAGAGACGTGCTTGTGGCCAGTTGGGGGAATTCACCCGTAACTGCCGGATACTGACTGCAGTGGCACTCCGCTCTGAGCTCCCCAAGCCCTGCACTTTCCTCTGCCAATGAGCAATTTAGACCTCCTCTCTGCTGCACTCGAGTGCCCCATCTTTCGTTATCAGGACAGCTGCAACGTGCACCGAGCCGCTGCCTCTTGCAGCACCCCCCAGCACCGACAAACATAAACTGCAATCCTGAGCCTGCCCTTATTACCCAGTTCCTTTCTTGTCTAAAGGATCTCTCCCCCAGTGGCCAGTCTGTGCAGCGGCTGGCCAGTGCAAAGGGCTGGTACCCATCTCTCATGAGAACTTTCCCATGGGCAGAGCGTCCTCTCTATGACGGATCCTATCTAGTGCCCCTTTTCCTTCTCTTATACAGCCCCCAGCTTTGTCTCTTTCCACAGTCAGGGTGTTTCAGCTCAGCTCCGAGGGGCCCGGTTCAGAGTCTTTCCGTGGGTGCTATTGTCTTTGTCCATGCGCAGGCCTGCAGCTGGTCCTGCCTGTAAACACGGGGCTGAGCTGGGTGGGAAGATGTCGATTGATCTCACTCTTGTTTGAATCATGACCTTTGGCCCCAAATCCCCCACAGCACATGACATTTGGACCCAAATCCCTGCCTGTTAGAGAGCTTATTCCTTCACTCTCCCACTTCCCTGGTCCTTCTCACATGAACAGAGAACAACAATACCCGAAGTCCGAAGGTGCAAACAATTTGATATTTATTAGGGTGAACTTCCAGCAAGCTTAAATCCAAGTTCCTTTTTCCTTATTTTTGAATCCCAACTTACTTCCTGTTCGCCCCTTGTGATGGGTTGGATCACAGAAACCCCCTGGGAGCTGCCACCTGATTTGCCAAGACTACTTCTGCCCCATGCTTTCCCTGCCAGCTCAGGACTCCAGCGCCCTGTCTTGCTGAGCCAGACACACCCGTCTGCTCCAACACAGAACCAGGGTCTGAATTACTTGCCCCAAAGCTGCAGGTTTACCTGAAAGCAGCTCACAGAAGTGTTCCTGTCTTTAACACTCAGATGCCCAACTCCCAATGGGGTCTAAACCCAAATAAATCTGTTTTACCCTTTATAAAGCTTATGCAGGGTAAACTCATAAATTGTTCGCCTTCTATAACACTGATAGAGAGATATGCACAGTTGTTTGCTCCCTCAGGTATTAATACATACTCTGAGTTAATTAATAAGTAAAAAGTGATTTTATTAAATACAGAAAGTAGGATTTAAGTGGTTCCAAGTAGTAATAGACAGAACAAAGTAAGTCACCAAGCAAAATAAAATAAAATGCGCAAATCTATGTCTAATCAAACTGAATACAGATAATCTCACCCTCAGAGATGCTTCAGTAAGTTTTTTCCTCAGACTGGACACCTTCCAGGCCTGGGTACAATTCTTTCTCCTGGTACAGCTCTTGTTCGAGCTCAGGTGGTAGCTAGGGGATTCCTCATGATGGCTCACCCCTTTGTTCTGTTCCACCCCTTTATATAGCTTTTGCATAAGGTGGGGATCCTTTGTCTCTCTGGGTTTCCACCCCACCCACCCTGGAAAAGCACCAGGTTAAAGATGGATTCCAGTTCAGGTGACATGATCACATGTCACTGCAAGACTTCATTACCCACTTGCCAGCACACACATATACAGGAAGACTTACAGGTAAAACAGCCATCTGCAGACAATGGTCCTGGTTAATGGGAGTCATCAAGATTCCAAACCACCATTAATGGCCCATACTTTGCATAATTACAATAGGCCCTCAGAGTTATATTTCATATTTCTAGTTGCAGATACAAGACTGGTACATTTATACAGATAGGATGATCACACTCAGTAGATTATAAGCTTTGTAATGATACCTTATGAAGCACATCCCAGTTACATTATATTCACTCATTATCATATTTTTATAAAACCATATAGACTGCACAACATCACACCCCTAATTTATATAGTAATATGCTTAGCTATACCGGCTTAACCAATCATTCTTCTGAAATTTACCTAACCAATCCTAACATAGTGTAACATGATTAGCTAACCAATTATATCCCACCACCTTAATTAGTTTACACCCAGCAAAATTAATTATACAGCAGACAGAAACAATCACAGAACCAGACAGACACCTTGCAAATAAACAACAGCAAAGTGGGAACTATAATGACAAAACAGTACAGAAGTGAGGATTTCACAACTACATCTATAAAGACATAAGGGTTTCCCAGCAGTGTCTATTGATAAGTGAGTTCTTACCAAACAGAAAACTATCAAACTGAATTTCCTTTTACATCTTCTAGGCTCTTCCCTTTCTCTGGAGATGATAGATCAGATCACCTTCCTAACAGCCCCAGATTGCCTTAGTTCAATATGACTAGTTTGGAATGTGAGGACGTGACCGGTCGCTTCCCAGTTTATGGCTGCCTCTGCTGCTTAGCCAAAGGCCTCAGCCTAAGAACAGGGCCTCAGTCTGTCACAGGGAGAGATGGACCTTACACTGATTCTTTCTTTTATACCTGTATAACTAGCTAAATGATAAACATGTAAGCAGAGTCAGGATGAGCTCTACCCTGACATCTGGTGGTGAATTGTGGTGAGTCGTGGAAAAGAACTTCAGGGGCTGATCTTGTTTGCATAGGCACACCCACCCTGCCTGGCATGAGCCCACAGCAACCGAAAGTGGTCACTTTGACTGGTGTGGGATTCCCAGTTTCTCTGTTTTGGGGGCAGGAGGAATAAAGTGTGGTTACCCTGATTATGTGACTCAAGGACAATAAAACTGTTTTATGACAGAAGGACTCACCATCAACTAAGTAGGATTCGCTAGACAGGGGACATGGGGACAGACAAAGTGGGGATTTTCTGTAATATTTTTAGGAAGCCTCACTTTTCCCCAGGGGAAAACAGGCTCCAGTTTGCTCTCAGGGGAGACCAAGTGGCACAGGGGGGTGTTTGTCACCGTTCTGTCTGGGAGGAATGAATAGGGTCATTAAGGGACTGGTTGAAACTGACCTAGATCAAGAAGGGGTTCAAAGAGACAAAGCAAGCGTCACACCCATCCTCCGAGCAAAACGCCTGCAATCCATCCCCAAACCAACATGGTTCCCCTGAGCTACACGCACACAGAGCCCCAGGGATCTATGTAAGCTTCCTGGTGGTTACACACGGAGCATAATTAATCCTGCTTCTCCAAACCCAGGAGGAGCTGAGAATGAAAGGAGCAGTTTTTTTAGCTTTCAGCTCCCCTCCCCAGCCCCCTTCGCCAGCACAGCCCCAAACTCTCGGTGTAGCTTTTCCTGGCATCACACTGCTCACAGGCTCCTGCCTCTGCCGCTCTCTCTGCTCTCCTCTGTTCTGTCTTTCATCTCTCCTCAGCTCCCGTGTGATCTCTCTTCCCCCGCCCCTGCCCCCACCTAAACCAATCCTCAGCCAATAGCTCCTGGCAGGTTCACACCCACCTTTTGAATGAGGTGGGGCTGTGATGAAGTAGGAATCTCCTGTCCTATTTTTAGGATGCCGATGTGTGCCTCAGTTTCCCTTTCTATGGTGCATTGCTACCTAGGAGTGAAAAAAGTTTAAAAGCCATTTTTAGGGCAGAGAAGGAAACATGGGGTGCTTGGGTGACATAACCGGGGTAGGGTGGCTGGGTTGTTACAGGACTGGCTGAAACAGACCCGTGTCAATGGAGGGTTGGCCAAGACAATGGAGCCCTAAGGACTGAACAACTGACACTGATCCCCAGGGATCTCCGGCAGGCAGAGCGTGTGAACTCAGCCGGGGTCTGCCGGAGTTGGACAATGGACCATTGCAGCCACACGGCTGACCCTGAAGGAAGAGGGGGATCCCTTGAAGGTCAGGTGCCCTGAAGCGGTTCCTCCAAAGTCTCTATCAAAGCCAGGGTGCAGCAGTGATCCTGTCTGTAACGTGACCGCGTTTGAACGCCACATCCAGGGCATTCCAAAAGTTCTGGGAATGTTCTAGGTGCCAATGGCCAGAACCCTACTGATTTTTGGGGAGGTCAGAGGCGGGGAAAAGGGGCAAATGCAGCTTCTGGTTTTCTGAGCCTTCATGTCAAGTTTTTCTCTGGCACCACAAAGATGAATAACTGACCCCTTGAGAATATCAGTGATCACCTGACTCCTGGAGCTTAGATGTGACACATCATGCGATGCCCGGTGCTCATCCAATAACCCTGGCAGAAGAGGAGAACACAGCCTGCAATTTCAGGGTGGCAAGGGGCAGCGACAGGGGTGCCAACGCCAACCTACTGTTTTATCTCTCACAATTCCTCATGCACAGACTTTTATGCCCCAGCCACTGACTTCCAGGAAATCAAAATTCACGGCTAGGTGGTCAGTCAAGGCTCAGATGCCAGCCCCTGACCTGGTGGAAGCCGGATCTGAGAGCAGGGCATGGCCATGCTGGACAATACAATGGCTTAGATAATCGACTGTATCAATTGTAACTGTAAGTTACCACCAAAAGGTGGCTACAGACCTGGTGTCTGCCCAGCCTGGGTTGGAATAGGCTCAGTAGAATTTTATTTTTTTAATAATTTCGACGGATAGCAATACTTATTTTTAAGCATTTTTTCTATTTTTACCTATTTAATTTTGTTCAGTTGCAGGAAATGTGTGTGTGTGGGTCCGGGGGGGAGTCAGGCAATTATTTTACTGATAGCAAACGCGATCCAAAGTGTCTAAGCTTTATAACGTGTGGACACAAAATGTGAACACCACACGTGAAAATATACAATATAATATAAATCTCAAATCAGACCTCTCCATTCACTAGCCCGTTTGTAACAAGCCTAATTCCGAAGTCTAAATCATTGGATTTTGACACTAAGTTTTCAAGCAGCATTTTTCTTATGTAAAAAGCGACAAAACCACAAAGAGTCCTGTGGCACCTTATAGACTAACAAACGTATTGGAGCATGAGCTTTCGTGGGTGAATACCCAATTGCATCTGACGAAGTGGGTATTCACCCACGAAAGCTTATGCTCCAATACGTCTGTTAGTCTATAAGGTGCCACAGGACTCTTTATCGCTTTTCACAGATCCAGACTAACATGGCCACCCCTCTGATACATTTTTCTTATGTTTCCTATTGGTAAATTTTGATGATTGCTGATGGAAATATTTGTTCATTGGTTTGGGTTGATGCAGTGAAATTGACATTTACTGGTAACAATCTGATCCTTCCAAGCCTAGTGATGAATTAGAGTCCAGGATCAGAATTCGAAAAGACCTTGACAAATTGGAGAGTTGGTCTGAATTCAACAAGAAGAAATTCAGGAAAGGTGAGCACAAAGTAGGATGGAAAAATCAAATGCACAATTACAAAATGGGGAATCACTGTCTGGGTGTTTGTATTGCTGGAAAGGACCTGGGGGCTATAGCAGATCTCAAATTGAATATGAGTCAACAATGGGATGCTGTTGCAAAAAAGACTAATATCTTTTGGGGCTGTATTAAAAGCAGTGTCGTCAGTAAGACATGGGAGGTCATTTGCCCACTCTATGGTGAAGTCTCAGGTGACATACTGTGCTGAATTCTGGACACCACGCTTTAGGAAAGATGTGAACAAATTCAAGAGTCCAGAGGAGAGCAAGAAAAATGATCAAAGGTTCAGAAAACCTGACCTATGAGGACAGGTTAAAAAAACTGACCTTGTTTAATCTTGAGGAGACTGAAGGGAGATCTAGATTAGATATTAAGAAGAGCTTCCTAACTCTAAGGGTAGTTAAGGTGTCTGGAATAGGCTTTCGAGGGAGGTTGTGGAATATATCTGTCATTGAAAGTGTGGAAGCAGAGAAGGTTGTGGAAGCAGAGAAAGAACTGACAGGAAGGGGATGCAATGCATGACAGTTCATTAGCAAGGGTCAGGCTAACTGTAACCTTAATAACGCGAGATTTGTAGAAGCGAGGATTGTGTGAGGCGAGTGGGAAAGAACTGTGTGAGAAGTTGTTGTGACCTTGTGTAGATAATGTGTAGAAAATATTGTATGTAGACTAGAGTCAAAACAAGTGAGGAAAATAAGATATCAAGATGGCCTATGTATAAACAAAATGCAGCTGTTTCTTATTATTGTCTGTAATGAACGGTATAAATGCTGTAATTGTTTACCTGTAGAGAGACCTGTTTAGCTCTCTCCCTCTATGCAATTGATAGAGAGAAAATAAAGTATCTGACTTGCTGTACCCAAACAAAGAGTGAGAACTCTGTTATTCTCCGACAGGTTCACTCCCTCTGGGGCACCTGGCATTGGCCACAGTTGGAAGACAGGATACTGGGCTGGATGGACCTTTGGTCTGACCCAGTACGGCCGTTCTTATGTTCTCAAGTGATCATGGAAATAAAAACTGTATCCTAATGCACTTGCACAAGGGGGCAGCGTTAAGGTTGTGTGGGCAACCTTGATACTGCCACTGTCTATTTTTGAAGTGCTGTTTATTGCAACCAGCACATACCTTTAGCATAGGAGAAAGGCAGAGCAGGAACAATGGATGGAAGTTAAAGCTAGACAAAGTCCAATTAGAAATACAACACCAGTTTTTCATAGTGCGGGAGAGTAACTATTGGGTCAAACATCCGAGGACAGACATGGATTCTCTGAGCCCTGATGGCTTCCGGACCCAGCTGGAGGCCTCCCTGGAAAGTGTTTTGGTCAAAATAACGTAGCAGGGTTCCCAGTCCAACTGTTGTACCAACGGTGATGCCCTTTGTCTGTGGGCAGCTGCAGCTCTCGCACTTTCCTGCCGCCCAGTGTTGCCACCCACCTCCTTGCCCATGTACATCCCGGCTGTAGAGCCCACCCCTGCCCCAAAGGAATGCTGCTTAGGGAAGGGTTAGCTTTGCAGCCACAGTGGCAACCGCTCTGTATCCGACAACTCCAAGCTGACTGCTCAGCGACCCCAGTACCAACCCCCCTACAGCGATGCCTGCCTTGATGGCGTGACACCGATAGCGCCTTCTGTAGGTCTTCAGGAAGGTTTTAGCCTCCCGAGTCAGCTTCACCTTTAGTGCCGTCATCAGGGTCTTCTTCTCCGGCTCCTTCATCTCCTTCCGGCACCGCCTCAGCAGCAACCTGCGCTGCTCCACAAACTGCTCCTCCATTGCGCCTGGTGTCACCATCAGACAGTCGATCATACGCTGGGACAGGCCGTCCTGTGTTGAGCGGGAGAGAAAGGGGAGAGAAGGGGGCCCAAGGCTGTTAGAAGGGGCGTGTGTGCAACCCCGTCTCACCTATGGATCCTCCTGCTACAACACAGAAACTTCCCTCCACCCCATTCACTGAGATCTGGGCCTGTTGTGCCGGGCGCTGCACAACCCCCCCTGACCGAGATCAGGGCCCCCAGTGTGCATGGGTTGGAGTCTCCCATCTCCGCAGCCACCCTGGGAGCCGGAGATCAGAACTCCCATCTCCTGCCCCAAAGCCCAGAGCTCGTGGGTCAGGCTGGGATGGTTCCCTGGGGTTCCCCTGGCTAGAGGCACAGCGCTCCCCTCCCTGACTCACCTTCTGCCTCAGAAAGTCAGCGTGGTCTCGGCGGGCTCTGTCCATGACTCTTTTGTTGGTGGCGTGACACTGATAGCGCCCTCCGTATGTCTCCAGGAAGGTCTCGGCCTCCCGAGTGAGCTCTGCCTCTAGCGCCGTCAGCAGGGTCTCCTTCTCCGGCTCCTTCATCTCCTCCCGGCACCGCCCCAGCAGTGACCTGCGCTTCTCCACCAACTGCTGCTCCATTGCGCTCGGATCCACCTTCAGACAGTCATCCATGCGCTGGGACAGGCCGTCCTGCATTGAGCGGGAGAGAAGGGGGCCAAGACTGTTAGAAGGGGAGGGTGTGTGACCCTGTCTCACCAATGGACCCTCTGGCTACAGCACAGCAACTTCCCCTCACTCCTGTGACCGAGATCAGGGCTCAGGATGTGCCGTGGTTGGAGTCTGCTATCTCCGCAGCACCCTACAAGCCAATATGACGTCCCATCTCCTGCCACACAACCCACAGCCTGCGGCACTGGCTGGGATTTTTACCTGGGGTTCCCCTGGCTGGGGGCACAGCCCCCAGACAGACTCACCTTGTCCTTCAGAAAGAGAGCGTGGTCTGCGTGGGCTCTGTCCAGGACTCTCTGGTTGTGGAAGGTGACGGCCATCTGTGCAGGGAGGACAAGGCTGGGGTGAGCCGCAGTTCATGGGGCCCCAACTCCACCTAGTGGCTGCAGTTCCCACCGCAACAGCCTCCCCTAACAGAGCGACACTGTTAGCCCATGTGGCAGCCGCTTGGGTCTTCGGGCAGCACCGGTTTGCAGTGTGACCCTCACAACAACCCAGCCTCGGCTCTCTTTCCCACCCCGACCTGCACTTGGCTCTGACGCCACTTTCCCGTAGCCGAGGACTTTGCAAACCCCTGTCTCAGCTGGGCTCAGCCTGAGGCTGGTATTTGGGGGCTTTTATCAATTGCCAGAAGGCAGGTGGTTTGGGTGTGAATCTCAGCTCTCGTTTGGGGGTGGGGGAGGGGTATTGTTCTGGGCTGGGTTAAATCATGTTGTGGAGGATCAATGTCTCTGGAATAGTCCGTGCTCTGGCGTTGTGCTGGAGTGGCTATTGCAGAGGAGTTACTCCCGAATAGCTAGGCCGGTCTATTCCCGCCATGTAGATAAGCCCCACTCCCCAATTGTCCTCTAAAAGAGGGCCTGGGTAGTACCCGTCCCAGCCGATCTGAGGCTGACGCCCAGTAGAACTTTGCAGTCAATGTCTCAGGTTATATCTACATGGCGATGTAAGGCCAGGGTTAGTAGCACTCGAGTTACCCACCCCTGGGGTTGTTAACCTAGGGCTGGAGCATCTACACTGGTTGAACCCTGGTCCCAGCCTGCGGCTCCAGCATCTACACTGCATTATGCAGGCCTGAGAGCAACCGCCCATATCCCAGACTCCCTAGCGCCCTCCTCAGATACGGCCGCTCTGGCCCTTTGTTGGCGGTGCAGCCTGGGAAAACTGGACTGTCCACCAAACTTGACGGGCCGGAGAAGAAAGTCGGCCTGTGGGATACTTTGGGCGGCCTCCCAGAGCATGAGTCCAATGGAGCTAGGGCTACACTGCAAAGCAACAGGGTTTGAACCCTGGCTCCCAGCTTGATTCAGGCTCGGACCCTTCACACCTGATGGATCCAGGGACCCTAGTCCCATATTCCAGGGATTACAATAGTGGCTTTAAAGCCATCTTCCCTCACCACTGCTGCCACATCTGCCTTCCATGATTCACTGGGGCCATGGCCCACACACCAAGAGAGGAGATGCTGTTGCATTATGGGAAATGCAATTCAGATGCCTCATTCTTCTGCATATGCTGGGCTCCCTGGCCAGACTTCATTTCCCATGATGCACCAGGGCCATGATATCCAGCTTCTCCTCGCTAAAATAAGGATCCATGATGCATTGTGGGAAATGTAGTTTGCCCCATTCTCCTCTATTCACCCAGTTCCCTTGTCACACTATATCACAAAGAGAGGTGATGCTGGTGCACCATGGGAAATGAAGTCTAGTTGCCCCATTGTCCTCTGCAGCTGGGCTCATGGGAAGGGCTGTCCCACCAGTGTGCCCAACCCATAGAGGAGAATGGGGCATGTGAGAAGCATGAACAACAGTTCCCAGGAGCTACCTTGGTGGCATTGCCAAATGGAAACATTTGGGGGCTTTGCAGGAAACTCAACGGCTTCTGCAGGAAAAACAAAAATCCCCATTTTCAGGCCAGCTGTAATAAACTGCTCTCATTTGCCCGCCAACACCCACAGGGCTGGTTGACGCTACAGATCTCACAGACTGGAGATTCTGGTGGGTTGAACCCTCCAGCACCAGCCGCCCTCTAGTCTAGAGAAATTCAGTCTAAGAACCTGAGATTTCATCCAGACCATTTTCCAGTCATGTCCATCAGGATGGACCCAGCTCCCCAAATCACCTCAGCTCTGGCATGCATGGAAACGGGGAGACACCCCACTATCAGGTCAGAGGCAGAGATGGTACCTGACAGGGGGAGGAGAAGCCGAAGCGATGTGTCTTCATTAGATCAGAGAATTTCTGCAAAGGAACCAAAAGGAATCATCATTTCACAAACTCCACAGGGCTTAGAAAGGCTGTGAACATGTGGATGGCTCACCCGGTGCTGAGATGCAGCCACCTCTGGTGTGGGGGTGGGGAAAGCTGGGGAACAGCCGCACAGCAATGTTCCATGGATACTGGGGTTATCACTGACTGCCAGAGGAGAGCACTCCCATCCCACTCCCTGCAGCACAGCTGGCTGGTCCCCACCTTTATCCAGGAAGCGAGCTGTGTCCCGGTGAGCAGCTCCCCATGCTGGTTCCTCCGGACGTGTCGACCGGCCGAGCCCACCAGGGCAGTGACATAGTCCCTCAGGCTCTCCCGGAAATCCTCATCCATGTCTGTGAAGGGGAGAGAAGGACGATGATGAGGGAATCTAGGGCCCATCTGATCCCTCTTCTCTTTACCTTCCACGTGCGGGCATGAGCGGCGACCCAGTCGCATTGTTCTGCACATGGCAGGGGGCTCAGAGCTGCTCTCTCGGATCCGTTACCTCTCAGGGTTCCCTCGCTCCCAGTCATGATCCGCTTGCCAGGGGAGGGCATCAAGTAACAGCGGCTGCTGCTTCTGCTCAGCGCTTCCAGGGCCTTGGGGTGTTTGCAAGGGGACGTCTCCTCCAGAATCTGCCGGAGCCCGGGGAGAATTGTTACATTAACACACAAACATCTGTGTTAACATTAGCCAGACCTGCCGGGCAGTCAGAGAGGGGCTGGAGGAGCTCTGGCTTGTTTGTGGTAAGTATTGGAAGGGGAGCAGTGAACGAGGCAGGGGATTGCAAGACGAGAAAGGAGTGGCTGTCAGTCCCAGTCTCCTCTCCCAGGCCCCCCCACCTCCCAGTCTATCCAGACCCCTTGTCCCACCCTGCTCCTTTCCCTCCCCCAAGCCTGGCTTTTCTCCCCTCCACACTGCAATCAAGCTGCTTCTTCCTCCATGCTGCCTGGGCTTATTGAGAGTAGGGGAGCGACAGGCACCCCATTTCTCAGTTCTGGTTCAGGAAATGTCCAGCTTTGCTTCTGCAGCCCCCGTGTGGAGCTTGCTCAGTGAGGATGGATTCTTTGGAGACTTCAGTGGCTAAACTCTCAAACAGTGTTTCTCAACCTTATTGTGCTGGTGACCCCCCTTTGGACTTAAAACACAATTGTGACTCCCGCTAGTTGAAAAAATCGTGTCCTCCTATCGTTAGCTCGGGCTTCAGCTTCAGCTCCGGCCATCGGGGTCTGAAGCAGGTAACTTAGCTTAGCAGGGCCCCCTGTGGCAAGGGGCCCCAGGCAATTGTCCTATTTGCTACCCCATAACACCAGCCCTGCACTTGTGACCCATCCTGCAGCCCCCTGCTCTAGAAAGTCTCTCCTGAGTATTTGCAAACTGAGATTATCCAACAGCTTGTTACTTGGCCAAATGTGAGGGGATTTTCTAGGGAACAGCCCGTGGCATATCTCTGACACACGGGCCTCCCCCCTGCCAAAGCAGGGGGGCGCTACAAACAAGGAACCTCAGAATTTTCTTTCAATATTGCCAAACAACATGTTTTCTTTAGCCTCATTCTCAGAAAAAGCTGGAGAAAGACAGAAAGAATTCAGGCTGGGGCAGAGAACAAGCATGGAAAACTTCAGCCCAAACAGTTAAAGTTTGGCAAAGTTATAGGCAACCTTTATAACGGGTGCTGCTACCAGTCCCCTAGAGGGGAAAGGCCCCGTGTCCCATTCTCCAGCTCCCTGAGCCAGCCAGTGCTCTGCTGTGGGGCCAGATCGGAGCGGGCGCTCCCTAGAGTGGAAAGGCCCCATGCCCCATTCCTCTGCCCTCTGAGCCCCACACTCACCTGTCTGACGTCTCTCAGATGCTTCTTCCCACCCCGGGCTCCAAGGACCAGGGAACTGCTCCAATCCCTCACCAGCAGGTCTAGATGCTGCAGGGGAGACAGGAGGGGAGTGGGGGTCACTGAGGGTGGGGGAGGCTGGGACGGGGAGAAGAACGGTGTCTGATGGGGAAACCTCAACCCCTCAGGAGTGGGGCAAGGGGTGCATGGGGCAGGAGCATGCTGTGGAGAGAGAGAGGGGTGCAATGTGGGGACACGTGGGGCAGAGCGGGTAATGAGGGGGGGAAGCCATCTCACCTGAATGGGCTCCAGTCCATAGGCCTCTCCCACCACTTCGGCCACCTGAAGAAACATCTGCAGAGCAGAGAGAATGGGGGGAGGGGTGAGTCTGGGGTCTTGGTGGCATTTACACTGGGTGGGGGAATCCTGCCTGTGAATAGAAAGGGGCCTGATCGCCCCCCTGTATCTGAGCTGCTCTCTCTGCAATTGCAGAGGGTGAGGCCCGTCAAGCTAGAAATGAAGCTAGAGATGGACAGAGACATTTTCCATGGGGCAGAGGGAGAAGAAGGCTGCACTGGGCCAAGAGGGTGGGGGGAGGTCGTGGGGCTTGGGGGTCTGGCACCAGGGGGATGGCCATTGGTGCACCCCTCTTTTCTGTGCCCTATGAACTGTGAGCCAGAACTGTGGCTTGCTCCTTCTCTCCAGGGCGCTCCGTTGAGGTGGGGGCGGGAAGGTGGGTCAGTGATCTCGATGTGAGGTCTCTTTCCCCAATGGGTTCCCAAGATCCACCCCACAAAACCACCATTGCCTCAGGCCGACAGCCCTACCAACACTCTTTCCACAGCCCCAGCGGAGACATGACCGCTCTGCTCACGCCGCGAACGATCTCAGCCACACAGGTTTTACCCGAGCTCTCCCCCGGCTACCGTATCTCTGCATTAACCAGGTTTTTGTCAGTGACTGGACCAGGGGAAGTGTGAATAGATAAAAACCCTCCCAGAGCCAACCCCTCCCCCGCACAGAGAATCCCCCCCAGGGCGCGGTGCAGGGGCAGGACACGCCGCGTACCGCAGGCGGCAGTGACATCGCTAAGGGTGCAACTACCAGGGGCTTGAACCGGTGGGGCTGGGGCTGGGTAAGAGCCTGGAGAGCAAAGCACAGCAGGGGGGCAGAGCGACCGCCCCAGGCCCTGGCCCCAGCAGCTTCCCACCGAGGGTGGAGCTGGGCTGGAGGGGAGGGAGAGGTCCTATTTTGGCCCAGTGGCCAATGCCGGACACCTGGGAGCAGAGAGCCAGGCTGGGCCATGCGGTGACAGTGCTGACTCCAGAGACCCACGTGACCATGGGAGAATCAGTTTCTCTCTCTGGGCCTCAGTTTCCCCACAGGAGCTATGGGGAGGGATAATAACCCTGTGGGGCTAACGGGAGAACCTGGCCCGGCCACATTCCGCATTACGCTGCCCGGCCTCACCTCCAGATATTCGAGATCCGGGTCCTTCACCCGACAGCCAATGTTCAGTATCTGCAGATAACCAGGAGACAGACAGAGCTACAGCAACGAGCAGTGACGGCCGCCCCAGGCCACTTCCCAAGCACGTCACCCACCCCGAGCACAGCGCCCTCTAGCGCCGCATGGGGCATCGGGGACAGCCCTGAGTGCCAGGGGAGAGCGCCCCTTGCTAAGCAATCCACCCCACTCCCTGAAGCACAGCACCCCTCACTGCCCCCCCACCCCGCCAACCTGGTAGGAGCTGAGCAGCATGGACATGGCGGAGAGTTTGATGCTGGTCTCCTTGTTGCTTTCAATGTTCATAGAGCCCTCGGTGTCGACCAGCAGCACGGCCACCTGCGGGCCAAGAGTGAGAGCCCCAGGTCAGCTCCCGGCTTTGTCCAGCCACCCACGGCCCCTCCACACCCCTGCTGAGCCCTGATGGGACCTGGCATCTCATTCTTTGCCTGCCCCCGGACCCTCCCAGTGTTAGCGCCCTCCTTCTGTCTCTTCTCCATTGCCCCCTTCATCTCTGCACCAGGTTCCCCTTGGGCCTTCTGCCCCACATCTCCATTCGCTCCATCCTTCCCTGTATCCCCCATTCCCTCTGTTCCCAGCCCTCTTCCCCTATTCCCATCTCCAGCACCCACATGACTCCCTCCCCTCTTCTTTGCACCCCTGACCCTTACCTTGCCTCCCTTTCCCGGGACCCAGAAGGGCTGACTCCAGGCCCACACCCCCTTGGTGACATTCTGGGTACCGACTCGCCACTCGAATCCCTCCAGGGGCTCCTCCTCCTGGCCCATCCACGACCCGTCCCTCACGTCCTGTGGAGGAGGGGGAGTGGGGAAACGTGGGGGGTAGGGTGACCAGACAGCAAATGTGAAAAATCGGGACGGGGGTGGGGGGTAATAGGAGCCTATATAAGAAAAAGACCCAAAAATCGGGACTGTCCCTGTAAAATCAGGACATCTGGTCACCCTAGTGGGGGGTCAGTGCAGGGTCGGGGAGGAGAGTGATTGGTACTCCCCTCTCCCACGCTGAAAGCCCTACGAAGGGGATGGGGGTTAATTGTTCTAGTGTGGGGCAGGGAGGAAAACATGGTGATGGGCTCAGAGTCTGATAGACAGACAAACAGACCCACTGCTGTCTTAGACAGAGAGAGACAGACAGACTCTCGGCATTCCAGACAGACACACAGGCAGACAGAGAGACATGCTCAGATCCAGACAGACAGACAGCACTCTCAATCAAACAGGCAGACATGCTATGTTCCAGGGTAGGGTGCATCCATGGCTCCAGCGAACTGGACATGTTGGTGGGGAGAGAGAACGCTCACAGACACGTGTGCAGCTCTGAGCCCTCCAGCAGGGGGCAGGATGGGGCTGTTCACACCCAGCTCACTCCAGCTCCCGTTCACACTCACCGGGCTCTGGAGCCGGCGCAGCAGGTAGTTCAGCAGGAAGGATTTGCCCCGGCGCTGCTCCCCGATGATGGACACCAGGCAGACGGGGGCGTCCCCCACCCCACCCTGCTCCAGGCAGCGGCTCAGGGCCTCCTCGTCCAGGGTCAGGCCCCCTTCCTCGTCCAGACGCACCAGCTGCACTGGGCGCCCCTGCTCCATCTGAGCTCCCGGCCCCTGCTGCGGGGACAGAGCAGGGTCAGAGCTCGGACCCCACCCCTGAGCCAGCCAGTCCCTGCCCATGGATCAGAAACCTATGCACCATTCCCACCCCCCTGATCAAGGCAGTCCCCCTGCCCTGGGGCTGGATCAGAGCCAGCACTCCCTGCAGGGGAAAGACCCCTACATTCTTGTTGGGATGCATTAAGGGAGACTGTGTCTGCATGGTGAATACCCTTCAAGGAATGGAGGTTCAGGGGATCTTCAATGGGATTCTACCTGTCCCTGGAGGAGGAGAGTGAAGGGGAGACAAGATGCTGATGATCAACAGATGGCTCAGGCAGTGGGGCTAAGGAGGGCTTGGGGATGTTCGACCACTGGGAGGCGCTCACGGACAGAGGACTGGTCTCATGGGAGGGATGCCACCTGCGTGCGGAGGGAGATAGACTTCCGGGATGGAGGTTGGCACAGCTGATGAAAAGGGCTTTAAACTAGGAACCCTGGGAGATGCTCTTGGAATCTCCAGGCCCGATTCTCACACTGAGCGGGAGGCAAATCAAGTAGGACAGGGCCCAGCAGTGGAGAAAGGAAGGACAGAGGGCGGGAGAATGGACGACAAGAGGAACTACAGTGCCAAGAGCACCGACACTAACAGTCAGGTGGCCGATACTGGCAGTAAAACGACTGAACCTACCCGGGTGAGAAATCTGAGCAAAGCCAAGCGGAAGCAGTGAGTTGTCTGCTCAGCAACGCCAGGAGCCGGGTGACAAAATGGAGGAAGTAGAACTACGGGTGTGGGACTGGAAACCAGATATTATCGGGAGAACAGAACCATGGGGCAGTACAGCCATGGCTGGATTACAGGAAAGAAAGGAAAAAGGCAAAGGTTGTGGAGTAGCATTGTGTGTTCATGACGAGGTGGAGTGGAAAGGAATTAGAAGGGCTGGAATGGATAAAACAGAATCTGTTTGGGTCAAAATCACTTTGGGGAAGAAAGGTACCAGAGGCTCCCCTGGGACAGTGCTTCGGGTCTGCTACAGACCCCCAGGATCCACGTTGATACAGTGCCACATGGGAAATTAGTTAAACTGTAGAAGTTAGGAATTAAGATGAGAATTGAAAGGTGGATAAGGAACTGGTTAAAGGGGAGACTACAACGGGTCATACTGAAAGGGGAACTGTCAGGCTGGAGGGAGATCACTAATGGAGTTCCTTAGTGCTCGGTCTTGGGACCAATCTTATTTAACATTTTCATTAGTGATCTAGGCACAAAAAGTGGGAGTGTGCTACTCAGATTTGCAGATGACACACAGTTGGGTGGTATTGCCAATACAGAGGAGGACCAGAATATCATACAAGACGATCTGGATGACCTTGAAAACTAGAGTAATAGAAATGGGATGAAATTCAATAGTGCAAAGTCATGCAGTTAGATACTAAAAAGAAGAATTTTGGCTATAGGCTGGGGATGTATGAGTTGGAAGCGACAGAGGAGGAGAAAGACCTGGGTGTATTGGTTGATCACAGAATGACTATGAGTCATGAATGTGATGTGGCCATGAAAAAGGCTAATGCAATCCTAGGATGCATCAGGCGAGGTATTTCCAGTAGAGACAGGGAAGTGTTACTGCCATTATTCAAGGCACTGCTGAGACCTCACCTGGAATGCTGTGTGCATTTCTGGTCTCCCATGTCTAAAAAAGATGAATTCAAACTGGGGATTTTCACCTGCCTCTGCAGCATGGGTAGGGGTCACTTCCTGGTTTGAACTAGAGGAAATGGTGGTTTCTCTGTAACTTGAAGTCTTTATATCATGATCTCAGGACTTCCAAAACTCAGACAGAGGTTCTGAGTCTATTACAGGAGTGGGTGGGTAAGGTTTTGTGGCCAGTGATATGTAGGAGGTCAAACAAGATGATCATGATGGTCCCTTCTGGCTTTCAAGCCTATGAGTCTGTGCCACATTCCCCACCCTTCTGAGCCAGCCAGTCCCCACCCTGGGGTTGGATCTGATCCAGCATGCCCTAGAGGGGAAAGGTCCTTTCCCCTTATCTGGCTTGTCTGGTCTCACTGGCGCTGTCTCTTCCAGCAGCTGCAGGCAGCCCCAGTTGTGGCCACACTCGATGGAGACAGGGTTGTTCAAGCAGATGGAGCAGGTGATCTGCTCCCAGAATCTTTCCATCCCTCCGACCCCACAGGCTTGGGGAGATTCACTGGCTCAGGACCTAGCACATGGGAACACCAGCGCTAAGATGGGGGATGGGAGATGGTTAGAACTGGGGAGCAGGGGCGCTGGGAGCCAGGACTCTTGTGTTCTGGCTCTGGGAGGAGATTGCGGTGGGGTGAGGGGCTGGGCTCCAGGACTCCTGGGTTCTATCCCTAGTTTTCCACCACTTGGCAGGGTAAGTTTCTATTCAGCTGCTGTGAGCTGGCCACTCCCATTCTCTGGCCGGGCTGGAAACACAGGACTGGGCTCAGCAGTGTGGTGAGACTCTCAGAGCCCCCTGGTGTTTGCCAGCCCAGCTGTCCAACTAGCCTGGGAAATGCCAGCTGCCGTTGCTTCTGTTCTTATTGCAGGGGGGCTGCCTTGGGCATCCTGAACCCTCTGCCCCCTGCAGCTCACAGGGCGCCAGGGCTCCTGGACCAAGCACTGCCAGCCAGAGCAAACTGCACCCACCAGGCATTAGCCGCAGGCAGGGAAAGGGGATTGAAGGAAGGTCACCGGAGTGGATCTGGGCACCGAGCCTGGCAGCTCTGACAGCCAGAGCCAGCCCTGCTCTGCCTCCTGGCACATCTCAGAGCACCCTGTTGCTGAGATACCCTCAGCCCTGGATCTTAGCTCTGCTGGTGCCCCTCACTCCCGCCCCGCAGCCCCTGCTAGCCCAGCCCTGCCTCCCCCCCGCAGCTCTGCCGGTGCCCCTCACTCCCGACCCGCAGCCCCTGCTAGCCCAGCCCTGCCTCTCCCCAGCTCTGCCGGTGCCCCTCACTCCCGACCCGCAGCCCCTGCCAGCCCAGCCCTGGGCTCCCCCCAGCTCTGCCGGTGCCCCTCACTCCCGACCCGCAGCCCCTGCTAGCCCAGCCCTGCCTCCCCCCCGCAGCTCTGCCGGTGCCCCTCACTCCAGACCCGCAGCCCCTGCTAGCCCATCCCTGCCCTGCCCCCCAGCTCTGCCGGTGCCCCTCACTCCCAACCTGCAGCCCTCTGCTATTATAGCCCGTAGCTCACCCTGGTGAACAGACTCAAGAGCAGATCCTGAGGTTACTTCTCTGTTTGTCTCTGATGTTTTCCCTCTGCCTCCCTTGCTCTCAGTGTCTCTCTCTGCACAGTGTAATGGGCTGGCCACTCCCCACTCAGTTTGTCTTTCAGTCTCCGGGTTTGATCACTGGATGCCATGGGTGCGGCTGAGGGCTCTTGGCTCCTTTCCCTTCTGCCCTTTCCAGAGGGGACAATTGTGTAAGCAGAGGAATGGTCCTGCGATTGTGGGGAACTTTCCTGCTTTTTGCACGGCCCTGGTGGAATCATTTAGCAAAAGGCGCCGAGTCCTCGCTCCAACTCCCATTACCCAGAAGCCTGCACCTCGCGAACTCCCCTTCCCCTCTCCGACAAGGCTGGGCCCAGGGCTCCTGCGGTGCTTGACCCACCCCCAATCATGTCGTGATCACTCAGGACAGGGACCAGGCCAGGTATTCCCACTCAGGGGTGCTCTCTCCACACTGGATGCTTTCCTGACCCACTGATCGCTGCAATCAGTTAAAACCTAATACAATTTATTAAACAGCAACTATAAGAAAACTCAGGAAAAACTGGGAAAGGTTAAAGGAAACAAGAAGCCCCACCCTGTAGGCATGGTGACACCACATACATAATATATGGAGACATACCATCTCATAGAGCTAGAAGGGACCCTGAAAGGTCATGGAGTCTAGCCCCCCACCTTCACTAGCAGGACCAAGTACTGATTTTTGCCCCAGACCCCTAAGTGGCCACTTCAAGGATTGAACTCACAACGCTGGGTTTAGCAGACCAATGCTCAAACCACTGAGCTATCCCCCCCCCCTAAACATATACTGCTGGTATGTCAGGAAAGGTCACAGTCTGTTCCTCACCCATCCCAGGCCTCCTACCCAGGTCCTGGCTATGCTGTGATGACACCGTGGGTCAGACACCTGCTCTGGTGGTGGTCACATGCCCTCAGGCACTAGGTGGCAGGACCCTTTTTCCCAGCACCCCCCCCATCCGAGTCTGACCTGCAAGGCCTCTTGTCTGGCAACATCTCCCTGCACTGGGTCCTCTGCTAGGACCCCCCTTGCTCTCCTCGGCTGCTCTCTGCTCCCCTTAGCTCTGCCCAGCTCACAAAGAGGAGGGCCACCCCGGCTCCTGACTGCCTCATTGTCCTGCCTTCCCTGTCAATCAGGCTGACTTGGAGCACTGGCCTCTCTGCATTGGCCCTGGGGACTGTCAGTCTCAGGATCCTGCTTTTTCTTTGGCCCATCCTCTTTCTTTTGCTGTTGAGACAGGGCCAGCCAAAAACCCCAGCAGGTTTCAGTGAGGGGCCCCTGTTGTGCCGGGTGCTGCACAGACCCCAATTGAGATCGGGGAGCCATTGTGACAGGCAATAAACAACTGCCAACTGAGATCCCCATTGGGACGGGCACAGCAAAGATCCCAAATGAGCTCTTGCAATCTAAGCAGAGAAAGAATTTTTTTTTGCTGAATCTGCAAAGTGCCTTATATTCAACTGACCAGCACTGCCTGTTTGGACGTTTGTCTCTTCATCTGTAACATGGTAGCTTTTGAATGCTGCATCCAATCTATCCCCAGCTCTGCGGCATGACCCTGTTCAAACCCAGAGCACTCTCCCCAGCAGTGAGGAACCTGAGCCAGGGGGATGTGTGGTAAAATAAGGCCCTGAACCATAAACCCTTGCATCAGAAGCCTGGTATGAGGCCTAAGGCCTGAGCTAAAGTAATGGTCAAGTCCTTGCTAACATAAAGCAAAGTTAAGCGGTGAGCCAGAGGCAGGCCCTGCTCACAGAATCTGGCATGAAGAGGGCTGATGCTGCAAAAATACACACACCTAAAAGGTACTGGGAACAAGTGATGTAAACACATGCCAGGATGGTACTAGCACATTATCCGCAGATAACAAGGAACAGGCTGACCCATCCTGAAAACAACATCAAAAGGATAATATGATGGACAGAGTTGTTTTGATCGAACCAACATGTGCAAGGTAATAGGCGGCACCTTGACACATAGAGGGGTTGTACCTCAATACGTCAGGAGTGATGTGTAACTGTTTGTACCTGTGTATAAAGATGTACCTCTGAGGGGCTGTTTTTGTCCAGCCTAGGGGGCAGTGGAGAGTCCCACCACTGACTGAGCCGGTCCATTGTCTGGGAGCACATATGTACTAGCAGAACTGTAGACATCTGATCCGGAGAGCTAGAGATTGTGTTTCATTTGGCAATAAACCTGGTCGGGTGCCTTTGTGCCTTATCGGAGTCTGTGGTCATTGGGGTTCTCTCGGAGTCTGCTGTGCCAGCCACCTGTGCAGAGCTGGGGCAGCACACAGAGGGAACACACGCACGCAGTCGAACAGTTATCAACATTGGGCAGAGCAGAGCACCACACCGGTGACGTCTGACCACAAGATGCACTTAGGTGTGCTGGCTATTTTGTCTAGAGCTGTGTATTTCTTGTGCTAGTCAGCACAGCTGAGTGACATCTTTTGGAGGAAGAGTTTATTCGCTGAAATATGCAGTTTGGGGTTGACCAAAACAATTGACAAATTCCGACGGAATTCGGCAAATAGTTTCAGGTGAAATATAAATTAAGAAAAGTGGAACCGTTTCTTTGACATATTCCAAACAAAACATTTGGACTTTGAAACAGTGTTTTATTCTGAAATTTAGCAAGATTTGATTTTTTTAAAAAACCATAATTAAAAAGGGGATTGAGAAAGAAAGAAAGAAAACTGCAATACCAACCCCCAAGACACCATATGATAACCTCCACCCCAACCCCCATGATTCCCTTAGCCTGATCTCCATAACCTTAACCCCAGTCCCCATGGTGTCCTTAACCCCATTGTACTCATAACCACCTGATAATTACACCCCTGACCTGGATACTATCTTTGACTTTCTCTTCTTGGCACATTGAGTTGGCAATAAAATGGGGAAGTGAAAATCACCATAGGCCTCCACACAATGACCCGGACCATGGCTGGTTTTTATTTGGTTTTCAATGAAGCCTGTACTGGGGTGACATCAGGCAGAGCAGAATGAAAGCGGTCACACCCTCTTCAGCACTTTGAATTTAGCAGCACTTATTTCCTTGATTGGGTTCCCAGGAAATCAGTCCCCATTATTAGAGAATAAAAGATCCAGGGAGGGGCAGACAGGTGCCCATGAAAACCTCCCACTTTTATTGTCCAGCCGAGTTTTGATTGGAGCAATGGGGCAGCCTCATTTGTCCAAGACAGGCCTGGGGAAGGCTGAACCACGGGGTGTCTCTGTTCCTCATTGGCCCAAGCACTGCTGGCGATGACCCTGCTGCAGGGTGAGAGTGGTGGTGGGGTGTGTGTGTAGGAACCAGCCTGTACCTCCCAGGGGGAGGGGAATGATATACGGGTTGTGGGGGAAGGAATAGGGCTAGTGAATAAAAGGGGATCCAAACCCTTGGCCTTCATAGATCCCCCTAGCCTTCCAGGATGAATTTGTGCATTCAATCCTGAGTTGCCCCATTCAGATCAATGGGGGATGTTGATTCTCTGGTTCAGGTGGGATCCCTCAAGGGTCTGTTTTTGGCCCTATGCTAAGAACACAAGATCATAGTAACAGTCATATTGGGTCAGACCAATGGTCCACCTAGCCCACTTTCTTGACTTCTGACAGTGGTCAGTGCCAGGTGCTTCAGAGGGAATGAACAGGGCAGGGCAGTTATCACATGATCCAGTCCCTCTCATCCACTCTCAGCTCCTGGCAATCAGAGGTTTAGGGGCTCTGACTATCCTGGCTAGTAGCCATTGATGGACCTATATGCCAACAATTAATCTAATTCTTTTTGAACCCATTTATATTTTTGGCCTTCGCAACGTCCCCTGCAAATGAGTTGTGTACTTTGTGAGAAGAAGTACTTCCTTTGTTTGGTTTAAACTTTCTGCCTATTGATTTTATCAGGTGGCCCCAAATCTTGGGTTACGTGCAAGAGTAAATAACACTTCCCCATTCACTTTCTCCACACCATACCTGATTTTATAGACCTCTATCATATGCCCTCTTAGTTGTCTCTTTTCTATGCTGAAAAGTCCCCGTCTTTTTAAGCTCTCCTCGTGTGGAAGCCATTCCATACCCCTAATCATTTTTGCTGCCCTTCTCTGTACCTTTTCCAATTCTAATAGATCTTTTTTGAGAGGGGGTGACCAGAGCTGCACACAACATTCAAGGAGTTGGCGTGCCATGGATTTATATGGTGGCATTCTGAAATTTTCTGCTGTGTTATCTGTCCCGTTCCTAATGGTTCCTAACATTCTGTTAGCATTTTTGTCTGTTGCGACACATAGAGTGGATGTTTTCAGAGAACTCTCCACAATGACGCTGCAATCTCTTTCTTGAGTGGTAACAGCTCATTTTGATCCTATCATCTTGTATGTATAGTTGGGATTATGCTTTCCTATGTGCATTATTTTGCATTTATCAACCTTTTATTAACATTTTTGTCAATGACCTGGAAGAAAACATAAAATCATTGATAAAGTTTGCAAATGACCCCAAAATTGAGGGAGTGGTAAATAAGAAAGAGGACATGTCACTCACACTGAGTGATGTGGATCCTATGGTAAACTGGGTGTGTTTTAGTATGGCTAAAGGTAAATGTATCAATCTAGGAACAACGAATGTCAGCCGTACTTACAGGGTAGGGGACACGTTCCTGGGAAGCAGAGATTCTGAAAAAGATTTGGGGGTTGTGGTAGATAATCAGCTGAACATAAAGCCCAGTGCGACACTGTGGCCAAAACAGCTAATGTGATCCTGGGATACATAAGCAGGGGAAACTTGAGTAGGAGCTGTGAAGTTGCACTCCATATGCTTTATGAAAATATGCTTATGACTGTGAATATGATGTCACTGGAATATGCTTTACGCAAAAGGTCTCTTGTAAGGTATCATTACAAAGGTTATAACCTACTGAATATATTCATCCTATTTGTATGCATGTATCATTCTTGTATCTGAAGAGAGAAATATGAAATATAACTCTGAGGCCCTATTGTAATTATGGAAAGTGTGGGCCATTAATGGTGGTTTAGAAATTTGAAGGCTCCCATTGACCCAGACAATTGGTTGCAAATGGCCTTATTTACCTGAAAGCCTTCCTGTGTACATGTGGGCCAGCCCATGGGTAATGGGGAATGAGGTCTCAGAGACATGTGACCATGTCACGTGATACTAGAATCCATCTTAATCCTTGTACTTTTCCATTGAGAGGAAGGTGTGGGGGCCAAGCACAGACAGAAGACTCCCACCTTGTGTCAAAGCTATAAAAGGGGATGAAGCAGGACAAAGGAGTCTGCCAGTCATGAGAAAACCCCTGCTTACCACCTGAGATGTCTGCTGGAACTAACAAAGATGGTACCAGGGGAAAGGATTGGGCCCAGACTAGGAAGGAGTCTAGTCTGTGAAAGAAGCTTATTGGAACATCTTTGAGGGTGAGATATTACCTGTAACAGTTTCTTAATGTATTAGGCTTAGACTTGTGTGTTTTTTGCTTTGTGACTTACTTTGTTCTGTCTGTTATTACTTGAACCCACTTAAATCCTACTTTTTATATTTAATAAAATCACTTTTGTTTATTAATAAACCCAGAGTAAGTGATTAATACCTGGGAGGGGAGGCAAACAGATTGCATATCTCTCTGTCAGTGAAATAGAGGGTGGACAATTTTTGAATTTACCTTGTATAAGCTTTATACAGGGTAAAATGGATTGATTTGGGGTTTGGAGCTCCATGTCTGTGCGCTGGAGACAGGTAACCTGCTGAACTGTTTTAGTTAAAGTCTGCAGCTTTGGGGCATGGCCCAGATCCTGGGTCTGTGGTGCAGCAGGCTAGCGTGTCTGGAGCAACAAAACAGGGTTCTGGAAGCTCAGGCTGGCAGGGAAAATGGGCTCAGAGGTAATTTCAGAACATCAGGTGACAGTCCCAAGGGGATCTCTGTGACCGAACCTGTCACAGGAGCAGAAAGGTTATTTTATCTCTGTATTTGGCACTGGTGTGTCCACTGCTGGAAACCCGTGTCCAGTGCTGGCACCAATAATTTAAGAAGGATATTGATCAATTGGAGGGGGGGGGGTCAGAGAAGAGCTATGGGAATGATTAAATGATTAGTCAACCAGCCTTAGAGAGATAGAGTCAAGGAGCTCAATCTATGTCTGTATCTTAAGAAAGAGACAGTTAAGGCATATCTTGATTACAGTCTATAAATTCCTACATGGGGAACAAATATTTAATAATGGATTCTTCTGTCTAGGACAGAAAGGTCTAACACGATCCAATCACTGCAATTGAAAGTTAGAGAAATTCAGACTGGAATTAAGGTGTAACCTTTTAACAGCGAGAGTAACTAACCACTGGAACAATTTACCAAGGATTGGATTTTCCATCACTGACAATTTTTAATTCAAGACTGAATGTGTTTCTAAAAGTTCTGCTCTAGGAGCTATTTGGGGGGCAGGTCTCTGGCCTGTGTTATACAGGAGATAAGACTAGATGATCTCAGTGGTGCCTTCTTACCTTAGAATCGATGAACCACCTTAATCCTAATGTCCATTATAACATTAACCCCAGGATAATCTTCACTGAACCACATTGATAATCTCAACGCCATGGTACCTTTATGTCCTTGGCTAGCCGTCCTTTACACATTCAGCTGCTAAGAAAACAGGGAAGTGAAAATCACCATGCACCTCCCCTTTTCTTGTTTTTGTTTGATTTTACAGGACACCTATAGCGGGAAATTCCAGGCAGAGTAGAATGAGAATGCTGGCACCCTGTTTGCCTGCTAGATAAACAGCACTTAAGTGTCTCATTGTGGGATCAGTCACATCTGTTATCTGTAGATCTGGGGAGGGTGGAGGCAGGAGCCTTGTCTATAAAATCCTGCCTTAGTGCATTTGTTCCCCAGCCAGGCTTTGGTCGGAACAATGGAGGCATCTGGGTTTGGCCAAGACAGCACCAGGAGAGGCTGCGTCATGGGACGTCTCTGCTCCCTGCTGGCCATAGCACTGCTGTCAGCGAGCCTGGTGCAGAGTGAGTTTGGGGTGGAGTGGAGATGGGAGACTGAACCCTACCTGCCATGGGGAGGGGAGAGAGAGATGGGCTTGTGGGAGAGGGAATTGGGCTAACGAATAACAGGGGGATCCAACACCTTCATCCTTCATATATACCCCAGCCCACCTAGCCCTGATTTCTGCATTCAGTCCTGAGCCATCCTACTCAGATCAATGGGGAATGTTAACTCTGGAACCTATAAATGGTGAGTTGAATAGTGACTCTGCTAAGATGTTTTACTGTTGCTGAGGATAGCAGGGCTATTACAGGAGAGTGGGTGGAGCGTGGGAACTGTGGTTTGAGCTACTGGCAGCCATTCCCCCAGATACACTGTGAAATGACTGTGTATAACACCCCCCTGATTAATATCTTTGTCTTCTCTTTCTTCACTCCCTAGGTGCTCAGGGGAGTCGGAATCAGGCAGGTAAGACACCCACCGCAAAATGCCAGCTTTACCTGCCCATGCCATGTGTAATGAGAATGAAGCTAGGAATCCTGGGTCCGATTTCCAGCTCTGAGAATTGAGTGGCATCTAGTATGTTAGAGAAGGCGGGGGGGGGAGGGATAAAGTGATATCATTGGAGTTAGGGATAAGGGTTAAGGTTATTTTGGGATTAAGGTTATAATTGGCTTAAGGTTAAGGTTATTGGATGAAGGTTATCATTGGGGTTATAACAAAATTTATCCTGGAAGTTAGGGTTAAAGTTTCCACAAGACGGCTTGTGTTAATTTGATTGGCCTATGTAAATAATACTTTTACTTTTAAGGCCTATGTAAATAATACTTTTACTTTTAAGCGTCCTTGGGCTGGGCCCATAAATTGCAAAGGAGCTCAGGTGTTTCCAGCCTCATTGTATTCTGCCTCCCAGAATGAGCCCTCTGATTTCAGTGGGATGCTGGGTTCTCCTTTTTCAGTTTCTATTCTCCCTTGATAGCACCTCATCCCCTATCCTTGATGGTAACCCTATACGCATGATGACCTTAACCCCATCATAACCTTAATCTTAACCCAATGATAACTGTATCCCTAATTTCATGAGAACCTTAAACTAACTTCCAAGATAGCGTCAACCCCATAATAATCCCAGCTCTGCCCACTCTTTCGTCACTCCCGAAGCACTTGTGATGTAGACATGCCCAAACTCACCCAGCCCTGTGCTGTTAGGAGTATTATATCTGTGCCTGACCATGTACAATGAAAGGGGCATGTGGGGTCTCTGAGGTCCATCTGATTGTAGTTTGTGGTTTGTGTGGGGAATGAGTTTAGAGCTAGGTGACATAGGATGTTTTGTTCCAAATCTGATGGGGAGTCTGAAAACTGGGCACCCATGGAAACAGCCTCTGATTACTGCCTGGAAAAGATGCAGATTGGAGATTCACAAAGACAAATGAACCCCTGGAGAATGCAAAAGATTGGTCCCCGTGGTTATCCATTATGGGGTGGGGGAGTCTGATGAACAGTGGATCCCAGCTTCATGGACTAGACAAGCGTTTAAAGAACTAACCATAGGGTGAGTAACACCTTATCAGACAGGACAGTACCTTGCTAACAGGTACAGGCTGTAGACTGTGTTTTATGTTTTTCTTTCACCTGTAACCTTATGTTTGCACATCCTGTTCCTCACCTTTATTTTGAATCTCTCCCTCAACCCCTGTTAAATCAACTTCAGTTTGGTTTTACTATAGACACATCTGTGACGTACCCAGGGTACAATCCAGACCAATGCGTAGCTGTGTCACCCCTGCCCTCTTCTCTGGGGTGCCCATTACAATGTCTTGTCACTGTAGCCTCCAGTCTGGACTGCTCACAGACAGTGTTCAGCATGTGAGTCACTCCCAGCTATGTCTGTGTGTGTTCCAGCCAGCCAGCCAGCCAGCCACACTCTGGCTCTTACCAGCTTCAAAGATTATCATATGGTGACCCCAATACACCCCCAGTCCTAGATTCCACCCCAGAAATGTATGTCCTGTACTGCCCGGCTCTCTCCTGGACGATGAAAATATATTGAGTCTTGTTATTCCTTTAAGAGAAAGATATGCACACAACTTGTTACCTAAATGGAGTTACCCAGACACTTCAGTGTGAACACACTGGATAAGATAAAACACATTTATTACCTACAAAGAGAGATTTTAAGTGAGTACAAGTAAAGAGACATAAAAGTCAGAAATGGTTACAAGAAAAATAAAGATAAAACACAACCAATGCCTAATTGAACAGACTATGTTAAATTCAAAGGAAAGTTTTTCTTACCACATGCTCTCAACTGTCTTACTGGCCAAACTTCTTAGGCGAGGACCCCTGCTTCTGTTTAACAGCTACTTCCTTTGTCCCTTCATCTGCAGTGAATCAATGGACTGAGAGAGAGAGAGGCAGGGGGAAAGGGTGCCTTGGGGTGTCTGCCCCTTCTTTTTATAGTCCTGTCCCCTTTTCAGAAGCAGTTCACGCTGGGAGAAGGACAACAGGCAGTCTGTGTGGATGGCAACTCCAGGCTGTTTCTCTGCTAAGATGTAGATTTTTCACCCCTGCCCCTTTTCCTGACAAAGAATGGCCATTAAGCAGGCAATGGCCCATTGGCCTTGCTGACACCTGGCTGACGCATCAGCTTGCCCTTTGTCTCTGAGGAACTGGTTCAGCCAATCCCCAGACCTGGAACATGCTTTAGTATCATTATAGAGGGGAATTTTATAACTTCACATACAATGTGGCCTCACATATTTTACCAAGACAGTAATGACCTGCAAATTATGAGTTTTCAAAGGATACTTTGCATGGCAAACTTTATACAGAGATTATTACAATAGAGGATCCAGGGGTATATTCTGTCAAAACATCGAAGTGCCCAATAATAAGGAGAGGATTGAACTGAGGTGAAAACAGCAAGTTGTGGAGAACTGTTTCCGCAGAGGCAGCGGATTGCTGTGCATTGAGGGTACGCAGAAGACAGGGGACTGGGCACTGGCGTGTAACTGAGTCAGGTGTGTAAATTGCTGTTTGCAGAAGATAGAGCAGGGCTTGTGGAGTGCCTGTGATACCAGCAGCTGGTGGCTGGGAGAGTTTCTCTGATGGGCACAGACAGGGCACCCTCCTGCTCATTGCAGGAGGTAATGGTGCAACCCAAACACAGCAGGTCACCCTGAAAAGTGTCACAGTGTTTGTGGGAGTTGGAATCCCATGTAAGATGCCCACAAGAAAATGGCAGTGTTACCTGCCCCGGATTCATGAAAAAAGAATGCAGCGGGGAGCCAGGACTCCTGGGTTCTTTCCCAGGCTTGGGGAGGGGAATGAGTTGCTCTCCCGTCATCAGGTAACACGTATAACTATTTACACTCTCCCCCTTTAGCTCCCTTGCCCAGGGATAATGCAGTTTCCCTCTTTTCTTCCCAGGCTGTGGCAAGCAGTTGGTCTCAGGGGGCATCTTCAATGGTCAGGCTGCACAGGACAGGGCCTGGCCCTGGCAGGTCAGCGTGCAGAGAAATGGCTCCCACATCTGCGGCGGTGCCCTCATCTCTGAGAGCTGGGTGGTGTCAGCAGCTCAGTGCTTCACGCCGTGAGTACCCCAGGCAGGGCAGAGACAGTGACTGCAGCTGCTCTGAACAGATTCTCTCTCCCTTTTCACTGGCTTTACTGCTTGGCCATTCCACAGCTTCCCTGCCCCAGAGCTGGCTGCAACTCAGTGTTGTGTGCGCCATCCATCTGAGGCTGTTCCCTAATGGGATTTTCTTACGTCCAGGCCTGTGGTCAATTCAGCATATCGGGTGCAGCTTGGTGAAAACCAGATTTTCGATCAGACCCGCAACCAGCCATTCTCAGTGGTGAAGTGGGTCATCCTCCATCCCAGTTACAACAATGTCACAGTCCAGGCCGACATCGCCCTGGTGGAGCTGTAAAAGCCAATTGCATTCACGGCAGCCATCAGCCCCGTGTGTCTGCTCGACGCCTCTGTCCATGTGCCTGCTGGGAAGCCCTGTTGGGTGACTGGTTGGGGGAACATTCATCCACAAGGTGAGGCAGACTCGTAGCTGTTAGAGAGGAAGGGGAGTGGAAGGACCCAGCACTGGGTGAAGGTTATGGGCTGAGTGATAGCAGCCTCCTATGTATGCAGATGGACTGAGAGTTACACGGTTATACAGCCGTGGTTACCAGTGGTGCAAGTGAATAAAAATTCTTAGCAGTACGGGAGGGGAAGGCACACCGGCTAACATGGGGGGGCACGTGACCTCCCCATATGACTCCGCCCCAACCCCAACCCGGGACCCCCCTGCTCTTCCCCACCCCTCCCCATCCCACATTACCTGGGGACAGGAGGGCTGGGGGTGCTACGGCAGCTGGAGGAGCTGCCAGCATTCTGCTCCTTTCCCCGCTGCCCCTCCCAGCATGTATATATGTATAGGGGTGGGGAGGGGAAGAGCGTACACAGAGACGCAGCAGCTCCATGGAGGGGCTGGGGGCGGCCGGTAGGGAGTCTTTCCAGTATGCAGTACCAGCTAAAAATAACTTGCTGGTGGTTACACTGTTAGTTATAAAGCCACAGTTGTGTGGTTGTATCATTAGACAATTACAGATGTAAGGTGAGGATGTGTTCCTATAAAATCATGACTGGTGTGGAGAAAGTGAATCAGGAAGTGTTATTTACCCCTTCATATAATAGAAAAACCAGGGGTCACTCAATGAAATTAACAGGCAGCAGGTTTAACACAAGCAAAAGTTACAGTCGGGCTGGGCTTGGCCCCTCCCAAAGTTGAGGGGGGGGGCGGAAGTACAAAAGGCTGATTCCCCCTGATACTAGGCCATGAGCCCAGTGACGTAGTGAGGCAGTGTGGCCTCCCTCCAACCCAGAGGGGGAGGCACAACCACGAGTCCACTACAGGGTCCACCCAATGTAATTGATAGGGAGAAGGCTTAAGACAAACCAAAGGAAGTACTTCTTTGCACAACGCAGAGTCAACTTGTGGAACTCGCTGCCAGGGAATGTTGTGAGGGTCAAATGTATAACTGGGTTCAAAAAAGGTTGATGGAGGATAGGTCCATCAATGGCAATTAGCCAAGATGGTCAGGGATGAACCCCCAAACTTTTGGTGTTGCTAACCCTCTGACTGCCAGAAGTTGGGACTGGATGACAGGGGACAGATCACTCTATGAATTCTCCCAAGTAACTGTATAACTGTACAGCTGTATAACCATGTAAATGTACAACTGAACCTGTATAACGATATCACCATATAACTGAAGCTCTATAACCATGTAATTGTACAATTGTGTCCGTATAACCATAGAACTGTGGATGTACAACTGTAAAACTGTATCTGCATAACTATATAACTGTACAACCCGATAACTATGGCTGTATAATCATATACATGTACAATTGAACAGTCATGCCTGTAATCATAATTGAGTAATCATACAGCTGTGGCTGTTTAACCATAAGAACGGCCATACTGGATCAGACCAGTGGTCCATCTAGCCCAGTATCCTGTCTTCTGACTGTGGCCAGTGCCATTCACATTACATCTTCTAGGCTCTTCCCTTTCTTTGGAGGTGATAGATCAGATCCCCTACCGAACAGCCCCTGATCGCCTGATTTCAGTATTGTTACCGAAATATCGGGTCCACCTAGCTGAGAGCCAATAACAGCCAGACAGGGATAAGGAAGAGTTGCTTTATTCTGCAGAAGAAAAGAGAGCTTTGCACCTTAGTACAAAAACTCTGTCTTACACACATTTTACAGATCTTTTATACACATTCAGACAAAGGTCCTTGCAGTGTTAACACTTGATTGGTGGTTGTCAGACCCGTGCTTTTGTTATCTGGCTGGTGTGGGATTCCCAGTTTCTCTGTTTTGGGGTCAGGAGGAATAAAGTGTTGTTACCCTGATTATGTGACTCAAGGACAATAAAACTGTTTTATGACAGAAGGACTCACCATCAACTAAGTAGGATTCGCTAGACAGGGGACATGGGGACAGACAAAGTGGGGATTTTCTGTAATATTTTTAGGAAGCCTCACTTTTCCCCAGGGGAAAACAGGCTCCAGTTTGCTCTCAGGGGAGACCAAGTGGCACAGGGGGGTGTTTGTCACCGTTCTGTCTGGGAGGAATGAATAGGGTCATTAAGGGACTGGTTGAAACTGACCTAGATCAAGAAGGGGTTCAAAGAGACAAAGCAAGTGTCACACCCATCCTCCGAGCAAAACGCCTGCAATCCTTCCCCAAACCAGCATGGTTCCTCTGAGCTACACGCACACAGAGCCCCAGGGATCTATGTAAGCTTCCTGGTGGTTACACACGGAGCATACAAAGTCCTGCTTCTCCAAACCCAGGAGGAGCTGAGAATGAAAGGAGCAGTTTTTTTAGCTTTCAGCTCCCCTCCCCAGCTCCTTTAGCCAGCACAGCCCCAAACTCTCGGTGTAGCTTTTCCTGGCGTCACACTGCTCACAGGCTCCTGCCTCTGCCGCTCTCTCTGCTCTCCTCTGTTCTGTCTTTCATCTCTCCTCAGCTCCTGTGTGATCTCTCTTCCCCCACCCCTACCCCCACCTAAACCAATCCTCAGCCAATAGCTCCTGGCAGGTTCACACCGACCTTTTGAATGAGGTGGGGCTGTGATGAAGTAGGAATCTCCTGTCCTATTTTTAGGATGCTGATGTGTGCCTCAGTTTCCCTTTCTATGGTGCATTGCTACCTAGGAGTGGAAAAAGTTTAAAAGCCATTTTAAGGGCAAAGAAGGAAACATAGGGTGCTTGGGTGACATAACCAGGGTAGGGTGGCTGGGTTGTTATAGGACTGGCTGAAACAGACCCGTGTCAATGGAGGGTTGGCCAAGACAATGGAGCCCTAAGGACTGAACAACTGACACTGATCCCCCAGGGATCTCCGGCAGGCAGAGCGTGTGAACTCAGCCGGGGTCTGCCGGAGTTGGACAATGGACCATTGCAGCCACACGGCTGACCCTGAAGGAAGAGGGGGATCCCTTGAAGGTCAGGTGCCCTGAAGCGGTTCCTCCAAAGTCTCTATCAAAGCCAGGGTGCAGCAGTGATCCTGTCTGTAAGGTGACCGCGTTTGAACGCCACATCCAGGGCATTCCAAAAGTCCCGGGAATGTTCTAGGTGCCAATGGCCAGAACCCTACTGATTTTCGGGGGGGTCAGAGGTGGGGAAAAGGGGCAAACGCAGCTTCTGGTTTTCTGAGCCTTCATGTCAAGTTTTAATCTGGCACCACAAAGACGAATAACTGACCCCTTGAGAATATCAGTGATCACCTGACTCCTGGAGCTCAGAGCTTTAAAAGAAATGTGACACATCGTGCGATGCCCAGCGCTCATCCAATAACCCTGGCAGAAGAGGAGAACCCAGCCTGCCATTTCAGGGTGGCAAGGGGCAGCAACCGGGGTGCCAACGCCAACCTACTGGACACTGTTTTATCTCTCACAATTCCTCATGCACAGGCTTTTATGCCCCAGCCACTGACTTCCAGGAAACCAAAATTCACGGCTGGATGGTCAGTCAAGGCTCAGATGCCAGCCCCTGACCTGGTGGAAGCCGGATCTGAGAGCAGGGCATGGCCATGCTGGACAATACAATGGCTTAGATAATCGACTGTATCAATTGTAACTGTAAGTCAGCCAAACGATGGCTACAGACCTGGTGTCTGCCCGGCCTGGGTAGGAATAGGCTCAGTAGAATTGAATTTTTATTTTGTTGATAATTTTGACAGATAACAATATTTATTTTTAAGCATTTTTTCTATTTTTACCTATTTAATTTTGTTCAGTTGCAGGAAATGTGTGTGTGTGGGTCCGGGGGGGGAGGGGTCAGGCAATTATTTTACTGATAGCAAATGCAATCCAAAGCGTCTAAGCTTTATAACCACAAGGACACAAAATGTGAACACCACACGTGAAAATATACAAAGTAAACCTCAAATCAGACCTCTCCATTCACTAGCCCGTTCGTAACAAGCCTAATTCACAAGTCTAAATCATTGGATTTTGACTCTAAGTTTTCAAGCAGCATTTTTCTTATGTAAAAAGCGACAGAGTCTCCTGTGGCACCTTATAGACTAACAGACGTAGTGGAGCATAAGCGTTCGTGGGTGAATACTCAATTGCATCCGACGAAGTGGGTATTCACCCACGAACGCTTATGCTCCACTACGTCTGTTAGTCTATAAGGTGCCACGGGACTCTTTGTTGCTTTTTACAGATCCAGACTAACACGGCTACCCCTCTGATACATTTTTCTTATGTTTCCTATTGGTAAATTTTGATGATTGCTGATGGAAATATTCATTGGTTTGGGTTGATGCAGTGAAATTGACATTTACTGGTAACAATCTGATCCTTCCAAGCCTAGTGATGAATCAGAGTCCAGGATCAGAATTCGAAAAGACCTTGACAAGTTGGAGAGTTCGTCTGAAATCAATGAAAGGAAATTCAAGAAAGACGAGCGCAAAGTAGGAAGGAAAAATCAAATGCACAACTACAAAATGGGGAATCACTGGCTGGGTGTTTGTTTTGCTGGAAAGGACCTGGGGGCTATAGCAGATCTCAAATTGAATATGTTTCAGAGTAACAGCCGTGTTAGTCTGTATCCGCAAAAAGAAGAACAGGAGTACTTGTGGCACCTTAGAGACTAACACATTTATTAGAGCATAAGCTTTCGTGGACTACAGCCCACTTCTTCGGATGCATAGAATGGAACATATATTGAGGAGATATATATACACACATACAGAGAGCATAAACAGGTGGGAGTTGTCTTACCAACTCTGAGAGGCCAATTAGTTAAGAGAAAAAAAACTTTTGAAGTGATAATCAAGCTAGCTCAGTACAGACAGTTTGATAAGAAGTGTGAGAATACTTACAAGGGGAGATAGAGTCAATGTTTGTAATGGCTCAGCCATTCCCAGTCCTTATTCAAACCGGAGTTGATTGTGTCTAGTTTCCATATCAATTCTAGCTCTGCAGTCTCTCTTTGGAGTCTGTTTTTGAAGTTTTTCTGTTGTAATATAGCCACCCGCAGGTCTGTCACTGAATGACCAGACAGGTTAAAGTGTTCTCCCACTGGTTTTTGAGTATTTTGATTCCTGATGTCAGATTTGTGTCCATTAATTCTATGCATCCGAAGAAGTGGGCTGTAGTCCACGAAAGCTTATGCTCTAATAAATTTGTTAGTCTCTAAGGTGCCACAAGTCCTCCTGTTCTTCTTTTTGCAAATTGAATATGAGTCAACAAGGGGATGCTGTTGCAAAAAAGGCTAATATCTTTTGGGGCTGTATTAAAAGCAGTGTCGTCAGTAAGACATGGGAGGTCATTTGCCCACTCTATGGTGAAGTCTCAGGTGACATACTGTGCTGAATTCTGGACACCACGCTTTAGGAAAGATGTGAACAAATTCGAGAGTCCAGAGGAGAACAAGAAAAATGATCAAAGGTTCAGAAAACCTGACCTACATGGACAGGTTAAAAAAACTGACCTTGTTTAATCTTGAGGAGACTGAAGGGAGAGCTACATTAGATATTAGGAAGAGCTTCCTAACTCTAAGGGTAGTTAAGGTGTTTGGAATAGGCTTTCGAGGGAGGTTGTGGAATATATCTGTCATTGAAGGCTTTTAAGAACAGCCTTGGACAAGCATCTGCCAGCCGGCCACTTGCTGAAACCAGCCAGAGACAGGAGAGCTGGCTGGAAAGCAGGTTGGGAGCTTCCATGTTGCCGCTACCAGTTTGACTGCCTGTAAGCCAAGCAGGGAGAAGTAATTTAAATATCAGATGGGTTGTCAAAGGAACCCCCACCCCCACCAGCCAAACTTCCCCCGGAGGGAACAGAGAAGAGGACAATCCTGCCCCCAGGGGGGGAACAGACCAGAGGGGACAAGCCTGACCCAGTGGACTGGCTCGGTCCCTTTCCCAGGGCCTGGACTCGTGGGTTTGTAGGTCTGGGGGATGTGAGGAAAAGAGATTCCGTGCAGAGGAGAGCCAGGCAGTGAATGGGCGTGTCTCACAATGGGAAAGGGGGTGGAGATGAGGGTCCATGAGCTTCTGCTTTCACATTCCTGTGAATCAGAAATGTAACCGCTGGGCTCTGAGCCAGACAGCTGGAGAACCAGAGTCCGAGGTGCCTTGGCTTCCTCAGCATCAGCACATCTGGCAGGGGGTCCGGCCAAACTCAGCCCCCACACCCACGGAGGCGGCTCCAGCTGGGTTTATAACCCCCTGCCTCGAAGCCGGGGCTTCCTGCTCCGCTCACTGGAGGCTGAGCTGGGCCACGCCGACCCAGAGCTCCTGTGGGGGTGGATCATGGCGGGACTCTGCTCCCCGCTGGCCGCACTGCTCCTGCTGGTGGTGCTGCCGTCCCCAGCGCAGGGTAAGAGGGAGCAAGGGAACCAGAGCCCTGCAGAGCCACGGGGAACAGACCAGAAGGGGCAGATCAGATCCAGATCCTGCCCCGGGGACTGGCTCTGACGCTTTCCCAGCGCCTGGGTTCGTGGGTTTGTGGGTCTCGGGGGATGTGAGGAAAACAGATCCTGCCCAGAGAGGGGCAGAAATGACAGTGCCGGTCCCCAGGCCCTGCTGTGCATGAAGGGACCCTGATCCCCACCCCCGCAGACATCCCCAGCTTGACCCCTCCCACCCCTCTGACTAGCCCCCACAGGACCCACAGCCTCCAGCCCCCCTCCCATTTGTTATGCCCCAATCTCCTGCCCTCAGGCTTGGCTGGGTGGAAGGAGCACATGTGGCCCTGAGAGAGCGGAGAGCAGCCCTCGCTTGTCTCATGTCGATGTTCACTCTGAAACCTACTGACATATGGTAGCCACCTACAATTTGGGGGGCGGTAGGGGGATTATGGGAGGAGCTATGGGACAGTGGTGGGGCTTGTATTCCAGCCCTATAAGAACATAAGTATATAAGAATGGCCAGACTGGGTCAGGCCAAAGGTCCATCTAGCCCAGTGTCCTCTCTTCCAACAGTGGCCAGTGCCAGGTGCCCCAGAGGGAGTGAACAGAACAGGGAATCATCCAGTGATCCATCCCCTGTCACCCATTCCCAGCTTCTGGCGAACAGAGGCTAGGGACACCATCCCTGTCCAGCCTGGCTAATAGCCATTGATGGACCTATCCTACATGAATTTATCTAGTTCTTTTTTTGAACCCTGTTGTGGTCTTGGCCTTCAGAACATCCTCTGGCAAGGAGTTCCACAGGTTGACTGTGTGTTGTCTGAAGAAATACTGCCTTTTATTTGTTTTAAACCTGCTGCCTATAAATTTCAACCCCTAGTTCTTGTGTTACAAGCAGTAGTAAACAACACTTCCTTATCTATTTTCTCCACACCAGTCATAATTTTATAGACCTCAATCATATCTCCCCTTAGCCGTCTCTTTTCCAAGCTGAAGAGTCCCAGTCTTATTAATCTCTCCTCATATGGAAGCCGTTCCAGACCCCTCATCATTTTTATTGCTCTTTTCTGAACCTTTTCCAATTCCAATATGTTTTTTGACATGGGGCGACCACATCTGCACACAGTATTCAAGATGTGGGCGTACCAAGGATTTATATAGAGGCAATATGATATTTTCTGTCTTATTCTCTATCCCTTTCTTAATGATTCCCAGCATTCTGTTCGCTTTTTTGACTGCCGCTGCACATTGAGTGGCTGTTTTCAGAGAACTATGCACAATGACTCCAAGATCTCTTTCTTGAGTGGTAACAGCTAATTTAGACCCCATCATCTTATATCTATAGTTGGGATTATGTTTTCCAATGTGCATTACTTTGCATTTATCAACAGTGAATTTCATCTGCCATTTTGTTGCCCAGTTACCCAGTTTTGAGAGATCCTTTTGTAGCTCTTCGCAGTCTGCCTGGGACTTAACTATCTTTAATAATTGTGTATCATCTGCAAATTTTGCCACCTCACTGTTTACCCCTTTTTCCAGATCATTTATGAATATGTTGAATAGGACTGGTCCTAGAACAGACCCCTGGGGGACACCACTATTTACCACTCTCCATGAAAACTGACCATTTATACCTACTCTTTGTTTCTTACCTTTTAACCAGTTACCAATCATTGAGAGGACCTTCCCTCTTATCCCATTGCAGCTTAATATGCTTAAGAGCCTTTGGTGAGGGACCTTGTCAAAGGCTTTCTGAAAATCTAAGTACACTATATCCACTGGATCCCCTTGGTCCACATGCTTGTTGACCCCCTCAAAGAATTCTAGTAGATTGGTGAGGCATGATTTTCCTTTAATAAAACCATGTTGACTCTTCCTCAACAAATTAAGTTAATCTATGTGTCTGACAATATTGTTCTTTATTATAGTTTCAGCCAGTTTGCCCAGTACTGAAGTCAGGCTTACCAGCCTGTAATTGCCGGGATCACCTCTGGAGCCCTTTTTAAAAATCGGCGTCATGTGAGCTATCCCCAGTCGTCTGGTACAGAAGCTGATTGAAATGATACATACCACAGTTAGTAGTTCTGCACCTTCCACCCTCCTGCCTTCAATCGGATCCTAATGCTGCTCTTGTCCCCATGGCCCCGATGCTGTAATGTCTCCCCAACATTTCTGTTCCCTTCACAGGTGCTGAGGAGAGTCAAGACCAGCCAGGTAAAGACTCAGGACTCCTGGGTTCTAGCCTTAGTTCTGGGAGGGAGAGGTGCACCTTGTCCTGTGTTAACATGGCTCCCTGGTTTGTGCAGTGTTCAGCCGTATCATCGGGGGGCAGGATGCCCAGGAGGGTCAATGGCCCTGGCAGGTCAGTGTGCAGGAATATGATAATGAAAAATCTGAATACCACCACATCTGCGGAGGATCCCTCATCTCCGCCCAGTGGGTGGTGTCAGCCGCTCACTGCTTCAATCGGTGAGTAACCCTGGAAGGGGATCCCAGGCTGCCCTTACTTGGCTTGCAGTGACATCTGGCTGTGGCCTCAGCTCCATCACTGACCCCCTGCTCTTGGTTAAACTATCCCCATGGTGCAGTGGGGCATCGCGTTGCTGTATGGTTGTTGTTCAGCCTCTCTGCCCCAGAAGTGGCTGCATTTTTGTCTCTGTTCACAGTCTATCTTCCCCCCCTTGATCAGTATTTTCTGCCCCTCCTCTCCCAGCTTTCTCCCTGACTCTGCGTATCGCATGAACCTGGGGGAGTACCAGCTCTCCAACCCCTCCCCCACCCGGATCTCGTCCCCTGTGAATGGCATCTTCAGGCACCCCAACTACAACCAGAGCACGTTCTTCGCCGACATCGCCCTGGTGCAGCTGACGGAACCTGTCAATTTCACGGACACCATCCGTCCCATCTCCCTGCTTGGCCCCTCCACCCAGTTCCCAGCAGGGGAAAAGTGCTGGGTTACTGGTTGGGGCAAAAACGGGTCGGAGTGTAAAGGTGAGTGGGGATGGGAGCTTGGTGGGTCTAATGGGTGATTGGGGGTGATCTGAGAGCCCTTCCTCTGAGCTCTGAACACTCAGGGCTGTGTAGCTACAAGGGAAACCCTGTGTGCACATGCACACACATAAACAGACACACACACTGCCCGGTCCTCTCCATCAGGGGGCAGCACTGCACGCGCTCACACACAATCTCCCCTGACTGTGACGTTTATGTGCACTCTGATCTGCAGTCCTTGATGGTGACGTTGCTCACATGCCCAGCCACCATGTTACACTCGGAGAGATTTTTCCCAGCACGTTGCCATCCTTTCCAGCTCCCTTGGCCTCCCACAGGGCTTCATCCCCGGCTCTCTCATTCCAGATACTCTTCAGCCACCCCGGACGCTTCAGGAGGTGCAGGTTCCTCTCGTCAATGTGTCGACCTGCAGAGAGAACTTTGGGGAACAGAGCCACTGGATCCAAGATGACATGCTGTGCGCTGGGTCCAGGGGTGACCCTAATGGCCCCTGCAAGGTGGGCTACTTGGCTTAGGGGGGCAGTACTGGGGCTGCTTGAAATTATCTGGCACATTGTTCTGTTTGCAAACATTGGCCTTTCCTCTCAAAAAAGGCCCGCGTGGGTGATGTTTTAATTTGATCTTCCACGGCATCTCATTGATGGAGAAAGCAGCTCTCTCAGCAGCAGTGCATTCTGGGAGATCTGACAAGTCACCCTAGGATGGTGGGGGGAACTCTCTGAGCTCTGGCCCCACCGAACTGAGAGGGTTAAACTTAACCTGAGCTTAATCTCAGAGAAAACAAATCTAACAAGGGCAGTAGCTCTGCTCCCAGCACTGCAGCAGGACATGGCATGGGAGGGAACTGGGTTTTATCCCCAGCTCCGGGAGGGGAGTGGGGTCTAGTGGGTTAGAGCAGGGGGGCTGGGAGCCAGGACTCCTGGGTTCTCTCCCTGGTTCTGGGAGAGGAGTGGGGTCTAGTGGGTTAAAGCAGGAGGGCTGGGGGCCAGAACTCCTGGGTTCTCTCCCTGGTTCTGGGAGGGGAGTGGGGTCTGGTGGGTTAGAGCAGGGGGGGCTGGGAGCCAGAACTCCTGGGTTCTCTCCCTGGTTCTGGGAGAGGAGTGGGGTCTAGTGGGTTAAAGCAGGAGGGCTGGGGGCCAGAACTCCTGGGTTCTCTCTCTGGCTCTGAGAGAGGAAAAACAGGAGCCACTTTGTGGGAAGGGAGGCAAAGGGGCCGACCTCATTGACCCTAGTGTCCCTCTCTCTCAACCTAGTTTGACTCCGGGGGGCCTCTGGTCTGTCCAAGGAATGGCAGCTTCGTCCTGACTGGGATCATCAGCTGGGGCAGAGACTCCCCACCCCCACTCCCAAGGGTGTACGTCCAGGTCCCAGTCTATGTCAACTGGATCCAGAATGTCACGGGTGACGCTGGCCTCTCGATCGTCTCTCCTGCTGTACTCAGTCCCGGTACTACCCCACTGGGGTCCCTCAGCAATAGCTTAGTCTGCTCATGCCTAGCGCTGGCTCTGGCTGCACCACTCCTTGCTGGGCTCCTGCTGACAGCCCTGTGACCTGCCCCATTGGGGCTCCCACCCATGCCAACCCCCTGGAACAGATGCACCTCCAGGTCACATGGGAACCCCCCGCCAGCCGGGGTGTGTATAGACCCCCCTTGGCACCAGGTCTGGGCCCCACATTGCTGGGGCCTGTGGGACATGGCTGGGAGAGGGTGGTGGATGGAAGCTGAGGGGGTAGCTATGGGGAGTGGGGAGCGCAGGGGAAAAGGGGTCATATCCAGCCCTTCCTGCAACTTTGCAATACCTCCCGCCCCGGGGTGATTGGGATGCCAGTGGGGAAGGGCCCCACAGCCGCTTTGATCCCACCGGTTGTGCTCCGAAAATCATCAATAAATCGGCTTTGCAAATTCTGTCTCCTCCCAGCAGCAGCTGCGACCTGCCCCACAGCAGCTGGTGCCGGCTCCCGCTCGGGCCAGTCCTGCCACCGTCACCGCCTCCCACTGGCTCCACTGCTTGGTATTAGCGGTGGGATAGCGGAGTGTGGGCACTGCCCATCGCGCTGGGGGCTGTGCAGCCCGCCCCCCACCGAGATTGGGGCCCCCGTTGTGTCAGGCGCTGTACAGCCACTGACCAAGATCAGGGCCCCTGGGCACAGACACGCCCCCCCCCCAACTGAGCTCAGTCCCTGCATCATGCTTGGCACTGCACAGACCTTCTCCCCGACCAAAACCTGGGTCCCCATCGTGCCAGGCACAGCTCTGACTTCCCAGACTGAGTGGGAATTTTCTGAAATATTTTTACAGTCCCTAGCTGTACCTCAGTTTCCCCTGCATGCCGCATTGTTTCCCCGTGTGTGGGAAAGGACTGTTTGCTCTCAGGGCAGGCTAGAGACACCACCCTCCCCTGCGCTGGGAAATTCGGTCAGTATCACTAGGTCACTCAGCAGTGTGAAAAATCCACACACACCCCCGGGCAAGTTAAACTGACCTAACCCCGGGCGTCGCCAGCTCTAGGTCAGTGGGTGAATTCTCCCTTCGCCCCAGCTATGGGCTCTCGGGGAAGTGGATTAACTACACTGATGAGAGACCCCCTGCAGCATTTCAAGTGTAGACAAGCCCTGAGGCGTGACTGTCGCCTCGCTGTCTGAGCCTGGCCAGGGCACTGGAAAAGGACGGGCCAACCCCATGTCAGTGGAGAATCCATGAAGATGATGGAAAATCCAACCACCAGCCATTGATACCTGGTGGCCAGCGCCCCAGCGGGAGATGGATTTCCCCACCTCTCAGCAGGGAAGCCGAGAAGAACCCCCCAGCTCCAGAACAAAGGACTGGGGAAGGGTGGGGGGGGGATAAGGGTTGAGTGCTGGAGAGAGTCAGGGTTCACACCTGGGGACTGACCCAGGGTGTCAGACAGAGCTTGAACATGGGGTTCACTACAGCACGGCTGGGCCTCTGGGCTGACCAGAATGGGCCATGGTTTATCTGTGCTCCCCAAAGAACCCCATGTGCTGTGTGCCAGGTGACTAACAAACCCAAGTATTTTGCTGAAGGGGATCCTCCTAGAGACAGTTCCAAAGCTGGGGCCGTAGCACCGATCCTGTGGCTCTGTGACAGATGGTGGCAGCGGTGGGATGCTGAATGCACTAGGAGTATTGTGACCTGCAGCAGTTAAACTAGGGTAGTCAAAGGAAACAGGAAGAGACTGGTGTATAACCAGCTCTCTAAGAAGAATATTGCCAAACTGTGCAGGAATAAAACGGTGGGTGCCGGGGAGCTCAACAAGGTGCAGCTGATTTCACAGGAGAACCCAGAGAAGGGTCATTGGGGAAAGGCCCCGGATGCCAGTTGTACAGGGAACCTGATACCAAATTGTTGCCCAGGGTAAGGAGGGGGTGGCTGCCCTGGGACACACGCTCAGGTGTTAGCTGGTAACTGACTGGTGTGTGCGTGGTTACTTGCTTTAGCCAGTCAATAACTCTCTTCTTCCTCTTCCACAGTAAATAAACCTTTAGCTCGTATATTACAGGACTGGCTAAAGATGCTGTCTTTAGTGTAGGGTCTGGGGCACCAATTGAGCTGGGGTTAGTGACTGGTGTCCTGGGACTGTGGTGGGATTTTTGGGACCATTCATCATGAAGTGCAGTTTGTCTGGGTGGCAAGATAGACTGGAGAGGCTAAGGGGCCTGTCTGTGACCCCATGGTGAGACTGTCACATTTGTTACTGGCTTGGTGAAATTATACAACATACCACCACTCTGGGGTGTCTGCCCTGTTTTTGACAGTCTGCCCTGAGATAGGCACTCACAGTCATGAACCACACTGGACTGCATGACAATGGCATGAGCAAAGAACCCAGCATCCTGACTCCCCAAAACACCTGCTCTAACCCCCTAGCCCCCACTCCTCTCCCAGAGCTGGGGAGAGAACCCAGGAGTCCTGGCTTCCAGCCTCATTCTCATGCCATGTCTCCAGGGCAGGTAAGGCTGGAGTTTTGCGGTGGGTGTCTTACCTGTCTGCTTCCAACTCCCCTGAGCACCTGGGGAGCAAAATAAGAGAAGAGGAAGATATTACTGAGTGTGCAGGGGCAGATGAGGGTGGGGACATCCAGAGGAATTCCTGGGACCTGACAAAGTGTGTGGAGGGGAATGAGTGTCAGTAGCTCCACCCACAATTCCCCAGACTCCACCCACTGCCCCAGGACAGCCCTGCTGTCCTCACGCCAGCCAAAATTCCACATCTGCCCTGGGAACGTGCAATGGGAATGAGATTGGCAGCCAGGAATCCTGGGTCCTATCCATAGGCATGTGCAGCACATTTCATTAGGGTGTGCACCCAGGGAAATTTTTTTTTAAAGGCGAACATCATAAAGGTTGGGGTGTGGGAGGGAGTGCAGGGTATGGGAGGGGGTGCGGTGTGCAGGAAGAGGCTCACGGCAAGAGATTGGGGCAGAGGAGGGGTGCGGGCTGTATGAGGGGGCTCAGGGCAGGGGGTTGGGGTGCAGGAGGGATGCAGAGTGCAGGAGGGGGCTCGGTCAGGGGGTTGGGATGCAGGAGGGGTGTGGGGTGCAGGCAGGGGGCTCAGGGCAGGGAGTTGGGGGGCAGGGGGCAGGGGGGTTCAGGGCAGGGGGTTGGGGTGTGGGGTGCAGGCAGGGGGCTCAGGGCAGGGGGTTGGAATGCAGGAGGGGTGTGGGGTGTGGCAGGGGGCTCAAAGCAGGGAGTTGTGGGGAAGGAGGCAGGAGGGTTTCGGGCTCCAGCCTGGCTCCGCTTACCTGCAGCGGCGCGCTCCCTGCCTATCTACCTGCCCTGGCCCCATGCCGCGCCGCGCCACTCACCACGTCCCTGCGCAGCCCCTGGGGGGAAGGGGAACAGGGCTCCGCACGCTGCCCTTGCCACGCCTCCAGGTACCTCCCATGAAGCTCCCATTGGTCACGGTTCCCTGTTGCCGGCCAATGGGAGCTGCGGGGGGTGGTGCCTGGAGCAACACACAGAGTCCTCTGTCCCCCCCCCCCCCCTCCCGGGCCCCAGGGACGTGGTGCCGTGCCGGCCGCTTCTGAGAGCAGGGCGGGGCCTGTGGCACCACAGGGGGCAAATCCCGCGGGCCGGATCCAAAGCCCTGAGGGGCCGGATCCGGCCCATGGGCATTAGGGTGTGCCTGGGCACACCCGGCACACCCCGTGTGCACGCCTATGGTCCTATCCCAGCTGTGGGAGGGAAGTGAGATGGGATAAGGTGGTATCATTGGGGTTAGGGACAAGACTTAAGGTTGTCATAGGGCTAAGGTTATAATGGGGTCAAGGTTAAGAGTATCATTGGCTGAAGGTTCTCAAGGGGGTGAGGTTCTGGATTGAAATGTGGCATTTCTCTTTCTTTCTTTCTTTCTTTCTTTCTTTCTTTCTTTCTTTCTTTCTTTCTTTCTTTCTTTCTTTCTTTCTTTCTTTCTTTCCCACCTACTGGCAGAACAAAGACAGGATGAGTTAACGTTTTACCAAGATGGTTTGTGTTAATTTAACTGGCCTATGCAAATAACACTTTTACCTTTAAGGGGCTGTGCCCATGAATTACAAGGGAACCCAGGTGATTCCAGCCTCATTGCATTCTGCTTCCCAGAATGAGCCCTCGGATTTCAACGGGACGCAGGGTTCTCTCTTTTCAGTTTCTGTTCTCCCTTGATAGCACCTCCCTTTACCTATGATGACCTTTACCCCATGCTAACTGTATCCCTAATCCCTCCCATGATAACCTTAACCTAACCTCCCTGGAAGCCTCACCCCCATAATAATCCCAGCCCTACATGCTCTTTCTTCACTCCCTAAGCACTTGTGACAGACATGCCCAAACTCTCCCAGCCTCGTGATGGCAGGGGTGTTATATCTGTGTCAGATCATGTACCCTGAAAGGGGCGCGTGGGGTCTCTGAGGTCCAGCTTATTGTCATGGACGTTGCGATATGTTTGTGTGGGGAACAATTTCAGAGCTAGGTAACGTAGGCTGTTGTGTTCCACATCTGATGGGGCATCTGAAGACCGGACACCCATGGAGACAACCTTTGAGTACTGTCCCGATGACGCAGGCTGGAGATTCACAGAGACAAATGAACTCCTGGAGAGCGCTCAGCAGAGGGGACCGCCTGGGCTAAGATGCATTAGCTTGTGACTGGATAAGAGCAGAAGATCAGCCCATGTGGTTATTCATTACGGGGAAGTGGTGGATCTAACAAATGGTGAATCCGAGCATTATGGGCTGGACAAACACTGGGAGAAGTAACCATTGGGGGAGAAACACCCTATCAGACAGGCAGAACAAGACCCAGTGGCTGGAAGGTGAAAAGAGACAAATTCGTATTACAAATAAAGCACAAATATTCAACAGCGAGAATGATTCACCACAGGAACAAACTACCAAGGAAAGTGGTGGATTCGCCCTCTCTTGATGACATTTAATGAAGACTAGATGCCTTTCTGGAATGTGTTTGCCCCCAAAGTGGCTATGGTGTCATACAGGAGGCCTGTGACATGCTGGGGGTCAGATTAGATGCTCTAATGGTCTCTTCTGGCCATCAAGTCTACTAATTTCTGAAAAACGGAGTGTAGCATTGGGAGCAGCGTCTGAGGTTTTACTGTCTAGCCGGCTTGCTTCCTAAAATGAACACGCCTTGAGTGGGGTGATCCACAGGGAGTAGCTCAAAGCTCCCAGGTGCCTGGCCAGGGGCAGGACATTAGCACCGCAAGGGAGGGGCGTGGCAGTGACATCACAAAGGCCTTTTGCAGGACCTCAGACTATTGGTCAAAGGTGGTGACCTCACAGAGAGATGCTGACATCAGCCAGGCAGGACAGAGGCGAGTGGCCCGGGAAAGCTCAGAGACCCCTGGGGCTTTGCTTCAGCACGTCTCTGTCTCGAGGTCTCTCTTTGAGGACTGAGAGAACATTCGGGTTCACGTACGTGAGCGGCAGGAGGAACCTCTGTCGAGTTTTCTCCTTCCCTTTTCGTGATTGTACTAGAAAGCAGACGTCCCTGTGTAGAAGGTAAGAGCCTCCTCCAGGTGTGAAACCTGTTCAGTCTGATCCATCGGGTGGGAGTTGAATTCTAGGCATGGAAAACACGAGCTTGAGGAGGCAGAATTTTATTCCACACCTGGGATTTTGTCCCTTAGAATCACTGGGGACATTGGGGTTTGTCCTTTTTGTTTCCCTTTTTCCTCCAACCCTCCCTCCTTTCTCTTCTTCTCTTGCTTCTTTTGTCCTTTCCCCTGTTCCCCTCCCAGCACCAGGGTGTGTGTGTTTGTGTGTCGCGGGGGAGTGCTCTGCAGCTCCCACGGTGGGAGGTCCACCCAAAAATGTGGGGCTGAAATAGTGCCCCGGCAGTGATCCCCACCAGTAGCGTAGCTAGGAGCGGTGCAGGGGAAGCAGCCACTTCCCCTCAGCACATTTTCCAAAAGCGGCGCCTTAGTCAGGGGTTACCATGGCGCCAGCGGGCGGGGCCCACGCTCCGCTCTGAAGCTTGGCCTGCCGTGACCTCCTGCATGCAAAGGGGGGGGGGCAGCACAGCCAGAGGAGCCAAGGGGGGGGCACGGGGCGGAAAGGCATGGCCGGAGGAGCCATGGGGGGGGGCCGCGGGGGCGGAATGGCACGGCCGGAGGAGCCATCCTTTGGGCTCTCTGGTGAGAACCCTCAGCCTCCCTTCTTATCAAAAGAAGATTGAAAGGTGACTTCATTGAAGTGTTGAAGTGCCTTAATGGAGAGAAAAGATTGGCTATTAAAGGGCTCTTTAATCGAGCAGAGAAAGGCAGAACAAGACCCAGTGGCTGGAAGGTGAAAAGAGACAAATTCATATGACAAATAAAGCACAGATATTCAACAGCGAGAATGATTCACCACAGGAACAAGCTACCAAGGAAAGTGGTGGATTCGCCCTCTCTTGCTGTCATTGAATGAAGACTAGATGCCTTTCTGGAATGTGTTTGCCCCCAAAGTAGCTATGGTGTCATACAGGAGGCCTGTGACATGCAGGGGGTCAGATTAGATGCTCTAATGGTCTCTTCTGGCCATCAAGTCTACTAATTTTTGAAAAACGGAGTGTAGCATTGGGAGCAGCGTCTGAGGTTTTACTGTCTAGTCGGCTTGCTTCCTAGAATGAACACGCCTTGAGTGGGGTGATCCACAGGGAGTAGCTCAAAGCTCCCAGGTGCCTGGCCAGGGGCAGGACATTAGCACAGCAAGGGAGGGGCGTGGCAGTGACATCACAAAGGCCTTTTGCAGGACCTCAGACTATTGGTCAAAGGTGGTGACCTCACAGAGAGATGCTGACATCAGCCAGGCAGGACAGAGGCGAGGGGCCCGGGAAAGCTCAGAGACCCCTGGGGCTTTGCTTCAGCACGTCTCTGTCTCGAGGTCTCTCTTTGAGGACTGAGAGAACATTCGGGTTCACGTACGTGAGCGGCAGGAGGAACCTCTGTCGAGTTTTCTCCTTCCCTTTTCGTGATTGTACTAGAAAGCAGACGTCCCTGTGTAGAAGGTAAGAGCCTCCTCCAGGTGTGAAACCTGTTCAGTCTGATCCATCGGGTGGGAGTTGAATTCTAGGCATGGAAAACACGAGCTTGAGGAGGCAGAATTTTATTCCACACCTGGGATTTTGTCCCTTAGAATCACTGGGGACATTGGGGTTTGTCCGTTTTGTTTCCCGTTTCCTCCAGCCCTCCCTCCTTTCTCTTCTTCTCTTGCTTCTTTTGTCCTTTCCCCTGTTCCCCTCCCAGCACCAGGGTGTGTGTGTTTGTGTGTCGCGGGGGAGTGCTCTGCAGCTCCCACGGTGGGAGGTCCACCCAAAAATGTGGGGCTGAAATAGTGCCCCGGCAGTGATCCCCACCAGTAGCGTATCTAAGGGGGATACAGGGGAAGCAGCCACTTCCCCTCAGCACATTTTCCAAAAGTGGCGCCTTAGACAGGGGTTACCATGGCGCCAGCGGGCGGGGCCCACGCTCCGCTCTGAAGCTTGGCCTGCCCGGCCGGCGCTGACCTCCTGCACGCAAAGGGGGGGGGGCAGCACGGCCAGAGGAGCCAAGGGGGGGGGGGGGGCGGCACGGTGCTGGGCGGGGGCCAGCGCGGTGCTGGGCCGGGGGCCGGGCTGGGGGCCGGCACAGTGCTCGGCCGGGGGCCGGCGCGGTGCTGGGCCGGGGGCTGGGGCCGGTGTGGTGCTGGGCCGGGGGCCGGGGCCGGTGCGGTGCTGAGCCGGGGTTCAGGGCCGACGCGGTGCTCGGCCGGGGGCCGGCGCGGTGCTGGGCCGGTGGTGCGGGCACTTGGCCGGGGGCCAGCACAGTGCTGGGCCGGGCGCAGGGGCCAGCGCGGTGCTGGGCTGAGGGCCGGGGCCAGCGCGGTGCTGGGCCGGGGGCCGGGGCCGGCGCGGTGCTGGGCGGGGGCCGGCGCGGTGCTGGTCCGGGGGCCGGCGCGGTGCTCGGCCGGGGGCTGGTGCGGTGCTGGGCCGGGGGCCGGTGCGGTGCGGGGCCGGGGGCCGCTGCGGTGCTCGGCCGGGGGCAAGGGCCGGCGCAGTGCTTGGCCGGGGGCTGGCGCCGGCACGGTGCTGGGCGGGGGCCGGCGCGGTGCTGGGCCGGGGATGCGGGACCGGGGGCCAGCGCGATGCTGGGCCGGCGGTGCGGGCACTTCGCCGGGGACTGGCGCGGTGCTGGGCCGGGGGCCAGGCCAGGGGCCGGTGTGGTGCTTAGCCGGGGGCTGGGGCCAGCACGGTGCTGAGCCGGGGGCCGGGGCCGGCGCGGTGCTGGGCCGGGAGCCGGGGCCGGAGCGGTGCTGGGCGGGGGCCGGCGCGGTGCTGGGCCAGGGGCCGGGGCCGGCACGGTGCTGGGCGGGGGCCGGCGTGGTGCTGGGCCGGGGGCCATGCCGGGGGCGCGGGGCTGGGGGCCAGCGCAATGCTGGGCCGGGGGCCGGCGCGATGCTGGGCCGGCGGTGCGGGCACTTCGCCGGGGGCCGGCACAGTGCTCGGCCGGGGGCCAGAGCGGTGCTGAGCCGGGGTTCGGGGCCGACGCGGTGCTCGGCCGGGGGCCGTGCCGGGGGCGCGGGGCCAGGGGCCGGCGCGGTGCTGGGCCGGTGGTGCGTGCCGGGGGCCAGCGTGGTGCTGGGCCGAGGGCCGGGGCCGGCACGGTGCTGGGCCAGGGACCGGTGCGGTGCTCGGCCGGGGGCTGGTGCGGTGCTGGGCCGGGGGCTGTGCGGTGCTCGGCCGGGGGCCAGCGCGGGCACTTGGCTGGGGGCCGGCGCGGTGCTCGGCCAGGGGCTGGCATGGTGCTGCTCCGGGGGCTGGTGCGGTGCGGGGCCGGGGGCCGGTGCGGTGCTCGGCCGGGTGCTGGGCCGGGAGCTGGCACGGTGCTGGGCGGGGGCTGGCGCGGTGCTGGACCGTGGGCCGGGGGCGCGGGCACTTGGCCGTGGGCCGGTGCGGTGCTCGGCCGGGGGCCCGAGCCGGGGGCCGGGCCAGGGGCCGGCGCGGGCACTTGGCTGGGGGCCGGCAGGGGCACTTGGCCGGGGGCCGGCGCGGTGCTGGGCGGGGGACCGGTGCGGTGCTCGGCCGGGGGCGGGAGCACTTGGCCGGGGGGCCGGCATGGTGCTTGGCTGGGGGCCGGGGGCGCGGGCGGGAGACGCCGGGGCCAGAGCCTCTTGGCCTGGGCCGGTCGGTCGCCAGAGGGAGCCGCTCGGCCAGGGGGGCCGGACTGAGCTGCGCCGCACCCCGCCCCAGCCTATCTGCTGCCTCCCTGTTTCAGGCTTCCCACGAACATTTGATTCGCGGGAAGCAGGGGAGGGGGAGGAGCAGGGAGCGGAGCGTTCAGGGGAGGGGGCAGAGTTGGGGCGGGGCTGGGGGCGGGGAAGGGGCGGAGTTGGGGCAGGGCCCCATGGAGTGTCCTCCTTTTTAAAAATTAAAATATGGTAACCCTACTAGTGAGCATGGACTTGTCAAGAACAGATCATTCCAAACCAATCCTAGCTCCTTCTTTGGCAGGGTTATAGGCCTAGTGGAGATGGGTAAACAGTAGATGTGATCTCTCTTGGTGTTTCTACGGCTTTTGACACAGTCCCATGGGACATTCTCACAAGCGAACGAGGGAAATGCGGTCTAGATGTAATCAGTGAAATGTGAGTGCAGAGCTGGTTGAAAGCCCAGACTCCAAGAGCCCTTCTCCATGTCTGGCTGTCCAACGGAGAGGGTGTACCTAGTGGGTCCGGCAGGGATCAGTCCGGGGGCCGGTAGTATTCAATATTTTCCTTCAGGATTTGGAAAATGGAGTGGAGAGCATGCTTCTACAATTTGCAAATGACACCAAGCACTTTGGAGCACAGGATTGGAATTCAAAACGCCCTTAACAAATTGGAGACTTGGTCTTCTTGAGCCAAAGTCCATGGCTGGGCCCCTCTCTCTAGACTGGGCTGAAGTGAAACCCCAGAGCCAAACCCTCCTCCTCCTGGGCAGTGCACTCCCACCTTCAATGGCCGGGAAGGTGTGTAAAGTGCTGGGATGTCAGGATCCCGGACACGCTGTCACCCCCGCACTAGGGCGGTGTTCTGCACCCCCTGCTGCTGGCCGAGTTTCTCCGTCCCTTGACAATAAGACAGACTCTTGTTTTCACAGCCAGCCGATCGCCCCGTGCCATCACCCTGCCTGCTTCCTGGGCAGGGGAACTCCTCAGCTCACCACCACCCTCTCCAGCCTGCCTTGGGCTTGGAGATTGAGGAGAAGGGCGAGGGACGACCCTGAACATCCTCCATCCATCGCTCCGTCACCAGAGCAAGTGAGTGGCATTAGGGTTCGTCGGGGGCGTCCCCTGTCTGTCTGGGGAGAGGCAGAAAGAGGGGGAGAGAATCTCTCCCAAAGGAGATTGGATTTGCAAACAGCCCCCAGGACCCCCTCGCTCTAGGACTGGGAAGGGGCTTCTCCAGAGCCGTCTCCAGTGTGTTTGGCAAGGTCCCAGCAATAGGGCTCCCAGCCCTTCCCTTGTGGGAGACTGTTCCCCAGGCTGAGAGTCTGTGAGCTGGGCCAGACCCGGTGAGCTGCTGAGCATGGAAATCAATGGGAACCGAGGGGGCCCTGGCCTTGCTATGCCTAGGGACTTTGAAGTGGGGAATGGTTTACCAGGAGAAGTCCGGACTCCTGGGTTCAGGGCCGGCTTTAGCAAGTGCGGGGCCCAATTCCTGGGGCGGCACTTCGGATTGCTGGCTGGGGGAGGTGGCCCCGCGGGGCTGCCGCGCTCCGGATGGCGCTCTGGCCAGGAATGCAGGGCCAGGGGGCTTGCCGTGGTCCGGCCGATGGTCCGGCCGGGGTCGTGGAGCTGCGGGGCCGTGGGCCTGGCCGGAGCTGCAGCCAGGGTCGCAGGGCCGTGGGGCAGCCATGTTCTGGCCGGAGCTGCAGCCGGGGTCGCGGAGCTGCCATGGTCTGGCCGGAGCTCCAGCCAGGAGAGCGGGACTGCAGGGCTGGGCGCGCTCCGCCGGAGCTCCAGCCGGGGTCACGGGGTCACAGGGCTGCCGCGCTCCAGCCTGGGTCACGGGGCTGCCGCACTCCGGCCGGCGCTCTGGCCAGGGGAGCAGGGCCCCCGAAGACGACTGCCGCCAGGGTGAGTGCGCGGGGCCCTCTTAGGGAATTCTGGGGAATCGGGCGAATCGGCCTAAAGCCGGCCCTGCCTGGGTTCTGTTCCTTCTCTAGCCTGGGTAGGAGGTGGGGGGGTGTGAGTGTGGTCTGGGGTCACAGGAGGGAGCTGCTTGTCCAAAGTGACCAGTTTCTTTGTGACTGACCCCAGTGCTCGAAAAGGACGAGACTCCCCAGTTCTTTCAGCCCCAGCGATGACGAGGGGGAGCGATGAGGGGGAGCAGATCATGCAATGAACTCCTGCCAGTGGGGGTAGCTTGCCCTCCCTGTACCCCTGTGGGGGGAGCAGGAGCTGCTCCGGCTGGGGCAGGGATGGGGGGGACCAAACAGGCTGGTTAGTGAGCGGCTGCCTTGACCCCAGACTCACGCCTGCTCCCCGCTGGGTTCCAGGATGGCCAGGCTCCTGAGGATGTTCGGGAAGAAGGCTCTGCGGGTGGCCCCAGAGCCTGAGGGAAGCAGCCACCATCTTCCCCAGGAGCGAAGCAGCCCCTCCGTCCCCGCTGGAGGGGAAGAAGCTTCCGGCCGTGCCAGGAGGTGGAAGCGCCCAGCCTTCTGGCGGAGGAAACCCACTCCCGGCACAGGCGCCGAGGTGGGAGCATCACCTCCCAGGCCAAAATGGAGCTGGGCCAGGCTGCGGCTGGGCAGGCAGGACCCAGCCCAGGGGCGGAACCGGGCAGGGTGGCTCTGGGGCTTGTTGTTGTGTGGGCAGCAGCGGCCCCAGGCGCCCAGCCCCAACTTCCAACAGGAGGCATCGCCCTGCTCGGTCAGTGAGGACCGTCCAGCCTCCCCAGGGCAGGAGGTGGAGGATTCCTCTGCCAGCCCCAGCAGCTCGGGCCGCTCCCCATCCGACAGCAGCAGCGCCTGCGACTCGGACAGCAGCCTGGCCGACGGACGCGTCTGCTTTGTTCCAGGTGAGGAGCCAGGCTGGGCTCGGGGAGGGGTGAGGAGGGGGCTGTGAACACCCTGGGCCCAGGCCCTCGAGCAGTGCTATGGGGGCGGGTCTCCAGCCCAGGTGTCTGGCCTGAGCCATGTGAACCCCACGGACACTAGATGCTGCCACTTTGGTCCTTGGTGCTCCATTGGGCGGGGGTGGGGGGAGGCACCTCCAAGGGAGTCCAGGACAGTGGGGAGGGTCTCTTTGCTATGGGCTCCTGAAGGAGTTGGGGGCTGATGCCATCACTGAGAGGGGGGAGTGTGGGGCCCAATCTGCCCTATGTCCCGGAGGTGGGAAGGGGACACATTGTCCCACCATGCCCCTGTCCTTCCCCCGAGTGGCAGCAGGAGTCACCTTGTCCCCTTCTCTCCCTGGTGCAGCGTCCGCCAGGGACTCCGAGGACGACGAGGAGAAAGAACAACGGGTAGACTTGGTCACAGAGGAGGCTGCTCTCATGAACATCCGAGAGCAGCTCCATGCCCGAGAAAAGGTACAAACGTTCCCCAGCTGTGCTGGAACTGAGATTGTCCTGCTCCTTCCCAGCATCCTGACCCTCTGCAGAAGGTCTTGGCCCTAATCGGGACCCTTCTCCTTCATGATCTGGGACCCCCAAGATGGGGGTGTTTGTCACACACCAGCCGGGGTCTCCTCCCCCGACAGGCACTGTCCCAGTTCCTGACCCTGATTATGGAGGAGTCGTGGGTGATTTGAACAATAGGCAGGTCCCCACTATCCCCCATTCAGGCCTAAGTCCTGCAGCTGGTGTGGCTGGGGCAGGGAGGTCCCTGGCTAACTGGCTCTCTCTCCCCTAACCCCACTCCTGGTGGGCACAGGACGAGGCGCAGCAGCTCGAGTTCCTGCACGCCATCTACCCCGCGTGCCTCGCTGCCCAGCAGAGAGGGGACGACACATTGGAGCCACACTGCTCGAAGGCGGCTGTGGTGGAGAGGATTGTGGTGAGTGAGACACGGCGCCCGGCAGCTGGTGGGTGGACAGAGACATGGGAGGGGCAGGGGTCTCCCCGGGCCGACGGTTGGGGGATGGCTGGTGCTGGAGGGCAGCTGACGGCAGGGATTGCTGGGGCTGAAGATTGGGGAGAGGAGACGGGAGAACTAGTGGGCAGGAATCGGAGGAGCGGGAGGCAGCTGGGGGGATCCTGCTGGCTGTGTAATCTCCTCCTTGGGGAGTGTCCGTGAGGCCCGAATCTCACACGCTCCTTTGTCTCCTTTGCGTCTCACAGGAGCTCATTGAGGAGCTTCCTCCTAACTCTCCACCCGACGCCGTCCTGGCCAACTCCCTCGTTGCTGTGGCCAACCTCAGGTACCGAGACCCTCCCGCCCGGTTCCCCAAACCCCGGTGCTGCTCAGGCCCGTGGCTGGGAGTCACTGCCCCTCCCACTCCCAGCTCACCTCCCAAGGGGGGCTCCTCTGGCAGAGGTGCGGGGAAGGGTCACTCCCACTCCTGGCTGCTCTGTTCTTTGCACTCCAGTCACATTGCAATGGCTTTGGGGAGAGGCTGACTCCCAGGATCAGATACAGGAGGGGCAGCAGGGTCCAGGGAACAGGCGCCATTCCTGCCCTGCCACTGTCGGCCTGGGAAACCTCGGCCTTATCATTCCCTGGCTCGGTGCCTCAGTTTCCATTCTCGCCAGCCGCTGCCTATTTCCCTGCAGTTTCACGTCCGTGTTGGTGCCAGTCCCACCCCCGCACTGCACAGTCTAATACCGGCTCCTCTCTCTTGCCAGCACCATGACACCTGCCCTGGAGCCGGAGCTGGAGACCCACCTCCTCCGAGTCACCCTGCACGCCGTGTTCACCCTGGGCACGCAGACGGACACCAACCAAGTCCAGGTAGATCAGCCAGCTGTTATCCTGTCCGAATCCTTGCTAATTGCCTGCAGTGGGATGTGAATGAGAGAGGCCAGGATATGTGTTTGGGGGTCTCACCAGTGCTTCCCAGAGACCCCTCTTCCCATCCTGTGGCAGGTGTAGCCCCAGTTTCCCTAACTCTGACCCATGGCTCTCCCTTGCTTTGCAGGATCTGCATAGGGTCATACCAGACCTCCTGGACGCCATGCTGGGGAACCTGCTGGAAAAGACCCCAGACACGGACAAGCTCCACTACATCTTGGAGGTGAGCCCGATGATGGGGTGGGGGCAATTTTACCTTAACTCTTAGATCCATTTTCCAGTCTGTCCTCCTAGCTGGGCCCCCAGTGGCCGTCCTTGGTCAGGGCAGTCAGTGCAATGAAGGGCCAGGCCCTTCCTCCTTGAAGGACAGAGGAAGGAGCTGGGACTTCAAGCCAGAGCTCTGCCTGGTTGTGTCGAGCACTAAGCACAGGGCCCCCGGCTGGCTTGGGGAGTGAGAGTCTGAACCCCTCCTGGGAGATCCAGAAGATGGTCCTCAGAGAAGAGCCACAGCCTCATTCCCAGAGAAACAGGAGGGCCCCAGAGAATCAGCCCTTGTCTCTGACGGGCCCCGAGATTCCTGGGTGGATTGTGCTCACACTCAGTCCCTTCACCCAGCCAAGGACTTGAGAACCAGGGAGGGGGGAGGGCTCTGTCTCCTTCCTGGGGAGCTGTTCAGGAATCAGCAGTTCAGGGAGGATGGGACCAGCCCTGACACCGAGCATTGTCCCAATCTAGAGAGACAATGACAAGCTGTGACCTGCAGGATACAAGCATCGTCCTGGGGGCAAGAGTCCCCTTCTAAAACTCTGCGGTCAATGAATCAGATATTCCACCCCCACCGCATGCAATGTCTCAGCCCCCTTGGGATGGGGGGGGGCATTAGCACTACACATGCACCCCCTCATCAATCCTGAGCTGCCTCCTTTCCCCACAGCACATTAACTACTGGACCGTGTCCAGGGTGCCACGAGAGAGAGCCAGGGCCATCAGGAGCAGCGCGGCCCTGCTCACGTCCGTCATCTCCCTCCCTGCCTTTGACGTAAGTGGCCTCTGAGCTCAGCTTCCTGACTGCAGGCGTAGGGGGGCCGGTTCCAACGGGCTGGAGGATCTGCTGCTGCAGGGGCTGTGGGCTAGGAGTGATCCTCTTGGGGAGGCAGAGTCAGAGCAGAGAATGAGCCTGGCTTGGGTCAAGTTCTTCTTGTCCTGGTTAAGTGGCGACTCTCGCTTGTAAGGGGAGCAGGCTCCAGGTTCTTGCCTTCCTGTCATCCTGGAGCAGCTGGGGAAGCAAATCCTCCTGGAGGGCCCTGCCCACATCTCTGTTCTCCAGGCTCCCTTGCGGGCAGAGATAACTAAGGATCCAGCTCTAGCTCCTATCCTCTAGCATCTCCTGCAGAGGGGCTGAGGGGAAGGAGAGTCCTGGCCCAGGCAGGGACTGGGAGCTGACAGGAAAATGCTGATGGAGTCCCCTCTCCCTCTCCCTTCCATTAGAACTCAGCCGAATTCCCCAGGATGGGCCACCACGTGGCCCAGCTGGCTCTGTCCATCAGTGACCCAGACGAGGACATCAGCCGGCAGGCCAGGGAGGGGGTTTACCGGCTCTACCAGCTCCTGCTGCGCCAGAGGGGTAAGGAACCCAGCTAGACGAGTCAGACTGGGACCCCAGACAATTCCTCTCCGAGTGACCCCGGCTGGCGGATCACTCTCTCTCTCTCTCTTTCTGTGTTCTCCACCACCCCCGCAGTTCTGTTGGGCTCTGCCCACCGTGCAGCCACCAATGGGATTGGAAGGACACAAGTCCTGCAACCAGAATGACCAATGTGTATGTGTCTCTCTCTTTCCCAGAGCTGACCATCCGTGAGGTCGAAGACCTTTGGTGCTGGGACTGGCACGAGGACAGCCAGCTCCTCGGCTACAAGAACACCGCCAGGGTGGGGGAGGTAAGGACACTCTGCCAGGGCATGGCACAGCTCTGCAGGGCAGGTAGCTGCCTCCTGGAGCCACGCGACGGAGTTGCCGTTCTAGGCCAGGATTTGGAGCCTGGTTCGGGGCAATCTGTTGAAGCCTCACATCTGGTTGGTTTCAGGTTTTTGGCAAATTCTTCTCAGAGGGGCAGAGAAGCTTCTTCCTGCAGACAGCAGTGCTGGCCATGCACGACCCCCTGCTGCGTGTCAGCCAGGCTGGGCTGCTCCTCACTTACTCCCTCCTGGGGCAAACCGAGCAGCTGATGGGGAGCAAGGTGAGCAGCTGCATTAGACTCTGGAGATTGGGGCGGGGCCCAGGCCTCATTCCCATCCTCTGGCCATTCGCCGGCCTGGCAGCAAGGCCACCGGTGGGGAATGAGAGTGAGAGCAGGTGCTCCTGGGAAGGGAGATGAATTCACCTCCATGAGCAGGAGGGAGGAGGTTGTCCCCGGAGCAGTTCCAGCCCAGCTCGTTAGCAAGGCTAATGAATGACAAGCATTGCCTCAGCATGGACTTCTGTTCTTGGGAAGGGCAGCAGAGTCCTCTACGTGCCCTCTGCGAGCCTCTCCTGTCACCCGGGCCACCACCCAGAGTTGTTCCCGTCACTGGCAGCCTGGGAGGCCAAGGACTGAGGGGTGATGGCGACTGACCGGGCAGTTCTGAGGCACATGGGTGGGGGAAGCTCGTCCTGCTGCCGGCAGGGCTGGACTCGCTCTAGAGAGAACGGGAGGATTCAGTCAGCAGGGGCTGCTGATCTGCCCCATTCACCAGGGCTGCCATCCTGCGGCTTCAGCCTCAGTGGCTGGGATAACTTGGGGAAAGGTCTCAAGCTCCCCACATCCCACTTCACTGCTGCCAGAATCCCTCCGCCCCCCCACTAGAGCCCCCTCCCTGCCCAACCTGGGTGGGGGTGGAGGAGAGGGGTCGGAGAACTTGAGCTGTGGATTGGAGGTGGAACAGCTGTCAGGGGCACTGGGTGGGAGGTGGCAGGAGCTCCCCCTACAAGGAGGTTGTTGGCACTGGAGGTCCCTTGAAAGGAAAACAAGACTCCATTCTGGGGGTCAGGAGGGGGACTCCATCCCTCAGAGGTGCGTGGGTGCTGGGTGGAATTGCTGCTGGTCCCAGGGGCCCTTAATTCCCCGATTCCACGGGGGCATCTGAGTCTCTGACAGGTCCTCGTTCCCTTGCAGCACGAGGTCGTCACGGCCAAAATAATGAAGCAACTTCACATCATCCGGCACTTGCGCCAAGTGCCGGAGGCGCTGCAGGAATTCTGCCTCCAAGGCCACCAGCAACTCCTGCTCCCTCTAAACGGGGAGTGTAGTGAGACTGAGCGGCCTCCCTCCGAGCAGGAGAGCGAGGGCCCCTCTACACACCCCTTGGAGGGCAGAGCCTATATCGCCCCACCCCCCTTGCCTGTTGGCTGGCCACCGGGGCCTCTGGTAGACTCTGTTTCAACTGAGCGGCCTCCCTCCGAGCAGGAGAGCGAGGGCCCCTCTACACGCCCCTTGGATGGCAGAGCCTATATCGCCCCACCCCCGTCACCTGTTGGCTGGCCACCGGGGCCTCTGGTAGACTCTGTGGCAACTGAGCGGCCTCCCTCCGAGCAGGAGAGCGAGGGCCCCTCTACACGCCCCTTGGAGGGCGGAGCCTATATCGCCCCGCCCCCCTCGCCATAAGGACCGGGGCGTGGGGTCGGAAATATAAAAGGCCGGCCCTTCACCACAGTTGGGGGACAGCCTGCAACAGAGGAGGACACTTGGCCTGTTCTCCAGAGTCCCCTAACCCTAACCCCAGACACGGACGAGGACTGGCCCGGAGTACCCGCTGCGGTTTACCCCAAGGAGCCGGAAGAGGCCTGGAGGCCGCAGGTACCAAACCCCGGGGAGGCAGGAAGTAGCCCAGGGGCAGCCCGGGAGCTGCTGGCTGCAGAGCCCGGCGCGGCTCAGTCGGCGTGTTGCGGCTGGATCCCCGCCGACGCAGGGGCAACCAATCCTGCCCCTGCCAGCGCCTTGGGCTGGGACGCGGGGGAGGAGGGTGGGACCGCGTCCCCCTGCCACCCCACCCCGGGTGGCTGACCCCCTACACGGTGCAAGGAGGCTCTAGCCCAGGACAGGAACTGTTTGTTGGCTGGTCACCGGGGCCCCGCCCAGGCTAGAGCCAGCCCTGTCAAGTCTGTCTGTTTGCTGGCTGCCAGGGTTCCACCCAGGCCAGGGCCCGCCCTTGAAGTCTGGTTGTTTGTGGGGTGCTTGGGCCCCGCCCAGGCCTGAGCCACCCCCGATACAGTGTGATGAGGGACTGACCACTTGAGCGACCTCAGCCCAGCAGCGCCGGCTCTACCATTTTTGCTGCCCCAAGCAAAAAAAAAATACAACAACGCTCAGACTGCCAAAGTGAGCAAAAAGAAAACCAAAAAAACCCCCCAACCACTTGGACTGCTGCCACCCGAACTGCCGAAGCAGAAAAAAACCCAACAACAACGCTCGTACTGCCGCTGCCCGAACTGCTGAAGTGCAAAAAACAAAAAAGTCGCCCGGCCTGTGCTGCCCCAAGAATGGACGGAATGCCGCCCCAGGCGTGTGCTTCCTCCGCTGGTGCCTGGAGCCCGCCCCGCAGCCCAGGCCACAGCCTGGTTGCGACAGCTGATCGCTGAGGTGGGGCAGCTGCTCCACCCCCATGCAAGAGGGCACTAGAGTAGGCCAGAGCAGCTGCAGAGGCTTGTAGCCAATCAGAGAAGGGCCAACTGAGAGCCAATCAGGGCCGAGATTAGAGCCAGCCAATCAGGGCTAAGCTAGGCCCTATATAAAGGCTGCCCAGGCAAGCAGCAGGCAGTATCCCCCAGACCTTCATGGGAGAAGGCCTGTCCTCAGAGCAGGAGACCAGCATCTCTGAAAGAGCAGTGCTGGGCAGGCTCAAGGGAGCATACTACAGCTCCGGCCCAAGACCTGCCAGACTGCGGGCCCTGACAGAAAGGGCCTGGAGGGGAAGTGGCCCAGGGACAGTTGGACAAGGGGAGAGCAGGGAGACTGCCACTAGAGGATCCCTGGGTGGGGACCCAGGGTAGTTGGTGGGCCTGGGTCCCCCCGTTCCCGCTTGTACTACAGCTGGCCATGCGGTGGCTGAGTCAAACTGCAACCAGCCCTTGAGACAAGGGGCTAGACTTTAGGGGTTTTGGTTGGCCACTGAGGCAGGTGCAAGGACTGTTGCTAACCTGCTTCCCCCGTCCCCGCCGGAAGGAGATGAGGATGGATTAGGGGGCACTGCTGGAGGGAAGTGGCCTGAAGAAGGACATAGTCAAGCGGACTAGGCAGATTGTGCCACATGGAGAGACCAAAATGGTGGAGAAAAGAGACTTCTATTGGAGGGCCTGGGTGGCTCGGCCTGCCGAACAGCAGAGGGAGTTGTTCTGGCTGCTGTGGAGGTCGGCATCCAAACCAAACAAGAGATCCGGCACCGAGGGCGAGAGGCCAGGAACGCTGAACTGCTTCGCCTGTAGGTGACAGGGACACTAAAGGAGGGAGTGTCCCTCCTGGGAGGGGGCAGAGAGGCCCCACCCAGAAAAGGCACCCCCTGTGAGAGTAACAGGGGGGCCCCCAGCTTGTTGGGTCTGTGGGGAGCCAGGGCACCTGAAGAGAGAGTGCCCCTACAGGACTCCCAAGGCCCGGGCCAGCCCAGAAGGAAGGGCTAGGGCCCAAACAAGCAGGAGTAGGGATGTGGCAGGGGGAAGACCCAGAAAGTGCTTCTACTGCCACCAATGGGGACATTTAAAGAGGCACTGCCCCCTGAGGCAGAAAGGGGGAGTGTCTGAGACAAGGGCTCGGTCAGAGACCAGCCACAGAGAAGAGGTGGTGAAGACAGAGGCCCCTAGAGAGATGAGGGAACCCACATAGGAGCCAGGAGGGCCCATGTGGGAACCCAAAGAGAAGTAGGATCCCACTAAGGACCAGGGCGTTCTACAGTGGGAACCCAGACCCTACAGGTGGGAAGCAGCTGGCTCCAGACTTTGGAGGGCCGGCGAGAGGAAAGGGATGCCCTGCAGGCCCCACTACGAAGGAAGCTGGGGCGATAGGGACCCCTTTCCTCCCCTCCCCCGTGAGCATTTTTTAAGGGGGAGGGTTTGTGGTGGGATGGCTGCCCCACCCCCATGTGAGAGGGAACTACTAGGCCAGAATGGCTGTGCAAGCCGTCAGCCAATCAGGGAAGGGCCTACTGAGAGCCAATCAGGGCTAGGCTAGGCCCTATATAATGGCTGCCCAGGAGAGCAGCAGGTAGTCTGTCCCAGAATTTCATGGGGGAAGGTCTGTCTCCAGAACAGGAGACCAGCATCTCGGGCTGGGCAGTACTGCATCTGGCCATCCGGTGGCCGAGACAAATTGTAACCGGCCCTTGAGACAAGGGGCTAGACTTTGGGGGTTGCGGTTGGCCACCGAGGCAGGTGCAAGGACTGTTGCTAACCCCCGCCCCTGGAATGGGGTGAGGATGGACTAGTGGGCACTGCTGGAGGGGCAGTGGCCTGAAGGGCAGTGTCAAGCGGTGAGCAACGCGGCTCCAGATGCCAATGGAGGACAAGAGACGGATGGGATGCTGCCAGCAGAGGGCGTTCCCCATGGACTGAGCTAATTCCCAGAGCGAGGAGGTGCCATGCTGGTGAGTCCCAACCCCGACAAAACCGCCCAGCCCTACTGTGGGCCCACTGCTACCCTGCAGACTCTGGTCAGGACCAGACTGGGCCAGCTGGAGTGGCCTCCCTCTGATTGGGAGAGCGAGAAGGGGAAATGGAGCCCCCAGGCACTCACAGAAACTCTCTCCCCTCTCTGTGGAGCAGGGTTCTTCCCTCTGCCCCCCAAATTCCTTCATATGGGGCAGGACCTCTTTCCTTTGCACCCACTCCCCTCGGTCTACCCCCCTGCATTCCCGCTGCGCCCAGGCAGAGCTCTCCCTGCCCCATATGGTGCAGAAAAGCCCTTGTGTCAGGGCCACAGCCCTACTGGAGCTCGGAAAGCTCCACTTTTGAGGAGGTGGGGGTGGGACAGAGGCTCAGGGCTAGCTTCACCTCCTGCCCTTTATTCTCCCCTTGGCCCTTCTATGGGGTCTCTGGGTGTGACCGGAATAGGAGCCTCCTTCCAGCTGTCTTCCAGGCCCTGGGATCTGGCACAGCCTCCAGGACGGGCGCTTCCTGTAGCTGAGCCACGTCAGGGAGCAGTGGGGACAGGTCACCTCGTCCCAGCAATGCCGGCTCTCAAAGAGGCTTAGATGGAAGACCCCAGTCCCTCATGGAGGTAAGAGCCATTTACTGCTTGGGGCATGTGGGTCTCTTGGGGGAGAAATGGCATCCCCGATGCATAGCCTGGCTGGGAGCTTTCCCTGTCCCTGGATCCCAGCCCTGGTACAGAGCCCTATTTCTCATCCTGATATCCTCCTTTTATTCTCAGAGGCGGTGTCCAGGATCCTGGAGACGGTTTCCTGCTGCAGGAGGTTTGAGCGGGGAGAGATCACTCACTGTCACGACCCAGGGGTCTCCAACCCGGGTCTGCAGGGTTCATGGGAGCAGCCACGCTCCAACCCTCCACCTGGAAGCCTGCTGAAAATTGCTTCCCTCGGACCCATGAAGTTCAGCCCCAGTTTGAGGCTCCACTCCTGAGGTCCTATTGGAGGAGTCCCAGGAAAGCTCACTGGCTCCCTGGCCCTGCGTAAGACAGCAGCAGGAACACGAAGCTGACTGAACACCAGGCCTGCTCCCGGTTCTGGACCGTGCGTTGCCTGGTTCTGCTGCCGCTCCCCTGGCTTGATTTCCTGGCATCTGAGTTGTGGTGGTGATCGCACGTTTGTCTTTTGCTGCTGATCTTCCAGTATCCTGACCTGGCTGACTCTCCTCTCCTGTCATGTGAGTGTGGACTCTGGCTCTGGCCAGTAGGTCTGGCTGCCCTTGACCCAGCCGTGATGTTCACTTTTGTACAATTTCTCCAATGCCCCTTTCTGATCTCCAGCAAGATATACCAGTCCCTTGGCTCCCAAAGTCCCAGTTGCCCGCTATTCATGGGCTGAGGGGTAGTGCTTGTATCGCCCCACCCCAGCTGCTTTTCCTAGGGGAATCTCCCTAGAGCAGAGGAGAAATCTGCTCTTCTCTTAGGATCAGTCCCACCCTGGCCTCAACTCGGCTACTTTGTTTACCTGGGGTCAGGCACCACTTTTGAAGCCCTTAGCATGGGGGTGGAGGTCCAGCAGTTTCCACCAAAGAACACCCCCCCTGTCTTTCTATGGTCCGGCTAGGGCTCCCCATCCATCCTGGAGCTGAACACCAGATGGGAGCTGATAGATTGTCCCTGGTGGGCCATGTTCTTGTGTGTGATGAGAGGGCCAGGAGCAGATGCACCACGCCTGGCCAGGACTGGGCTAAACAGCCTGTAATGCTAGGTGAGTCAAACCATGGCCACAATACAGCCACCCTGGGCATCCATGGGGACTGAATCTGGGCCCTTCACTACGAAGAGCACAACTCGTTCCAACTTGAGTCATGACGCTAGTGACCCCTGCCAGCCCCTCTGAGGGGGGTCAGTATTATCCCTGTTCGCTGGGGCATAGGGATAGAAAGCACCTGGCTGCAAGGTCACACACGACGTCCCTGACAGAGGCAGGAAGGAAGCGTGGGACTGATACCAGTCCAGCTCCAACCACTAGACTCCAGCCACTTCCAAAGTCAGAGAACCCAGGAGCCCTGACTCTGACACTGGTCTTGTCATTTAAGGCCTAACCTCCCTCCCACTCAGGAAGCCATAGAAGAGACCATCTGCTGAGCTCCCCTTGGCAATGCCGCTGTCAGAGACCATGGCTAGTGGGTGCCAAGTGCCTGAGCAGGGAACTGCTTGAGAGCCCCCTAGAGACTCGCAGGTGTTTGACTGTGACCCTCAGGGAGCCGTGGCAAGAGACTCTCCGGCTCTAACAAAGGGTTTCTGTTCCCTAGACAGTCAGCCCGTGAGGCCAGTTTGCAGAATGGGGAAGAGCCCTTTGGTGAGGCGTTGGAAGATTCACCATGAAGGTGGCAGCAGCGGCAGTGCCGGGTCCCCATGGGCCAAGCCTCAACTCCTGCCAATCCAGGCTAATCTCCCCCTGCTCTCAGTGGGGCTTGGCTTTAGCTGCTGGGCCTGTGAGCCTAGACCAGGGGTCTCAAACTCACATGACCACGAGGGCTGCATGAGGACTAGCTCATTGGCCTGAGGGCCACATCACTGACATACCCCCCCTCGCTGCCCCCAGCCCTGCCCCCAGAGGGGGCTGGAGGGGTGTGGCAGGGGCTCAGGGCAGGGAGTTGGAGGGATGAGGCAGTGGGTGCAGTAGGGGGCTCTGGGCAGGGGGTTGGGGTATGGGGTGCAGCAGGGGGCTCAGGGTAGGGAGTTGGGGTGCAGGAGGGAGTGTGGGATGTGGTAGAGGGTTGGGGTTCAGACAGGGGGCTCAGGGCAGGAGGCTGGGGTGCAGGAAGGATGTAGGATGTGGCTGGAGGCTGAGGGCAGAGAGTTGGGGTGCAGCAGGGGGTTGGGGTGCAGGCAGGGGGCTCAGGGCAGGGAGTTGGAGGGGTGAGGTAGGGGGTTGGGGTGCAGGCAGGGGGCTCAGGGCAGGGAGTTGGAGGGGTGAGGTAGGGGGGTTGGGGTGCAGGCAGGGGGCTCAGGGCAGGGGGTTGGGATGTGGGGTGCAGGCGGGAGTGCAAGGTGTGGCAGGGGGTTGGGGTGTGGGGTGCAGGCAGGAGTGCGAGGTGTGGCAGAGGGTTGGGGTGCAGGCACGGGGTTGGGGTGTGGGGTGCAGGCGGGAGTGCGAGGTGTGGCAGAGGGTTGGGGTGCAGGCAGGGGGCTTGGCAGGGGGAGGGAGAGGTGAGGTAGGGGGTTGGGGTGCAGTAGGGGGCTCTAGGCAGGGGGGTGGGGTGCAGGATGGCATTGGCCTGTGGCCTGGAGCCGCTTACCTAGAGAAATAGCCCTGCAGGCCGTGTGTTGGAGACCCCTGGCCTAGGCCGAGCACTCAGGGATTCCCATCAGCTGCTCAATGGCGAATGCAGCCCCCCGAAGAAGGGAAGAAGAATGGAAGTGAAGGAGTAAAGCTGGACCATCCGCTGAGCTGCTGCAATCCAGTGAGCAGAGCCGGGGCGAGAAGAGGGAGAACGCGAAGGTGGCTGGCGGCAGTAGGGAGGAGAAGTCGTTTGGGAGCCAGGAGAGGAGAAATAAATAGTTAATGACCAATGCTGCCGTCTCTCTTGTGTGGTGAAGGGTTGAAAAGGGGTCTCTTTACTATCAGGCTTAACTTTATAGACACCCCCCCCCCCCCGATACACAGCTATTTTAAAGGTAAGAGGTCGCTCTAGGGGTTTGAAGTCCCAGACTCTGGGGCTGTTGCCTCCTCCTACCAGCTGATCTCAACCCAGCAACTACCTCAGATGGTAGCAATAGTGAGCTCTTGTCCTCCTTTTCTGGACGAGCCACCAGAAAAAGCACACAGTACATGTGGCCAAGGAACTAGGGGCAGTGTTGCCTGTTACCCTGGCTCTTGGGGGGGGGGGGGAGAGCACGGCAGGTTACTTTGCACTAGGTAGGTGCCACATGTCTCCAAACCTGCACCTCCTGAGGCTCCAGAGACCTCTCTCCAGATCCCAGAGCGTCCTCAGAGTCCTAAAGTGCCAGATGGAATCTGGCCTCTCCCCCCACCTCAGCAGTCCAAAAAAAGTTTTGTAGACATGTTGTGTTCTCGCCTACCACACTCCCCTGTTGGCGACTAATGCAATCACAGAGTCCAGGCTCGGTGACAGGCATTGCTCTGGGCTGGGACAAGCAGGAGGACATGAGCTGCAATGGATCCCCCTGTGCGTGGGCTGAATGGGCAACCTCTCTCCTGCCATCTCTGCTTTCCAGCCCACAGGCAGTAAGGAGAAGGTGATGGACTTACCCTAATGGTGGGGGTGGGAAGAAGCAGAGTGAAGAGGAGATCAGAGCGCCATCCCATAGCATTCCTCCTAGAGTCTCTCCAACCACCACCGGGCTCCTTCCTGCCGTAGGCCACAGACCCTAGGTTCCACAGGGACTTTCTGAATTAACCCTCTAGAAAGCTGCCTCTGGCTTCCTACAAGCTCTCACACGGCCCTGTCACGGGAGGTAAGGAATAAGGTCCTGCCTCCCCCAACTGCTCGGGGGAATCCTCTCCGAGAATCAGTGCAGGGCTTTATGCAGCTCAACAAACAGATCCCTTTGTGTGCTGTTGTCAAGAAGCTTCACTCCCCGCTTGGCAGCTCTTTTTAGAGCAACATTAACTCCCCCAGGGATTTCTGCTCTAAATGCTTCAGGCCTGAGGGCAGGATTCTGTGGAAAACAGGCCTTTCCCTTGCTCCAATCCAGGCTCTGCTGTTCTGATGCTGCAGAGACTTGAGGGTTCCTGGAGAGCATGCTGCAACGCCAGCAATCCCATGGGGCCTCAGCCCTCGGGACATGTTCTCCTTCTCCCCCAGCACCGTGCAATGGAGGGAAGAAAGGGACACGGGAGATGGAGTCTCTCACTGCAGGATGGGTTATCCGTAAGCCAGGAACACCAGTGTGGACGCAGGGGAATGCTGTGCTGTGGTGTATGTGCCCTGCAGGATATCACTCGTGAAGGGAAGCAACACTGCTCTTGGCAGCGGAATCTGGGCAATAAGGAAGAGGAGATGGAAATTCTCCCTGGGGAGGGGAAATGGGGAAACCCGGGGGGACGATGGGTATGTCGCTGGTTACAGCCTACTGAGGTAGGGGAGAGAGGGTACAAAAAGTGGTGGGCAGGGAGGTGGTTCTCAAACTGTGGGTCAGGACCCCAAAGTGAGTTACAACCCCCTTGTAATGGGGTCACCAGGGCTGGCTTAGACTTGCTGGGGTCTGGGGCCAAAGCCGAAGTCCGAGCCCCCCTGACTGAGGGGGAAGCCAAAGCCTGACGGCCTCAGTCCTAGGCAGTCAAGCTCGGGTTGCAAGCCCCTTGTCTGGGGCTGAAGCCCTTGGGCTTCGATTTTGGCCTCCCCACACAGGGTGGGGGGATTTGGGCTTTGGCTTTCCCCCCACACCCAGAGTCGGGAGGGCTCAGGCTGCGGTCCCCCCTCCTGCGGTCGTGTAGTAATTTTTGTTGTCAGAAGGGGGTCGGAGTGCAATGAAGTTTGAGAGCCCCTGCATTAGACACATCGTTACCTGTTTTACGTTCTTGGTTATTGGGAACCCCGGACCTCGAATGGATAGGGATCAAGCTGCTACTGACCCAGCCCAGCAGATGAACCGGTGGGGGGCTGGCACCATTCACTGAATCCAAACCAGAGAGCAGGAAATGTTTCTCCTTTTGCACTTGTCTATGACTTGTGGGAAGAAATTAGGTTAGCCCGGGGGACTTCCTACTGGGAGACAGACAGGGGCGGTCTCACGTAGCCAGGAGTAAATCGTCCTTGGCCATTTTAAAAAATTATAGATACTTTTCTAATACAAAGTTTTGTGCCCAACTAGGAGTGACTCTATTGTGGGCCTCCTTGTGTTGGATAAAGATGAACTGATCACTGGACTGGATGTCCGTGGTTGCTCTGGGGCCAGTGATCATGACTTGACTATTCAGTAAGGACCAGTATCCTTACTGGTTTTGGAACAAATTGATAAATTAAACAGCAATAAGTCACCTGTCCTTTAAATCAGCTTCCACACCAGATGCCTGGAGGAGAGCTAATATGACACCAATGCATAAAAAAGGCTCCAGAGATGCTCCTGGCAATTACAGGCCACTAAGGCTAACTTCAGTACCAGGCAAATTGGGTGAAATTATAAAGAGCACAATTATTAGACACAGAGATAAACATAATTTGTTGGGGAAGAGTGAACATGGTTTTTGTAAAGGGAAATCATGCCTCACGAATCTACTAGAATTCTTTGAGGGAGTCAACAAGCATGTAGATAAAGGTGATCCCGTGGATATAGTGTACTTAGATTTTCAGAAAACATTTGAGAAGGGCCCTCCCTTGGCTCTGAAGCAAAATGGGATAAGATGGAAGGTCCTCTCTGGGATATGTAACTGGTTCAAAGGCAAGAAAGAAAGGGTCTGACTAAGTGGTCAGTTTTCAGAATGGAGAGAGGTGTCCCCCGGGGCTCTGTACTGGGACCAGTTCTGTTCAACATACTCCTAAGTGATCTGGAAAAAGGGGTAAACAGTGAGGTGGCAACATTTGCAGCTGATACAAACCAACTCAAGTTAGTTAAGTCCAAAAGAGAGTGCAAAGTGTGACAAAGGGATCTCACCAAACTGAGTGACTGGGCAACAAAAAGGCAGATGAAATTCAATGTCGATAAATGCAAAGTAATCAATTACAACATGTCAGGGAAGATTCTAGGCATCAATGATCTGATCTTTGGGTTGATGGCAGTAAACAGATTCCCATAAGGCTCCCTCTCTCCCTCTTCCCAAGAGCCACCCTCATCCTCTCTCCCCTTTCTGCTCCTGCATCCTCTGCAAACTTTGGAAGATGGATGCCTCGTGATGGCCTTCGCTCATGGGGATGTTGCCTAGTGGTCAGGGTTTCGGCCCTTTTGGGGGGAAGGGCGCAGCAGATGGTGGGGGAGCCCAGGCCTCCCACTGGGCTCTGACCCAGGCTACTCCGGGGCAACTGTGACGTTATTGACATAAACTGGGACCGTATAGATCATTGTTGCAACCAAGGTCCTGTAGTGGCACCAAATCTTGTATAAAGGGGGTCAAATGGGGTGTCTAGGACAAGGTTATGGTTTACTGGTTATGATCATGCTGTCTATATGTGTGTATCAGTTTTGTAGTTGAAGTTATGAATATTGGCTCTATACTGTCTGTATGGCAAACTTATGCTATGTTTCTGGGTGACATCCCAGACAAGCTGAGATTAGCTCTGCCTAGCCTGCTTGATGGCCCATTAAGGACCATCAGCTATACAATGGACCCATTGAGAGAAGACAGATACGCCTTGTAACTCAGCAAAGTATGCAGGGACTGGCCCATGTGACTCCAGACTCCATTTTGCTGTAATTTTCCACAGTAAGAACAAAGAGGTGTTCTTACACCTGGAAAAGACTATATAAGGCTGATGCCTCATCTCCATCTTGTTTTCAATCCTGCTTCATACCTCTGGAGGAACTTTGCTACAAACTGAAGCTCTGAACAAAGGACTGAGGACCCATCCCAGTGGGGGATGTATTCCAGAGACTTGATTTGAACCTGCAGTTTATTCCATCGCTGCTGCAAGCCTGAACCAAGAACTTTGCCATTACTGTGTGTCATTGATTCCATTTAACCAATTCTAACTCTCATCTCGATCTTTTTCCTTTTATGAATAAACCTTTAGATTTTAGATTCTAAAGGATCGGCAGCAGCGTGATTTGTGGATAAGATCTGACTTGTATATTGACCTGGGTCTGGGGCTTGGTCCTTTGGGATCAGGAGAACCTTTTTCTTTTACTGGGGTATTGGTTTTCATAACCATTTGTCCCCATAACGTGTGGCCCTGGTGGTTATACTGGGAAACTGGAGTGTCTAAGGAGATTGCTTGTGAGACTTGCGGTTAGCCAGTGGGATGAGACCGAAGTCCTCCTAGTCTGGCTGGTTTGGTTTGCCTTAGAGGTGGAAAAACCCCAGCCTTGGGCTGTAACTGCCCTGTTTTAGCAATTTGTCCTGAGTTGGCGCTCTCAGTTGGGTTCCGCCAAAACCGCATCGTCACAGCAACACAAGGGGGTGACCCTTCCTAGCACCCCGCTATTGTCCAAAGTTCGCAGTTTATCACAGGAAGCTCTGAAGGGTGCTTGGCACAGGGGAGTCATGCCATGGTGTCAGGGGTTGCAATGGGGGAAGGGGGAGTCATGCCATGGGGCGAGGGGTTGCAATGGGGCCGGTCCCCCGCTCACCTGGAGGTGAAGACCTTGGAGCAGCTGACGGAGGGGCTCAGGTCGCACATGGCCCGGTACCCGGGGTCCCGCTCCCGCGAGCTCTCCACGTGCAGCGCGTACACGGAGAGCGCCAGCCCCAGCGCGCACAGCACGAGCCGCAGCGCCCGCTCCCAGCCCCGCGCCGCCATCGCCTACTGCCACTGCACGCCGGGCATGGGCTCGCCCCACTGGCCCGCACACCTGCCAATCAGCAAACGGCTCCGGCCCATTGGCTGCCCCTTCAGGAGGTGGGATGGCGGAAGCAAGGGATTCTGGGACTTGTAGTTTTATGTACCAGTGGAGGAGAAGGGGGAGCTATGGTGCTTATGGGGAGGAGTCTAGTGCTTGGACCAGAGCCCTGGGGTAGCAGGGGGCTCCGGGGGCTATTTAAAGTGCTGGGGCTCCAGCTCCCTCTGCTGCCTCGGTCCTCTAAATAGCCACGAGAGCCCCACAGCTTCCCCAGGGCTCCGGCAGCTATTTAAAGGGCCAAGGTGGTAGAAGCAGGGGGGCCCCTGCCCTGCCTGCAGCCAGCCCCTGCTGCACCCCCTGCCCTGCCTCCAGCCCTGCACCCCCTGCCCCCACCAGCCCATCTCCAGCCAGCCCCTGCCTGCAGCCAGCCCCTGCTGCACCCCCTGCCCCCACCAGCCCCGCACCCCCTACCCTGCCTGCAGCCAGCCCCTGTCTCCAGCCAGACCCGCACCCCCTGCCCACAGCCAGCCCCTGCTGCACCCCCTGCCTGCAGCCAGCCCCTGCTGCACCCCCTGCCCACACCAGCCCTGCACCCCCTGTCTGCAGCCAGCCCCTGCTGCACCCCCTGCCCTGCCTGCAGCCAGCCCCTGTATCCAGCCAGCCCCACACCCCCTGCCCGCAGCCAGCCCCACACGCCTTGCCCTGCCTCCAGGCAGACCCTACCTCCAGTCAGCCCCTGCCCTGCCTCCGGCTAGCAATGTATGTAATATATAATTTTAATTTTATTTATATAGTTATGGAAAATAAATAATACATGGAAGAAATGAAGGGGGGGGGGTTTACGTGTTTTTTTTTAATCATCCCTGTCGGGGCCCCGCCTAAAATGTTCAAATTGGGCCCCGCACTTCCTAAAGCCAGCCCTGCATACAATAATGGCAAAGTTCTTGGTTCAGGCTTGTAGCACTGATAGAATAAACTGCAGGTTCAAATCAAGTCTCTGGAGTACATCCACAGCTGGGATGGGTCATTCAGTCCTTTGTATAGAGCTTCCTTTTATAGCAAAGTCCCTCCAGAGCTATGAAGCAGGATTGAAGACAAGATGGAGACGAGGCATCAGCCTTTTATAGTCTCTTGCCGTGTGGTCTTTGCTTTCTTTGTCCCAAGGACACTCTATCCAGCATGTGGCATAGAAAAACCTTAGAGTTCTGTCCATAGGCAGGTCCCTGCATGCCTTGCCGAGTCACAAGGTGTATCTGCCTTCTCTCAATGGGTCAATTGTATAGCTCATGGTCCTTAGAGGGCCATCAAGCAGGCTAGGCAGAACTAACACCAACTTGTCTGGGGTGTTCCCCGGAAGCATAGCACAAGCTTGAAATACAGACAGTATAGAGCCAATATTCAGAACGTCAACTACAAAACTGATACACATATACAAATAGCATAATTCTAATCAGCCAATCAGAACCTCTCCATAGACCCCTTCCACGACAACCTTTATACAATATTGGCTGCAAATATATAACAGTGGTCACAACGGTGATCTGTACAGTTACAGATTATGTCAATAGCGTCACAGGAGGTGACACAGCATCAGTGAGACTGATATTGGAATACTGCATCCAGTTTTGGTGTCCTCCTTTGAAAAAGATGTTGTGAAATTGGAGCTGGGGCAGCAAAGAGCCACCAAAGGTTCTGAGGGCTGGAGAAAAATGCCTTCTAGTGAGCGATTGAAAGAGCTCAACCTGTTTAGCTTATCAAAAGAAGATTGAAAGGTGACTTCATGGAAGTGTTGAAGTGCCTTAATGGAGAGAAAAGATTGGGTATTAAAGGGCTCTTTAATCGAGCAGAGAAAGAGAGAGAGAGTACCTTGCTAACAGGGGAGTGAGAGTGGGGTCTAGTGGTTAGAGAAGGGGGGGGCTGGCATCTAGGACTCCTGGGTTCTATCCCCAGCTCTGGGAGGGTAAATGAGATCTAGTGGGCTAGAGAAAAGGGGTTGGGAGCCAGGACTCCTGGGTTCTTTGCTCATCCCCTTGTCATGCAGTCCAGTGTGGTTCATGACTGTGAGTGCATATCTCAGGGCAGACTGTCAAAAACAGGGCAGACACCCCAAAGTGGTGGTCTGTTGTATAATTTCACCAAGCCAGTAACAAATGTGACAGTTTCAACATAGAGTCACAGACAGGCCCCTTAGACTCTCCAGTCTATCTTCTGCCCAGACAAATTGGACTTCATGATGAATGGTCCCAAAAATCACACCACAGTCAGGCTGGTTGCAGTCCCAGGACACCAGTCACTAACCCCAGCTCAATTGGTGCCCTGGATCGTACACCAAAGATAACGCCTGGAGCCTTGTTGAGATTCCCAGTGTTCACCCACCCCACCCCAGCTCACCTCTCCCTCCCTGCACAATTCGGCAATTTTCTACTTAGGGAGCTGATTATACATCATTCTCTTTCTGTTTCCTTTGACTACTCTAGTTTTACTGCTGCAGGTCACAATACGCCTAGTGTATTCAGTATCCCACCGCTGCCACCATCTGTCACAGAGCCGCAGGATCGGTGCTACGGCCCCAGCTTTGGAACAGTGTCTAGGATGACCCCCTTCAGCAAAACACTTGGGTTTTTCACAGAACGCACTGTCAACCTGTGGAACTCCTTGCCTGAGGACATTGTGAAGGCCAAGACCATAACAGGGTTCAAAAAAGAACTAGATAAATTCATGAAGGATAGGTCCATCAATGGCTATTAGCCAGGATGGGCAGGGATGGTGTCCCTAGCCTCTGTTCGCCAGACGCTGGGAATGGGCGACAGGGGATGGATCACTTGATGATTCCCTGTTCTGTTCATTCCCTCTGGGGCACCTGGCACTGTCCACTGTTGGCAGACAGGATATTGGCCAATGAACCTTTGGCCTGACCCAGTATGGCCGTTCTTATGTTTGGTTTGTCAGTCACCGGGCACACAGTGGACGGGGTCCTTTAGGGAGCACAGAGAACTGAAGATTAAAGCACGGCCCATTCTGGTCAGCCCAGAGACCAGCCAAGCTGCAGTGAACCCCAATCTGAGTTCCTGGGGGGTCAGTCCCCAGGTGAGAGCCCCAACTCCTTCCAGCACCCAACTCTTATCCCCCACCTCACCCCTCCCTAGTCCTTTGTTCCAGAGGTGGGGGTTGCTTCTCAGTTTCCCTGCTGAGAGGTGGGGAAATCCACCTCTCTCTGGGGCGCTGGTTGCCAGGTGACCATGGTCTAGTGGTTGGTTTTGCATCATCTTAGTGGATTTTCAACTGAGATGGGGTCGGCCTGTCCTATTCCAGTGCCGAATCCCAGCAGCGAGGCAACAGTCACGCATCACACATATCTACACTTGAAATGCTTCAGAGGGTCTCTCATCTGCGTAGTTAATCCACCTCCCTGAGAGGCCCTAGCTGAAGTGAAGGGAGAATTCACATACTGACCTAGTGGGGTTAGGTCAGTTTAACTTGCCCGGGGATGTATGTGGATTTTTCACCCCCCTGAGTGACAGTGATACCGACCGAATTTCCCAGCACAGGCCAGGGGGGTGTCTCCAGCCTGCCCTGAGAGCAAACAGTCCTTTCCCACCCACACAGGGGGTAACAATGCAGCATGCAGGGGAAACTGAGGCACAGCTAGGGACCATACAAATAGTACAGAAAATTCCCACTTTGTCACACTTGCTCTGGGGAGTCAGTGCTGTGCCTGGCACGATGGGGATCCAGATTTTGGTCGGGGAGAAGGTCTGTGCAGTGCCCAGCACGATGCAGGGACTGAGCTCAGTTGGGGGGGGGGGCGTGTCTGTGCCCAGGGGTCCTGATCTTGGTCAGTGTCTGTACAGCACCTGACACAACGGGGGCCCCAATCTCGCTCAAGGGGGGGCGGGTGTGACCAGATAGCAACTGTGAAAAAACTGGACAGGGGTTGGGGGGTAATAGGCACCTATAGAAGAAAAAATCCCAAAGAACGAAACTGTCCCTTTAAAACCAGGACATCTGGTCACCCTACAGCGCCCGCACTCTGCCATGCCACCGCTGATACCAAGCTGCCAAGCCCATGGGAGGCTGTTGCCGTGGCAGGACTGGCCCTAGTTGCAGGCGGCACCAGCTGCTGCGGGATAGGTCACGGTTGCTGCCGGGAGGAGACAGAATTTGCAAAACCGATTTATTGACGATTTTCAGAGCACAAGTCCCGAGATCAGAGCAGCTGTGGGGCCCTTCCCCGTCGGCTTCCCAGTCACCCCGGGGTTGCTACAGAGCTGTAGGAAAGGCTGGATATAACCCACCACCCTCTGCCCTCACCTCCCCATAGCACCCCCGTGCTTCCATCCACCAGCCTCTCCCAGCCACGTCCCACAGACCCCAGCAACGTGGGGCCCACACCCAGTGCTAAGGGGGGTCTATAGACACCTCGGCTGGCGGGGGGCTGCCAGCTCTGCTCTCTCTGCCACTCATGCTCAGGAGGGGGGGTTCTGCTCCCATGTTATCTGGGCCGGGGGGTTGGCATGGGTGGGAGCCCCAATGGGGCAGGTCACAGGGCCGTCAGCAGGAGCCGAGCAAGGACCAGTACAGCCAGAGCCAGCGCTAGGCATGAGCAGACTAAGCCATTGCTTCGGGACCCCAGTGGGGTAGTACCGGCCCTGGGTACGGCAGGAGAGACGATCGAGAGGCCAGCGTCACCCGTGACATTCTGGATCCAGTTGACATAGACTGGGACCCGGACGTGCACCCCTGGGTGGGGGGGTGGGAAGGCTGTGCAGTTAATCTCCCAGTTGGCGATCCCAGCCAAGACAAAGCTGCCATTGCTTGCACAGAGCAGAGGCTCCCCAGAGTCACCCTAAGTCGAGAGAGAGGGACATTACGGTCAGACAGCCTCCCTTCGAACAAAGAGGCTCCTCTTTTTCCTCTACCAGATACAGGGAGAGAACCCAGGAGTCCTGGCTCCCCCTCCCCGCTCTAACCCAGAAGACCCCATTCCCCTCCCGGAGCCGGGAGAGAACCCAGGAGTCCTGGCTCCCAGCCCCCCCTGCTCTAACCCACAAGATCCCATTCCCCTCCCGGAGCCGGGGAGAGAAGCCAGGAGTCCTGGCTCCCAGCCCCTCCCTACTCTATCTCACCAGACCCCACTCCCCTCCCGGAGCTGGGGATAAAACCCATTTCCCTCCCATGCCATGTCCTGCTGCAGTGCCGGGGCAGAGCTACCGCCCTTGTTAGATTTGTTTTCTCTGGCATTAAGCTCAAGTTAAGTTTAACCCTCTCAGTTCGGTGGGGCCAGAGCTCAGAGAGTTTCCCCCCATCCTAGAGTGACTTGTGAGATCTCCCAGAATGCACTGCTGCTGGGAGAGCTGCTTTCTTCGTCAACGAGACGTGGAGGAAGATCAAATTAAAACATGACCCACGTGGGCCTTTTTTGAGAGCGGGGGAGGAAGGGCCAATATTTGCAAACAGAACAATGTGCCAGATAATTTCTAGGAGCCCCAGTGCTGCCCCCCCTAAGCCAAGTAGCCCACCTCACAGGGGCCAGTACAGTCACCTCCGGACCCCGCGCACAGCATGTCATCTTGGATCTGATATTTGCATTTTGAGACATTTTCTTTACAGGTCGACACAGTGATGAGGGGAACGTGAAGGGTCTTGGGCGGCTTCCATGTATCTGGAATGAGAGAGCCGGGGATGGAGCCACTGGGAGGCCGAGGGAGCTGGAAAGGACGGGGCCGTGCTGGGAAAAATCTCTCCCAATCTAACGGACTGGCCGAGTGTGTGAACAATGTCGCCATCTAGGGGCTACAACTCACAGTGCACATAAACGTCACAGTCAGGGGAGAATCTTTGTGTGTGTGTGTGTGTGTGTGTGTGTGTGTGTGTGTGTGTGTGGTGCGGCCCCCTGCTGGAGAGGACCAGGGCAGTGTGTGTGCAGAGTGCCGGAGGGGATCAGGGCAGTGTGTGTATGTGTGTGTGTGTGTGCAGGGATCAGGTGTGTGTGTGTGCGCGCAGTGCTGGAGAGGACGGGGCAGTGTGTGTGTGTGTGCAGGGATCAGGTATGTGTGAGTGCGTGCAGTGCTGGAGAAGATGGGGGCTGTGTGTGTGTGTGTGTGTGTGTGTGTGTGTGTGTATAGTGCTGGCCCCGGCTGGAGAGGTCTTGGGCAGTGTGTGTGCAGTGCTGCAGGGGATCAGGGCAGTGTGTGTATGTGTGTGTGTGTGTGCAGGGATCAGGTGTGTGTGTGCGCGCAGTGCTGGAGAGGACGGAGCAGTGTGTGTGTGTGTGTGTGTGTGCGCGCGCGTGTGGTTTCCCTTGTGGCTACACACCCCTGTGTGTTCAGAGCTCAGGGGAAGGGCTCACAAATTCTGGAGCCATTAGACACCCCCAGGGATAGGGGCTGAACACCAGTCCCCCACAGTCACCCCCTTAGCCCCACCAAGCTCCTAACCCCACCCTCACCTCCACAGCCCCATCTGATGCTGCCCCAGTCAGTGACCCAGCACTTTCCCCCTGCTGGGAACTGGGTGGAGGGGCCCGGCAGGGAGATGGGGCGGATGGTGTCCGTGAAGTTGACCGGTTTCATTAGCTGCACCAGGGCGATGTCGGCGAAGAACGTGCTCTGGTTGTAGTCAGGGTGGATGACGATGTGACTCACGGGGAACGAAGTCCGGGTGAAGAAGGGGTTATAGAGCTGGTACTCTCACAGGTTCATGCGATACGCAGAGTCAGGGAGATAGCTGGGAGAGGGGGCGGAAAAGACCAATCAAGGGGGGGAAGATAGACTGTGAACATAGACAAAAATGCAGCCACTTCTGGGGCAGAGAGGCTGGGGAGCAGTCACACAGCAACGCGATGCCTCGCCCAGCACTAAGATGCAGCCATCTCTGGGGTGGGGGCAGCAGGGGAACAGCCACACTGCACCATGGCGATGGTTTAACCAAGAGCTGGAAGACATTAAGGGGGCTGACGGCCACAGCCAGATGTCACTGCAAGCCAAGTAAGGGCAGCCTGGGATCCCCTTCCAGGGTTACTCACGGATCGAAGCAGTGAGCAGCTGACACCACCCCCTGGGCTGAGACGAGGGATCCTCCACAGACGTGGTGGTAATATTCCTCCACACTGACGTGCCAGGGCCATCGACCCTCCTGTGCATCCTGCCCCCCGATGATACGGCTGAACACTGCACAAACCAGGGAGCCGTGTTAACACAGGACAAGGTGCACCTCTCTCCCCCCCAGAACTAAGGCTGGAACCCAGGAGTCCTGAGTCTTTTCCTGGCTGGTCTTGACTCTCCTCAGCACCTGTGGAGGGAACAGAAATATTGGGGAGACATTACAGTGTCGGGGCCATGGGGACAAGAGCAGCATTAGGGTCCGAATGAGGATTGGAGGCTGGAAAGTACAGAATAGGGCTGGAATACAAGCCCCAAACACTGTCCAATAGCTCCTCCCATAATCCCCATACTGCATCCCAAATCGTAGGTGGCTACCATGTCAGTAGGTTTCAGAGTGAACATCGACATGAGACGAACAAAGGCTGCTCCCAGCTTTCAGAACCACATGTGCTCTTTCCACCCAGACAAGCCTCAGGGCAGGAGATTGGGACAGAAGAAATGGGAGGGGGGCTGGGGGCTGTGGCCCCTGTGGGAGTGAGTCAGAGTGGTTGGGGTCATGCCGGCCCCTGCAGGGGGTGTCTGGGGGGTGGGGATCAGGGTCCCTTTCTGCACATCAGGGCCTGGGGACCAGCACTGTCATTTCTGCCCCTCTCTGCACAGGATCCGTTTTCCTCACATGTCCCCAGACCTACAAACCCGCAAACCCAGGCTCTGGGAAAGGGTCAGAGCCAGTCCACTGGGGCAGGATCATCCCATCCAGTCTATCCCCCCTGCCTAGGGCAGATTTGTCCCCTCTGCTCCATTCCCCATGGCTCTGCATCTCTCTGGATCCCTTGGTCCTTCTTACCATGCACTGGGGACGGGAGCACCAGCAGCAGCAGCGCGGCCAGCGGGGAGCAGAGGCCTCCCATGATCCAGCCCCACAGGAACTCTGGGTCGGGACGGCCCAGCTCAGCCTCCAGCCAGCAAAGCAGACAGCCGTGTGCATCAAGAAGCCACAACACGTCTGAGCCCGTATCTCCGGTCCCCAAGTTCTCTGAAATACAGGAAAGTGAAAGCAGAAGCTCATAGACCCTCTTCTCCCCCTCCACTCCGTGCATGGCTTAACCGAGATCTGGTCCTTGCCAGACCGTACCCGTTGGGAGGAGAAATCAGTGCTGAAACTCAAGCCTGCTCTGTGGAACCATCCCCAGTCAGTGGACCACCTGCCCAGGTTTTCCCAGGACTGTCCCTTTGCTGGAGGTAGCCGGGCTGGGCCTTCTGTCCGGTGCTCGGTGCCCACGGCTGGCCAGTGCTCTGGGGTCAGGAAACCCCTGGCCGGCTTGTTCTTCAGTACCTCCCCCCTGCTCCCCTCCACTTCCAGGAACCTGCCTGCACCGCATTTTCCCCAGGCAGGTATCGCAGAGAGCAGCCTCCCATGCTGCTCTCGCTTATTGGCCTTCAGCAGCCGGGGGCACCAGAGAGATTTCCTGCCCACGCAGCAGTTTGGTGGCAGGGGGTAGCAGGCAGGGAGGGGAGGTACATGGGCGGGGGGGGCTATTGAAATACGCCACCACCACTGAGCTCAGAGCGGCTTTTTTCCTTTACCCTGCCATGGCTCCTTCACTTGTGCCCCATCCCCCAAAACTTCACACCCTCTCGCCCCCACCCCCGCACAGCCCTGGCTGACGTATCCCAGCCGCAAACGCAGTCAGTCTCTGCAGCATCCGGCACAACGGGTACCCGATCTCAGTCAGGGGGGCCTGGATCTCAGTCAGGGGGGTCTGTGCAGGGCCCGGTGTGACAGGGATCCTGATCTCGGTTGGCCTTCAAACTATGAAACACATCAAAAAGTGATCCGATCTATCACCTCCTGATAAAGGGAAGAGCCTAGAAGATTTAAAGAAAACTTAGTTTGATAGCTTTCTGTTTGGTAGTTGTGAAACCCTCATTTCTTTATTGTTTTGTCTTTGTGGTCCCCACTTCTCTATTGTTTATCTGTATGGCCTCTGTCTGGTGCTTTGATTGTTTCTGTCTGCTGTATAATGAATTTTGCTGGTGGGATATAATTGATTAGATAATCATGTTACAATATGTTAGGATTATAGAATCATAGAACTGGAAGGGACCTCAAAAGGTCATCATGTCCAGTCCCCTGCACCCTTGGCAGGACCAGCGCCATCTATAACATCCCTGACAGGTGTTTGTTTAACCTGCTCTTAAAAATCTCCAATGATGGAGATTCCACAACCTCCCTGGGCAATTTATTCCAGTGCTTAACCACCCTGACAGTTTAGAAGTTTTCCCTAATGTCCAACCTAAACCTCCCTTGCTGCAATTTAAGCCCGTTGCTTCTTGTCCTATCATCAGAGGTTGAGAAGAACAATTTTTCTCCCACCTCTTTGTAACAACCTTTTAGATACATCTCTACCCCGATATAATGTGGTCCGATATAACGTGAATTCGGATATAATGTGGTAAAGCAGCGCTCCGGGGGACGGGGCTGCTTTACTTCGTTATATCCGAATTCGTGTTACCGCAAGCGATTCCTCTGCTCCCGCCGGTTACTTGCTGCGGCCCTCCCCAGAGCCCCCCTGCCCCAGCTCACCTCTGCTCCACCTCCTCCCACGAGCACACCGCAGCTCCGCTTCTCCTCCCTCCCGGGCTTGCTGTGCCAATCAGCTGTTTGGCGTGACAAGCATGGGGGGGGGAGGAGAAGCGGAGCTGTGGTGTGCTCATGGGAGGAGGCGGAACGGAGGTGAGCTGGGGTGCGGGGGGCCCCGGGGAGGACCACAGCAAGTAATGGGGGGTGCAGAGGAACCACTCCCCGCTCCAGCTCATCTCTGCCTCCTCCCCTGAGTGCGCCGCTGCTGCTCCGCTTCTCCCCCCCCCCCCAGGCTTGCCGGGCCAAACAGCTGATTGGCACGGCAAGCCTGGAAGGGAGGGAGGGAGGGAGGGAGAAGCGGAGCAGAAGTGGCGCGCTCAGGAAGAAGGCGGAGGCAGAGCAGAGGTGAGCTGGGGCGGGGAGCGGTTCCTCTCTCTACCCCGATATAACACGGTCTTACCTATAACATGGTGAGATTTTTTGGCTCTTAAGTACTGTGTTATATTGGGGTAGCTCAGTGGTTTGAGTATTGGCCTGCTAAACCCAGTGTTATGAGTTCAATCCTTGAGGGGGCCACTTAGGGATCTGGGGCAAAAATCTGTCTGGGGATGGGTCCTGCTTTGAGCAGGGGCGTGGACTACATGACCTCCTGAGGTCCCTTCCAACCCAGATATTCTATTCTATGATTCTGGAATCTCCCCTGTCTTCCATGACTTTTCAAAGATAATATCTAATGGCTCAGATATCTCCTCAGCCAGTTCCTTGAGTATTCTAGGATGCATTTCATCAGGCCCTGCTGACCTGAAGACATCTAACTTGTCTAAGTATCTTTTAACTTGTTCTTTCCCTATTTTAGTATCTGAACCTAGCCCATTTTCACTGGCATTCTCTATGGCAACCTTCTTGGTGAAAACTGAAAGAAATAATGGAGATATCCCATCTCCTAGAACTGGAAGGGACCTTGAAAGGTCATTGAGTCCAGCCCCCTGCCTTCACTAGCAGGACCAAGTACTGATTTTGCTCCAGATCCCCAAGTGGCCCCCTCAAGGATTGAACTCACAACCCTGGGTTTAGCAGGCCAATGCTCAAACCACTGAGCTATCCCTCCACCCCAAACAAAGAAGCCATTTAGCACTTCTGCCATTTCCACATTTTCTGTAATTGTTTCCCCCTCTTCATTTAGTAATGGGTCTACCCTGTCCTTGAACTTCCTCTTGCTTCTAATTGGCTAGTTACGTTTTAGTAAAAAGATTGGTTAAGGTATTGCTAAGAATTTTACTATATAAATTAGGGGTAAACAGGAAGTAAGTTGGAAAAACAAGGAAAAAAGGAAATTGGATTCATGCTTGCTGGAAGCTAACCCCAATAAACATTGAATTGTTTGCATCTCCAGACTTCGGATGTTTCTGGTCTCTGTTCACGCAAGAAGGACCAGAGAAGTGGGAGGGTGAAGGATAAGCCCTCTAACACCCTGAATCCATGTGCTTGTAGAACACAAGTCCAGGCATGTCTGGGGGCATTGCTGAGTCTCCAGACAAGGTTGAGGAATTCCCTGGTGGGGCCTCATGCAGGTGAGTCATTGAATTGTAGCTCCCTTGCTGGACAATGGGTGTTGATGGTTGTTTTGACACCTTGCCTGGCACTGGTTACTTTCCTTGCTGTTGCCTCTGGGGAGCTAATATCTGGCTGATTCCCCAATTTACAGCATGTTTTAGTGACGACCATACAACACAATTCCCATAACTTCATATGCGTTAATGATATGCATGTATGGATAGAGAAATGACTTTTAGCAGATCATAACCTTTCCCCTGATATCTCACTGCAGCGTTAAGCGAGGAATTACTGTAACAGACAGAACAAAGTAGATTATTAAGCAAAATAAAACAGAACAGGCAAGGCTAAGCTTAATACACTAAGAAACTGGTTACATGTAATATCTCACCCTCACAGATGTTCCAATAAGCTTCTTTCACAGACTAGACTCATTTCTAGTCCAGACCCAAGCCTTCCCCCGTTCCATCTCTGTCAGTTCCAGCAGACATCTTGGGTGGTAAGCAGGGGTATCCTCCCAACTCCTCTCTGTCCTGCTTCACACCCTTATATAGATTTGGAAAAAGGCAGGAATCCTTTGTCTCTTCGTTTAAACTTTCCCCCTGCCTTGTGGAAAAATATAAAATCCAAGATGGATTCCAGCATGAGGTGACACAGACACGTCTTCACAAGGATGCCCATCTCCCCTCCTCCTCACAGGCGTCCCACAGAATTACAGGAAAACAAATCCATTTACATCCAATTGTTTCTTGCTTAAGAGTCATCAAGTTTCCAAAGTACCATTAATGGCCCTTGCTTGGCATAACTATATTCATAACTTAGATTTATACTTCATATTTCTAACTTCCAATATAGGACTGATACATGCATACAAATAGGACGAACACATTCCGCAAATTATAACCTTTCCAATGACATGTCTCATGACACATTTTGCATAAAGCGTATTCCAGTTATGTCATATTCATATTCATAAGTATATTTCCATAAAGAATATGGAGTGCAACGTAACAGTGGGTTTCCGGCCATTGGGGCCTAGAAGATTCCCAGAAATTTTGGAATGGCTCAGAGGTGTCGTAGAGAAAGAAAACCATCGTGTTGTCTATCAGGCCTCTGTCAGCTTGGCCAAAGACTGTACTGGTGGGAGCGACAGATAGCCTTCTGAGCGGAGTGAAACCTTGTTACGGGTTGAGTTAAAACCCCATTGAGGTTGTCGGGCTTGAACTCACCCTTCCATTTAGATAGCAGTCGGTATAGGCTCCTGTCCTGGGGTCACAGGATCAGTGCTGCACCCAGGCTTTGATACAGACCTTTGGAGTAACCTCTTCAGTGCCCCCAACCCCAAAGAAAAAGGGTCCCCCTTTTCCTTTAGTCCCCCTTTTTCTTTGGGGTTGGCCACATGGGCTCAATGATCCTTGTACATTGGACCCTGCTGAGTCCACACTCTCCACCTGCCGGAGAGCCCCATGGATCAGTGTCATTTGTTCAGTCCTTGGGGCTCCCGTTGTCTTGACCAACCCTCCACTGATAGGGGTCGGTTTCAGCCAGTCCTGTAATGACCTAGTTACCCCACCCCAGGCAGTTACATCACCCACACATCCTATGTTTCCTGTTCTGCACCAAGAGTGGCTTTTAACCCCTTTGCATCCCCTGGGTAACAATGCATGAGAAGGAAACAGAGAGGGAAACTGAGGCCAGCACCAGCCTCAAATATATGACAGAAAGTTTCTACTTCTTCACAGCCCCACCTCAGACAAAGGGTGGGTGTGAACTTTCCCAGGAGCTTTTGACTGAGGATTGGTTTAGGAAGGAGCGGGGGCAGAGAGATCATATGGGAGCTGAGGAGAGACAAAAGATAGAACAGAGGAGAGCAGAGAGAGCAGCAGAGGCAGGAGTGTGGGAGCACAGTGTGACCATTGGAAAAGTTGGACCGAGAGTTTGGGGTTCTGCTGGCTAAAGAGGCTGCAGAGGCTGGAAGCTAAGAAAACTCCTTCCGTTCTTGGTTCTCCTGGGTTTGGAGAAGCAGGACTCATAGGTTCCTTGCAAGTAAACAAGATGGCAGCAAAGAGAAGAGCAGACTCCAGCAATTTCTCTGTCCATCCAGGATGACCTGAGGGCCCTGAATTTTGACTAGCCACTTGGGTCAAAAAGATGCAACACCAGTCTGTGTCTCTTGGCACAGGGATTCAGCTGAAGACGAACAAGTCCCTCTTTTACCATAAGAAGAGCGCCCAAGTGGGTGCCTGGATACTGGATTGATCAGAGGGTGCTCGTTGCTGTTTCCTTTAGTCCATTGTTAGAGTTGCCACAGTGGATCTAATTGTTCCAGGACGTGACAATCAGACCCACCCATTGGCCTCACGAGGGAGCAGTTCAGTGACTGCCCATGTGCCCCCAGCTTCACCAGATCAGCTTGGATTCCTTTCAGTTCTGCTTTCCCCGAAATCAGTTGCTCCCTCAGTGATTCCCAGCCGAGGTGGGGCTGGGGAACAAGACAGGTGTGTGAGGGGCCAGAAACAGTCCGAGATGGGTTTTTTAAAGGACTTTGACACTGCTTATCTCGCGGCATGGGGGGTGAGGAGTGGCAAACTTCACTATTTCTGGCATTTCATAGCCCCGCCAGCACGGCGATGCCTATAAATGCTGGCCTGTTACCTTCATTCCCGAGCAGTCCTGAAGCATTTCCAGGCCGGGGAGCTGCACCGAGTCCAGTCTTCCTCTGCTGATAGCATCTGGGGAGGCTGCTCCTTGGACGACAGCATGATGGGGTGTGTGGGTTCCCCGTGGCCATATTGCTGCTAGCGCTGCCCCTGCTGGAGGGTGAGGAAGGGGGCCGCTGTTCTCTGCTTCCTTCTTTCCTTGGTGACAGACAGGGCTGGGGGATAGGAGTCGGAGAGCAGAGCCCCCCGGCGAGAGGGCACGGGTGGGAGGGTGTTAAACATGGAAAGACAATAGCGACCCCCTATGACTTGGTCCCTGGAGTGCAAACTGGACTGTGGAGCCACGGAGCCCTCCCAAACACACCAACCAGGAGCGCCTCTCACACTGTGATGCCGATATCAAGCTACAAACCTCTGGCAGACACTGCACTTACACAGCCATCCACAGGTGGGCACACAGCCAGGTGAGTGACATGAGTGCTTCTCCCAGCTACTCATGAACCATCAATAGCGCAGCTCCTGCCAGTTCCCCCCAGCCTGCACGTTATGTGAGGTTATGAAATACTGCTGTGTATGTTACTGAAATATCTGGTGAGGTTGGAGGCACCCACAACCAGCCTTGCGGGTACAACAATGAAGTAGCCACAGAGAGTCAGACAGTGTTAATGGCTCATCCACACCCATCAAGGAAACAAGCCACTGTCCCATAGACCGTATACAATGGAGGCCGCTTGAGCAATGGGAACTGTCTCATTCCCACGTCACAGCAAAGGGATGTTTCCAGTAAGCTGGAAGAAACTATAAAAGTACGGGAGTGACATCATCACCTGGCCTCTCTCTCCTGAACTCGACAGCTGGAGGACAAAGACTTTGACCTGGGGAAGAGTGGTTCCTCTGTTTGTACCACCTGTCAGGGTGAGACGCTGCTTGATTTAAATCCTGGTTAGTTTGCAGAATCCAGACAGGGAATTTATTTTGATTTCTTCAGTATCCAACTTTGATCTCTACGCTTTTCACTTATAATCACGTACAACCTATTGTTCTGTGGTTAATAAATCTGAAGGGAGATCAGAGCCAGCGGCTCCACCCCAGCTGGGGTGTCCATAGACCCGCCCTTGGCAGTGGGTTTGGGCCACACATTGCTGGCATCCGTGGGACACGGCTGGGAGAGGGCGGTGGAAGGAAGCACATGGGTGCTGTGGGGATGGGTAGGGTGGGAGCTGGGGGCTTGTGGGAGTCTCTATCAGACATCAGATCTGTCTGGTACACTGTAAGCGCAAGCAGGATACAGGGGCCTGAACTTGCACAGCCTGGTAAGATGCCGGCACAAGATGCATAACAGGAAACCACAGAACCATAAGCTCGTGGATCTCTTGCTGACAGACTATAGCAAAGTGCTTGAAACAACCCCCTGTAAGGCAGCAGTGGACACAAGCAGTGATAAACAACTGTGGCAGACCACCGGCTCTGCCTCGGGGGGTCTTGTGCTTCTAGGCAGTTAGGGCTTGCCTCACAGGTTTGCTGTGACCCTCAGTGTAGCCTCTCTCCCCTCCTAGAGGCAAGGGTTACAGCTTACCGAGCCACCTTCATCATCGGCCAGTCAACGGGTTCGGTGTAAGAACCCCCTTTAGTCCCTGCCTTCCTTCTCAGGGAGCGTGTGTGTGTGTATGGGTGTGTGTGTGAATGGTTGGGGGGAACCCGGGCCCACCCTCTTCTCTGGGTTCCAGCCCAGGGACCCTGATTGGCAGTGGCAACAGGTATTTTTCTTGTACTACCGGAGCTATAGCTCTTCCCTGGGTTACTTCCCCAAACGGCCCCTCCTAGCACCCTCCTTGGTACCTGACCACGCTTGTTCTCCCACGGCTTTTCCTGTGCACCTTCCTTCTCCCGGTCTTCCCACAACACACCTCCTTACTCCCAGCTCCTACCAACCAGACTCGCTGAAGGGGCTTCCTTTTAAACGAGTCCCAGCCGGTTCTAAATGGGCTTCAGGTGACCTGACTGGCTGTTTCCTTTGATTGCTTCTAATCAGTTCTTTATTGGTTCCAGGTGTCTGGTGGAGTCTGCCTGACCTAATTGCTTCTAGCACCTTCCTAACTGCTCTGGAGTAGCCCTTGCCTTGGTCAGTCAGGAAACAGTAAACCTCTTTCTCCAGAGGCCAGGGTGGTTTCCTTTGACCAGATTCCGACTTTCCACGCCACCCTCCTGTAGCCCTCTGGCCTGGAGGAAAGGAGAGAGGTGCTGCTACAGGCCTTGGGCTCTCCTTGCTGCTCCTGCTCCAGCTACTCCCTCGTCTAATGCCGCCAGACAGCTGCCGGGTGGGAAGCGCTAGGAGGTAGGCTGAGGAGCGGGGACGCGGCGTGCTCACGGGGGAGGAGGAGGTGGGGCAGGGAGTGAGGGGAGCTTGGCTGCCGGTGGGTGCAAAGCACCCACTAATTTTTCCCCGTGGGTGCTCCAGCCCTGGACACCCAAGGAGTATGTGCCTATGGTTACAGTACCTGCAGAGGGATAACCGTTACTGATCGAAGTAGCGGTGCGACATTCCTTATAGGCAGACATTTCATTAATCAAAGGAGCAGTGAAAGAGTAGAACCAACTGAGATTGGGGTTGGGGGGAGACATCGTGACAGAAGCTGAATAGACCCTGAGTGCGATCGGGGCTGCCATTGTCGTGCCAGGTGCTGCACAGACCACAGCCGAGATCAGGGCTCCCGTCATGCCAGGCAATACACAGACCCCGACTTAAACCAGGGCTGTGATTGTCCAGTTTTCCTTTAGTTTCATTTCCAATTTTCTTTCTTTCTTTCTTTCTCAATCCCCTCTTTATTAAGATTTTTTAAAAATATATAAATCTAGCTAAATTTCAAAAGGAAGTGTTGCTTCGAAGTGAAAAGTGCAAATGGTTCATTTGGAATATGTCCAAGAAACAGTTCCACTTCTCTGAATTTTTTTTTCATCTGAAACTATTTGGCGAATTCAATCTGAATCTGTGAAGTTTTGGTCGACCCCAAACTACATATTTCAGGGAATAAACGATACCTCCAAATGATGTCCCTCGGCTGTGCTCACGAGCACAAGAAACACACAGCTCTAGACAAAATATCCAGCCCACCTACGTGCATTTCCCTGGCTCGGGTTCCTCACTGCTGGGGAGTGTGCAGTGCTTTGGCTTTGGACACAGTACCGTGGGGTGCCCCATATCCTTTCCCCGCAGCTCGTGGCTTTTCTTCCAAGTCATGATGTTTTTCCCACTCAGCTAGCTTTCTCTGACTTTGTCTGGTCCACAGTTAAACAAGAATCCCCACCCAGCTATCAAAGCACGCCCATCTCCTCTCCATCCTTCCTGTCTTTGCCTGGCTTTTGCCCAATGTTTCCTGCTTCTGTGTGTCTTCTCTCCAGTTAATGTGTCTCCATCCCAGCACCTGGTGTCTTTGCTCCTCCCTGGTTGAGTTTTTGCTTCCCCCTGCTTGCGGAGGAATTGGAGGGGTGGATCCTGCCAATCCCAGATTTCCAAGGTGTGTCTGCCTGAATGGGTGGCCATTTAAGGTCTAACAAATGAACATTCTCCCTAGTCTTGCTGACCCAGCCCTCCCCGATCAAGAAATGGTGGATTCCACACGAAGGCTCCACAGCCCAACAATTTCATAATACCGACTTTACACGATCAGCTGGAATTCCCGAGCTGGATGGGGCAGATCCCCAAATCGTCACTGGAGTCATGCCAAGAGAAGGGCGACAGGGTCCGAAAAACAGGGTGGAAAATTTCACTTAAACCTAAATCCCACTGTGACCTCAACCCCCACTCGCATGATACCCTTAACCATGACCCCATGATAACTTTCACCTTAACCCCATAATACCCTAAAATCCATGATAACCCTAACCCAATGATAATCTTTACCCCACAAAAAGCACATCTCCGACCTAGGTACTGTCTTTGTCACTCTCTGCTTGTCAAACTCAATTGGCAATAACATGGGGAAGTGAAAATCACTGTAGGCCTCCACGCAGTGACTTGGGCCATCACATGTTTCCGTCTGGTTTTCCAGGAAGCCCGTACTGGGGTGCCATCAGGCAGAGCAGAATGAAAGTGGTCACAACCTGTTCAGCACGTTGAATTTAACAACACTTATTTCCTTGTTTGAATGATCAGGAAATCAGTCTCCAGTATTCTCTATAGATGCAGGGAGGGGCACACAGGTACCCATAAAAACCTGCCCCACCACTTGCAGTCGGGCTTTGGTCGGAGCAATAGAGGCAGCTGCATGCAGCCACGACAGGCCTGGGGAAGGCTGAACCATGGAGCGTCTCCGCTCCCCACTGGCCCTAGCACTGCTGGCGATGACCCTGCTGCAGGGTGAGTGTGGGGTGGGGATGTAGGGACCAGCCCCTAACTCCCGGGGGGAAGGGAGCGAGATACGGGTTGTGGGGGAGGGAATTGGGCTAGTGAATAACAGGGGGATCCAACCCCTTGGCCCTTCATAGATCCCCCGGCCCATCCAATCTGGATTTGTGAATTCAGTCCTGAGCTGCCCCTCTCCGATCAATGGGGAGTGTTGATTCTTGCACCTGCTGGTGGTAAATCAAATAGAAACACTGCTGAGAATTGTGGCTGGCGCTGAGGATGGCAGGGCTGCTCTGGGGCAATGGGCGGAGCTTGGGAATTATGGGTGGAGCTACTGGCGCTCATTTGCCTGCACACAGCTTCTGAGGTCTCAGCAATGCCTGTGAATAAAGCCCCACCCCCACGACACATATTGATATCTTTCCCGTCTCTTTCTTCATTCCCTAGGTGCTCAGGGGAGTTGGAATCAGTCAGGTAAGACACCCACCACAGAACTCCAGCCTTCCCTGCCCTGGGCATGTGGTATGAGAAGGATGCTGGGAGCCAGGACTTGGGTTTGCTCCCCCGCTCTGGGAGGGGAGAGGGGTCTAGTGTTTAGAACAATTGGGGGCAGGGTTCTATCCCTGGTAATTAGAGGGGGCTGGGCTGGGAGTCAGGACTTCTGGGGTCTATGCCGGGTTCTGGACAAGGGATGTGCACTTGTCCCATGTTAACGTGGCTCCCCTGGTTTGTGCAGGGTTCAGCCGTATCATGGGGGGGCAGGATGCCAAGAAGGGTAACTGGCCCTGGCAGGTCAGTGTGCAGGAAGATGGAGCCCACGTCTGTGGAGGATCCCTCATCTCCGCCCAGTGGGTGGTGTCAGCCGCTCACTGCTTCAATCGGTGAGTAACCCTGGAAGGGGATCCCAGGCTGCCCTTACTTGGCTTGCAGTGACATCTGGCAGTGGCCTCAGCCCCCTCACTGATTTCCTGTTCCTGGTCAAGCCATCCCCATGTGGTATCACTCTGCAGTTGTTCCCCAACTGCCCCACCCCAGAGCTGGCTGCATCTCAGTGCCAGGTGAGCCAGCCCCTTGCAACGTTGCTGTGTGGCTGTTCCCCAGTTGCTCTGCCCCAGAAGTGGCTGCATTTTTGTCTATGTTCTCAGCATATCTTCCTCCCTTGATCGGTATTTTCTGCCCTCCTCTCCCAGCTCTCTCCCTGACTCCGCCTATCGCATGAACCTGGGGGAGTACCAGCTCTCCAACCCCTCCCCCACCCGGATCTCGTCCCCCGTGAGTCGCATCGTCGTCCACCCCGACTACAACGAGAGCACGAACATCGCCGACATCGCCCTGGTGCAGCTGACAGGGGCAGTGTGCTGGGTCACTGGGTGGGGCCGCACTGGGTCAGAGTGTGAAGGTGAGGGGGGGGATAGGAGTGTGATGGGTCTAATGGGTGATTGGGGGGGGGCTGCTATTCAGCCCCGATCCCAAGGGCTGGCTAATGCCTCCAGAGTCTGAGAGCCCTTCCCCGGAGCTCTGAACACACAGGGCTGTGTAGCTACAAGAGGGAAACCGCACACACACACACACACACACAGACAAAGCCGTGATCCCCTCCAGCAGGGGGCAGCACTGCACACACACACACACGCGCCCGCACGCACACACAGCTCCAATCCCCTCCATCACTGCACACACACACACACACACACAGACAGCTCCGATCCCCTCCATCACTGCACACACTCACACACACACACATACACACACACACACACACAGAGCTCCGATCCCCACCATCACTGTACACACACATACACACACAACTCCAATCCCCTCCATCACTGCACACACACACACACACACACACACACACACACACACACACACACACACACACACAGCTCCGATCCCCACCATCACTGTACACACACATACACACACAGCTCCAATCCCCACCATCATTGTACACACACACACACACACATACACACACACACACACACACACACACACAAAGACTCTGATGTTTATGTGCACTGTGAGTTGCAGCCCCTAGATGGCGACATTGTTCACACGCCTGGCCAGTACGTTGCATTGGGAGAGATTTTTCCCAGCACGGCCCCGTCCTTTCCAGCTCCCTCGGCCTCCCAGTGGCTCCATCTCCAGCTCTCTCATTCCAGATACGCTTCCGCTGCCCCAGACACTCCAGGAGGTGCAGGTTCCTCTCGTCGATGTGTCGACCTGCAGAGAACACTATGGGGAATGCAGCCTTGGGATCGAAGAGGACATGCTGTGCGCTGGGTCCCTAGGAGTCAGTCGCGATAGCTGCGAGGTGGGCTACTTGGCTTGTGAGGGCAATGCTTGGGCCGGTTGAAATTATCTGGCCCACTGTTCTGTTTGCAAACATTGGCCCTTCCTCCCCCGCTCCCCCAAAAGGCCCAGGTGGGTGATGTTTTAATTTGATCTTCTCCTGCGTCTCCTTGCCGATGAAAGTGGCTCTCCCAGCAGCAGTGCATACTGGGAGACCTCAAAAGGCTCTGTAGGATGAGAGAGGAACTCTCCGAGCGCTGACCCTGCTGAACTGGGACGGGTCTGCCTTAACCTGAGCTTAACACCAGAGAAAACAGATCGAGTGACGGTGGTAGGTCTACCCCAGCACGGAAGGAGGACATGTCATAAGAAGAGAGTGGGGTTTAGTGGTTAGAGCTGGGTGGTGGTGGCTGGGAGCCAGGACTCCTGGGTTCTCTCCCCGGCTCTGGGAGAGGAGTGGGGGCTGGTGGGTTAGAGCAGGGCGGCTGGGAGCCAGGACTCCTGGGTTCTATCCCTGGCTCAGGGAGAGAAGTGGGGGCTGGTGGTTAGAGCAGGGCGGCTGGGAGCCAGAACTCCTGGGTTCTATCGCTGGCTCAGGGAGAGAAGTGGGGTCCGGTGGGTGAGAGCAGGGGGGGCTGGGAGCCAGGACTCCTGGGTTCTCTCCCTGCTCTGATAGAGGAAAAACAGGAGCCTCTTTGTGGGAAGGGAGGCAAAGGAGTGAACCTTGCTGATGGCAGGGCCGGCTCCAGTCACCAGCGAAGGAAGCAGGTGCCTGGGGCAGCCAATAGAAAGGGGCGGCACTCCATCCATTATTGGGGTGGCACGTCCGGGTCTTCGGCTGCGGGCCCTTCAGTTCCTCTTTGGCGGCACTTCAGCGACAGCTCAATCGGGTGTTTCTTTGTTTGTTTTTTCTTTTCTTTTTTCTTCGCCGCTTGGAGCAGCAAAAAAAGGCTGAAGCCGGCCCTGGCTGACTGTAATGTCCTTCTCTCTCCCCTAGGGAGACTCTGGGGGGCCTCTGGTCTGTCCAAGGAATGGCAACTTCCTCTTGGCTGGGATCGTCAGCTGGGGGGCTAACTGCACGGACTCCTCAACCCCCAGTCCCGGGGTGTACATCCAGGTCTCGTTCTATGCCAACTGGATCCAGGAGGTCACTGGTGGCGCCAACCCTTCCGCCTTCTCTCCTGTCATACCGCTGCTTGCTGGGCTCCTCCTGACAGCCCTGTGACCTGCCCCCTGGGGGCTCCATCAATGCCACCCCCAGGCACAGATGCTCCCTCCAGCTCACCCGGCACAGCCACCCCTTCCCCCACTAAGATGGTGTCTCACCCCCCTCTGGGCAGGGGCTTCTCTATCTGGGCATAAGCTGCAAGGGGATTGGAGCCGCCAGCCGGGGTGTCTATAGACCCCCCTTGGCACCGGGTGTGGGCCCCACGTTGCTGGGATCTCTGGGACGCGGTTGGGAGAGGATGGTGGATGGAAGCACAGGGGCGCTATGGGAATGGGGAGCGCAGGGGTGGGGGGTTATATCCAGCCCTTCCTGCAGCCCTGCAGCGCCCCCTGGGGGCGACTGGGAAGCTGACGGGGACGGGCCCCACAGCTGCTTTGATCCCGGGACGCGTGCTCTGAAAATCGTCAATAAATCGGTTTTGCAAATTCGGTCTCCTCCCGGCAGCAGCCACGCAGCAGCTGGTGCCACCTCCCGCTAGGTCCCGTCCTGCCACTGCCACAGCCTCCCACGGGCTCCGCGGCTTGGTGTTAGCTGTGGGATGGCAGAGCTTAGGGGCTGTGTGCTGCACAGATCCCTCCCCAGCCAGGACTGAGGCCCCCATTGTGCCAGGTGCTGCACAGACCCTGACCAAGATCCAGGTTATTGTTGTGCCTGGCCCCATTCAGACCCCCCTCAAATGAGACGTGGCCCCCTGTCATGCCGGGCACGGCACAGACAAACTTAGTCGACTGAGGTCAGTCCCGTCCTCCCCCCCCCCTGCCATCATGCTGGGCGCTGCATAGATCCCCCCAAACTGAAATCTGGGTTCCCATCATGCCAGGCATGGCATTGACTCCCCAGACCAAGTGTGACAAAGTGGGAATGTCCTGTAATATTTTTTATGCTCCTTAGCTGTGCCTCAGTTTCCCCTGCATGCTGCATTGTTACCCCATGTGTGGGAAAGGACTGTTTGCTCTCAGGGAAGGCTAGAGACACTGGGAAATTCGATCGGTTTCACTATGTCCCTCAGGGGTGTGAAAAATCCTTCCCCAACCCCCACCCCCGGAGCAATGCTGTTAAACTGAGTTCTCCCATCGACCTAGCTACCGCCCCTGGGGGGGGGGGGGGATTAACTACACTGACAGGAGAACCCCTCCCACCGCCGTCGGGCGCAGCATCACTGAAGCGCTACAGCACCACGGCTGCAGCATTTCAAGTGTAGACAGGTCCTTAGCTGTGACCGTCACCTCGCTGTCTGAGCCGGGCCGGGGCACTGGAAAAGGACGGGCCGACCCCACGTTGGTGGAGAATCCATGAAGATGACGGCAAATCCAAGCACCAGCCGTTGACACCTGGCAACCTGCGCCCCGGCAGGAGATGGATTTCCTCACCTCTCAGCAGGGAAGATGAGAAGCACCCCCCAGCTCCAGAACACAGGACTGGCTGTGGGGGATAAGCGTTGGGTGCTGGAAGGAGTCGGGGCTCTCACCTGGGGACCCAGGAGGTCAGATGGAGAGACAGAGCTTCAAACATGGGGTTCACTGCCGCTTGCCTGGGCTCTGGGCTGCCCAGAATGGGCCATGCATTAGCCTTCAGTTCTCTGTGCTCCACAAAGGACCCTCCCTCCCCCTGTGCTGTGTGGCAGGTGACTAACCCGACGGTTTTGACAGCGCTGTGTGAGTGTCGCTGCAAATGCTGGGTGAGGTGCGTTGGTCCCTGCAGCATGGATACGTCTCTGTCAGGCATCTGGCTCAGTCGGACATGCTAAGCAGAGCTCCCAGTGTGAAGCAGGAGGGCTGGAGCCCCAGAGGTTCAGTCGAGGGGGATGAAGCCACCTGACTTACCCTGGAGGAAGAGTGAGACCCCAAGAGGGTTGGGCACATTGAAGTGGTTCATCCTAGAGTTCCAAAGATGGGGCCGTAGAAAGGATCCCGTGGCTCTGTGACAGGTGGTGGCAGTGGTGGGATGCTGACTGCACCAGGAGTATTTTGCAACAAGTAACCCGCAGTAGTAAAACTAGGGTAGTCAAAGGAAACAGCAAGAGAATGGTGGATAATCACCTCCCTAACAAGGATTGGCTACCGGTGTTGTCTTTGGTTTAGGATCTAAGGCACCAACTGATTTGGGGTAAGTGACTGGTGTCTTGGGACTGCAACCAACCTGAATGTGGTATGATTTTTCTGACCATTTATCACTATATCCAGTTTGTCTGGGTGGCAAGAGAGATTGGAGAGTGCAAGGGGACTGTCTGTGACTCCATGGTGAGTCGGTCACATTTGTTACTGGTTTGGTGAAATTACTCAGAACATATCACCAGTTTGGAGTGTCTGCCCTGTTTTTTGGTTTGCCCTGTCAGTAGGCACCTGACAACATGACAATGGGATGAACAAAGAACCCAGAATCCTGATTCCCGGCCCCCCCTGTTTTAACCCACTAGCTCCCACTCTTGTCCCAGATCCAGGGGTTGAACCCAGGAGTCCTGACACCCAGTCTCTTTCTCATGACACATGTCCAGGACAGGTGAGGCTGGAGTTTTGTGGTGGGTATCTTGCCTGTCTGATTCCAACTCCCCTGAGCACCTAGGGCAGTGGGTCTCAAACTTTTTTACTGGTGATCCCTTTCACACAGCAAGCTCTGAGTGCAACCCCCTTATAAATTAAACACACTTTTTAATATATTTAACACCATTATAAATGCTGGAGGCAAGCGGGGTTTGAGGTGAAGGTTGACAGCTCGTGATCCCCCTTGACCTCACGACTCCCTGAGGGGTCCCAACCCCCAGTTTGAGAACCTCTGACCTAGGGAGTGAAGAAAGAAAAGGCACAGATATTAATATGTGTGTGTGTGTGTGTGTGTGTGTGTGAGGGGGCGGGATATCCGCAGGCATTGCTGGGCCCTGAGAACGTGTGTGGAGGGGAATGAGTGACAGTAGCTCCACCCATAATTTCCAAGCTCCGCCCATTATCCCAGAACAGTCCTGCTATGCTCAGCGCCAGCCAAAATCCTTACCTGCCCATGGCATGCACAGTGAAAACGAGACTCAGTCAGAACTCCTGGGTCCAATTGCAACTGTGGGAGGGGAGTGGGGATTGTGGGTTAGAACAGAGGGGATAAGGTGGGATCATCAGTGTTAGGGATAAGAGTTAACGTTATCATAGGGCTAAGGTTATAATGGGGTGAGGGTTAAGGGTATCATTGGGTGAAGGTTATCATGGAGGTTAGAGCAAGGGGTATTGTCAGGGTTGAAATATGGGATTTCTTTCTTTATCCCTGTTTATTTAGATTTTCTTAAAAAATACAAATCTAGCTAAATTTCAAAATAAAGCACTGCTTTGAAATGAAAAGAGAAAATGTTTTGTTGGGAATGTGTCAAAGAACCGGTTCCACTTTTCCAAGTTTTTTCATCTGAAACTATTTGCCCAATTCAATCTGAATTTGAGAATAGCTTTAGTAGACTCCAAACTACATATTTCAGCAAATAACCTAGTCCTCCAAACACTGTCACTCAGCTGTGCTCACGAGCACAAGAAACACACAGCTCTAGACAAAATATCCAGCCCACCTACGTGCATTTCCCTGGCTCGGGTTCCTCACTGCTGGGGAGTGTGCAGTGCTTTGGCTTTGGACACAGTACCGTGGGGTGCCCCATATCCTTTCCCCGCAGCTCCTGGCTTTTCTTCCAAGTCACGATGGTTTTTTTTCCACTCAGCTAGCTTTCTCTCACCTTGGCTGGTCCACAGTTGAACAGGAATCCCCTCCTGGCTATCAAAGCATGCCCATCTCCTCTCCTCTCCTCCCCATCTCTGCCCTCCTTCTGTGTGATGGGATCCCTGGGGTGCAGTCTGGGACTGTGGGACCGCTGTGGCCCCTTAACTCTCCAGCCTGGGCTGTCTCTCACAAGGCTTTGCCAGTGCCAAGCAGCAAACCCCTCCAGGGCTGTGATCACTCAGCCACTAGCATGGTGAGCCCCCACACTCAGCTGCATTGCATGAATGCTCCCAGACCCACTCATGAATCACACAGAGAAAGGCACCAGCCAAATCCCCCAAGCTCCCAGTCTTGCACCTCAGGAATATATCTTCCTCAATGGAAAGTGGATAGACACCAGCCTTTGTAAACCTGAGCAGGTTTACCAAACACTTCAGGCAAACTCCCTGGTAAAGATGAACAGTAAAACACGTTTATTGACTACAAAAGAGAGATTTTAGGTGATTATAAGTGACAGGCAAAAAATCAGAGTTAGTTACCAAAATAAACTAAAATGTAAGTACGCAGTCTAAACTCTCAACCCTATTAGACTGGTCAACATCTAGACTAAGCCGTTTTTTCTCACCCCACTGGATATTGCAGTTCATAGTACACAGGTTTCATCCTTGAAACCTGGGACAATCTCTTTTTGTTGGAGTCTTCGGTCTTCTGAGTGTCCTCATTCCTTGCAGCATAGGTGGGGGGCAGGAAAAAGGCAAAGGGTGGGGCCCCCGTGTTCAGTTTTATACCCTCAGTCCATTTGCTTGGAGAACACAAGTCCAGGCATGTCTGGTGGGCATTTCTGAGTCCCCAGGCAAGATTGAGCAATTCCCCTGGTGTGGCCTTATGAAGGCGAGTCATTGCATTGTCGCTCCCTTGCTGGACAATGGCTGTTGACGGTTGTTCGACACCTGCCCGGGCGTTGGTTCTCCCCCTGGTGATTGTGTTTGGGGAGTTAGTATCTGGGCGATTCCCCAGTTCACAGCATATTTTCGTGACAATCCTCCAACACAATTCTCATAACTTCATATGCATTAATGATGCATTTGGATGGAAGAGTGGGTTTCAGCAGATCCTAACCTTTCCCATGACAGCTTACAAGGCCTGCTTTGTAGGCAATATCACAATTATATACAAATGATGAATCTGGGGGTTACAGGGCCCTCCCCTAGGGTGTAGCGTGTCACATCCTGCTTCTGTGATCCTTCCCTCCCATCCCAACACCTGGTTTCTTTGTTCCTCCATGGTCAATATTTTGCTTCCCACTCCCTGCAGAAGAGTCAGAGAGGTAGATCTTGGAAGTCTCAGAGGACAACATTTCCAAGGTGTGTCCGCCTGAATGGGTGACCATTTAAGGTCGAACGAGTGACCATTGTTCCTAGCCTTGCTGACCCAGCCCTCCCCGGTCAAGAAATGGTGGATTCCACATGAAGGCTCCACAGCCCAACAATTTCATAATACCGACTTTACACGATCAGCTGGAATTCCCGAGCTGGATGGGGCAAATCCCCAAATCGTCACTGGAGTGATGCCAAGAGAAGGGCGACAGGGTCCGAAAAACAGGGTGGAAAATGACACTTAAACCTAAACCCCACTATAAACTCAACCACAACTCCCATGATACCCTTAACCTTAACACCATAATAACCTTAACCCCAAGCCCCATGCTATCCTTCACCTTAACCCCACGATACTCTTAACCCCATGATACCCTTAACCCTAACTCCATGATAACCTTTACCCCACGATAACCACATCACTGACCTAGGTGCTATCTTTGTCACTCTCTTCTGAGCACACTCAGTTGGCAATAACATAGGGAAGCGAAAATCACCATTCAGTGACCTGGGCCATCACATGTTTTCGTTTGGTTTTCCAGGATTCCCATACTAGGGTGCCATCAGGCAGAGCAGAATGAAAGCGGTCACAACCTGTTCAGCACGTTGAATTTAACAACACTTATTTCCTTGCTTGAATGATCAGGAAATCAGTCTCCATTATTCTCTATAGATGCAGGGAGGGGCACACAGGTGTCCATAAAAACCTGCCCCACCACTTGCATTCCCCAGTTGGGCTTTGGTCGGAGCAGTGGAGGCAGCTGCATGCAGCCAAGACAGGCCTGGGGAAGGCTGAACCATGGGGCATCTCCGCTCCCCACTGGCCCTAGCACTGCTGGTGATGACCCTGTTGCAGGGTGAGTGTGGGGTGGGGATGTAGGGACCAGCCCCTAACTCCTGGGGGGAGGGGAGCGAGATACGGGTTGTGGGAGAGGGAATTGAGCTAGTGAATAACAGGGGGATCCAACCCCTTGGCCCTTCATAGATCCCCCGGCCCATCCAATCTGGATTGGTGCATTCAGTCCTGAGCTGCCCCACTCCGATCAATGGGGAGTATTGATTCTTGCACCTGCTGGTGGTAAGTCAAATAGAAACACTGCTGAGAATTGTGGCTGGCGCTGAGGATGGCAGGGCTGCTCTGGGGCAATGGGCGGAGCTTGGGAATTATGGGTGGAGCTACTGGCACTCATTCTCCTGCACACAGCTTCTGAGGTCCCAGCAATTCCTGTGAATAAAGCCCCCCACCCCCACGACACATATTGATATCTTTCCCGTCTCTTTCTTCATTCCCTAGGTGCTCAGGGGAGTTGGAATCAGACAGGTAAGACACCCACCACAGAACTCCAGCCTTCCCTGCCCTGGACATATGCCATGAGAATGAGGCTGGGAGCCAGGACTCCTGGGTTCTAACCCCAGGTGTGGGAGGAGAGTGGCATCTAGTGGGTTAGAGCAGGGCAGGATCTTTGAGTCAGGACACCTTGTTGTTTGCTCATCCCATGTCAATGCTTTTCTCCTCCAGGGTGCGGCCAGCTCAGAATCTCTGGCCGGATTGTGGGGGGAGGGGACGCCCCAAGGGGCCGGTGGCCGTGGCAGGTCAGCATCCAGTACAATAGACACCACTTTTGCGGCGGGTCCCTCGTCTCAGCCCAGTGGGTTGTGTCAGCTGCTCACTGCTTCCAATTGTGAGTAACTGGGGCGGGAAGGGACCGGTGCTGCACAGACAGGCACCCTGCCTGGATCTATGCCAGGCAAACCATCCCTGGATGGCATCACTGTGAGGCTGTTCCCCAGCTGCCCCACCCCAGAGGTGGCTGCATCTCAGAATCGGGTGGACCATCCCTGTGCAGCATCGTGGGTAGTTTTCCCCCAGCTGCCCTGCCCGAGAGGTGGCCGCCTCTCATCGTCAGGTGTTCCCTCTGTGTTCCCTGGACCCAACTGCATTTTTGCCCATGTTTGCAATCCAGTTTCCCCCACTGATCGTTGCTTTCCCTCTGCTCCCCAGGGCTTTCCCCCAGTCTGCCTATCGTGTGAACCTTGGGGAGCACCAGCTGTTCAACCCCTCCCCAAGCCGGCTTTCATCCCCTGTGCGCCAGATCATCGTCCACCCCAATTACAACAGGGGGACCCATTCAGCCGACATTGCCCTAGTGCAGCTCACGGAGCCAGTGCGATACACCAATGAAATCCTCCCCGTCTGCTTGCCGGGCCCTTCCGACTCCTTCCCTGGCAACCACACGTGCTGGGTCACCGGTTGGGGGAGAATAGCCTCTGAGAGTAAGACCATCCCCCGGGGGAGATGCTATCACTCCACTCCTCAAGCCCCGTGCTCCTGGAGCCCTGTGATTCCTGTTGCATCTTGAAATAATCCCCGCCCAGCTCTCTGCTGCCCCCTGCCAGCTGGCTACCGCCGATTGGCTGTATCCCTCAGAGTCATCTGTGAGACAGCTAATCTATTGATCTCAGGTGGGAACCTTGTGTTTTAGATACAGATGGTCCCTGATTTGAATCCTGCAGTGGAACCCCCCCTCTAGGGGCAGCACGGCACAGACTGGGTCCTATGGGGATTGGTGCGGCTCTGGAAGCTGGGTGGAGGTGGGGAATGGATGCATGGAGGTGACGGGAATGGGACATGGGGAGGGGATGGAGTGGAGGATGGCTAGAGGGGAGGAGAGTGGGTGGGGGAGATAGATGGGGATAGGAAATTGTCAGGCACGGGGGTGGGTTGCAGGAGGTGATGGATCTAGTACCCTGGTTCTCTCCCCCCCCACAGTCTCTCTCCCGCCCCCCAAGGCGCTGCAGGAGGTTCAGGTCCAGCTGATCGACACTGCAGCCTGCAACACCCTCTACAACATCAACCCAGCCCCGAACATCGGCAGGGATCCCGTCAAACCCGATATGATCTGTGCCGGCTACGCTGAAGGGCAGAGGGACTCCTGCCAGGTGAGAGAGGGCTCTGGGTCGGCGGGATGCACAAGAGCCCCAGCGTGGCTCCTGTTGCCATCTAGGGCCTGCAGTGAGTAGAACGGCTGCTGCAGCCACAGAGCTCTGGACCCAGCTCCCTTCGAGTTGGCAGGTGGAGTCACAGCGCCATGCCTAGGCCCCAGCTCCTGGAGTCCTGTGATTAGGGCAGAGCCCCAGCTTTTATTTTTTATTAAAGTAATAGTAGAACCTTTGTGGTTGGGTAGAAAAGAGGGACAATGTGACTAGCGGGTAACTGAGGCCTGCCTGAGTCTGCAGAGAGCCTAAGCCAGTCGCTCTGAGATGGGAAAATATTCTATGCATCAATATGTAGGGTGTTAACTCCCAGCCCCACTGCTCTGGGGAGCCCTGCCAGTGGTCTCTGTGTAGGGCAGGAGAGGAAGAACACAGCCACCCCAGCACCTGTGAACGTAGTGGGGGATATCACCTCTACCACCAATGCCTCCTTCAGGGAAAGCGTGTGGGAAAAGCATACCATGTTCCTTTCACTTCTCAGGTTGGTGTGGACAAAATATATGGGGATAGAGGCATAGGGTGGCCCATATGCCTATAGCCCTAAGGGGCTGGATTGTGGATGCTTTGGAATGGGGACAAGGGGGAAGGCCCTCACTAATCCCAATTTCTCTGCTCCTCTAGGGTGACTCTGGGGGGCCGCTGGCCTGTGACCACAATGGGACCTGGTTCCTGATGGGGATTGTGAGTTGGGGGGATGGCTGTGGCCAGCCCAATCGTCCCAGTGTCTATGTCCGGACAGTGGCCTATGGTGAATGGATATGGGGGCACGTGGTCTCCGGGGGCCAAGCCACCACCATGGAGAACAGCACCTCTGGAATAAATGGTGCCAGATCCTCCTTCAGCACCTACACGCTTCTCTTCACTACTCTCTTGATGTCACTGTGACCCCCCTTCCATCGGGATGCCCCCCCATCCCTCCCTCCTCCATTCACCCAGCAGTGAAACCCTCCACTGTCTTGGGGCAGTGTGAGATGGAGATGGGAGAGGATCTGAGACCTATCAGCAATGCCTGAGTCTGCAGAGAGCCTGACCCAATTGCAGTGAGAAGGGAGAGCTGCCCTGAGTGTGACTGAGAGCAATGCTACCTGAGTCTGCAGAGAGCCTGAGCTGATTGCTTGGAGAGGAGGGGCACTGCTCCAAGCACCTCTATGGGGCAGCGCTTGGACATGCAGAACAAGGATGTTTGGGACTGGCTCGCTGGGAGATGGGCGGTCTAGGTGGGGCAGGGTTTATAGGTAGCCCCTCCTACAGCTCCACAGTGGCCCCTGTGTGTAACTGCATATATGGATGCTGCACCCCCATCACATGTGGTCAAAAATAAAATGGTTTTGCATCAAACTCTGCTCCCAGGTTCCCGGCTGGGTTCAATGGGCCCCTGAGGAACGCCTATTGTGTCTGCGAGAGCTTCCGCCTGGGCCAGTCCCTGCCCCGTCTGTTCCACTGGGGGAGTCATCAGTGTCACAACCCTTCCAGCCTCAGCTTCCACAGCGACGTTCTCAGACTCGGGGGGCTGCCAAGCTGAAATCCTGCCCTCCCCCCGATGTGCCCTCAAATGGTCCTTTGGGTAGCTTTGGGGTTAGTCCTGGGACCCAACTCTATCCTATGCACCACTTTGTTTACTCAGGTCAGTGCTGTGGAGGCCCCCACCCCCAAGGTTTATCCAACTTTGAGCTCTCACCCTTCCTTCCCCTAGCATTGTGGGACCCGAACAGGCCCCACTTCTAACAGTTTCCCCACGTGACCTTACAGAGAACCAGAGAGTCGTGGGGCTGGAAGGGACCTCGAGAGGCCACTTAGTGCAGCCTCTTGTGCAGAAGCAGGACCAAGTAAATCTAGACCGGCCCTGACAGGGGTGCGTCCAACTTGCTCTTAAAAGCCTCCAGTGATGGGGATCCCACAACCTCCCTGGGAAGCCTGATCCGGAGCTGAACGACCCTGAGAGTTAGATCCACCCTGATGGTGGATCCCTAGAATCTCACCAACTGGTTGAAACACTTTGGATTCAAATCTCCACCCATGGTCTGTGCATAACTCACCTGGGAGCCCGGACCTGGTGAAGGATTCATTCCCTGGGACCCCGGCTACTGTCCCAACCTCTGGATTTCCTCGGGGGCAGTTTGTGAAGGTGTCCATAGCGACCAGCCAACGTTTGCTGCTAGATTCTGTCTCAGGCAAAGCCTAAACCACGTCAGGTGCAACACGCCCCATCAGTGCCCCAACAAGTTACCACCGCATCCTAGCTCTGTCTGTCCTAGGGGAGATCTTTTTCACAAGCAGCATCACATCTCCTGCCTTCGTTTTCTACAGCCACCCAACGGAAATTTGCCCTTCGCTTGGCTAAGGTTTTTGCAACCCTGACGTGTCCAGTCATGTTAAGATCATGACATGCACTGAAAAAGGATCCCCTGAAAAGGGTTATCTGGTGCAAGCAGTTGATCCCTGAACTCATCACCCGCTGGCTCTTCACTTCTATCGCTAGATGGCAGCAGAGAGCTCCCCCCACACACACACTTCAGGAGAAGGGATGAAAGATTTCGGGGACACTTGTTATCAGCTGTGAGCTGTTTCGGCAGGGGAAAGAAATCCCACAGAGTGCAAAATGTGTTGATGATCAATGTTACCTCCATTTTATGAAAGAAAAAGCACCACGGAGCTCTGGGACACCCCTCCCAAAGCTGGGGACAGAACCCAGGAGTCCTGGCTCCCTACCCCCCCTACTCTAACCCCCTCCCCTCCCAAAGCTAGAAATAGAACCCAGGAGTCCTGGCTCCCTATCCCCCTACTCTAACCCACTCCCCTCCCAAAGCTAGAAATAGAACCCAGGAGTCCTGGCTCCCTATCCCCCTACTCTAACCCACTCCCCTCCCAAAGCTAGAAATAGAACCCAGGAGTCCTGGCTCCCTATCTCCCTACTCTAACCCCCTCCCCTCCCAAAGCTATTAATAGAACCCAGGAGTCCTGGCTCCCTATCCCCCTACTCTAACCCACTCCCCTCCCAAAGCTAGAAATAGAACCCAGGAGTCCTGGCTCCCTACCCCCCTACTCTAACCCACTCCCCTCCCAAAGCTAGAAATAGAACCCAGGAGTCCTGGCTCCCTATCCCCCTACTCTAACCCACTCCCCTCCCAAAGCTAGAAATAGAACCCAGGAGTCCTGGCTCCCTATCCCCCTACTCTAACCCCCTCCCCTCCCAAAGCTGGGGACAGAACCCAGGAGTCCTGGCTCCCTACCCCCCCTACTCTAACCCACTCCCCTCCCAAAGCTAGAAATAGAACCCAGGAGTCCTGGCTTCCAGCCCACCAGACTTTCCTCTTCTCCCGGAGTGCCTGAGAGAACCCAGTGGCTATTAACAGCCTCCCCTCGGGCTCCGCCCCTCCCACGCCTGGGAGCCCGTCTCCTGCGGGGTCCGAGCCGGCTGCGGGCAGGAGGACAGAGAAACCAGCCGAAGTTTTACTCTCCTTTCTGCCGGAGACAATTCCGCTTAGACAGAGCGAGCTGGGGGCAGGTAACAAAGGGGGGGGGGGAACTACCATCCCCCCCCCCGGGAGGGGGGGCAGGATCTCCCCCTCCAGTCTATTCCCCCCCAGGGACAGATTTGTCCCCCCCAGGTTCCCCCCCCCCTTAGATGTCTGTGACTCTCTCTAGACGGGATGCTTTGGTCCCTCTTCGCTTGTAACATGCACCAGCCCCAGCAGCCAGGCCAGCTGGGAGCACCGCCCCCCCACCCCCTGGGCCAGCCCCACGTGGGCCCTGGGTCGGGACAGCCCAGTTTAGCCTGTAGCTGGAAGATGGGGGTGATTTGGGCCGGACCCCGGCTGGGTGAGTCGCTGGGTGAGAACAGCCGGACAATGGACCGGACCGACTCCCAGGATGCCTTGGGAGGGTCTGGAGGCTCCTTCACTGGAGGGTGTCAGAACGAGGCTGCGTAACCATCTGTCCTGGGTGGTTCAGACACAACAAATCCTGCATCTCGGCAGGGGTGGGACTAGATGACCCTTGGGGTCCCCCCAACGCTGTGGCTCTCTGCTGAGAAGCCCCCTGCACTTCTGATCCGGGCCCTTGTCTCGCCTCCCCTCCACCACGAGGACCAAGATTTGCAGTCGAATCCGCAGCAGAATGTTTACACCCGTTTCCCCATTTTGGCCCCCGGGTGGTTTATCTGATGTCCGAGCTGTTTCCCTTTGGAGGAGAACTCGGCACTATGAACCCGGCCTGCTCCTTGCTGCAATCCCCTTTCTGTGATCTCTGGGATGCCGCCCGGGTCATGTCCGACAAGTCAGACTTCACTGCGCATACACACAAGCACCATGTACACACCCGCCCACCCCCTGAAATATTCCCATCAGTAACAGTTGAAATGTGCAGCCAGCCGCAGTGAGGAAAAAGGCCGCTTGACAACCTGTTAGACTTTGCTTTAAGGCTCCTGACTTTGTGTCGTTTAACAAGGGATGCTGACAAGTTGTGTTCTAAAGCTTTCGCGTTCAATTCATTTCAATGTAATGAAATAATTATTGTCTGACCCCCCCCCCCCCATTGTCAGACCCACCTCATCATTTTCCACAGCTGTGAACATTTAAATCAATACATTTTTTTAAAATGCTCAAACTCCAAACTCACACAAAGGGGCACCTGGGGGACCTCGCCGAGGCCGCACCTGGGCTGTGTTCAGCCAAAGGATTAAAGCACATGGGGCCTGGTATACTGAGATCAGAGGCCCCGACTTTCCAAGGTGCTGGGGGGTCGAGCTGGCTCTGCCCCAAACCCTCCACCCAGTTCCCAGCAAGAGAACAGTGCTGGGTCACGGGCTGGGGCCTCATCGGATGGGGCTGTGGAGGTGAGGGGGGATGGGAATGTGATGGATCTAATGGGTGATTGGGAGGGGCTGGCATTCAGCCCCTATCCCAAGGGGTGGCTAATGCCCCCAGAGTCTGAGAGCCCTTCCCCGGAGCTCTGAACACACAGGGCTGTGTAGCCACAAGAGGGAAACCGCGCGCGCACACACACACACACACATACACACACAGAGTCGCAATCCCCTCCAGCAGGGGGCAGCACTGCACACACACACATACACACACACACACATACACACACACACACTGCCTTGATCCCCTCCAGCAGTGCACACACACACTGCCCCAGTCCTCTTCAGCAGGGGGCCGCACTACACACACACACACACACACACACACACACACACACACAAAGACTTTCCCCTGACTGTGAAATTTATGTGCACTGTGAGTTGCAGCCCCAGAAGGCAATGTTGCTCACACGCTCGGCCAGTCCGTTTGACTGGGAGAGATTTTCCCCAGCCCGTCCCCGTCCTTTCCAGCTCCCCCATCCTCTCAGTGGCTCCATCCCCAGCTCTCTCATTCCAGATATGCTTCCGCCGCCCCGGACACTTCAGGAGTTGCGGGTTCCTCTCATCAACTCGTCAACCTGCAGAGAACACTTTCGGGACTGCAAACGTCGGATCCAAGATGACATGCTGTGTGCTGGGTCTGAAGTCAATCGCGATAGCTGCAAGGGGGGCTATTTGGCTTAGGGGGCAGCACTGGGGCTGCTTGAAATTATCTGGCACGTTGTTCTGTTTGCAAATATTGGCCCTTCCTCCTCCGCTCTCAAAAAAGGCCCACATGGGTCATGTTTTAATTTGATCTTCCTCCACGTCTCATTGATGGAGAAAGCAGCTCTCCAAGCAGCAGTGCATTCTGGGAATCTCACAAGTCACCACAGAATGGGGGGAAACTCTCTGAGCTCTGGCCCCACCGAACTGAGAGCGTTAAACTTAACCTGAGCTTAATGCCAGAGAAAACAAATCTAACAAGGGCGGTAGCTCTGCCCCGGCACTGCAGCAGGACATGGCATGGGAGAGGAATGGGTTTTATCCCCAGCTCTGGGAGGGGAATGGGGTCTTGTGGGTTAGAGCAGGGGGGGCTGGGAGCCAGGACTCCTGGGTTCTGCCCCGGGCTCTGGGAGGGGAGTGGGGGCTGGTGGGTTAGAGCAGGGGGGGCTGGGAGCCAGGACTCCTGGGTTCTCTCCCCAGCTCCTGGAGGGGAGTGGGGTCTGGTGGGTTAGCGCAGGGGTGGCTGGGAGTCCGGACTCCTGGGTTCTATCTCTGCATCTGGTAGAGGAAAAACAGGAGCCTCTTTGTGGGAAGGCAGCCTCTCTGACCATAATGTCCCTCTCTCAGCCCAGGGTGACTCTGGGGGGCCTCTGGTCTGTCCAAGGAATGGCAACTTCCTCTTGGCTGGGATCGTCAGCTGGGGGATTAAGTGCACAGTCTCCACACCCGTCCCACCAGGGGTGTACGTCCGGGTCCCAGTCTATGTCAACTGGATCCAGAATGTCACGGGTGACGCTGGCCTCTCGATCGTCTCTCCTGCTGTACCCAGTGCCAGTACTACCCCACTGGGGTCCCTCAGCAATGGCTTAGTCTGCTCATGCCTAGTGCCGGCTCTGGCTGTACTGGTCCTTGCTGGGCTCCTGCTGACGGCCCTGTGACCTGCCCCATTGGGGCTCCCACCCGTGCCAACCCCCCGGCCCAGATAACATGGGAGCAGAACCCCCCCTCCTAAGCATGAGCGGCAGAGAGAGCAGAGCTGGCAGCCCCCCGCCAGCCGGGGTGTGTATAGACCCCCCTTAGCACTGGGTGTGGGCCCCACTTTGCTGGGGTCTGCGGGACGCAGCTGGGAGAGGCTGGTGGATGGAAGCACAGGGGTGCTACAGGGATGGGGTGGGGAGGGGAGGGGGGTTTCATCCAGCCTTTCCTGCAGCTCTGCAGCGCCCCCCGGGGTGACTGGGAAGCCGACGGGGAAGGGCCCCACAGCCACTCTGATCTCGGGACTTGTGCTCTGAAAATCGTCAATAAATCGGCGTTGCAAATTCTGACTCCTCCCAGCAGCAACCGCGACCTATCCCGCAGCAGCTGGTGCCGCCTGCAACTAGGGCCAGTCCTGCCACGGCAACAGCCTCCCCTGGGCTCCGCGGCTTGGTATTAGCTGTGGGATGGCAGAGTGCGGGCACTGCCCATCACGCCGGGTGCTGCACAGACTCCCTCGACCAAGATTGGGGACCTCGTTGTGTCAGGTGCTGTACAGACACTGACCAAGATCAGGGCCCCTGGGCACAGACCTCCTCCCCGATCAAAACCTGGGTCCCCATCGTGCCAGGCCCAGCACTGACTCCTGAGAAAGTGGGAATTTTCTGAAATATTTTTATGGTCTCTAGCTGTGCCTCAGTTTCCCCTGAATGCCACATTGTTACCCCGTGTGTGGGAAAGGGCTGTTTGCTCTCAGGGCAGGCTAGAGACACCCCCCTGGCCTGTGCTGGGAAATTCGGTCTGTATCACTATGTCACTCAAGGGTGTGAAAAATCCACATACACCCCCGGGCAAGTTAAACTGACCTAATCCCGGGTGTCGCCAGCTCTAGGTCAGTGGGTGAATTCTCCCTTCGCCCCAGCTACGGCCTCTCGGGGAGGTGGATTAACTACGCTGATGAGAGACCCCCCTGCAGCATTTCAAGTGTAGCCAAGCCCCGAGGCAGGACTGTCGCCTCGCTGCTGGGCTGGGGCACTGGAATAGGACTGGCCACAGAGCCGCCCTTAGGATTTATGGGGCCCTATGTGGTATTATTGAACTGGTGCCCCTAGCCCCGACTTGCTCTTAGCAACACAAACAGAAGCTGACCGGATTGGAAAACTTGCCACGTGCACTTTATTAAAATCAGTTTCATTGTGCTGCATTCACCCCTAACCCTGCACTTCCCTCCCACCTGCGCCCCCAAACCCAGCCCTGCGCTGCAAGTGTGCCCTCTACACTGCCCCCTTGCCCAATACGCCCCACCCCCTTATACCCAGCAACCCCCATGCCCAGTGGCCCCTCACCCAGAGATCTCCACTACAGATCCCTATGCCAAGCAATCTTCCCCCCAGCCCCTCCGCACTGCCCAGCGCCCTCTCACAGCCCCCCACTGCCCAGTGCCCGTCACAGCCCCCGCACTGCCCAGCGATCTCCCCACCACAGACCCCCCCAACTGCTCAGCGCCCCTGTCACAGCCCCCCCAACTGCCCAGCACCCCATATTCCTGAGGAAATTCAGCGCCAAAAAATTAAATTCTGTGCACAATATTCTAAAATTCTGCAAATTTTGTCAATAAATAAAGGTGGGGGCTCCAGCGTGGCAGTGGCAAGCATTGGCCACTGGCTGCATGGAGGTGGGAGATCACCCTGCAGCCTCCCCTCTCCTCCCCTCCTGGGATAGGGCCTTGGCAGTGAGATACCTCTGCTCGGTGGGCCTGTCAAAAGGCCACTGGGAAGCGTTTTACATGAGGGCTGGGATGTCAGCCATGACCCCAAATCCATTTGAATGACAAAAAAGAAATAGCTGATACCAATGGTGGAGTCCAGCCCCCATCCAGGCCCTGGCCTGCCACTGCTCTGGGCCATCAACCCCAAATGGCCTTTTGTTCTCTCTAGAATAGAGCATCTCCCGCTAATCCTGACAAGTAAAGAGGTTCTTGAGATGTGCAGTTTAATAAGAAAATAATTAGATTCAGGCACCAGGCTTTTTTTCTGCCTGATTGACACCCCTGGTTGCCACGCACGGCTCAGTGGGATTGTACTGGGTATAACTCAGCGCGCAGTTTCAACAGTGCTTCAGCAGTGGGGCTGGAGCCATAACCAGCCCAGTCTCATTTGAACAGTGGCTCTTGGTTTGGATTATTTAAGGCCATTTTCAAAGGTCTTTCCCACAGGGGAGGAAGAAGGTGCTGCGTTCTCGAAGGGACCTTTCGAATCCCACTCAACTCTGCACTGCTTAGACCTCTCCCTCCTTTAACATGCTGCCAGCTTGAGAGACGGCCCGGGAGCTACTTGGATCCACAGGGAAAAAAATCACGTCCCTTTTCCCTAAATAAAAGTTTTCAGCTACTCCAGCCTTGTCAAGTGCGAGTCCATCTTCCTCCCCAGCTAAGAGGTGGCTCCCTCCCTTGCATTCTGCAGCCTGATTGCTGCTTTCCTGCTCCAGGTCCATCCCCCTCCTCCGACTGTTTGAGTGTCAGTTTCCTCCTGTTGACACTGGAATATTGTGAATGGGCAGGAAAAGCAAACGCCACCTGCTTTTATTTTCCTTTAACTTTCCCTCCTCCCCAGCCTGGTTGTGTGTGTGCCTCTCCCTCCTCCCAGCCCGCTCTGCGGCTGATCCCTGCTGGGGAAGGGAGGAGAGGAACGGGGGATCCTTGGCATCTGGGCTTAAACTTCAGCGAAGAGAGAGGTGGAGTGAAAAGGAAAGTAGGAGAGAGATTGCAGGGAGTTTGCCGGGGCAGGGCATGTGGGCAGAAGAGGGGAGAGGGGCAGGTATAGTGGGGAGCTGCTTGGAACAACTGCTCTCCCCTGGGTCTCCTCCCCTCCGCCGTGAGGCCCAGAGGTTCGCAGCCGAATCGGCAGCAGGATGTTTCTGGCTTGTTTCCTCACGTTGGCCCCGGGTGGTTTCTCTGAGGTCCGAGCTGTTTCCCTTCGGAGGAGAAATTGGGGCTAGGAGCCAGGCCTGCGCTTTGCTGCAATTGTCTTTCTGTGATCTCTGGGAGGCCGCCCGGGGCCATATCCAAAAGTCCAGACACAGACACGTCGATTCTCAAGCCAGACAGGACCATTGTGATCACCTTGCCGACGCGGCTTAGCTGAGATCTGGTCCTGGCCGGGCCGTTCCCGTGGGGAGGAGAAATCAGTGCTGTGACTTGGGCCTGCCCTGTGAGACCATCCCCAATCGGGTGGCCACCTGCCCAGGTTTTCCCGGGAGGTAGCCGCGTTTTCCTGGAGGTAGCTGGGCCGGGCCCTCTGTCCAGTGCCCATGGCCGGCTGGGGTGGAGACTATGGGAGGAGGTATGGGAACAGTGGACGAGGCGTGCACTGCAGCCCTATTTCTGTTCCCTGCACAGGTGCTGAGGAGAATTGAGACCAGCCAGGGAAAGACTCGGGGCTCCTGGGTTCCGTCCCTGGTTCTGGGAGGGGAGTGGGGTCTAGTGGTTAGAGCAGGGGGAGATGTCAGCCTTGCCCCATGTTAACATGGCTCCCCCGGTTTGTGCAGTGCAAAAATGGAGTCCACAGCTGCACAAAATCCCTCAGCTGAGCCCAATGGGTGGTGTCAGCCGCTCACTGCTTTGATGGGTGAGTAACCCAAGTGGGGGGCCCCAGGTTGCCCGTACTTGACTGGTGTTGAGATCTGTCTGTGGCCTCAGCCCCCTCACTGACTTCCTGCTCTTGGTCAACCCAGCTGCATGGTGCCGCGCAGCCGTTCCCCTGCTGCCCATGTGACGAAGCAGGGTTTTTTTTCAATGGTTTGTATGCAGAGGGAATAGGACTCAGTTTCCCTATGAAAGGTGCCTCCTTACTGCCTCCTGCCTTCCACCCAGGGTGGGAGGTGCACTCTGCAGATGCACCTCTGAACTCTGGGGCTGCACTGTCCAAGGACAGCAACTGGGAGTGGGGTGCGGAGACGGGACGGGGGATACGTCTGTGCTGACAGACATTGAGCCGGGGTTGGGATTCACAGCCAGTGGATTCGAGGGGCTCCTGGATGCTAAGTGGGGGCACTCAGGCTACACCCATGGCATGTCCAACGGGACCATCCCTCACTCCGTGGTCATATTTGCTACTCGATTGGAGAAATCGAATGATAGAACCTATAATCCGTTTGGGGTCCCGGCCCTGCCTTTTTGACAGTCTGCCCTGAGTCTGGCACTCATGGCTGTGAACCACTCCAGGCAGCGTGACAGGTTTCCCTCACCGGTTTTCCTTCTTCCCAGCCGTGGCTGGCTTTCCCTCAGTCAGGACCTACCACAGAAGCACAAGGGGCTGGTTTCCCTTGTCTGCCTAAGGGAAAGATCTTTGCCTAAGTAGGTTTCTCATCTATATTCATTTCCAGAGCCTTCAAACCCCCACCCCCCACCCCACCCCACCCCACCCCTTGGTTGAAGGACCCATCTTTCTCAGCGTGCAAGGGCTCTGTTCCCTTCTCTGTGAGTGTAGTGATGGAGGCCAAAATGGCTTCTCTCTTGGCTGATATCTCCCAAAGTTTGACGAGCTTGTTTCAAGAGGCACGACGGCCCCAGGCTTTTCTTCCTTCCTGGGGGCTTCCCGTCCCCCTGTGTGTAAATGGGGCTTCCATTGTTTTGATTCTGCCAGGCTTAATTTATATAGGAGACAGGTACATAACCGCCTCCCCCCACATGTGGGAGGGAAACTTTCTCCCAGTTTAGCCACAGACTTTAAAGCATAGTATCATTAAATATCCATATTTCTTAGATAGTGTTTAGACATACATTTCAAAATGATATTAAGCACCAGGGGGTCATTAGCTTTCAGAAAAGACTTCTCTCCATACCCTCTTCTAATGCAGCGGATTGTACCCAATCCGTTAACTGAGTTGATTATCACACAAGGTTCAGACCAATAAATCTTTGAAATGGATCCTTCAGAAAAGTAAAACTCAGACGGAGCATCTCTCTCCTGCTGGGTATAAACACCAGGCTGTCTTCTCCCCACTTGTCAGTGTGAGCTTTGCCTCCACCCTTGTTAGTTTGACAGGTCTGTGTGCTGCTTTTGGGTAAACTGAGGTAAATACACAGTCCTTCCCTTAGGAACAATCTGTTTAACAACTCCCCCTAATACACCTGGTATGAACATACTTTAGGTACCATCCAGCATATGTCCATAATTCTTAGCACCCATCGCATACGTACTTCACACAAGGATATGATTACATAGTTATTAGTTCTCAAATGATATCTCATAAGGGGTATTTTGCACAAAGATTATCACAATAGTGTGTAGGGTGTGAATACCCAGGCCTAGTGTCACAGGTGAGATGGTCTATGTGCACAAAGGGCGAGGGAGTGCTGGTGTGGGATGGGGACCCAATCTAAGAGGGGTCACAGGGTCAGCCACAGAAGCACAGTGAGGGGAAGGACCCTGTGGATGATGACGACAGAGGAATGGGCACTGTTTGGAGATAATTTCACCACCGTGAAAGTCACACCAGGCACATTCTTTTGTATCCACTCATTGTGGGCATTTGGGCGGTTGTAGACCCCAGGGTAACCGGCGGCAACATTGGTTACCCCGTTCACTGTCGTCGTCAGTAACCAGCTCACAATCCCACCAAGGTACCAGGTCCCGTTCTCCTGACACACCAGGGGTCCCCCGCCATCACCCTAGAGACAGGGAAAGAAACAGGGTTTGAGGGTGGAGTCCAGCCTCCAGCATCCACAAGATCAGCGGTGGATTCTCTCCATCTCTCAATAATTTCACATCCCCACTAGCTGCCTTTATGGGAGATGCTTTACCCAGACCCAAACCTTGGGGCTCAGTGAAGGGGTAACTGGGTGCAGTTGTGGGCTGGGTTATACAGTAGGTCGACTGAACGGGCTGATGGACCCCACTGACTTTATACTCTATGGCTCATCCTCAAGCCAAGAGGTGCCCTGTCTAAACTCTGGGGAATGAACTCAGGGCTCAGGCCCCCCATCCAGGCCCACTGTTTGGTGGGTCCCCCCGACACACAACACCGAGTCATCAGGGACAATGGGCCAAGAGCAGTGATGGCCCTTATCTCATTTGGGATCTGTGCTGCATCCGGCCCAAAGGGAGGTCTCCAGATCTCAGTCAGGGAATCTCACCGGAGCAAAGCCTTTATAGCCTTTCATGTCCCCGGCACACAACATGTCGTCTTTGATGGGGCTGTAACCCGCCGGCTTTTTTAATGCTTTACGGTAGTGACTGTTGCAGGCCGTGGAGTCTACGGTGAGCACCTCGACCTCCTGCAGCGTCGCCGATAGGGAAGAACTCACTGGAATGAAAGGCCCGAGGGCGGAGTGACTCAGGGGGAAGGAGTGGAAGGCACGTAAAAAGCGGTCACATTAAAGATCCATACAAAGTTCCCAGCTCTGGTAGGGGAACAGCATCCAGTGTGTTAGAACAAGGCAGCTGGGAGCCAGGGCTCCTGGGTTCTATCCCCACCATTGGAAGGGGAGTGGGGGCCTAATGCAAACTTTTGCTTTCTGAGCGCCCCCCCTCACCCCATGTTATAAAAACTCCACAGCCCAGTTGTGCCACAACAACTGTTTTCCTGCCTGTAAAAGCCAGGGCCGGCTTTAGAGGGTAGCAAGCGGGGACGTTGCCTGGGGCCCCACGCCACAGGGGGCCCTGGGAAGCTAATTTGATCAGGCTTTGGCTTCAGCCCCTGGTGATGCAGGGGGTTGCTCCGCTCAGTTTTGCAGGCCCAAACTGATTCAGAAGCCTAGGTCTTATTATAGATACTTGGGGACAGATTGTCAAAGGGGTTTGGGCACCTATTGGGAACGGGAAGGTGCCCAGTGGGGTATTGAAAAGCTCCGAGGCACCTACAGCAGCTGGCACTTCGGAATCTAAGTCTAACAGAGTGTCAACGCCACTTAACCTGCACAGCGACGTTTGAATACCCCCGTAGGAGCCCGTCTGCACCGTTAGGCGCTTAAACCCCTTTGGCAGTCAGGTCTGTAGGGTGCGTTTGAAAATGTTGAGCTTTGTCTACACAGTTTGCCCTGGTTTGGTTCCATGGGTTTAAATCTCTGCGCAGATACTGCTCAGTTCCAGGTCAGGGCTACACACATGGCCGTGAGGATACAGCTAGGTGTGTGATTTGATAATGCTGGGTGACAGCTGATGGGCCGCCTCTGACACTGCTTCCTGTTGGTCTAGAGCAGGCATCGGTAAATATACGGGTGCCAACTACACCAATAGGAGTGGTTTGAAACCCGTATCAGGGCACATGCATGCGTACACACATACACGCTTACCCACCCCCCAGATATGAACATCCATTCCTTGTGCCAGGAATTGAATCCCCCATGCAGCCACTAGATGGCGACATTGCTCAAATACACACCTGCACACCAGACTGAAGCCAAACCATCTTTGTGTAGACCCCGGGAATGGCTAATTTAAGTTTAGATGAAACCTGCTCGGAAATGAGATAAGGCAACATGGGCTGACACAAGTTTAAAGTAAAATAAGAGACTCCATACAGCCTGAGGTACTGCAATAACTAGATTTCATCTGAACATCACACCTAAAAAGGGGCGTAACTGTGTGTATAACTATAGCGTTGCAGTTACGCCAGTGTCTAACTGTAAAACGGTGCCTGCAGAAATGCAAGTGATTATAACCAGGCTTGGCAGAACTGAAATCTTATTTTTTTAAGTCATTTTGATAGATAATATCAATGCTGAGTTTTAAGATTTTTGTTTCGATTTAGATTTTCACAGTTGTGCAAAATTCCGGGTTTTAAGCTAAGTTCTGCAGTTTCATGGACATTGGCCAAACCGGACAGTCTCTATGCAAAAGAATAAATGGACACAAATCAAACATCAAGAATTGTAACGTTCAAAAACCAGTAGGAGAACACTTCAATCTCCCTGGACACTCAATAACAGACTTAAAAATGGCCATTCTTCAACAAAAAACCTTCAAAACCAGACTTCAATGCGAAACTGCAGAACTGGAATTAATTTGCAAGTTTGACACCATCAAATTAGGCCTGAATAAAGACTGGGAGTGGCTGGGTCACTACAAAAAGTGATTTTCCCTCTGTTGATACTCACCCCTTCTTGTCAACTGTTGGGAATGGGCTACATCTACCTTGATTGAATTGGCCTCATTAGCATTGACCCCCCACTTCGTAAGGCAACTCCCATCTTTTCATGTGCTGTGTATTTATACCTCTCTACTGTATTTTTCTCTCCGTGCATCTGATGAAGTGGGTTCTAGCCCACGAAAGCTTATGCCCAAATACATTTGTTAGTCTCTAAGGTGCCACAAGGACTCCTCGTTGGTTTTGTGTAATTGTCTAATTGGACCTGTTTAAGGTATAACTGTGGCAATATAGCTGCACCTTTATAACTATATGACTGTTTAACCATATAACTGTGTCTGTATAATCATATACGGTATAACTGTACCTATATCATTAGATAGAACTGTGACCACATAACAATATAATTGTATAACTGTACAACTGTACCTGCAAAACCATGTAACTGTTCAATCATATAACTGTAAAACAATAGAACCATGCCTGTATAACAACATCACTCCGTAACCATACAGCTGTGGCTGTATAACCATGAGCCTAAGAATTGCCGTACTGGGTCAGACCAATGGTCCATCTATCCGACAATGGCCGGTGCCAGATGCTTCAGAGGGAATGAACAGAACAGAGCAATTTTGAGTGATCCATGCCCTGTTGTCCAGTCCCACTGTCTTGCAGTCAGAGGTTTAGGGACACCCAGAGCATGGGGTTGCATCCCTGACCATCTTGGCTAATAGCCACAGATGGACCTATCCTCCATGAACTTATCTAATTATTTTTGGAACCCAGTTATACTTTTGGACTGCACAACATCCTCTGGCAATGAGTTCCATAGATTGACTATGTGTTGTATGACTAAATACTTCCTTATGTTTGTTTTAAACCTTCTGCCTGTTAATTGAATAGGTTCTTGTGTTATGTGAAGGGGTGAATAACACTTCCTTATTCATTTTCTCCACACCAGTCATGATTTTATAGAGCTGTATCGCATCCCACCATGTAACTGTGTAACAATGGCTGCATATCCATCTAACTGTAATGGTGCCCGAATAATACTTAGTCGTGCCATGAGTGCAGGGGACTGGACTAGATGACCCCTCGAGGTCCCTTCCAGTCCTACAATTCAATGATTCTATAAATGTATAACTCTCAGTTCATCTGTGCACATATGAATCTGCAATCACCCCGCCCGTAACCTTCACCCACTTCTGGGTTCTTCCCCTGCCCTTCCCCTCTCTAACAGCTACAAGTCTTACTTACCTTGTGGTAAACGTTTTCCCCAGCCAGTCACCCAACAGGACTTCCCAGCTGGCACACGGACGGAGGCATCAAGCAGACACACGGGGCTGATGGTGGCTGTGAGCGAAATCGGATTCTCCAGCTCCACCAGCGCGATGTCAGCCTGGGCTGTGTCACTGTCATAACTGGGATGGAGGATGATCCGCTTCACCGCTGAGAATGTCTGGTTGCGGGTCTGATCGAAAATGCGTGTTTCACCCAGCTGCACCCGATACACTGAATTGATCACAGGCCTGGATGCAGGAAAACATTGTTGTGGAACTGCCGCATAGTGATACCACAGGGGGATGGCTTGTGTGGTGCTGAAATGCAGCCATCTCTGGGGAAGGGCAGCTGGGAAACAGCCACACATTACGCCACATGGGGATGGCTTGCCCAGTGCTGAGATTCAGTGATCTTTGGGGTGGAGCGCCTGGGGAACAGTCACACAGCGATGATGTGCAACAGGAAGCCAGTGAAAAGGGAAAGGGAATTTTTCCAGAGCAGCTGCAGTCACTGTCTCTGCCCTGCCTGGGGTACTCACGTCCTGAAGCACTGAGCTGCTGACACCACCCAGCTCTCAGAGATGAGTGTACCGCCGCAGATGTGGGAGCCAGACATCTGCACGCTGACCTGCCAGGGCCAGGCCCCGTCCTTGGCATTTTGGCCATTCAAGATGCGCCCTGAGACCAACGGCTTGCCACAGCCTGGGGAAGAAAAGAGGGAAACTGCATTATCCCTGGGCAAGGGAGCTAAAGTGGGGAGAGTATAAATTATTATAAGTGTTACCTGTCTATAAGAGTGCAACTGTTCCCCTCCCAGAGCCTGGGATAGAACCAGGAGTTTTGGTTCCCAGCCATACTCTGGTTCCACATATCCAGGGCAGGGAACACTGGTGTTTTACTCTGAGCACCTTACCTGTGTCATTCCAACTCCCACGTGCACTGTGACACGTTTCAGGGTGACCCGCACTGTCTGGATTGCACCATTACCCCCTGCTCCCAATGGGGGGAGAGGGGGTGAGGAGGGGAGCCTTGCCAGTGCCTACCCGGGCAACTCTCCCAGTCACTAGCTTCTGGCATCCCAGGTGCTCTGTAAGCCCTGCTCTATCCCTCTGCAGGAGGCAATTCACACACCCAACTCCATTACACTCCAGTGCCCAGTCCCATCTCTGCCCACCTGCAATGAGCACCGATCTGCTGCCTCCGTGGAAACAGCGTTCCCCAGCACCCTGCTTCCCCTCAGTTCAACCCTCTCCTTAGCACCCACCACTTGGACGTGTCTATAGCAAAACCAAGCCAAAGTTGATTTAACAGAGAATCAAAATAAAGCCAAGGAACAGGATGTGGAAACATGAAGCTATAAGAAAAACATAAAACACAGTCTACAGCCTGTACCTGTTAGCAAAGTACTGTCCTGTCCACTAAGGTGTTTCTCACCCCACGCTTAGTTCTTCCAGCCCTTGTCCAGCCCATAAAGTTGGGACCCCCCTCCTGTAATGGGTAACCACATGGACCATCTTCTTCTCTTATCCAGACACAAGCTACTGCCTCTTAGCCCGGGGTGTGGGGGGCTCTTCCGAGCACTCTCTGGGGGGTCATTTGTCTTTGTGAATCTCCAGCCTGCATCTCGTCCAGACAGTAAACAGAGGCTGTCTCCACGGGCGTCCAGTTTTCAGACGCCCCATCAGATTTGGAACCCAGCGTCCTACATGACCAAGCTATAAATTAATTCCCCACACAAACAGCTCGCAATAACCACAGCAATCAACTCAATCGCAGAGACCCAATGTGCCCCTTTCATTGTACGTGGTCGGGTACAGATATAACACCCCTGCCAGCATGCGGCTGGGTGAGTTTGGGCGTGTCTGTATCACAAGCACTTAGGGCGTGAAGAAAGAGCATTCTTATTATGGGGTTGAGACTGCCATGGAGATTAGGTTAAGGGTTATCATGGGTATAGGGTTATCATCAGGGCTAGGGCTCAGGGGGTATAAAGGGGGACGAGAAATTGAAAAAGAGAAACCTGCATCCCACTGAAATCACAAGGCTAATTCGGAGAGGCAGAAAAATCTGGATTCCCTTGCAATTCCTGGGCATAGCCCCAGGGCAATTAAAGATCAAAATATTCTTTACATAGGTCCATTAAGTTAATAAAAGCCATCTTGGTAGAACTTTAACTCATCCTGTCTTCATTCTGCCACTGTGTGAGAAAGAAAGAAAGAAAGAAACCCCGCATTTCAACTCAGACCCTCACCCCCATGATAACCCTCATGCTATAATGCCCTGACCTCATTATATCCTTAACAATATAATAACTTTAACCCCCGTCCCTAACCCCAATGACACCATCTTATCCCTCCTGCTCTAACCCACTAGACCCCACTTCCCTCCCACAGCTGGGATAGGACCAAGTATTCCTGGCTCCCAGCCTCATTCTCATTCCACATGCCCAGGCTAGGTGAGACTGGCATTTTGCTGTGTGTCTTACCTGTTTGATTCTGACTGCCCTGGGCACCTAGGGAGTGAAGAAAGAGAAGGGAAAGATATTAGGATGTCAGGGGTGCCATTGTTGGGGTCTGGCATGATGTGCCTGGGGGGATGGGTGCCAGTAGCTTCACACACTCTCCTGAAACAGCCCTGGTAGCCTTAGCAACAGTTAAAAATCTTAGAAGAGTCACTATTCAGCTTGCCATCTGTAGGTTCCAGAGTTAACAACCCCCATTGATCTGAAAGGGGTGGCTCAGGAGTGAATGTAGAACTAGGGGCTAGATGGGGAGGGGCATCTATGAAGGGTGAAGGGGTTGGATCCCCCTGTTATTCACTAGCCCAATTCTCTTTCCTGTAAGCCCATCTCTCTCTCCCCACCCCCCAGGGAGGCAGGGTCCAGTCTTCCATCTCCACTCCACCCCACACTCACCCTGCACCAGGCTCGAAGCCAGCAGTGCCGTGGCCAGGAGGGAGCAGAGATGCCCCAGGATCCAGCCTCTCCTGGTCCGGTCTTGGCCAAACCCAGCTGCCTCCATCGCTCCGACCAAAGACAAGCTGGGGATTGAACTCACCTGGGCAGGTTTTTATAGACACCAGCTCCTGCCTCTGCCCTCCCCACATCTACAGAGAACAGATGTGACCGGTCCCACAATGAGCCACTCAAGGAAACACTCAAGGAAATTCAGCACACAAACAGGGTGTGACCCTTATCATTCTGCTGTCTGGAATTGTCCCACACATAAAAGTACAATGGCCAAGGTTAATATGGGGTGATTTTCACTTCTGTGTATCCAGGGCCGGCTCCAGGCACCAGCTTCTCAAGCAGGTGCTTGGGGCGGCCGCTCCGGAGAGGGCGGTATTCGGGTCCAGGTATTCGGCGGCAATTTGGCGGATGGTCCCTCACTCCGCCTGGGAGCGAAGGACCTCCCGCCGAATTGCCGCAGCAGATCGCGATCGCGGCTTTTTTTAGATCGCGATCGCGGCTTTTGTTTGTTTGTTTTGGTTTTGGCTGCTTGGGGCGGCCAAAACCCTGGAGCCGGCCCTGTGTGTATCATTAGCAAGTGATTTTGCCAAGAGGGTCATAGATGCTAATGTGAGAAGGCACCACTGTAATAATCTAGTTTGACCCCTGGTATAACACAGGCCAGAGAATTGATGCAAAAATTGTCAGTGATGGAAAATACACCCCAATCTTTGGTTAATTGTTCCACTGGTTATTTACTCTCACTGTGAAAAAATTACACCTTATTTCCAGTCCGAATTTGTCTAGCTTCAGCATCCAGCCATTGGATTCTGTTAGACCTTTCTGTGCTAGACAGAAGAGCCCATTATTAAATATTTGTTTCCCATGGTATTTCCAGACTGGGATCAAGTCACTCCTGAACCATCTCTTTCTTAAGCTACAAAGATTGAACTCTTTGAGTATCGCTTTAAGGCAGGTTGTCCAATCCTTTAATCATTCCCAAGGCTCTTCTCCGACCCCTCTCCAATTTATCAACATCCTTTCTGACTGGTGGACGTAAGGGCTGGACACAGGATTCCAGCAGCGGTCGCACCAGTGCCAAATATTGAGGTAAATAAAGTCTCTGCTCCTACTTCGGATTCTGCCTTTTATGCCCCCCAGGATTGCATTAGCTCTTTGGGTCACAGGGGATAATTTTATGTTTTCTTCCAGCTCATTGATCAAAAACATTAAATTAGGGTTACCATTCGTCCGGATTTACCCGGACATGTCCTCCTTTTTGTGCTAAAAATAGCGTCCGGGGGGAATTTGTAAATCACTCAAAATGTCCGGGATTCCCCCCCCAGACAGAGCAGAGCGAGCGGCTGGGAGGGCTGCAGGAAAGTCCCGGGCTGGACTCCGGAGCAGCTGTAGAGGAGCTCCGCCTCCCTACCCCCCCTCCCTGCATTCTGAGCCGGCAGCTCCTCCTCCCCTGCAGCCCAGTGTCCCGGTCCGGCAGCACTGTGCAGGGGCAGCGACCGGGTTGTGTGTTGCGCTGGGGAGCTTAGCCACGTGTCCGGCTCGCACAGAGCCCAACACCCTGGTCTGAGCAGCAGGGTAAGGGGGCGAGGGGGCAGGAGAAGGGGCAGGGAGGTTCTGGAGGGGGCAGTCAAGAAACGGGGGGGGGTCGGGAGTTCGGGGGGGGGCTTTTTGGGGGGAGTGGAGAAAGTTTTGGGCAGTCAGGGTACAGGTAGGGGGTAGGGTCCTGGGGGGCAGTTGGGGGGGGTCTTAGGAGGGGACAGTTAGGGGACAAGGAGCGGGGGGGGTGGGGGGCTGGGAGTTCTGGGGGGGAGCTGTCAGGGGGCAGGAGTGGGGAGAGGGATCGGAGCAGTCAGGGGTCAGGGAGCAGAGGGGTTTAGATGGGTTGGGAGTTCTGGGGGGGGCTGTCAGGGGGTGGGGAGTGGTTGGATGGGGCGTGGGAGTCCCAGGGGTCTGTCTGGGGGTGGGGGTGTGGATAAGGGTTGGGGCAGTCAGGGGACAAGAGGCAGGGAGGCTTAGATAGGGGGTGGAGTCCTGGGGGGCAGTTAGGGGCAGGGGTCCCAGGAGGGGGCAGTCAGGGGACAAGGAACGGGGGGAGGGTTGGGGGTTCTGGGGGGGCGGGAAGTGGGAGGGGCAGGGGCGGGGCTAGGGCGGGGCTCCTCCCATCCTCTTTTTTGCTTGCTGAAATATGGTAACCCTAATTTAATGTGGACCATGATCATTTTATATCGCCCTAGTTTTTTTAACCATAATAGCGCGTGGTGCCAATTGATACGCCTTGCAGGAGTTTGCAGATATTATGTTAACTGTATTACCTTTGAAACTTGGAATCTCATCAAAAAAGTTAGAGAGACGAGGTGGTGGAGGGAATATCTTTTATTGCACCAGCTTCTGCTGGGGAGAGAGACAAGCTTTCCAACTGACACAGAGCTCTTCTTCAGGTCTGGGAAACTTTATCAAAGTGTCACTGCTAAATACCGGGCTGAACCGTTTAGTATAAGTAGTTAACACGTATTTCGAGGGGCCATTCAAGGTAAAGAGGTTCGTGAACACCCCTCCAGTCACAGGGAGGAAAGGGAGAGTAATCACCTGAGGGGGGTGGTGGGATACAGATTGTTGTAATAAGCCCTAAATTCAGTCTCTCTGTTCAGTCCGTGATTTTTAGGGCCTAGCAAAGTTATGATTTTAAGACTCTGGATTTATGGCTCATTACAACAATCTGTAACCCACTAACAACCCCCCCTCACTCCATACCCCCTCCTTACCTTCCAATGACTGAACCAGTCTTAACAGGCCTCTTCACCTTGAAATATGTGTTAACTAATTATGTTAAACAAACTGTTCCACCTTGTATTTAGCAGTGACACTCTGAGGTAGTTTCCCAGATAGCATGACCAGATGTCCCAATTTTATAGGGACAGTCCCGATTTTTGGGTCTATTTCTGATATCGGCTCCTATTACGCCCCACCCCAGTCCCCTATTTTTCACATTTGCTGTCTGGTCACCCTGTTCCCAGACCTGTGTATGCTTAAAAGTTTGTCTCTCTCACCTACAGATGTTGGTCCAAGAAAACACATTAACTCTCCCACCTTGCCTCTCTAATATCCTATGACCAACATAGCTACAACAACGCTGCATTCAAACGAAGACATCGTTAGTTTGACAGAATCTGTTTTCCATAAGCCCATGTTGATTTGCATTAATTCTATTACTCTCCTTTAGTACTTGATTAATCAAGTTCCATATCAGCCACTCCATGATCTTGCCCAGGTTGAGGTCAGGCTGACAGGCCTATACTTACCTGCATCATCCCACTTACCCTGTTTAAAATTAGCACCACCTGAGCTGTCTTCCAGGCTTTTGGAACTTCCCCAGTGCTCCAAGACTTATTAAAAAGCAGCATTAATGGTCCAGCAAGGTCCTCCGCCAGCTCTTTTAAAACTCTTGGACGCAAGTTATCTGGACCTGCTGATTTTAAAGTGTCTGACTTTTGTAGTTTCTGTTTAGCATTCCTCAGAGACACTAGAGGAATGGAAAGAGTGTTATGATTCCCATAGCATGAGACAGAGGCCTGGGCTACACTAGCAGGGGGGTTTGAATTAAGGTATGCAACTTCAGCTACGCTATTCACGTAGCTGAAGTGTCTTAGTTCGACTTACCTGGCTGTCCTCACGGCAGCGAGTCGACCGCCGCGGTTCCCCCCGTCGACGCCGCTTACTCCTCCTGCCGAGGTGGAGTACGGGCGTCGATTACCGGATCGATTTATCGTGTCCAGACGAGACATGATAAATCAATCCCCGATACATCGAACACTACCCGCTGATCTGGCGGGTAGTGCAGACGTATCCTATATCATCTGTTTCCCCCCCCAAATACAGAACGGAAATATTTATGGACTATTTCAGGCTATTCTGCAGTATGATTGATAATTCTACCGTTTTTATCTAGTAATGGGCCAACACCATGGTCAGGATTCTTTTTGTTCCGAATACATTTTAAAAACTCCTTATTGTCCTTAACTCTGGTGGGCATAGATTTCTTCTTATGCCCCTACGCTTCCCTTATCAATTTTCCACAATTCCTAACTTCTAAATAAAATGATTTATATTCATTACTATCAACTTCCTCTTTCTTCCACTTGCTAGATTTTTTTAAATGTTTTACAGTTGCCTTCACTTCCCCTCTAAACCAGGTCAGTTTCTTAACCAGCACGATCTTCTTCCTCAATTGTGGGATTGTGGCTTTTGGGGGTTCAAGTAAGGCGTTCTTAAACAACTCTCAATTATCATTCACATTTTTCTGATTATATCCTTCCTCTCAGTTGATAGGTCTCAGAATTGTTTTTAGCTTTGTGAAGTTGGCCCTGTTAAAGCACTAAGTATATATCTGTCACTGCTCTGGACTTTCTTCTGCTTGTACATCATCACTTGTACCTAAGCAACCATTAACTTTTAGTTCTGTGATTAGCTCATCTTCATCTGTTAGGACAAGATCTAACACAGACTTCCCTTGTGCTGGCCACAACACTTTCTGAGTTAGGAAACTGTCTTCTATTGTATTTAGACATTCCGAGGATGTTTTAGTCCTTGTGGTGGGAGACCTCCAGCGTACGTTGTGACGAAGTGGAGATTTTCCCTTGTCATGTTGTATGTGAGTCTTACTGTTTGGCATGAATGCGGTGGGTGCCTCAGTTTCCCTTTGTATTGCACCAATGTCTAGGTGGTGGGAATAAGGGTGTGTGACTTTTGTGGGGGTTGCTCCAGCTGCCTGCATGGATGTTATGGCTGCCCCTTCATAACCTGAGACCCAGGAGGGGGATGCTACCAGGTGACTCTTGGCCTGGGAAGTGAGACAAAGGCTGGAGGAGGAGAAAACAGGCAGGGCAGGGACCAGGGAGCTGGAAGCGAGTCAGTCTCGGCTGGCTTGGGGCTCAGGGGGAGGACCAGAGCCCTGACGCTGGGCTCCCCTCCCTCAAAGATGGACTTGGCTGAAAGTCACTGATTTCTGTGCTAACAAGTGGGTCTCTTCCCTGGTGGGTCTCTTCCCTGAGCCAGGAGCAGACCCCTTGCTGGAATCAACTCCCCTCTCTGATCAGCTAACCCCTGCCCAACAGGTAGAGATCAGAGAGACGCTGCATTCATACCAACAGCTGTTTTCCAACCGGCCTGGGCTCACTAACTGAGACAGCCCTCCCATCAGGTGTTCCCCATTCACAGTAACGGGGAACGCAGCACAGGCCCTGGAGGGAGAGGTCAGAGACATGCTGCCTTTAGGGGTGATCCAGCCATCTGCCAGTCCCTAGGGGCCTCTCCTGTGTTGCTGGTCCCCAGGAAAGATGGGTCTATACAATTCTCTGTGGCCAATCAATGCCATCACCATGTCTGGTGCCTGCCCATACCTAGGCCTGTTGAGATCCTAGACAAGTTGGGGAGGACTGTGTATCCCATGACCAGGGATTTCACCAAAGGCTACTGGCAGGTGCCTTTGGATCCAGAAGCCAGGTTGAAAACTGCTTTTGTCACCCCTCTGGGGCTGTACAAGTCCCTGGTCCTATGTTTCGGCCTCAAGGAGGTGCTGGTCACCTACCACCACCAGGTGGATCAGTTACTGAGGGGGATGGAGAATTTTACCCTAGCATCTATTGCTGATATTTGTGCCATTAGCCGGACCTGGGAGGACCAGGTGTCCCAGGTGAAGAGGGGGCTGAGTTGCCTCCTGGATGCAGGGCTGACTGTAAAAACTGGGACATGCAAGGTGAGGATGGCCAAGGTGTCGTACCTGGGCCACAAGGTGGGGAGCAGCCGCCTAAAGCCAGAGCCAGCCAAGGTGGGGGCGATCAGAGACTGGCTGCTCCCCAGACTCAGAAACAGGCCCAGACCTTTATCGGGATGGCGGGACACTACCGGAGGTTTGTGCCCCACTTTAGCTCTGTGTCCGCTCCCATCACGGAGCTATGCAGGAAGGGGAAGCCAGACAAGCTGGTCTGGACTGGGCCGTGCCAGAGGGCTCTCTGCACGCTGAAGGAGGCTCTGGTCAAGGGCCCAGTGCTGGGAAGCCCAGACTTTGACAAGCCCTTTATGGTGTTCCCCGACGTTCCACACACAGGGCTGGGCGCGGTGCTGAGGCAGGCCAACGCAAAGGGGGAGAAACACCCTGTCATGTACCCGAGCAGGAAGCTGCTATCCCGGGAGCAGAGCTATGCAGCCATGGAGAAGGCGTGCCTGGCCAGGTGCCTGGGGTCCTAAACGGCTGCAGACAGATCTATCTGGGTGGCGCTTCACTGTGCCCCAGGACCACTCACCCTGCCGTGGCTGCACCAGATGAAAGGGGCCAATGCCAAGCCCCCGAGGTGGAGTCTGTCCCTCCAGCAGCATGAGATGGAAGTGGTCCACGTTCAGGGGAGTGCAAATGTTATAGCTGATGCTTTGTCCCGGAGAGGGGGGCCTGAACTTCCCCAGGTCACCGGCTCAGTTCAGTCGTGTAAGGGGGAGAGATGTGACAAAGTGGAAATTTCCCCTCGTTACGTTGTATGTGAGTTCTACTGTTTTGCATGAAGCACACGGTGTGGAAGGGGAGGCTGAATGCTCTGAGGTCAGAGCCAGGAAGGTGGAAGCTGTGTAAACTTCTTGCCCTGGAGACAATCTGCTCAGAGAGAGGAGGCTCCCCCAGAATCCTGACTGGCTTCGTAGGAAGAAGTTCCAGAGCATCGCCCGGAGACTCTGTGACATATGCCACGCACACTGAAATCCCCCATGATCACACAGGGGTTTTCCCTATACGTTGTAGATAGGTCCATAAGGAAGCAGTCGTCCTGTTCCCTAGTGTGATGTGACAGTTGGTAACAGACACCAACTAGTACCCTATCTTGTCCTCTTATCTGTTAGGACCTTGATCCATAAACATTCAAGATAATTTTCTTCTAAGTAATCAGTGACTATACACTGCCCCTCCCCTTTTGCCCACTTGATCTTTCCCCAGTAGACTTTAACGTTACTATCATGTCAATCATCCCACCAGGATTCGAATACAATCAAAAATGAACAATTCCAATTTCTCTTGTTTTTTAAGCAGGCTCCTAACTTTGGTGCACTGGCAACGAAAGGATTTCTTCTCTTCCAAAGGGCGGGGAGGTGTGTGGTGCGGATAAGAACTGGCTGCTGGAAGGAGTCCGGGCTCTCACCTGCAGTCCGGTGGAGGAGGTCAGACAGCGAGACGGACAGACAGAGCTTTAACCAAGGGGTTGACCTGAACTTGGCTGGGCTCTGGGCTAACCAGAATGGACAGAGCTTCCACCTTCATTCCTCTAGGCCAGCCTAAGGACGTCCTGTGCTGTGTGCCCGCTAACGAACAAACCTGACTGGTTTGACACTGCTGGGTGAGCGTCGCTGCGAATGCTGGGCGAGGGGCATTAATCCCTGAGGGGTGGCCATGTCTCCCTCAGGGGTCTCTCTCAGTGGGGCTCCCTGAACGGAGGTCATGGTGGGAAGCAGGGGTGCTGAAGGCCCAGAGGTTCAGTTTAAGGCAGTGGTGAAGCTGCATGGCTTACCCTGAAAGAAGAGCCTCTCAGAGAGGTTCACAGCCATGGAGAATCAACAGTAGGGTTACCATACGTCCGGATTTTCCCGGACATGTCCGGCTTTTGGGGGCTCAAATCCCCGTCCGGGGGGAAATCCCCAAAAGCCGGGCATGTCCGGGAAAATCGGGAGGTCAGCCGGGCCCGCGGGGAGCCAGTCAGCCGGGCCGGCGGGGAGCCGGGGGAGCCAGGCCGGCGGGGAGCCGGGGGAGCCAGGCCGGCGGGGAGCCGGGGGAGCCAGGCCGGCGGGGAGCCGGGCCGGCGGGGAGCCAGTCAGCCGGGCCGGCGGGGAGCCGGGCCGGCGGGGAGCCGGGCCGGCCGGGCCCGCGGGGAGCCGGGCCGGCGGGGAGCCGGGTCGGCCGGGCCCGCGGGGAGCCGGGCCGGCGGGGAGCCGGGAGCCGGGGGGTGCGCCGGGCCGCCGGGGGCCGGCAGTGCTGGGCGGGCCGGGGGTGGTCGGCCGGGGCCGGCACCCCAGGGCCTGAGCTGACCCAGGCTGGAAACGCCGGGGGGCCAGCCTGGGCCGCGCCTCCTCCCCCCACACCCCCCTTACCTGCTTCAGGCTTCCCGCGAATCAAATATTCGCGGGAAGCAGGGGAGGGGGCGGAGACTTTGGGGAGGGGGCGGGGTTGGGCGGGGCTGGGGGCGGGGCCGGGGGCCGTGGAGTGTCCTCCATTTGGAGGCACAAAATATGGTAACCCTAATCAACAGGAGGGGACAATCTTGATCCCTTGGGGGGGTGGGGGGGGAAATCAACTGGAGGGCACCATTCTGCCCCCTGGGGAGCAGGCAATCGATGGGAGGGAAGGATCCCGCCCCTGGGTATAAGCCATAAGGAACTTGCCTTAGTGGCCGTGTCAGGGAAGGTGACTGGGAGGGTGAGTTGTAAGTAGGAGATTGCCCCAAGCAGCGTGCTGGAGCCAGGGTGTCTGTGCTAGCCAAGATAAGCAGCAACACTCTGACGCTGGGGACAACGGACAAGATAAACCAGACCGTAGAGATTAGAGTCCACACGAATAGGCCTGGGCACGGCATGTTGCCCAGGGAATGATTCTGTAACATAAACAGAGGGACAGATAGCTCAGTGGTTTGAGCATTGGCTTGCTAAACCCAGGGCTGTGAGTTCAATCCTTGAGGGGGCCACTTGGGGGTCTAGGGCAAAATCAGTACTTGGTCCTGCTAGTGAAGGCAGGGGGCTAGACTCAATGAAGGTCCCTTCCAGTTCTAGGAGATGGGATATCTCCATTAATTATTATTATTATTATAACCTTGTCAATCCCCAGACGGGTGATGCAATGTCCCGCACATGCAATGTGACGAGTAAGTGGAGATAAAGGAAGAGGTTTGCTCTTCCACCATTAAATATTGCTGTGATGCTGAGGGTCTCAAGACACCAGGCACCATGTGCTTTAATCCTCCTGTGGTTGAACAGAGTCCAGGTGCACCTCAGGGGGCAGAGCCTCTGTCTAGCTGAGAGCCAGCAGTCCCACTGCCCAGCCCCTGGGGCCAATACTGAGCTCTCAAACTCCCCTGTAGCTTAAACCCACTTTCTGCTGGTGCCCCCTCTGTGTGGACACTGTGAGTTTCCAGTTTAACTCCTTAGGGTCATGGGAAGCAGACAGACACGCAGACAGACGTGGCACAGCATTCTGAAACAAGTTGCTCTTGACTGAGGCAGGGCCAGAGGTACATGGAACGAGACAAAGGCACAAACACAGCTCCATGCAGTTCCCTGCCTCAGTTTCCTCACTGCTCTGAAGAGTTGTTTGGGTGTAGGCCAGAGTAATTCCTGGCATTCAGCTGCCCTCTGTGGCTTGCTCTCCTCCTGCAGCATGCGTTCCCCTTCCTAGGAACCCAAAGCTTCCTGTGTTGGGTTTAGATTGTCCCTGGTCTGGTGGGGAAGAGGTTACAGGGTGACTTGATCCCAGTCTGTAGGAACAAATATTTGATAATGGGCTCTTCACTCTAGCAGACAAAGGCCTAACAAGATTCAATGACTGGAAATTCAAGCTAGCCCTAGTCTACACTACAGAGTTAGGTCAATGTAAGGCGGCTTATGCCGACCTAATAAAACCACCTCGGCAAGAGGTGTAGCGGTTAGGTTTTCTTAGGGCAATGCAGTGTCAGTGTAGACACTGCGTTGCTTATGTCAACCTAAGTGGCCTCCAGGAGATATCCCATAATGCCCCACTGTGACAACTCTGGTCACGGTTTTGAACTCTGCTGCCGGGGGGCCAGGTACACTGGCATGCACCTGTTTGCTCGGTGTGGAGACTCCCCTAGCTGCTGCCCCGCTGAGCACGCCGGCTCCATGCGGGAAATGTGCTCCTGCCTGGGTTACACAGGAGGGGGTGGATCGGCCTGGGTCTGTGCAATCACAGCTCTGCTCCAGCCACAGGAGCTTTGGCATCTATGGCCAGATTGCTCGGGGCATGGCGGAGAAGGGCTCGGTAGGGACGCATAGCAGTGGCGCGTAAAAATCAAGGAGCAGCAGCAGGCACACCAGAAGGCAAGGGAGGCCAACCATCATTCCGGTGTGGAGCTACATACGTATTGCTTCTACTAGGAACTGCGTGCTATCCTTGGCGGCGACCCCATCCCTATCGTCAAGCACCCCCTGGATACTTCGGGGGCCTGGAGTGAACCCTGAGGACAATGTGCTCGACGAGGAAAAGGAGGAGGAGGAGGGACAGGCAACAGGGAGATCCTAAGTCCCGAGCAGTCTAGCCACTCCCAGCAGTGCAGCTCTGGCAAGTCTGATGCAGGGGAGGGAACATCTGGTAAGTACTCAGTTTGCTTCAATATTGCAGGGACACTTCTGTTCATTTACTACTTTGTTAATTAGGCTAATGAGGAAATAACCAATAGAGGTACACTCACCATCTGTGTCTCATTCCCCAGTAAAGGTCAGTAGAGGGGAACCCTGCAGAATAGTTTGTTTATGTGCCCCGGGATGTTCCGTGAATCCTCCATAGAGGTTGCTAGGGAACTCTCCTGGAAGTAATCTGCAGTGCTCTGCCAAAGGTTTCTTGGGAGGATGTAGTGGGGTGGTTATCCCACTCCTGCCTGGAAGGGCGTAAAACAGCCCTGGCAGAGGGCTGCAACTCTAAAAGCTGGGCTGATTGGAGAAGTAGCCACAGCTGGGCCATGCCCCAATCAGGCCACAGCTGGCCTGTATAGAAAGGCTGGGAGCCAGGAGCTCAGAGTCTCTCTTTGCATACAGAGAGAGAAGGGCCTGGCTGCAGGGAGCTAGACACAGGGTACCTGCCTGGAGCAGGGCTGGGGAGCTCCAGCCTGGATAGCCCCAGACTGTGGCCTAGTAGGAGGCCAAGGGGGTACCGGGGGTTACAGAGGGCAGCCCAGGGCTAGGCCAAGGCAGCAGGTCCAAACCCAACCTTGCCTGTGATGAGTGGCCTTTACTGCAGTCTGCCCCAGGGAGCGGGGGCTAGTTGGTGACTAGCAGTGGCCTTCTTCTGAGGTGAGGTAGGGAAAGTGGGAGGGGAGACCCTAGTACTGAGGGGTGTACTGCCAGGGGGCAACATCCCAGATAAAAGTGCACCGGGGTCCAGGGAGGGACATGGGGGGCCAGAGGACAGGTGGATCACTGGCCTGCAGAGGGTGCTCTGGAGCTGGGATGAGCTAATTCCCAGAAGAGACCAGCAGGAGGTGCCGCAGGGGTGAGTCTGCCCGTCTACAGAGGGCTGCCTTGTTTCTTCCCCCCGGGTAGGACATGTTGCCATGCCACTGGGCAGGCCCCATTGCAGCATACAGGCTAGTAGCATGTGGACCCGGTGTGCAGCAAGATGCATGCAGGGGCTGCTTCGTGCAGCCTCGGTTTCCCTCAGGCGTGAGTTATCCGCTACAATCACCACTGCCTGTGGAAAATAGTGCCAATATTCAGTACAATAGCCCTATGTGCTTGTACTGATAACCCAATGCTACCCCCACATCCCAACTCCCCCCTCCTCCCCCCAGGCCGTACTCCCCATGGCTGGCGCTGCCACCACGCTCTGAGTCCCGAAGGAGAGTGAGAAAGTTGTTTGGATCAAGGGGTGTAAGTGCACTGACAATAGTTGCTCTGTCCATTGCTGCTTTAGCAGCTGCAGAGGTGGCCTTGAGGGTCTCTTCATGCACGTCGGCAGAGCGGCTCGGCCAGATAAGGAGGAAGAGGAGGAAGAAGAGGACAAAGGAAGCAGTGCTGTAACAAAGGTGAGGCACTTGCCTCGGGTGCGCAAAGCGAAGGGGTGCAGCTGTACTGCCCGAGCAGGGTGGAGGAAAACCAAAAAAAGCTGCCACTTCTTTGGTGGCAATTTGGCGATGGGGCCCTGAGTCTTCATTCATTCTTTGGCGGCAATTCCGCGGTGGGTCCTTTTCTCTGAGAGGGACTCAAGGACCCACCGCTGAATTGCTGATGAAGAGCCTGGAGCCAGCCCTTACCTCAAGCACAAAAATTCCTTGTTATGGCTCTGAAAGGAAGACGTGTTCCAGGAGGTTCTGCAAGCCTCTGATGCGTTGGAGGCTGAGCAGAGGGCATGGAGGGTGGCAATCAATCACAAAATGCAAAGGGATAGTCAGGAGAGCAGAAACGGGCAGCAAGAGATGACAGCACTGCTCAGGGAGCAAACAGACATGCTGCCGTCTCCGATTCAACTTCAAGCTGAACACGTCCATGCTCAACTCCTGCTGCAGCCCATACAGAACTGCATTCCAGGACATCCCTACACTGTCCCCCTGCCCCCCCTATTCCATGTATCTTCTGGGGCCACAGCTATACCCCAGCACTCCAGCCCATGGGAGATTAAACAGCCACACATACATCCACCTGTGAGAGCCTCAGTGGTATATGTGCTTGTGAATTCCTTGTCCTTTCCCCTTTAAAGATACTTTCCCCTGTGTTTATGAAGTTTACCTCAACACTACATAGGTAGGTTTGCATGAGTGTGGAATTAAATTCAGTTTCCGTAAGTAGATTTTATCTTTATTATTCTCCATCACAGGGTGGTGGCTGCTAACATTCACAGACAATAGCATTAGGTGCATGGGCATCATTATAGTCAGGCACACACAGTAATTCTTACAAGGGTCATAGTACGGTGCAAACAAACAATGCCAGGCTCAGCACCCTACAGGAACACACATTACTGTGGCTCAGTATTAAAATGCTCCTTCAAGGCCTCTCTGAGCCAACTAGTGCCCCCCACCCCCCAAGGTTTCTCTCTTCTTATAGGCCTGGTATCTGGTTGCTCAAAATCAGCAGGCAAGTCGTGCACCTTCACGCGCCACTCCTGCAGAAACATTTCCTCCTTTGCTTCACACATATTATGAAGCCCACACCAAGCAGCTATGACCGTGGGTCTATTGTCCTTACTGAGGGCTAGCCACCTGAGTAGGCAACGCCAGCGACCCTTCAAACGACCAAAGGCACACGCAACAGTCATTCTGCACCTGCTGAACCTGTCGTTGAAATGCTCCTTGCTGCTGACAGCAAGGTGGCTGGTGTATGGCTTTGAGCCACAGGAGTAAGAGGTAGGCTGGGTCTCCCAGGATCACTATTGGCATTTCCACATCCCCATTGGTGGTAATCTGGTCTGGAAAGAAAGTCCCGGCTTGCAGCTTTCTATACAAACCTGTGTTCCTGAAGATGCGTGCATCATGCACCTTCCCAGACCAGCCCATGTCAATGAAATAACCCCGGTGATCCAACAGCACTTGCAATACCATAAAAAAGTAGCCATTTCTGTCAATATACTCCATTGCAAGGTGGTCTGGGGCCAAAATATGGATATGCGTTCCATCTATCACCCCACTGCAGTTTGGAACAGACACACAGCAGTGCCATACATGGATGGCTTGCCTGGCACGTGGAAGCAGACATGTCTGGAGTGGTGCACCTGGAGAACAGCCACACATAACACCACAAAGGGATGGCTCACTTGGCAATGAGATGCAGCCACCTCTGGGGCAGGGCAGCTGGGGAACAGCAACACAGCGATGCCACACAACAGCAAGCCAGTGAAAAGCTCTGCTTTATAAACACTTTAAAAGACAAGCCTATCTGAAGACACGTTCCTTCATTTAGCACTTTTGCATGTTTCAATAAAAAGTGAGCATGCGGAAACATTCCAGGATTAAAAACACAGAGAACCTGTTTATAAAAGTAAATTATAGTGATAAAAAAGTTTCCCCCTATGTTTTAGACTAACATGGGTCATTTTTTAGTAAGCACAATTTGAAGCAGCGTGGTTTTTCAGCAAAAACAGCCTTTGTAAGCCAGTGGATCATAGAGAAGAAGATTTAACATTTTTACATATGTGTTTCAATAAAATAGAGTATGCAGAAACACCCCAGGTTTAAAACCACAGGGCTTTAGTAACAGCCAGTTTATATTCCCCTTATTCTGTAAACCAGTGGATCAGAGAGAAGAAGATTGCTTGTTCCCCCACTTGTTAACAAACACAAGTGAATGTTATATTAAGTTTTGTAAAGGAATAAACACTTTAAAAAACAAGCCTACCTGAAGCCACATTTCTTTAGTTAGCACTTTTACACGTGTTTCAATAAAAAATTATCATGCAGAAACACCCCAGGGTTAAAAACACAGAGAACCTGCTTATAAAAGTAAATTATAGAGATAAAAAAGTTTTCTCCTATGTTTTAGACTTACGTGGGTCATTTTTTTAATAAGGATAAGTTGAAGCAGCATGCTTTTTCAGCAAAGCTACTGTTAGCAAAAACAGTGTCTGTGAGTCAGTGGATCAGAGATAAGGACAGAACATAACAAGAAAGCCCTAGGCCTGCTTCTAAAACAAAGTTTGTTGAAATAAACGTTTCCTTTTGTTATGTGAAGAAGACATTGCTTTGTAACTAATCTTATTAACAATGTAAAATAAAAAAAAGAAATTACCTCAGGGTTAAAACCACAGCCAGTTAGTTTATAAAAGTGATTTGTTAAAGTTTTTGACAAATAGAGGTGAAAGGCTTGTAAAGGGATAAACACTTTAAAAGACAACCCTATGTGAAGACACATCCCTTCATTTAGCACTTGTGCATATGTTTCAATAAATAAAAGAGCATACAGAAGCACCCCAGGCCTAAACCCACAAACCCTTACTAAGGAAATGTTTTTAAAAGCTTTTCCCTATGTTTTTAGTGAGAACAATCTGAAGCAGCCTTTTTAAGTTAGTGGATTAAAAAAGACCACTTTGAAAAACAAGTCTATTTGAAGAAACAATTTTTCATTTAGCCCGTTTGCATGTGTTTCAATAAAAAGTGAGCATGCAGAAACAAACCAGGGTTAAAAAAACAGAAAACCTGTTTATAAAAGTAATTTATAGTGATACAAAAGTCCTCCCCCCCCCCCCCCCCCATGTTTTAGACTAGCACTGGTCGTCTTTTAGTAAGGACACTTTGAAACAACATTCTTTTGCAGCAAAGCCACTGTCAGCAAAAACAACCTGTGTAAGCCAGTGGATCAGAGAGAAGAAGGCTGCTTCTTCGCCTGCTTTTTAACAAATACAAGTGAAAGTGATATTACGTTTTGTAAAGGAATAAACACTTTAAAAGACAAGCCTGTATGAAGACAGAGCCTTTAATTTAACATGTTTACATGTGTGTTTCAATTTTTAAAAAATGAGCACGCAGAAAACACCCCGGAGTGAAAACCACAGAACCTTAGTAACAGCCAGTTTATATTCCCCTTATTCTGTAATCCAGTGAAACAAAGAGAAGTTTATTTTCCTCCCCACTTTTTAACAAATCCATGTGAAAGTTATCTTAAGCTTTCCTTTTCTTAGGGCTTTTAGATTTAAGTATGAATTTTTCTGTCGCATTATCAGAATGTCTTTGTTTTTAAATGTTTGCCACCCGTGTGCTGAGACACAGGTACAAGCTCCTGAGTTTGTTTTGGGTCCATAGATTTTATTAAAATAATACAGCACAGGCTGGAGCTGTGGCTTTCTCTATATTTTAAAAACAGACTAGTTAGGCTAGCCAGTGATCCTTGCACTATAGTCTGCCTTAGCAAGGCTCTAGGGGTCACCCCTTCAGTTTGCTTGTTTTTTCATACAGACTTCTTTCCTGACTTTTTAAATGCTGTTAAAGTTTTAACAAATGGTGAGATTGCATTGAACGATACTTTGTGAAAGTTATAACAAGTATTTTATTCCATTTACTTGATTGTAAAAGACAAAAACTGTCACTTTGTGACTGCATGACGCTCAGAGATAGCCTATCTGACGAATACCCTCACCCCTCGACTGTTCCCCCATACTTTTAACACTTGCTAAACATGCAGTGTTTCGTTATATAAAGGCTTTTTTTAACATTTAACATGAAAATACAGCATTGACTAAGATGTAACATAACATGACCTTTTTTAAAGGCTATTCTGTATGCAGTGAGACCTATTCGAAGCATTATGTTTGTTTGTTTTTTGTTTAAAAAGCTCAACATGAAAAAGCAGTATTGACGGAGCTGTAACAAAACAAGGCCCCTCTTAGGGATATTTTGTAGAAGTTTAGTGAACTAAAAAGGCTTAAGATACTAGCCTATCCTTTTAAAAACAGTGTTTCTAAAGTACCAAAACAGCAACTGGGTAAGAATATGAAAATTGGCCATTGAGGGGAGTTTACAGATGTGTTAATAAAAAAACAAAATTAACAAAAAAATTAACAAGATTGCTTTTTAAAGTTTGGATTTACACAAAAAACACAAGAAAAAATTAGCTTATGTAAAAAAAGTTAGTTTTTTTTTTTTTACCAGAGATAAGGAGTCTCCCCCCACACACACACACACTTTTCAAACTAGCCCTTGCATCTATTCTTTCAAACTAACCCTTTAAAAACAAAAATCCCCTATTCAAACATTTTTTTCAAAATGGCCAACAGGGCCAAACTTCAATGCCAATGGAAATGGGGTTGGAGAGTGGGACATAAGCCCTAAATGGGGCGCGGAAACCTGTCAAAAATACATGGTGATGAATGCTATTGAGGTATATACTACTTACTTCATTCTGATTCCCATAGGCCCATCTTAAATCAGGAGGCCAAGAACAGAATGCCCACAGGGAGACCCGCCAATGCTATGTCTTCAAAAAGGTGAGGGTGCCTACCCCAGACAAAAGGGAGTTTACAAGGTTAAAACTGGATTCACCACCTAAATTGTCTTCTGTGGCAGCTGTCCAAACTTGGGAGACACCAGCTCCTTTCAAGGAGGAGGAACAGGCGCACCCCACTGAGACCTTAAAGAAGGAAGAATTCGAATTTTCAGAGCAAGAAAGAAAATCAACTTTCCAATTGGAACCTTCAGGATCAGATAGTGATGCCTCTCCAGTAGCAGTGGTAACAAATGCCAACACCCTAGGTGCCCTTTCAAAGATGGTAGGCCCAGTGAAAAAAGGAGATTCAGTGGCAGCCCATGCAGCCCATTTAGAAACAGTAGTAAGATCATTTCAGCTAGATGAAGAGGACTTGGTTAGGATTTTACAGTTAACTATGGACATGGCTTTGCAGAGTACATTACCACCAGAATTTCAAGCAGGGGAAAAACCATTTAAGGATGCTGTATGATTGGTAAACTGAAATATGCCTTTAAGACAAGCAGGGGTTACCTTGATAGCTAACAATCTATAACTCAGATCTTACCCAATAATCATGCTGCTGAATGGGGAGGGATAGTTCAGTGGTTTGAGCATTGGTCTGCTAAACCCATGGTTATGCGTTCAATCCTTGATGTGGCCATTTAGGGATCTGGGGCAAAATCCTGTCTGGGAATTGGTCCTGCTTTGAGCAGAGGGTTGGACTAGATGACCTCCTGCGGTCCCTTCCAACCCTGATATTCTATGAACCCTTTAGTAACTAAAATCTAAAGGTTTGTTAATGAAGAAGAGAGTTAAAAATGGTTAATAGATCATATACATACAGTAACAGCAATGTGTTTGTAGCAGTGATGGAAATAACTGCTGGCTTGTAAAGTCTCTGGTAATTTCCACAAGATTGGAAGGTCCTCAGTCCATAAATTAGAACACTCCTTTTAGTTGTAAGTCCAACTTCCATAGTATCAGAACAGGAAAGAGGCAACATGGAGATGATTCCAGATTCTTTTATACCTTCCACCATTTGCTTGGAATTTTACTATCCCAAAGCAAAGCTCACAACACAGCTTGTGGAAAGTTACCAGCACAAAATGGAGTCCAGGGTCACATGAGCAAGTGACCCCAGGCAGAACCTCCAACTCAGCTAGAGCCCAGCCAGGGAAGGAGACAAACATGCCTGGATCACTGCAGGCCTCTGCTGCTGATGATGATCCAGGCAGCACCCTGACCCAGGAGGAGACTGAGTCCACAGGGGAGCTGCCAAGGGAGATAGACGCTTCTTCCCTGTTGTTGGAGCGGGATACCGAGGAGGACCCCTTCTGCCCCGATGACTCACCCGAGCTTCCAGAGCCATCAGTCACCCCAGACAACAAGGAGATGCAGGGACTGCCACTGGACGTATAACCCGGTGAGACAGAGGATGACCCTGGGATCCATGTACACCCCGAGAGGAGGGGAGGAAGAAGCCAAGTACAGCCGACTATAGTCCAGCTCAGTTGCTGCCTGTACCCAGGTCAGTGTGTTCCGGCTGGAATCCCGCTACCCCAGTGGTGGGACACTCCGCGGCTGGTAGGGCCCAGTGCTGGGACCCAGTGGAGTCGGGTGGGTCCGGGTCCCCCTACTCCCTGCTGCCAACCTCACCTCTGCGGTGGCAGCCTCCTTGACACAGGCCAAAGGGCCTGCGTTGTCTGCCATCGGCCAGAGCCCGGAGATTGCTTGGATGTTCTGCCCTGCTTGAAGGTGATGGCCCACTGTTTGCTTAATTGCTTTGCCCTGACTAAGGGCTTGACACTATAGATTGCTTATTAGCTCCACCCTGCCTCAGGGCCTGAGTACATAGTCTCTTGGTCACAGACTGCTCATTAGCTCTGTCCTGCCTGAGGGCCAGAACCCACAGATAGTTTGGTGCCCCACCCACTGAGAGGATCAGATGCTAACAACTGGTTTTCTAATCCCCCATGATATTTGACAATGATCCTGGTGATGTAGTGAGGCAGTGTGCCCTCCCTCCAACCCAGAGGGTGCGGAATGACCGCCACTGCACTACAAACAGAAATCAAGAATAACCAAGGCTAATCAGGATGTTATGTTGTTGTCTATACTCAGACTTGCCTATTGAGACACATAATGCAAGAAATAACAGTGATTTGGGCATTGGAACAAAGGAAACAGGATCAAGGACTCAGGTTGAGTGTACCACACCTATCAATTGAAATTTACTTTGAATGAAACTATCAACCAACACAGGGACAATTTATGACCAAAACTTGGAATAAACCACTGTTTACTGCATGGACTAATAGTACAACTTTGAAAATACGTAAGGTACAAAGTCATATGTCAAGTCTGTATAGATTAGAGTTACATCTAATATTAGATGGTAGATGAAAAATTATATCATAAAGGGATTTTCAATTGGAGGTCCAAAAACCTGGAGGAAAGTGTATGCATTATTTTCCAAAAAACCCAGTCAGTCAAACACCTCTTCCAACTACTCATAACAAGTTTTATTAAAAAGTTAAAGGACAAACAGCTGAGAAACTTGTTCTTGCATATAACATACAGTAGAACCTCAGAGTTATGAAACCAGAGTTACAAACTGAGGGGGTCAACCACACACCTCATTTGGAACCAGGAGTATGCAGTCAGACAGCAGCAGTGACAAGAAAAAACAAAACAAAAATACCCCACAAACAAAATAAACAAAAAAGCAAGTACAGTGTTAAATGTAAACTGCTAAAATATAAATTGAAAGTTTAAAAAAAATTGACCAGGGAAGGAAACTATTTCTATGCTTGTTTCATTTAAATTAAGATGGTTAAAAGCAGCATTTTTCTTCTGCATAGTGACGTTTCAAAGCTGTATTAAGTCAATGTTCAGTTGTAAACTTTTGAAAGAACAACCATAATGTTTTGTTCAGTGTTACGAACATTTCAGAGTTACGAACAACCTCCTTTTCATGGTGTTTGTAACTCTGAGGGTCTACTGTTGAAGAAAATGAGCAAATGCCTTTTGTAGATTGGAAAAAAAAATCTCCCCTTTAATCGAGGAATCTGGGGGCGGCGGGAGGATGTAAAACATATAACTGGAGATAAATCTGCACCAATGACTGATGGAATTCCATATGGATTATGGGACAACAAAATCAAATGTCAAAGGTCAGTAAAAGGTGAAGCACTGATATGTATAACCAAGATTATGAAAATGAAGGAGAGTGTAAAGCCCGTATCCAACTTAAATCTTTGGGCAGTGTAAAAGTTATTAACAAATAGTTGATAGTAGAAGTACAGGCAAAAGCAGTGGGATAGGACTATGGTTCACAGGACCCTGTGGAATCTCTAGTTCTACAATAGCCCTTGCCAGTGGCCTGACTGCTACACCTATACCTGTTGTGCTAAATTTATCTAACTGGCAACTGAGTGAATGTAGCTATTGCAAGGCCACAAACGTCACATCTTTCTTTCCAGTACTTCTTGTGGATAAGGTTACTGTTTGTTCACGACGAGTACAAGACATTGCCAATTTAAGTATCAATATAAAGGCCAACCTTTATGTTCCCAGAAGCAAATGAGAAATTTATCCTTTTTTGGAATTTTAAACAGTATTACAAGTTTATTTGGAACAGGAATGCCAATGCCTGGAGTGGCTCACGGCCGTGAGTGCCTACCTCGGGGCAGACTGTCAGAAAACAGGGCAGACACCCCAACCTGGTGGCGTGGTCTATAATTAGATTTCACCAAGCCAGTGACAAACGTAAACTCCTGGATCACTGTCGCAGTCTTACCGTGGAGTCAGACAATCCCTTTAGACGCTGCAGTGTATCTTGCCACCCAGGCAAACTGGACTTTGTGATAAAAGATCACTTAAAACAGAACTCACACCACATCAGGTTGCTCCCCGTCTCAAGGGACCAGCCATTTATCCAGATAAATTGGTTCTCTGGATCTTACACCAAAGACAACACTTGTAGCCAATTCTATAATAAACTAACCAAAGGTTGACGAGCTAAGAAAAGGAAAGGAGAGTTATTGAGAGGCTAAAGCAGGTAAAATAAAGGCACAGGTGAGTCACAGTTTGTCATTCCAAATTGTGGCAGTGATGTAATAAACTGTCAGTTTCCCAGAAGTCTTTCCAGGGTACCCAGATTGTCTCTGGGGATCTCCCCTTTGCATTTGGTACACTTCCCTGGAAAAGTCCAAATAGTCCAGAGATCCAGGATCTTTCCTTGAATCCATACTTATAACTTCTTCTCACAGAAAACAAGCTGCCACTTGGGTTTTTCCTTTGGTGATGGAGAATGCGGAGTGCATTTTGAGTCTTTGACTTCCAGTCATCGCACATAATGGCCAGTTGCTTTGAAATTAACACTTTTCTGTTAACGTTCTTTATTTGCATTCCACAAGGCTTCTTTTTCGTTTGATGGGTTATTCAGTTACGGGGGTATACACTGTGCAAATGTTTGCTACTACATTATAATGGGATACAGATGAGTGAAAACAATGCAAGTAACATCCCATTCATTTTCATGAAGCTTAAACACCAAATACTCTTATACATTTAACAATCACTTTGCTCTATACTAATACACAAGTGAATTAGCCTGGGGCTTCCACATGAGCTGGCACCTGGTCTGGCTAGGGTCACAGGCTGAAAAAATTAAAAGACCTATTAATTACGTGGTTCAGAAAGAAGCTAATGAAGTAATTAACCCCACGTTACTGGGAATTTATGGTTTAGCAACTGAAGAATGATTTATGGTGTATAATACACATGAAATAACCAAAATATTCATTTAAACTCATATTAAGATTATTTAATTGGTAAAATATAATAATGATTAGGGGGAAAAATCACAATGTCAGAAAGGAAATTATTTGTTCAGAATATGGTGAATATAATGGAGATATCCCATCTCCTAGAATTTGAAGGGACCTTGAAAGGTCATTGAGTCCAGCCCCCTGCCTTTACTGAAAATTGCTAGATTCAATCACTTTGGAATGATTTTTGGACATTCTTCCTGAAAATCTTAGAGCAGCTGTCCAATTCAGTCTTGTGGGCCACAGAAATTTGCAAATGCTTATACAGAAAATAGGGTTTGAGAAGGGTATAAGCTCCATGGGAAGAGTATTCACTATTCACCCCTCTTTAAAAAGAGGGAAGGATTTAAAAATAAACCTAACCCTAACTTTAATAAGAGAACTCAGGGGAGCCCAGAACGAAAGAACTCTTACCTTAAAGGGAAACAAGTTATATGCCACCTCTGTGGTATGCCTGACCATATAAAGCTAGATTGTAAAAATCTAAGCAACACCCCAAAACCAGCACCCCCAAATACCCCAGTAAACACTAATCCAGTTATTCTGCCCAACCAGGCAGACCCACCACTGCCATCTTACGTCCAAATGTGGTCACTGCAGTCATTAATACTACCTCAATGATCTCTGATGATGTGGGCGAAGGATTTGAATTTACAAACTATGTTAGGACTGAAGCATGGAAGGGAAATGAGAAATATATAAAGGGAGCAAAAGTCAATGGAGTTGAAGGGAAGGGATGGCGAGATATGGGCTCTGACACCTCTTACCTCACAATTCTACAGCCTCGGGATGTGGCAACATCTACCGACACAAGGATATACGTTAGTTTAGCTAATAAGAGTTGGCTGTAAGTGTGCATTTGGGTAAGAGCGGAAATATTCATTGACCTGGGGGATAATGTGTTTGATCCTTTGGGAGTGGTAGAACTTTTTATATGATGAACAAGATTTTCTGTAATCCTCATTATATTTGACTTGGTGGTCTGGGTGGGAGCTCAAGGCTGGGTTGCCTTAAGGGAACTGTATTTCTGGCTTCTGGGTAACAAGTAAGGTATTGCAAAAGCTGTTTTGTTGCTGGATTGATGAATGTAAATTTTAGAAATAATCTCCAGTTTCGGGAATCGTCTACCCCATTCTTTGCAGTTTGCCCCGATTAAGCAATCTTAATTGTGCCCCCCGCCCCCTGGAACTCTGGTCACATATGAATAAGGCAGAACATGCTCAGTCTCCGATTTTAGATGGTAGCAGCCCAAATTAAGTATCCATTGCTTCTAGGGGAATGGAGATTGGATGGAAGAGATGAATTATTGTCCACGGTATCCTCACCACAGGGACTATTTTTGCCTTATGTTATAGGGGAGGAAAGATCAGAACAATAATTTAAAAAAAGGTCAAAACCCATTTTCGTTCAATCCAACCTATTTCCATTCCCCTTTTAGCTACTGTCACCTCACCTGTAGCGTCTAGAGCTGATGTTAGAGAGGACGGCATTTATGAAGATATGCATTAGCATAAACCCACATCAAGTTCCAGAACCTCCATATGCTTCTGCACCAAAGTCCAGGAGAACAGTAGATCCACCACGTGAGCTGATATCTGAAGAAATAACTATCCCTTAATAATTATAGAATAATTAAGTTACAAGTATACAGTAATTAGATTTAATTGACATATAGGGTTTAAGTACATATAAGTGTTAAGTTACTAATAACATTGTTTGTTGTGTACCACTGTATACCTTTTTTGGGGGTGGAGGGTCATAATATTCACCCTGTCAAGGGGGGCACACTAGTCAATTAGTTCATTTTATCATCCATTTGTCATTGTATTATGTGATGTTATGGTCAATTTATGTGCTATTTCTTATATAATCAATGTATGCTAAATAGATTTAAATTGTAGGATTATAGAAGTACAGTACTGATAAGTATTTAGGGGTGATGAGTATGTATTAGCTATATAAGTAAAGCACGGTTGAAATGTAAGGCCTACAGGTTGAGACCTGTAAATTTTAGTTTAGCCATACTAGGCCATAGGCTTATACATGCTTAACATAAGTGATCTAGGAATAACCCTATGCCCATAAGGTTACAAGGTCACTGCATAAGATGTACCAATAGGAAAAATGGATTGCAATAAACCACAAATGTATTGTCTGAGACCACGAGACACCTGATAATAACATCTTCAAATGTCTGTCCAGACCAAAGGGTACATGTCATGCCTAGAGGCTAATAAGCATAAGAGGAACTATGAACAACTTATGGAAAATGGGGTACCCCAACATTCATGGGGTGTGGAAGTACAGATAAGGGAAAGGGGGCTGAGACCTTCATGCATGTGCATAAGGTGTTAAGCATGGTTAGAATTACATGGGAGGTTTAGGTTGGACATTAGGAAAAACTTCCTGTCGGGGTGGTTAAGCACTGGAATAAGTTGCCCAGGGAGGTTTAAGAGCAGGTTAAACAAACACCTGTCAGGGATGGTCTAGATAATACTCAGTCCTGTCATGAGTGCAGGGGACTGGAGTAGAGGACCTCTCGAGGTCCCTTCCAGTCCTATGATTCTATGATTCTGTGACTATATAAAGGGTTCCCTGGTTGGATAAAAGTGGGAATACCCACAGGAGAAACCCCAGCAGGAACTAACCTTCTACTGCCAATCAATTGGTGAGAGGTCCATCAGAGCCAAGAACATCTTTGAGGATGTGAGTATGACTACAGCTATAATTATTGCACCAGGGCCGGCTCTAACTTTTTTGCTGCCCCATGCAGCAAAAAAAAGCGCCCCCCCCGCGCCGCCCCCCCCCCGCGCCGCCCCCCCCCGCCGAGCACCACGCCACTGGAGCCCGCCCCCCCGCCGAGCGCCGCCGGAACCCGCCCCCCCGCCAAGCGCCGCGCCCCGCGCCACCCCCCGCCGAAACCCCCCCGAGCGCCGAGCCCCGCACCGCCCCCCCGCCGAGCGCCGCGCTGCCGGAGCACCCCTCTCCCCGCGGAATGCCGCGCCGCGCTCCCCCTGCCGCCCATTACCAGGTGCCACCCCAAGCATGTGCTTGGTTGCCTGGTGCCTGGAGCCGGCCCTGTATTGCACAGGATTGGTAGGATTTCGACATGCCTGGGTCATAGTCATTTCACTTATTGCTTTCATAAAACTTGTCGTACAGATAAGACTTTGTACTTGGGATTGTGTCTGTGGTCGTTATCCTTGGACGACGCGTGTTCCTCGAGCCTCCAAACTTGAGACAAGCACCACAGGAGATTTCAATCTGTTGAGCCTGACTCTGTGGCCTCCAGAGCTGAACCCATGGTGAAGTAATAAAACCTCCTTAAATTCATCTGTAACGGGGCAGGACTCACCCCTGCGGCGCCTCCTGCTGGTTCCTGGGAATTAACTCTGTTTCCAGCTCCGGAGCGCCCTCTGCAGGCCAATGTCCCGCTTGCCGCTGGCCCCCGTGTCCCTCCCAGGACCCCGGTGCCCTTTTACCTGGGGTGCAGCCCTTGCAGGCAATACCCCACCGGTCTGGGTCTCCCCTCCCTGGGGAACCCCCACCCTCTATCCCCACCCTGCCTCAGCCTATGGGCTACTGCCAGTCACCATCTAACCCCCTTTCACTGGGGCTGACTGCAGTCTGTATAAGCCAGTCATCATAGGCAAGGGAGGTTTTGACCTGCTGCCTTTCCCTGCAACCCAGTACCTCCAGGGGCCTTGGACCAGGCCCTGCAGCCTGGGGAGTTGCTGGCCCGGAGCTCCCCAGCTCCTCTGGCCTTTCCCCAGCCCTGCTTCACTCCAGTCCCCTTTAGCACTCAGGCAGCTAGGTCCATCTCCCTCCTCAGCTAGAGGGGGACTGCCTGCTCCTGGCCCACTGCCCTCTTATAAGGGCCGGCTGGGCCCTTATTAAGCCAGCTACAGCTCTGAGTGGCTTTCCCACTCAGCCCATCTTTCAGAGCTACAGCCCTGCCCAGGGCTGCTTTTACCACTGCAGCCCTCCCCAGGGCTGCTTGTACCCTTCCAGGGCCGGAGCGGGGTGATCACCCCGCTACATCATCACTCAATAAAAGGCTGCACTATAAATCCACGGTACGCCCACTCCTTGAATCCTATGTGGAGTTCTGATCGCCACATCTAAAAACAGATATACTAGGATTGGAAAGGAACAGACCAGGGCAACACCAATGATTACTGGTATGGAACAGCTTCCTTATGGGGAGAAATAAAAAAGACGGCGACTTTTCAGCTTGGGAAAGCGACGACCAAGGGGGGTTATGAGGGAGGTCCATAAAATCATGAATGGTGTGGAGACAGTGAATGGGGAAGTGTTATTCACTCCTTCACATGACATAAGAACTAGGGGTCACCTGATGAAGTTAATGGGCAGCAAGTTTAACACAAACAAAGGGAAGTATTTCTTCACACAACACACAGTCAACAGGTGGAACTCATTCCCAGGAAATGTTGCGAATGACAAAAGTATAACTGGGTTCAAAAAGAATTAGATAAATTAATGGAGAACTGGTCCAACAATAGCTATAAGCCAAGGTGGTCAGGGGTGCAGCCCTATGATCTGGGAGCCCCTAAGCCCCTGACTGCCACATGCTGGGAGTGGACGATAGGGGATGGATAAATCAATAATTGCCCTGTTCTGTTCATTCCCCCTAAAGCACCTGGAATTGGCCACTGTTGGAAGACAGGAAACTAGGCTAGATGGACCACTGGCCTGACCCAGTATGGCCATTCTTAAGTTCTTATGTTCTTAGCATAGGGCCATATACAGATCCCTGAGAGATCCCACCTGAAACAGCGTCAGTCACACTCAGGGCAGCTCCCCCTTCTCACAGCAATTGGCTCAGGCTGTCTGCAGACTCAGGCATGTGGGCGTTGCTGGTAACTCTCAGGTTACTCTCCTATCTGCATCTCAAGCTGCCCCCAGACAGTGCAAAGTTTCACTAGTGGGTGAACAGAGGAGGAAGAGATGGGGGGCATCCCAATGGAAGGGGGGGTCACAGTGACATCAGGGGAGAGGTGATGAAGAGAAGCATGAAGCTGCTGAAAGAGGGTTTGGCATCATTTGTCCCTGAGGTGCAGTTCCCCATGGTGCTGGCTTGGCTTCCGGAGCCAATGTGCTCCCATATCCATTCGCCATAGGCCACCGTCCGGACATAGACACCAGGATGATTGGGCTGGCCACAGCCTTCCCCCCAACTCACGATGCCCATCAGGAACCAGGTCCCATTGTGGTCACATGCCAGCGGCCCCCCAGAATCACCCTAGAGGGGCAGAGAAATTGGGATTAGTAGGCCCCCCCCCAGCCCCAAGTATCCACAGCTCAGCCCCTTGGAGCTCTAGGCATATGGACCATCCCAGGGCCCCACCCACATATTTTTGCCACACCCACTTGAGAAGTGAAAGGAGCATTGTGCCCCTTCCCCCCACCTTTCCCTGAAGGAGGCATTGGTGGCAGCGGTGGGATCCCTAATACATTCACAGCAGAAAGGGTAGCTGTGTTCTTCTGCTCCTGCCCTATGCCGCGAACCCTGCTTGGGATGGGCTGGAAGGGCTCCCCAGAGCAGTAGGGCTTGAAGCGTACAGCTTCCATAAAGATACATGCAGTATTTTCCCATCTCAGAGCAACTGGCTTAGGCTCTCTGCAGACTTGGGGAGGCCCCGGTTACACTCTAGCCACATTCTCACTCTTTTCTATCCATCTGCAAAGACTTGACTGTTACTTTAAATAAAAATAAAGCTGGGGCTCTGCCCTAATCACAGGACTCCAAGAGCTGGGGCCTAGGCATGGGACTGTGAGTCCACATGGATCTAAAAGCCAGAGCTGCTCCTGCCTGCACGAAGGAAGTCAGATTGTGGAACTGCACAGCTGCAGCAGCCGTTCTACACACACTGCAGGCCCTACATGGCGATAGGGAGACGCACTGGGGCTCATGTGCACCCGGCCGACCCAGAGCCCTCTCTCACCTGGCAGGAGTCCTTCTGCCCTTTATCGTAACCAGCACAGATCATATCGGGTTTGACGGGGTCCCTGCCGATGTTCGGGGCTGGGTTGATGTTGTAGAGGGCGTTGCAGGCTGCAGTGTCGATCAGCTGGACCTGAACCTCCTGCAGTGTCTTGGGGGGTGGAAGAGAGACTGGAGGGGGGGGAGAATCAGGGTACTGGATCCATCACCTCCTGAACCCCCCCCCCCGTGCCTGACAATTTCCTGTCCCCATCTACCTCCCCCATCCACTCTCCTCCTCTCTAGCCATCCCTCCACTCCATCCCCTCCACCCATATCTACTGCGCTTGCATCCATTCCCCACCTCCACCCAGCTACCGGATCTGCACTGACCCCCAACCATAGAACCAATCTGTGCAGCGCTGCCCCTAGAGGTGGTTTCCTCGGCGAGGATTGAACCAGGGACCATCTGTATCTAAAACAGAAGGTTCCCAACTGAGCCTTGTGGATCAGTTGCCTCATAGATGGCTGTGAGGGATACAGCCGAACCAGGGTAGCCAGCTGGCAGGGGGCAGCAGAGAGCTGGGCGGGGATTATTGCAAGATGCTGCAGGAATCACAGGGCTCCAGGAGCACGGGGCTTCAGGCGCAGAGTGATAGCGCCTCCTCCTGGGGGATGGTCTTACCCACAGAGTCTATTCTTCCCCAACCAGTGACCCAGCACACGTGGTTGTCAGGGAAGGAGTCGGAGGGGCCTGGCAAGCAGACGGGGAGAATTTCATTGGTGTATCGCACTGGCTCTGTCAGCTGCAGTAGGGCGATGTCGGCAGACTTCCACGTGCTGCTGTAGTTGGGATGGACAAAGATCTGGCTCACGGGGGATGAGATCCGGCACCGGGAGGGATAGGAGAGCTGGTACTCCCCCAGGTTCACACGATAGGAAGAGACAAGGTCAGATCTGGGAATGGTGGAGAAAAGGATGATCAAACGGATTGCAAACTTGGCCAAAAATGCAGCAGGGTCTGGGGCGGGGCAGCTAGGGACCAGTCGCACAGCAACACCGCATGGGGTGGCTTGCCTGCATAGATCCAGGCAGGACGTCTGTCTGTTGCACCGGTCCCTTCCCGCCCCAGTTACTCACAATTGGAAGCAGTGAGCAGCTGACACAACCCACTGGGCTGAGACGAGGGACCCGCCACAGAAGTGGTGTCCGTTGTGCTGGACGCTGACCTGCCACGGCCACCGGCCCCTTGGGGCGTCCCCTCCCCCCACAATCCGGCCGGAGATCCTGGACTGGCCGCATCCTGGAGGGGAACAGCATTGACATGGGATGAGCAAAGAACCAGGAGTCCTGACTTTCAGCCCCTCTCCCTCCCTGCTCTACCCCACTAGACCCCACTCCCCTCCCAGAGCTGGGGATACAACCCAGGAGTCCGGGCTCCCAGCCTCATTCTCATGGCGCTAATCCAGGGCAGGTAAGGCTGGCATTTTGAAGTGTCTTACCTGCCTGTTTCCAACTCCCTTGAGCACCTAGAGAGTGAAGACAGAGAAGGGAAAGATATTCATGTGTGTGTTGGGGGCGGGGGTTTATTCACAGGCATTGCTGGAACCTAAGAAGGTGTGTGGAGGAGAATAAATTCCAGTAGCTCCACCCACAATTCCCAAGCTCCGCCCATTGCCCCAGAACAGCCCTGCCATCCTCAGTGCCAGCAAAAATTCATAGCTGTGTTTCTATTTGATTTACCACCAGTAGGTTCAAGAATCAACACTCCCCATTGATCTGAGTGGGGCAGCTCAGGACTGAATGCACCAATCCAGGCTAGATGGGCTGGGGGGGGGGGGGTGTATGAAGGGTCAAGGGCTTGGATCTCCTTCTTATTCACAAGCCCAATTCCCTCCCCCACAACCCGTATCTCGCTCACCTCCCCCTGGGGCTGGACCGTACATCCCCACCCCACACTCACCCTGCAGCAGGGTCATCGCCAGCAGTGCTAGGGCCAGTGGGGAGCAGAGACGCTCCATGGTTCAGCCTTCCCCAGGCCTGTCTTGGCTGCATGCAGCTGCCTCCATTGCTCCGACCAAAGACTGACTGGGGAATAAAAGTTCTGGGGCAGGGTTTTACGGACACCTGTGTGCCCCTCCCTGCATCTATAGAGAATAAAGGGGACTGATTTCCTGGTAACCCAAGCAAGGAAATAAGTGCTACTAAATTCAACGTGCTGAACAGGTTGTGACCGCTTTCATTCTGCCCTGCCTGGTGTCACCCCAGTATGGGCGTCCTGGAAAACCAAACGAAAACATGCCATGGCCGAGGTCACTGTGTCGAGGCCTCCAGTGATTTTCACTTCCCCGTGTGATTGCCAACCGAGTGTGCAAAGCAGAGAGAGCCAAAAATAGTACCCAGGAGAGTGAGACGGTTCTCATGGAGTGAAAATTATGCTGGCTTTGGGGTTATTGTTGAGTTGTGGTTATTGGGGCATTTAGGGCAAAGGTTATCACGGGGATTAGGGATAAGGGTATCATGGAGTTAGGGTTATCATGGGGTTCGGGCTAAATAACATTATCTGCCCTGTTGCTTGGACCGTGTGGCACTTCTCCTGGCATCACTCTAGATTTGGAGGATCTGTCCCGTATGTCTTGCAAATTCCCGTTGATGCTGTGAAGTCATTACGATGAAATTGTTGTGCTGTGGAGAGCTTCCATGTGGAATATGACATTTCTTGACGGGGAAATTGGGTTGGCGGAGGCTGGCGGGATCTATCTCTATAACTGCTCTGCAAGGAGGGAGAAGAGGAAAATCAACCAGGGGAGAACAAAGAAACCAGGTGTTGGGACAGGGACACATAACGTGGAGGGAAGACTCACAGGAGAAGGAAACTGTGGGCAGAAGGAGGGAAGAGATAAGAAGGAGAGGGGGGGAGAGGAGGATGCTTTCATAGCTGGGAGGGGATTGCTGTTTAACTGTGGACTAGCCAAGGTCAATGGTAAAAACACCACGATCTGGAAGAAAAGCTATGAGCTGTGCATGAAGGATATGGGGTACTCCAGGGGCTCGGTCTAAAACTAAACGACTCTCCCTAGCAGTGAGGAACCCGAGCCAGGGAGATGCACGTCGGTGTCCTGTAAGCAGAGCTGAGTGACATCTTTTTGAGGAATAGTTTAATTGCTGAAATATGCAGTTTGGAGTCTACCGAAACTATTCACCAATTCAGATTGAATTTGCCAAATAGTTTCAACAACAAAAAATTCTAAAAAGTGGAATTGTTTTTTGATATATTCCAAAAAACACATTTGGACGTATCACTTTGAAGCAAGATTTATTTTGAAAATTATCTAGATTTATTTTTTAAATGTTAATATAAAAGGGATTGAGAAAGAAAGAATTGGAAATGAAATCAAATGAAAACTATACAATGACAGACCTGGGTTACGCGATGGGTATTCTAAGCTTCTTTTATTCAGGCCGAATGGAAGAAGCAAATAAGCTCCTTTGTGATGTGAGAGTGCGGGACACAGTAGAAGCCACCACCCAAGCTGAAGCCTGAGTGAAGCTGTGGAGGTGGAGGGACTGGTTGCAAAGGCAGGGGCAAACTGTGTATGAGAGGCAAGAGTCAGTTGACCGTGAGAGAAGCCATGGACAGCATGAAGGGAAGGAGACAGAGCTTCTTCCAGCACAGGACTGTCTGGATTTGTAGCCTTAGGAATTTCTGAGCCACAGAACTACCTGTTGTGCTTTGTCCCTACTGAGTTCAGGGAAGCAGGGCTTTGTGTGTGCATTCTTTGTGAACAAACAGGATTGCCACCAAAGAATAGACCTGACTCATAGCACCATCCTCTTCTTACAGAAAGAATCTGGCAAGGCCCCAAATGCTACTGAAAGATTTGGGGCCAATTGGGTCACATTTTCTTTGTAACTTCTCCCCAGGTCATTGTCAATGCCAAGAAGGTAGCAGCTCATCACCTGCAAAAGCCACCTGCTGCTGTTTAATTTGCCTTGGTGTGAACAAAGGTAAATAACTCGGCTATTTTTGCTTTCAACTGCCGTAGGGTTGTGCCCAGGAATTGCTAAATGAACCCAGGCCTGCTGGCACCGTCCCAATATGACTCACTGCATTCTGCCTGAGAGAATCAGCTCTGTGATCTCAACAGCGCACAAAGCGCCCCTCCCAGAAATGACAACAGATTGGATGTGGTGTTTAAAAGCTGCCATATTACAGCCAGAGACACAAACCTCCGAACAGAGCAGTGCCGATCAATTGAATGTAAGGGACTTCACAGGCTCAGCGGAAAACTTTCCTCTGTCTACTTAGATTCCTCTGTCTACTTAAAGTGCTCCAGCCGGATCTGCGCAGGGGCCCTGGTCTCAGTTAGGGTCTATGAAACGCCTCTCACAACGGGGGCCCTGAACTCTCAGCCAGAGTCTGTTCTGCACCTGGCACAATGCTACCCCCTCCCAAAATGAGTTGGTTTTACTCTTTCATTTCCACTTTGATTAGTAAAACATCTTTTAATAAGGAATCTCCCACTGCCACTTTGAACGGAAACAATGATCCTCACGTGAGGATACTGTGACACCCATTTTTCCATGAAAAAAAAAAAAAGACTTTTTCTCAAAAAAGAAAAAGAAAAAAGCAAACAACTTCTACAGCCCCACAACCCCACTCTGCCTTCCACCAACCTTAGTTACAACCAGCAGGGGTGACCCCAACACACACCCCCAGTCCTCAATTTCTCCCCATTCTGTGCCCTGAAGTGTCCAGCCCTCTCCTGGACAGCTCGGAGAAATTGTAAAGTTCGTTTGTTCCTTTAAAGACACAAGAGCACTTCACAGCTTATTAACTTAATTGGGGGTAGATACACCCTTCCCCACAGGCGCCGGCTTTTTCATTTCTCCGCCTGTACTCAACCCCGGCTCCGCCCCAGACCCCGCACCCACTCAATCCCTTCCCCCAAGGCCCCATCCCCACCCCGCCTCTTCCCACCCCTCTCCGCCCCTTCCCCTGAATGCATCCCACCCCCATTACTCCCACTCCCCCCAGAGCCTCCTGCATGCCGCCGGACAGCTGATCCATGGCACGCGGGAAGCGCTGGGGGGGGGCGAGAGAAACTGATTGGTGGGGCCGCTGGTGGGCGGGAGGTGCTGTAGGGGTGGGGAGGAGTTGATCGGTGGGACTGCCGGTGACTGATCTCCTCCCAACAGGGGAAACAACCAAACTGAGTGCCTGTCTAAGGGAAGGGCTGGCACCCCGGGGTCAACAAACGGTCAACACCCCCCAGCCAGGGAGGGGGCAGGGAAAGGGGTCCCCCTTTATTTTGTGTTTTTTAATGTGTTTCTGTTGTCTGGTGGAGGACGCTGCTTGGGCCTGCCCCAGGCCTAGCCAGAGACAATTGATCAACAGCCACCGAGGGGGTGGACGAGCATTATCCAGAGTGGGGCTGATTTACTGCCAGCCCCCTCCTCCCCCCACGAGCGGGGGAAGCGCTGAACCCAGCCAGATGGAGGAGAGGCCCTGCCACAGCGTGTAGTGATGGAGGCCAAAGACAGCGTCTCTCCTGGCTTGTATCTCCCAAAGTTCAATGAGCTTGTTTCAAGATGCAGGACGGCCTTAGGCTGTTGTTCCTGCCTGGGGCTTCCCATCCCCCTGTGTGTACATGGGGCTTCCATTGTTTTCATCCCACCAGGCTTAATTTACCTAAGAGACAGGTAAATAGCTTTCCCCCCTCCCCCTGCTTGGGCAGGAACTGCTCCTTCCTTTGTCTGGCCACATGCTTTCAAACAGATTATCAATGAGTGTTAGGGTGACCGTATTTCCCTACGCTGAATATGGGACACCTGGTAAAATTACTCGTATTGAAGCAAATTTAACAGCAACCAAATCAGAGCTATGCAGCACAAACGTTCAGATTAACATCAAGTTGACTGAGCCCCTCTTACAAAGAAATACCGCGTAGTTGGAGTCTCTTTTATTTACCTTCTGGTCTTTAAGGCTTTAGGGTTCACACAGGGAGGGGTGACACACACACCCCTACTCCCACACGCACACATGGGGAGGGGTCACACACATACTCCTGTATACCTCTCTCACATAGAGGGGTTGACCGACCAACCCAACCCTCCCTTCCTGTCGCACTCCTCCCTCCATGTCTGGCTGGGGCCCCAGGATGGACCCGTCTCTCCTGGTACCTGGCACTACATCTTCCCAAGGTAACATGTGCGGGGGAGCACACAGGGTCACACGCCCCGCCTCCCCCAGATTTCTGCCAAGGTTCACACCACAATGTGGCCCGCAGCAGCCTTTCGACACTGTGCAGGAAGGAAAGGATGGGAGCTGCTTCCAGCCGCAGGGGAGGAGGTGGGGGAAAGGGATGACCAGGCTCGTGTCTTTACAGAGCTCATCTCTTCTGCCCACTCCCACCCCTGTGGCTGGAAACAGCTCCCGTCCCTACCTGCCCGCGTAGTGTCGAAAGGCAACTAACACCTAGAGGCTGCTGCTGGCCACCGCCATAACCCAGCGACCTCCACCTACTGCGGGGGCAGGAAGGGTTAAGCCCGAAGGCTGCATTGTGCACCAGGCCCCAGGGAACCTGACTGCGGGGGCTTCGGGAAACCTGGCCAGAAAGGTGGCTCAGTGGGGGCGGGTGCCTAGGGAATGGAGCAGCCCCACACTCCCTGGGGGCAGGACCCAGGGAAGGGGGGAGGGTGAAGAGGGTGCTAAGCCCCTGTCTGGGGGGGCTGCTGTGGAGCCTGTGGGGTCAGGACGGTAACAGGCTGGACATCACTCCCCCCCCAAACACACCAGAGCTTAGCTGAGGGGTGAAGAGGCTTCCCCGCGCCAGCGCTGTGCGGGGCATTGGCACACGCAGGGCTCGGCTCCTCCTGGCCAGTGCTGAGGGCCGGGGGGGGGTTGAGCTTTCCAGGGATGCCGGCTGAGCCAGAGGCAGTGGGGGAAGGAAGGAGCCTGCCAGCCAGGCTGTTGGTGAGCTGAGCGTCCAACCAGGAGCTGGTTCTCCGCACCACGCTGGGAGCGGGACGGGCCCTGCCGGGGGTTATGGAGAAGCAGTGGGGCTGTGGGGGGGCAAAGGGGCAAAGCAGGGAGAGGACAGCGAGAGGGGGAGCACTTAAAGGGGCGATGGGTGGGCAGCAGAGGCAACATGTGACTGGCCACCACCTGGCGCCTCCCTGCACGCACCAGTCACCGCAGCTCACAGCATGCAGCCTGTGCCAGCTAGAAACGGGATGGGGGCAGGGCCCTGCTGGCCAGGGGCTGTGCTGATGAACCAGCCCGGGGAGCCACCGGCTCCACACGCTACAGCTTTGCCCCACCACCAGCCTTGCAAACCCACCCCCATCGTCAGAGCCGGCTTTAGGAAGTGCGGGGCCCGATTCGAAAAGTTTTGACGGGGCCCCGGCAAGGATGACTGCAAAAAGAAAAAACACGTAAAAAAACATCTGGGGCTTGTACTCACCGGGCGGCACTCGTAGTCCTCGTAGTCTTCGGTGGTTTGTCCTTCACTCGCTTCGGGTCTTTGGTGGCACTGAAGGACCTGCTGCCGAAGACCCAGAGTGAGTGAAGGACCCGCCGCTGAAGTGTCGCCGAAGACCCGGAGCGCTGCCGGGTGAGTAAAAATTAAAAAGGAGCCTCTAGCCAGGGAAGGGATTCTCGGCCACTTGCCCCCACCCCGGCAGCCCTGCCACTGGGCGTGGGGCCCTCTTAGGCGCGGGGCCCGATTCGGGGGAATTGGTGGAATTGGCCTAAAGCCGGCCCTGCCCATCGTCAGCCACTGGACCACCCCCCCCCCACTCACTGATTGGTGGGCATCTGGCTGAGCAGGGATCCAGCCAGCAGCAAGACCCTCCAGTATTGATGGGAGGAAGTCAGAAAATACAGGACAATTTGCTCATTTTTAAGAAAAAGTTGAGACACCTGCAGGAGGGCTTAAATAAGGGAGTGTCCCTTTAAAAACAGGGCATCTGGTCACCCTAATGAGTGTCCATAATTCCCCCTAGAGTGTTGCTACAGACATTTCACAAAGACATTCATCACCGGCATGTCATTAGCTCTCAGAAAAGGCCTCCCTCCATACACGCTTCTAATGCAGGAATATCATATTCAGTAGCTTATCACTTGAGGTTCAGCCCCCCTGGCTGTATAGCCCAGTAAATCTTTGCAATGGACCCTTCTGAAAAGTAAAACCCAGCCCGAGCTTCTCTCTCCTGCTGGGTGTAGACACTAGGCTGTCTTGTCCCCCACTTGTCAGCTGAGGTTTTTGCCACCGCCCCTTTTAGTTCAATGGGTGTGTGTGCTGCTTAGGAAATGGAGCTAAACACAGTCCTTTCTTTAGGAGAGACCTGTTTAACAACTCCGCCTGACACACCTGGTTTGAACACATTTTAGTGACCAGTCCAGTTGTGACAGACCCAGACCAGTGGGGTACAGGAGTCTGGTAGAGGGCAAATATACTGGCCACTGGATGAACAATTTTCTGTTCCCTGAGTGACCAGAGCAGGGGCTGCCCTAGGAACCTGCTAGAACCAATTAAGACAGGCAAGCTAATCAAGACACCGGGAGCCAATTAAGAACTTTCTAGAATCAATTATGGCAGGCAGGCTAATCAGGACACCTGGTTTAAAAAGGACCTCCCATCAGTTAGTAGGGGGGTGTGCAAGGAGCAGGGAGTGAGAAGGTGTGAAGAGTTCAAGTGTGATCAGGCTTCAAGGGGAAGATCCTGCAGTGAGGATAAGGAAGGTGTTGGGAGGAGGCCATGGGGAAGTAGCTCAGGGAGTTGTTGCAGTCACGCAGCTGATACAGGGAACATTGTAGACAGCTGCTATCCACAGGGCCCTGGGCTGGAACCCGGTGTAGAGGGCAGGCTCGGGTTCCCCCATCCCCTCCAACTCCTGATCGGACACAGGAGGAGTTGACCTGCTCTGTGAGAAACACCCGAAGGGAAGGTCTAATTTGGAAAGGGATCTGGCCTGTCCCGGACCCACTAGGTGGGACACAGACTGCGGGGATTGTTCTCCGTTTCCCCCCATTGCTGGCCAGTGATGAGGTGAGCTGAGTGAACGGCAGGTTTGAGACTCTAGCAAAAGTGGCCAAACTGAGGGCTGCCGTGATCTCGGAGGCGAGCAAATCCGCCAAAAAGCGCAGGACCCACCAAGGCAGAGGAGGAACTTTGTCACACAGCGTATGTCCATAACCCTTAACAACCCTTGTGTACGTACATCACCCAAGGATATGAATGATCAGAGAGTTATTAGTTTTCAGATCATACCTCACAAAGTGCATTTTTCACAAAGATTGTTACGATAGTGTGTAGGGTGTAAGTACTGGGGTCTAGTGTCACAGGTGACATGGTCTCTCGGCATCAAGGGTGAGAAAGGGCTGGTGTCGGATGGGGACCCAGTCTAGGAAGGGGAGTCACAGGGTCAACCACAAAAGCACAATGAGGAGAAGGACCTTGGGGATGCTGGCAGAGGGTCCAGCACTGTTCGTAGTGACGGTAGTAGATGGATTGGCACTGTTCAGAGTGAAGTTCACCACCATGAAAGTCACACCAGGCACATTCTCCTCGATCCAATTGTTGTGGGCATTCGGGCGGTTGTAGACCCCGGGGTAACCAGCAGCAACGCTGTTCAGTGTTGTCTTCAGTAACCAGCTCACAATCCCAGCAAGGTACCAGGTCCCATTCTCCTCACACACCAGGGGTCCCCCGGAGTCACCCTAGAGACAGGGAAAGAAATAGGATTGGAAGGAAGGGGACCACAATCCATCATCCACAAGGACAGTGTTGGATTCTCCATCTCTCGCTGGCTTCACCTCCCCGTTGGCTGCCTTTCTGGGAGATGCTTTATCCAGACACAAATCTTGGTGCTCAGTAAAGGGGTAATACAGTGAGACTGTAGACTGGGTTATACAGGCGGTCAGAATGGATGATTTAACGGCCCCTGCTGACTTTATACTCTCTGTTCTCAATACTCTTGTCTAAACACAGGGGAATGAACTCAGGGATCAGCCCTTCCATCTGGGCCCGTTTGGTGGGTCCCCCCCAACACACAACACCAAGTCAACAGGGAGAACGTGCTAGGAACTATGGGGTTTGCAATATTAGCCAGGGTCGGTGCCACACCCAGCACAGAGAGGCCCCAATCTCGGTCAGAGAATCTCACCGGGGCCGTCCCTTTATAGCCTTCCATGTACCCGGCACACATCATGTCGTCTTTGATGGGGTTGTCACCTGCAGGCTTTTGTAATGCTTCCCGGAAGCGATCATTGCAGATCGTGGAGTCTACGGTGAGCACCTCCAGCTCCTGCAGTGTCTCCGCTAGGGAAGAACTCGCTGAAATGAAAGGCCCGAGGGCAGGGTGACTCACATGGCGTGAGTGGAAGTCACATAAAAAGCTGTCGCATTAAGGATCTATAAGAAGTTCCCAACTCTGGGGGGGAGGAAGGGGGTTAGACCAGGTGGGGCTGGAAGTCAGATCTCCTGATTTCTATGCCTGGCTCTGGAAGGGGAGTAGGGTCTAGTGCGGGGGGCAGTTGGCCAGTTTAACTCATGCTAAAGGCAACAACCCAGATTTTAAAGATATTTTAGGTGTTGCTCTGCTCAGCTTTGCAGCCCCACTTGGGACCAGATTGTCAAAGGGATTTGGGCACCAGTCGGCGCAGGAAGGTGCCCAGTGGGATTCTGAAAAGCTCATAGGCATCTGCAAAAGCTGGCACTTTCGAATCTAAAGTCTAACGGCGAGTCAATGGGAGTTGGGCACCTAAGCTGCACAGCGATGTTTGAGTACCCCATTTGGAGCCTATCTGAATCGTTAAGTGCCTAAATCACTTTGACACTCAGGCCTGTAGGGTGCACGTGTAAATGTTGAGCCTTGTCTACACACAGTTTGCCCTGGTTTGGTTCAATGGGTTTAAATCTCTGAGCAGATGCTGCTCAGTTCCAGGCCAGGTTAGCACTTGGCCGTGAAGATATAATTAGGTGTGTGATTTGATCATGCTGGGTGCCAGTTGGCGGCCACCTCTGACACTACTTCCTATTGGTCTAGAGCCAGCATCGGTAAATATATGGGTGCCAACTACACCAACAGATGTGCTTTGAAACCCACATTAGGACACACACACACACACACACACACACACACACACACACACACACACACACACACATTCTTTGT